>NC_092351.1:40770265-41457617 GCF_963676685.1 Mytilus edulis
TTAGAGCCTCTAGTTATAGAATCTTGAAATCAGCATCTAAATAATTTTACCCAGTAATATAGATTACAACTTCCTTTGTAGGAACATCCTGTGCTTCCCAATTAAAAACGAAACTGGTGAGTACAAGGATAATATAAAATATGCTAATGAGAAAAGAAGTTTCCTGGCAGACATATGTTTGTTTCTGCCATGACATTTCACTGACCTTTCAGTCTTAAAACTTTAATCAGTTTGTTGATTTCTTAGTCTTTAGTACAATAATCATACACAAATGTTTCATGACTGTAAATCCTTGTCTTTGAGATTTAAGAATGCACAGGTCTTTGAAATACACATACCACCATGTTATTTATTATAGCATTTGTGTGTGAGGTTCTTAAAATTTGAACTCTACATACAAATATTTGTTCTAGTCGAAAATAAAAATAATTTTCTTGTTTTTGGAAAGATATAGTTTGTGATCAAATCTACACCAGTTATAAAAACACCTTGAAAATAAATTTGGTTTACATGGTGGTCTCGCTACAAATCTGTAGCTCATGAAATGTAAATAAAAAATAGCAGAAAGAAGCATACAAATCCTGAAACTTGTCATTTTTTATTTGCTCAGGACTTGAAATGAATGGTTTGTAGATAATGTGTTAGGAGTAGCTCAGCTTTGTAATAAAATGAATGGTCCATATTTTACCACCTTTGTTTTGTAGATAATGTGTTAGGAGTAGCTCAGCTTTGTAATAAAATGAATGGTCAATATTTTACCACCTTTGTTTTGTAGATAATGTGTTAGGAGTAGCTTAGCTTTGTAATAAAATGAATGGTTTGTAGATAATGTGTTAGGAGTAGCTCAGCTTTGTAATAAAATGAATGGTCCATATTTTACCACCTTTGTTTTGTAGATAATGTGTTAGGAGTAGCTCAGCTTTGTAATACAATGAATGGTCCATATTTTACCACTTTTTTTGTAGATTATATATGTGTTAGGAGTAGCTCAGCTTTTGTAATAAAATGAATGGTCCATATTTTACCACCTTTGTTTTGTAGATAATGTGTTAGGAGTAGCTTAGCTTTGTAATAAAATGAATGTTTTGTAGATAATGTGTTAGGAGTAGCTCAGCTTTGTAATAAAATGAATGGTCCATATTTTACCACCTTTGTTTTGTAGATAATGTGTTAGGAGTAGCTCAGCTTTGTAATAAAATGAATGGTCCATATTTTACCACCTTTGTTTTGTAGATAATGTGTTAGGAGTAGCTCAGCTTTGTAATACAATGAATGGTCCATATTTTACCACCTTTTTTTGTAGATTATATATGTGTTAGGAGTAGCTCAGCTTTTGTAATAAAATGAATGGTCCATATTTTACCACCTTTGTTTTGTAGATAATGTGTTAGGAGTAGCTCAGCTTTGTAATAAAATGAATGGTCCATATTTTACCACCTTTGTTTTGTAGATAATGTGTTAGGAGTAGCTCAGCTTTTTAATAAAATGAATGGTCCATATTTTACTACCTTTGTTTTGTAGATAATGTGTTAGGAGTAGCTAAGCTTTGTAATAAAATGAATGGTCCATATTTTACCACCTTTGTTTTGTAGATAATGTGTTAGGAGTAGCTCAGCTTTTTAATAAAATGAATGCAGTGATTTTGCTAGCGCTCGTCACTTTCGTATTTTACGAAAGGGTTTTCTCATTGACGAAAGTATTTCAAATCAATTTCGTCACTTTAATTTTGAAAGTGTAAAAAAAAATTCGCAATAAAAACTATAAATCTACCTGTCTTCATGTTTTTGACAAGTTTATGACCTCCAGGTAATTAACATTTTTAACAGGTGTTACAAGTTGTGATTACAACTAATCCGCTTATCGCCATCTGATGGGTCACTAATCCGTTAATTATTATTAAACCCCATAATTGAATGACCATTATAATTATTTCCCCAGGAAAATCAGTCAGTCGTCAAGTCATTTCAACAACCAGGAGTTTAGTTTCGTCAATTAATCAAAAATGTAACAACCCGGTCAGTTGGCATTTGAATTTCAATATTTTTCCAATGATCTGAAGTTCATTTGTCGTAGATTCGTCATTTGAAGGCATTTTCGTCATATTTGATTTAAATTTTCATCAAAAAACTTTCGACAATTTCCATTTAAAATAAAGAACTTTAATGTGTTTATTCAAAACTTTCACGAGTTAAACAGGTGCTTCCTGTATTGTGTTCTACGCATGCGTGAAAGTATTCCTTTGACTATTTATAGACTTTAAAAAAACGTAAAATACGAAATCATTTAATTTAGAATCAATTAAACGAGAGAGACAAATATCTCTTACTAAAGGAATTTAAACAAAAAAATGATAATTTCCTGATGAATCCGGACTCGTTTTGAATTTATTATCCACGTGTCACTTCCCGTTTTCGTTTCATTTTAAAACCGAAAGTAGTAAACGTGATCTATTGTTGATTTGTTTACAACCTACTTTCAGTCATTATTATAGTTCCAAAAAGGATTTTACACATTTACAACTTGAAAGAAATGATTTCCAAATATCGATATAGACCTTTTATATGGATAATGATTATGCAGTGAAATAATCATTGCAAGTTAATTTCTGCTGTGATTCCTTGTTTAAAAAAAATAGAATCCAACTTTTGTTGATCAGGAATGACCCCTGGAACAAACTGAAGAGAAATTGTGAACTAAATTTCTGGATTCCATGTCAGAATCTTTCATAATAATGGCCAATACAGTCAAATCATACAATAACTGCCAATCATGCTGGTGCCTCAATCCCTTAAAATCTGACAAATTAAGTCAAAAGATGAAGCTAGTAATATACATCATTGGTCCCTTGCTTTTACACAAAATAAGGTTGATTTTAATAGAGCGCAAAAGTGACTAAAGCCCTCAAAATCCTAGCTTAAACCCTGTGAATGGTCCATATTTTACTATTTTACTACCTTTGTTTTGTAGATAATGTGTTAGGAGTAGCTCAGCTTTGTAATAAAATGAATGGTCCATATTTTACCACCTTTGTTTTGTAGATAATGTGTTAGGAGTAGCTCAGCTTTGTAATAAAATGAATGGTCCATATTTTACTACCTTTGTTTTGTAGATAATGTGTTAGGAGTAGCTCAGCTTTGTAATAAAATGAATGGTCCATATTTTACCACCTTTGTTTTGTAAATAATGTGTTAGGAGTAGCTCAGCTTTGTAAGAAAATGAATGGTCCATATTTTACTACCTTTGTTTTGTAGATAATGTGTTAGGAGTACCTCAGCTTTGTAATAAAATGAATGGTCCATATTTTACCACCTTTGTTTTGTAGATAATGTGTTAGGAGTAGCTCAGCTTTGTAATAAAATGAATGGTCCATATTTTACCACGTTTGATGAAGATGTTGCTTCAGCATTTGCTGTGTACTGTTGTATTAGTATAAGTCATGTAAGTACTGTCAAACTATACACATGTATATATATTAAATTTGAGAGAACTGTGAGAAGACAAAATAATTTATGGTTGACCTACTTCGTAGGACTGCTAAGAATGATCCCGAAAAACAGAAATAACAATAAGCGTAACAAACATTATGTAGTAGTTAATAAAATGTAGATTCATGACATAACAAGCTTTAGAGGGATAGACAACCACATATTAGAAAGAAAAAAAGTTTGCATTTACGTCTTATTTCTCAAAAATGTAAGTTAAGACCTTATGTTATATGTATATAGGGTTTTTTTTTCAGAGAAAAGTGCCCGTGTTCAGTCATTGTCCTTTATACCCTTACTTAACCTTAATTGCCATTAGTTATAGATTCTCAGGAGTTTATAGTAAATGATAGTAAAACAATGTCCAATTGACTCTTTTGTCTTTAGATCCAAAAACTATGGTATTAGATCCATGGTAACAGATAAGTGAAGAGTTAGATAAAATGGATATTGTCCAAGAATACAGTATATTACTAGCTTATATTGCCAAAAACCTGCTTACGTCAAAGGTTCTCAGGCTACTAACTAGATGAACAGTTACATTGCTTAGGATTTGTTTATCAAGGATGCTAAAAGATTAATCTTTCATTGGTTACATGCAAAAGGGTATGGTAAAATTCATTTCTATTTGAGAAATCTTAAAATGGTTGCTCAATTCAGACTTTTAACCTTTAAAGAATTTTGTTATGAAATCTAGTGTTTTGTGCAATTCAGAGACAAATGTACTTTTGCACAACAAGACTTGATTAAGAGTTTAGTTGACACAATTTACAGACGTACTTTAAGAGAAATATTGCCTGACTTAACCTAATTTGTTCAGCATTAAGATCCTAGCTTTTATTAAAATGCTACTAGTTTCAATTGCTTACTGTTGATAATCTAAATTATCATGAAACAAAGTAAATAACAGCATATTTGAATTATCTAGATTTAAAAAATTTATGTAATTTTCTAAGAAAATGTGAAAATTTTCTGGGAAAATACATTTAGGATGGATGATGTAATAAGACAATTTTTATATCTTTATGAAATGAAATTATCATTTGACAGTGCAAAATCAATTTCAGTTGAAATGATAAACATTGATGAATTGTCTTTAAATGTCATTACAAGCTGTTGTTATTAAACTTCACACGCAGAGAGAAGAATTGTATCAAATTGAAATTGATTTTTTGTTTTCATGGATTGCAGTATTCTACCAGCTGTGGTTACCTTACCTTGCTTTCAAATTCCTGTAGTAGCCAGCACATATTGCTTTTCAAATCATGTACTGTCCTTTCTTTTTTTGTTCCAAGTTAGTGGTGAACTTAATTGGAAGCTTGAATATGCATGTTTTGTGTCCTGTCTACAATAGTAAGGGAGTTTTATGTTTTCTGACTTTGCATTCTTCAGGTTGTCTGTTCCTTTATCCCTTTTCCATTTAAAGTTTTTGATCAAGAATGTTGTTACCATGAAGTTCTGTTGTGGTCACATCAACTTTATTTCTATGTAACAATGCCTAGAATATGGTTAAATTATATGGATTACCAGAAACCCATATTGCTTAAAACTGAGATGAGTTGATAAGGTCTTCAGGGAAGGCAATTTAAACAAATATAATTTAACATGTCAGATAATTTCTCACAGAGTACTTGTTGTTGACAAATACCATTTGATGTGTCCCCCCCCCCCTTTTTTTTTTTTTAAAGATTAGAAATATTTAATAATAAAAATTTGTAAATTATTACAGTCTTTGATGTACCAGAAAGTCATAGCTGCTCAATATCGTAACAGCCTTGCTAACGAATTAATGGTTTATCATATGAAGGTATCCTGTCGTATACTGTCGTCTTATATAACACACGAATTCAATCATCTTGTTTGATATTTCTCTGTTTTGTAATTAGATTGATTTTCTTTGCCTGTGCTAGAATGAAGAAAGATTGTATTAGTTGATCAAAAATCAATTATAAGAAAGGTCAAGAGTCAGTGAATGAATTCTGACATTTAAAACTTAAAACGTATTATCTTAGACATTAATGTAGGCAATACTTATATTCATTTGACTCTTGAATGATAGATGAATTGAAGAAAACTAATACAAAATCATTCTAGCACTGGGTATAACTTACTTTTAGTTTATTTTAATAATATAATGGATGAGCAGCTGGTCTTGATAATTGAGACTTATTTTCTGTTTTTGAAAGTCACTTTTTGACACTAAGATAAATAAGGTTTTCATGTATAGATAGTATTGTAATCTATTAACAAAGTTGCTTTTTTGTTTGGGCATTTAAAATATACTGCTCATATTTTTAATAAGTTTTGGATTTTCAAAGATTTTGGCCTTGGGCATCACTGAAAACACGTTTATTGTCAAAATGGACGAACATTTGGTACAGTTGATTTGACCAGTTTGAAAAACAAATACTTTCTTTAATTTTGCAAATAAATGGGGAAAATATAATTTGTTTAAAAGGCTGATGAATTAAAAGGATCCCGAGTATATAAAATTGATTAAAGTTTAAGCTGTTCATGTATTATAGTCTCACATAGATAGTATATTTAATTTATAGTCTACATTAGCTTTATAGTATCTGTGTTGTAGTTTGCTTTATAAATTATTAGTTAACCAAAGTATAATTTAACATTGATTATTAGTCCTGTATTTATGTTGTAATTTTGATTTCAGTCTCTTATGTACCAGAAGTTACAACGATCACAGCACAGGAATAAATTAGCAAATGAATTAATGATCTATCATATGCAGGTTTGTTGTCAAAGAATAAAAATATGTAGATTTTTTAAAAGGTAAAGAGGTCATAGTTCATCAGTAGTGCAGCAGCAAAGCCTTTTAGTGTATATTTAATGTGAATTTGCTTTAGGATTATGCTTTTGACATCTTTAAAATAATTTCACCCTAACCACAGCATATGCTTTAATAGGATTAAGTGTCCTTCAACATAATATAAGTTGTGACAAAGAGTCATTTTTTTAAGAGACTTTCTGAGATGTTTTGATTACAGTTTACTGTATCAGTTGAATGAAAATGACACTTTTTCTGATCAGGAAGGTTCAGCTGATTGATTGGTGTTTAACGCCATGTGCTGTTGTGCTATTTCATGGAAGCCAATTTTTATTGGTGGAGGAAGCCTGAGTGCCTGGAGAGAACCATTGACCTTTAGTAGAAAAACTGACAATCTTAGTCAATTAAGATTTGAGTAGAGCACACCTGCCATGTGTGGGAAAGAAGGTTCACCCAAACGTTTAAAAGCCTATGATGTATGAATTTGTAGCAATGTTAGGAATTATATGTCCAAAAAGACCTAAATAGAAAAGTCAAGAGTCATCTTAGGTCAGCTGTTGTCTAAGGAAGTTCGAACATTAGGTTCTTAATAATTTCTTAATTTATCAAAAGACAAGTTTAGAAAATATGTAAAAAGTACTGACTCAATAATTTAAATTATGGAGCTGATGATTTATACATTTGTGACATAACATGTTCATCCTATAGTTTTACCTGATTATCTGAACAGATGTAAATAAAACAAAGAGTGATTCACTTTTTGCTGAAAGTATTTTGATTTATTGTCAGAAAATGTACAATTGACAAAAGTATTATCTATGTGGAGGACATAAACATTGATCAACGTCAAGGAAACTTTGTGCATATGGCCATTATTGAATTATTTTTTCTTCAATTTATGTAGGATTGTGAATGAATGCTTTGTGATGTAATGTTTTTAGTTTTTTTTAGTTTCATTTTTGCTGCAGTTTATGGCATATGTATTTAAAAAAATAAGCAAAAACCGCCCTCTGCTAAAAAGAAAAAAAAATCAAAGACATGTGTAACAGTGCACAGTTGAGAAGAATATGTATTCCATACGTTTACTCTATTCCATAAGAAAAAGCTGTACTTCCTAATGGAAATATGTTAAGTTTTTAAAGATTACAATTCTTTTCAACTAAATGTTTTAAAAGAAATAATGCTTGCTCATTTATGTCTATTTTATATTGTTATAAATATTATTAAATTATTAAATTGCATACTTCAGAACAAATCAAATTATTTAAAAAAAAAAACGCAGTTTATCATAGAAAGTTGACCAAGTTGAAAATCTCTTTCAATCCAGAATTTATTTCCAAAAATGTAATGCAAATTTGCTCTTAAGTAAATGCCAGATGAATGAAAGATTCTAATCACCTTTATAAATTCCAGGTGGCAAGTGAAGAAGTTCAAGAATTAGCACAAAGTGAAATTCCACCTCCGTCTCACTGGCATCCTAATTTCAGCAAATTTAATTATCCTCCAAGAGAAGTTCCAGAAGATGAAACTCCATTAGTATGTATCATATGACAGTGATATCATATTTTTATGATCATGAAGTTTGTAATTCAATATGATTGTATTTAGTTAATAATTTTAAAATTATAGAAATATCTTTTTTAACTCATCAGTGACCTATATTTTTTATTAGTGTTTTTAAATAAACTGTACATAAACTAAATAATTGTAAAATTTAAGCGATTTCTGTAATTAGGTTATTTTAATTTCGATATTACCTCTATTTCTCCTATTAGCTCAACAGAAAAAAAGGACATTAACAAAAATGTATGCTTCTTCCGGAGGCAGATTGTGAGCTTAAATGAATGGTGACCTCATTTTTTTATTTCATTTTTCTTTTACAGTGACTTGACTGTTAGTGTTGCTCTCCACCAATTGCAACTCATTCAAAATTTTGACCAAATTGCAATTTGTTTTATTAAACCAAATTGTTCAACTGGTCAGAATATTGAACAAATTGTTCAGTCAAGATGTGAAAGTGCAAGGTGATAAAATAAAATATACTTACAATCCTATAAGACTTTAACTCAACTTTAATGATGTTGTGACAAAATTAATGATGTTGTGACAAAATTAGTTTATCAGTTTGTATAGTTATATTATAGTCATTTCCATGCTAAAGGTTGCACTTTGTAAATACAGCTGTTTCTCAAAACACGCCTCTTTTGGGGAGTAATTGAATATTCATAGAAAATTCATTTTGTTTACAAACTGGTTCCCAGTTATGCTCTTTGTGTTCCATATCGCAGAGACAGAACTTGGGAATGTTACCAGTAAATAAACACGTGCATATTGTTTACATTGAAATCTGTGGTAACCTTTCATTCGAGGTAGGGGTAGTTAAGAAAATTAGTGTAAGTTTAAACTCTGAGAAGTTCAGGTCATATAAACGTTGAAAATATGCCGCACAGCCCTATATTTTGACCTTTGAAAAAAATTGTGATGCATATGAACTTTCAATTCTAGGATAAGATTTTTTTCAAAACTTCATAGTAAAAGTGGTACAGTTTTAGTCGTAAAAGGAGTTCCTATGGGAAATTGCATTGTCAATATTTACAAAAATGCAACCTGAAGAGGAACTGTTTAGTTTGAATTGCTATAAAATTGTCCAAACTAAGCTTTCATATAGTTTTTCTTTCTAAAAGTATTCTATATTTTTAAGAATCAGATATCATTTTAAATAAAACATCATATATTCAGTAAAATATGTGTGAAATAACAATATGCTATTGATAAGTTTTCAGGGGAGATAACCTAAAGTATTATTCTTTTGAATAAAGACTTTTTGAAAGAAAAGTTGTTATCTCCCCCATGGAAACTTTCTACAAACATATATTGCAATTTTACACATATTTTACTGAATATGAAATGTTTTAATTCACATAATGTCTGATTCTTATTTTTGTAAATTTTTAGAAAATATTTTCCACTGTAATTACTGGGCCAAGTTCATTATAGATATAGATAATTGTAGCAACAAGAATGTTCAGTAAAGTAAGATCCAAAGGAATGGATTGATTAGTTGGTTAGAGACTGCATGCTTTAAAAGATATAATTTTTTATGTATGGTTATTTAAATGCAAAGTCAGGAGAGCTATATAACATGTAAAAGTTGGTCCATTGTTTAATATGCACATAGACTAAGGTGAGCGACACAGGCTCTTGAGAGCCTCTAGTTCAATTTGTTACTTACTTTTCATTTCAGTGCTGTTTAAGTATGTTTGAAGATTTAGGATTTATATCAAGATGGAGAATAAAACGGGATACACTTGCAAGGTACTTAGCAAGCTGATAATCATTTGTGAAAGATTTAAATTTTGATATCCTGTTCTGCTACATAGCAAAGGAAAATATGTTTACTCGTGATATACAACAGGTAAATCTGAATCATAAAAATGCAAAAAGTTTGTACAACTAGCAACCAATATAAAAAAGAAGATGTGGTATGATTGCCAATGAGACAACTGTCCACAAGAGACCAAAATGACACAGACATTAACAATTTCAATCTTTTGATATATTGACAACTTTTTGTTGTGTCTGCAGATTTTGGTATGCAGTTTTTCTTTTCTAAAAAAAGTTCCAATTCAAATGTTCTAAAAAATAATTAGTATGTATAGACTAATATGTTTGTTGATTTTATTTACTTGTTATGAATATAAGTAAAAGTCTGTCAAATTTAATGTTATTATTATGGGAGGTCTTTTAAAGGTAACTCTGACCTCAATATGTTTTAACCCCCTTATTTACAGAAATGTGAAAGAACAATATGTCATATGTTAACATTTATATTGATGATGAAGAAAGTGTCATATATATAGATAATATAATATGGCGTTTTTAATATCGCATCTGTATCAACCCGAGACACCAATATAATCCCAAGAGCTCTGCCATATCATATACACTTTATTATATACATATATCTCAAGTAGATGTTTTTTATGTGACATGACGTCATACAGATAAGGAGGTTTGAAATGATGTCATATAGATTAGGGTTTTGATAAGCCTTTTCAACAGTGACTGCAATCGATGACGTCATACAGATTAAAGGTGTGATAAAGCTTTTGCAACAGTGCTGATATCGATATCATCACGGGTGGCTGATACAGAACGCTTGCCATTGATTGTATTACACATACAATTTATCTGTATTTACTACTAAGTATATAATATATATATATATATTACAGATTTATATTGATGGTAAAAAGGGGATACAGAAACCCACCATATCATAACTGGATGCATGCCTTTGCAGTAGCCCATTTCTGTTATCTGTGTATAAAGAATTTTAAATTAAATGAATATATGGAGTAAGTAATAAAATATCAAGTAAATTTGTCTGCAAGCAAGTATGAAACTATTCAAATTTTTTTTTAGAAAACATTGCAGTAAAGTATGGAATACTAATATATACTATACTATAATACTATACAGTTTTTCAAAACAACCTGCACCCTTTTTTGGGGGGAAAGTATGACTCCTTTTTTGGGGGGAAAGTATGACTCCTTTTTTGAAAATGGGGAAATTTCAAATAATGAATTAATTATACTGAAACTCGAAATTTCAAGTTAAAATAATGAATAACAAGACAGGTCTTGATTGCACAGTTTTTGTCTCGCCTGCAACGAATGTTGATGCAAACAAGACTTAAAGATTGCTTTTCTGGCATCTATAATGGTCAACAATTGTTAAGTTTTTTGCTTAATTTAGTTTGATAGGATCAGTGATAATTTCTATAAAGTTGCATTATTACCAATTATATCAGAACCATTTCGAGACCCTGCCCACGAGTTCAAGGTCCAGTGACTTTGAATTAATTAGTGATGTTGCTGTCCATCAGATTGTCTTTTAAATTCTGAATTTTATGCCGACAGGCGAGACATTTGTCTGGGTCAACAGTTTATTTAACTGGTATTTTCAATTGTGCTACATTTTTTGATGGGAAGGGATATTTTTCGGGAAGGGGAAAGAAATGGAAAAAAAAGTGACAATATCTTGACATTGAAAACCACAGGAGTTACAAACACTGTGTTGATTCTGATAAGTCCAGATCTCAAAAGCACTTTCACGATATAAAAGAATAACATTGCTAATGGAAACATAATATTCATATATGAAACTTATACAGAAAGACTTATTTAATTAAGCGTCAACAGGTCAATAATCAAGGTCAATTTAACAAGTTGGTTTTGGGATACCGATTTCAGTTGTGTATTGTTTGCGTTTTTTTTAACCAAATAAAATTGCCAGGCAGTGGTGTGGATTATAAGCATAAAATAGGAGAAAAATTTGAAATTGTAGAGGGTGCTTTTATTTCTTTTCAAAACTATTAATTTATCTAATCCATATTAATTTTTATTTAAGAATCCAATATTGATTGATATGTATCAAATCAAAATCAAATGCTTCTTTGCAAATTTCTCATTTCTTTTTCATAGCATTGCATAACTTAAATTGGAATACACTTGTTAACAACGCTACGAAAAAAGTGAAGAAATCAGCCGGGAACCAGCTTATGCATAACTATGTATAAACTTCAAAATGTAATCGGTTAATCGTTCCTTTTTTGTGTTTCATACTGTTGCATGTGTTTTGTTTAAGCTAAATGTCCTTCAGTGCAGACCTTACAATGTCTATTACGGTAGCATTCCACTGTGGTTTGTTACACATTTATACAGGTAAAAAATTAACAATCATAGCACTCATCTGTCCCTCCAAGCAATATACAAGTATTTTGAACCCTTGAAATAAAAATGTTTGGAATATAAAATTAAAAATATATGTTATTAGGTTAAATGTTATATTCTATTGTATCAAATGTTATATTCTATTCTATCAAATGTGATATTCTATTGTATTAAATGTTATGTTCTTTTCCAGAGATATAGAATTGTTTGCACTGTTTGTATCCTGCCTTTGCCATGATATTGATCACAGAGGGACAAATAATTCATATCAAGTTGCATCTGTAAGTTGTCAATCCTGTCAAAACACACTTTTATCTAAAAATAAAATGTATAGAAGTTGCCAATGGTAAGAAAAAAATAAATGCATACTTTGCTGAAAAATATTTTACTAAAATTTAAATTCCATTTTTATGGGCTTTTTTTTTCCCTCCAAAACTATTTATTACTATAGAAATAAAAAAAGTTTCCTGGAGCTAAAAAAATTACATGCAATAAATATTTTGAATGATTCAAACTGAGAACTACTATTTACTATATAAAGAAAGACAACCAGTACATATTCAAGTTCAGTACACATTAAAGTAAGAAACGGTTGTATGTTCAAATTTTGATCTTACAGATATTCATGCATATGATGGATTGTGAAACTCAGATCAGGAGATTAAGAAATTTTGGTCTGGAGATTAGAACTCAGATTAGGAGGTTTTTTATTGACATAAATTTTGTCGTGAATGTAACTGTCTGATGTAAGAATTGTCTTTTAAACTGTTTTTCTTCATCTTCCATCTGAATGTAATGTGTTTACAGTACCCATGTAGCCTTTCTATTTGTATGATTGAAGAAATATTGAGAAGATTTTGTTTCTTGCTTTGTTTTTGATTATTGATTGTTGACTGCTCGTAAATAAAGCCTATGACTACTATTTCTTTGTGTTTAGATTTTTATTCATGCCTCCACCTTTTTTTATTTGTATTCAATGTCATTGGTATAGATATATAAGAAAGAAATATGCTGTACATTTATAACATGATAAATAGTTGAAAAATTAACAAACAATAACAATAGTAATGCATGGTTTTTAAGCATTAAGAAAGTCATTTTGCTAGAAAACTCTAAGACTCATTGTTTCAAACACTGTAAAATATATTAGCTAAAGCACTTTCTATATTACATTGACAAACTGAAGCACTGGTCTTGGAACACTGGGTCATGTAAGACGTACAACCTGACTCTGCACTAAAGTAATTCTGACCTGGTTTCAGTTTGTGTAATTGTTCAATCAAGCAATTATCACTTGTTCATTAGCCGTCAGCCAGGTCAAAATCTACACATGTTGTGTAATCAGGTAATGTCAGTTACACCGGATACGTTCGGTACACTCGGGTTGTTATGTCTTCAATGATAAAAATTTGTAAACATCATAGTAAAAAATAACGCTTGAAAATTTCATTCAGGCAATATTTTATACACGTTTTTTCCCCCCTCTTCAATAGGAGGACTGGAGAAGACCCCTGAAAACAGGATTATTGTACTCCCGTCGGGAGGTCACATGTATGGATATTCTTTCTAAAACAAATATTAGTTTTGCTTGTAGAATCTTATCTTGTAAGTATCAAAACAATAATCACATATTGTCTGTTATATTATAGAAATCAGTACTGGCAGCTCTATACAGTTCAGAAGGTGCTGTGTTAGAGGTAAGAATTCACTGGTTCAGTGGTTGGCAGGTTATATTCAAAGACATTGAAGTCTTCAGTCACTTTAGTCCTTAATTTTGCTCTTTTTTCCAGTAGACAGAGGGCAGCACTTGTAAAATACTTTTTTCCGAAAGATTTTGATTAAAGGAAAATTAGCAGAAAAATAATAAGCAACTTTATTGAACGCATATATGACAAAAACATAAATTAAAGGAGTAGGTCTGGTAAGGACTCATTTTGGCCTCAAATTTCAGTTTCATCTGACGAAAGATTTTGACCACTTTTTAGACACTTAAGTGTCTATTTCACTTGATTCAATTAGTTAATGTGAAAGATTTTAACTGATTTAGTCATTAAAAACGATCCGATTCAAGCTCAAATATGAAAAATCTACCAAATATGCTGAAAAATGTCACTTTACAGATGGTTTTTGTCAAAAATGAAAGTGGCCGCATCCGTGTTCATCCACAACCTTTATATATGTTATGCATTATCATAAAATACAACTTACATTTCAATATTAAGGATGAACACGAATGCGGCCACTTTCGTTTTACACGGAAACCGTCTAAAATTTACCTAAAATGCTAGAATTTTGAAGATTTCAGTAATTTAGCATGACTTAATGGTGCTACAACCCGATATATGTGCATTGTATTGTCAAAAACAGCCCATATTTATGTAGCAGAAGCATTCAACTGTCCAATTAATAACTAAAAGTTTACATTTTAACAATTTTGTAAAACTCTTATATTTTGGGGCCAAAAAGAGGTCTTACCGGACCTAATCTCCTTTTATAGAAAAGGGATAGTTAACTTTGACATAATTATTGTTTTGGTCAATAACTTTTCCTCAGAGTCAGATTCAACCTTTTTGCCTTTCACCAGCATTTAATGGTTGGTTTGATACCTTTGGCTGATCATAGTTTAGAAATATGAACAATATAAAAAATATACAACTGATTAAAACATTTCTCTGCTTTATGATAACTCTGTTCAAGGATTTTTTAGTATAGATTTATTATGTAAGTGTATTTTACTTACAGATTTTAATTATTGGTCATTAGGGTTAAAATATATTTTGGGATGGAAACATGGAGATACAGTATTGTATGTAATTCAGATTAGTATACCCCCTGTAAACAAAGTTTTGGTGGGGAATATAGCAATCACCCTGTCCTTCCCTCTGTCTTTCTGTTTGTCCTACCATCTGTTTGTCCATGTACAACTCCAATTCAATAGCAAGATGGATATTGATGAAAATTTACACAGTTGTTAAACACAAACCCTCCTACATTATTGAAATCTATAATTTTGCATTAACCATAATAAATTGGTGTAAATTACTTTACACTCAATCAGACTAATGCCTTTATGGGTGTATCTTATAATCATCTTCTGGCATAGATATTTTCAAGAGACACAAAATGAATGTTAGTTCATATTTATTGTATCTATTACAGAGACATCATTTTGCTCAAACTATGTGTATAGTAAATACTGAAGGATGCAATATATATGAAAATTTAATAAGTAAGGTAAGTGTATTTTCAAGATAGAAGAATGAGCTGTTATGGATAGAAATCCACCTTGTACAAATGAATATCAATACATCTGTTTACCTGTTCAGGCGCGGATCCAGAGGGGGAGTTCCGGGGGTTGGAACCCCCCCCCCCCTTTTTTTTGGAGATCAATGCATTTGAATGGGGACATGTAATTGGAACCCCCCTATATTCCTGGGTTAGGACCCCCCTTTTTAAAATGGCTGGATCCGCCCCTGCTGTTTCAGGTTGAAAAACCTCTATGCAAAGTCTAACTGTTTGAAAATCAAATGTTTACAAGAATCCTACATAACAGACAAAACAATCATCTTTTATCTCGTATTCAAATGTTCCAAAATCAGTCAGTATTATACATGTATATGTGAACTTGCATAATGTAGATTTCTATTTTATGCAGCTCAATTGACATCATTAGACTCAGTATGAAAATGTACAAGACAAGACCAATAAGAAGATTCTTATTTCTAAATATGACCATGTATTAACTTAATAATATTTAACAAAGTATGATATGTCCATTTTTGCAAGGTCCAGGAGCTGAAAAATAACCTTATTGCAACTTTCAATCTAAATCGAGATGTAAAATAAATAATATGCAAAAAACGAAAAAAAGAAATTTGATTCTTTTGTAAATATAAACCAAGTTTATCATAATTTGAAATGTTTTTGATAACAATACTTTTTATTTTAGGATTATCAACATGTTTTAGACTTGATGAGAGATATTATTTTAGCAACTGACTTGGCTCATCATTTAAAGATTCTAAAGAATATCGAAGCTATGGCAAAAGGTAATAATCGGGGCACATGATAGTGCTTGACTTAAGTGACAGGCTTGTCTGAATTTTATTCTCTCAGCATCATAAAAGTGAACTAAAATAGCCCTTAAAGTTTGAAGATTCACTCTTGAATCTGATGTTAGGGCTGTTCCAAAATTTTTTGGTTGGGGATGAGAGGCACTTAAATTAATTGAACATGGGTGATTACATTTTCCTTAGAATTTTGTAAGAATTTTAAGTAAAAATGAAAGTTTTTATTTTATGTGTGGTCAGGGTCTTAAAAAAGTGCTTCACATGCCCTTTTTAGTTTAATTCTGGAACAGCTCTTACAACATAATAAACACCAGTTATTATTGAAACAGTTTGCTTAAGCAAATGAGGAGAATTATAATTGCTTGAAGACTGGTGTCTGCCCTGATTTCCTCACTCTACATGTTCTCTTGGTTGTTTTAAGGACTTACACTTAAATTTGACCACAAATAACCCATAACCAAATAAAAAGAAGATTTGTATGCCATGGAAAAACATAAGAAACCAAAATAATTAACTAGTGCTAAGACAAAATATTCCTTATTCTTACAAGAAAGAACTAATCAAATTTTAATGAGCAAGTTAACTTCAACTCAAAAATTCTGGTTGATACAAACTAAAACAAAATACAATGGAACAATATCTTTTTCTCAATATCAGTTAACTTGTTTTACTGAAAACACAGAGAACAAATTGTTATACAGTTTATTCATGACAAAAACTTTAAAACAAAACAAAGGACAAATAAACAGACTATTCTGACATCGGACTCTGACTTCTCTTAAACTGAGTTTTACTGTGCGCATTGCTGTGCGTTTGTTTTTTCTACATTGGCTAGAGGTATAGGGGGAGGGTTGAGATCTCAAAAAACAGGTTTAACCCCGCAGCATTTTTGCGCCTGTCCCAAGTCAGGAGCCTCTGGCATTTGTTAGTCTTGTATAATTTTTAATTTTAGTTTCTTGTGTATAATTCGGAGTTTAGTATGATGTCCATTATCACTGAACTAGTATACATATTTGTTTAGGGGCCAGCTGAAGGACGCCTCCGGGTGCGGGAGTTTCTCGCTGCATTGAAGACCCATTGGTGGCCTTCGGCTGTTGTCTGCTCTATGGTCGGGTTGTTGTCTCTTTGACACATTCCCCATTTTCATTCTCAATTTTATTACTATTCCATTCTCACATGCACTTCAAAAAGCAGGGGTTATAATAATAGGATACACTAAGCAAATGAGTAATTAATGAGTGAAACACATGAATTTTAAGGTATTCATAAATAAAATACCATGTATAAAGTAAAAGAAACATCCCATAGTGTGAGAAATCTTACTGAACTTTCTATGTACATTTCTATATTGTCATCATTCATGTTTTTACATCCTGTAAACTTGAGTTATAAAGCTTGAAAGGAACAACAAATAAATTTTCCTACATAATGGAATTAATCACAACTGTGACAGGGCCATCACATTTGTCTTACAGAGTGACACAACAATTTCAAGTTTACTTCACACTGCTGTGTTCCCTAAGTCTAATGTTTGTAAAACTATACTTATCCCTTTCCTCCATGGATTTTTTTTTTTTACATACTTGATTCGTATAGGATTTTTTCAGTGATGTGAAAAAATAATGATCAGATTTAAAGTATTAATGCATTGCGAAAACAAATTTTTCATCAATGAAATTCCAGTCAGATGTTCTCATGAATATCCTTTTTATATTAGATACATTTATTTTGAAAGTCTGATGAATTTTCCTAGGTTATACGTTTCAACTGAGGCACTACACAGACGTCGAAAGACGTCATTATGGAGTAAAGGGTTATGCAATCAGTGAAGGCATTATCATGTTTTGATAGTTTTACATTAGTTAAATATCAGTTACTGTAATTCAAAATAGATGAATACTAATGCAAATAAATAGATTCATTATCTTAATATACATTTTTTTTACAGATAAATTTGAAAAAACCAATCTTAAGCATAGAAAACTATTGTTATGTTTAATAATGACAGCATCAGATCTCTCTGACCAAACAAAGCCATGGGATTCAACCAAACATATCGCTGTAAGTCATTGCTTAACAAGTAGTTTTAAATAACATCTGATGTACACCAATAATCTGAAAGTTTCACGTATGTTTCTCAGTTCCTGAAATCTTGGCATTATTCTGATATATCAGGAGGATATCATTGAAACTTATTTAGAATTGGCCACATTTCAATGGAAGTTTTGCAACAATTAAGGAAATAATAGCAAAAGCTTCAAACTAGATGTATGTGTGAAGCAAAATATTGTCCTATGAAACATTGTCCCCCAAGACAATATTTAGTTTAAACAATATTTTATTCAAATAAATTGAATTGGATTGGGCAACAGGCATAGCCTATGTAAGCCCTCTCCACAAAACAAGGTACAATATATTACATTCAAACAAAGCAACACATGCACAAACATAAAGACAAAACAGAATTAATTTTTCAAAAATACCTCTTAGCTGACTGGAATGATGTTATAAATAGTTAGCTCAGATCAAAAGTATGACTATTTTCAAAATGCTTCAAATGTAAACTCAGAAAAATTAATAAAAAATATACTATGAAAAAAAAAAGATTAAGTTTTATAAACTCCAACATTGATTTAGAGGTCTCATATTAAACTAAATGGTCTCCAGTCAGCTATCTAAAATAATAAATTCAATAACTCATTTTTAAAACAACATGTTTGATATCATGTACTTATTTTTACTAAATTATTGCACCTGAAGAAAAACGACAGCGAGTAGTAACCATATTGATACATTAAAGAATTATAATAATATAAAAAGAATTTAGAATGTTAATAATAAAAGACAATATTTCATGACTGTATCATTAAATATTGTCCTCATCTATGAAAATATGTCCAAAAAAGGACAAATTTTCATTGTGAAATTTTGTCTATATAGACAATATTTCACAGATGAATACTATGAAATTTTGTCTTGTTAAAAAGAGGTTGTATTTTGTGTGTATTGAGACAATATTTCATAGATAGATTGTCATGAAATTTTGTCTTACAAAGAGGAGGTTATCAACATATATCATGTTGGATATTGATATTGTATTTGACCAATAATAACAATTGAACACAAATTAATATTTCAGTTACATTGTATTTCTGTATCTCCAAAACGCTGTCCCAAAAAGATTTGTCAATCTAGTATTTACAAATTAATACTATTACATGTAACTTACATTCAATTTTGAACATAAACAAGTGATTGTCGGTTCATTACATATATTTATACAGCTTAATGTAGAACTATAGAACATACGTTATAGACAATTATTTAATATATAATTAACCATTTATAAAGCATCCATGCGAATTTGAAACTAGCTTATGCTAAAGTAGATATTAGTTTGAAATATCAAATACTTACTTTCCAAAATAATTTCAGTTAGAAATCTAAAAGTGAGCATGCTACATGCTCGTGTACTATTCCAATTTTGTATTAATCTGATTAAAAATATTTTTATGGACAGTATTTCACAATGAAATATTGTCATGGACAGTATTTCACAATGAAATATTGTCATGGACAGAATTTCACAGTGAAATATTGTCCAGAAGGAGGTTACAAAATTTCATGGACAAGGACACTATTTCATAATTGAATATTGTCCTGGACAGTATTTCATGATGAAATAGTGCCTGCGGATAATATTTTATATGAAATTTTGTTCGACGGACAATATTTTATGTTACATATGTGTGTTGATATTGTTCTGCTGTTTATGTTTAAGCCTATTACTATGTATATTAGACAAGGGAAATTTGGCAACGATGTTGCAATCTTATTTGAAATTAAATCTGCAAGAACCATGTAGGACCATGAGAAGATATATTTTGGGTTCAATGACCCTAAAATCAAAAGTTTCTGCAGTTTGCAGAATTAAACATGGAATCTATTAACTTAGATTAGACACTGTCTTGTTTATAAAATGAGGAAATATGGTATGGTTGCATATGACACAACTATCCAGCAAAGTCCAAATGACTTTGATTGCCATCTACGATGTGCAAAACTCATAACAAAGAGTCAGCTTTTAGAGGCTATTTCACTTTTCATGATATTTCTATGCATTGATAATATATTAACACATATGCGGTATGTTATCTTATCCAAAAAAAAAGCCTTCTTTAAAATTTTCAGATTCTGTTTTTAATTTACTCAAGTGTTTCTCATTTAACTTGTCTTTTGGTATACCGGTACATCATTTGTATTTATGATATAAAAATTATGATGAAGTATTTATTTGTTTTGTAGGCTTTAATCTACAATGAATTTTTCTCTCAAGGAGATTTAGAGAAATCATTAGGTAGAACACCTCCTGAGATGATGGACAGAGAAAGGGCTAGGATACCAGATTTACAAATTGGTTTTCTAGATCATATAGCATTGCCTGTTTATAGGTAGGTAATAAAAAGATCCCCATCATGGTTATGTAAATTTTCTAAATTGTTCTGCAAGTGATACATATTTAAGAGTTTTACATTATATTGATATCTTTAAACATATATTTTATTTTAAATTGACTGCCTAAAATTGGGTCAACACTTTTGCAAAATGTTAAATAAAGGTAAAATTTCCCTTGAATTCCAGAGTATTACAAGACTTATTTGTGGAAGCTAAAGTGGTACATAATACTGTCAAAGAAAATCATAGACACTGGGAGAAAATATGTGCTCTGATCAAGTTACGGCGAGGAGGTAGCTGTGAACAGATGAGTTATGAACAGATTTTAGCTTTAGAAGAGGAAGCGAATAGTCTACCAGAAGACGAAGTTAAAAGTGTAACACAAAATGGTCACTGACGATAAAATTATTGTGTGTTGGTAATGTTATAAAAGATGCTCGAGTCATCTAGGGTAAAGTCAAGTGTGACTGATATTAACATGCAAGATATTGTTATTAAGATGAGATTTTGTAACATGAATAGTAAATCAATAGCTTGTAACAGATGGTATAGAAAATACTGATTGTTCAATAATATTCATTTTGTGATAGGAAAATAACAAGGCTTTCCATATATAATACTTTTATTGATATTTATATTTTTACATATGACGGAAATATCATTTAACCATTAGAAGTATGCAAATGATATTTTAACAATTGTTGATACACTTTTAATAAAAAGGAACTATTAACATTTTAAAACTTAAAAACTAATATACTTTACACTGGACTATAAGTACTTTATTTCCTAAATCAGAGATCCTATGATATATTGCATTCTTGGTTGTATCATGTTATATATACTAGTACTCAGTAATATATGAGTTATTTCTTACTTGATTAAAAAGGGGGGAGGAAATTTCTGACAGTAATTCTGACTTTTTAGCTCACCTGTCCCGAAGGGACAAGTGAGCTTATGCCATCACTTGGCGTCCGTCGTCTGTTGTCGTCTGTCGTCGTAAACTATTTCAAGAATCTTCTCCTCTGAAACTACTGGGCCAAATACTTTCAAACTTTAACTGAATGTTCCTTAGGGTATCTAATTTATAAATTGTATCCGAAGTTTTGATCTATCAACAAACATGGTCGCCATTGCTAAAAATAGAACATAGGGGTCAAATGCAGTTTTTGGCTTATAACTCAAAAACCAAAGCATTTAGAGCAAATCTGACATGGGGTAATAATGTTTATCAGGTCAAGATCTATCTGCCCTGAAATTTTCAGATGAATCAGACAACCCGTTGTTGGGTTGCTGCCCCTGAATTGGTAATTTAAAGGAAATTTTGCTGTTTTTGGTTATTATCTTGAATATTGTTATAGATAGAGATAAACTGTTAAACAGGAATAATGTTCAGCAAAGTAAGATTTACAAATAAGTCAACATGACGGAAATGGTCAGTTGACCCCTTTAGGAGTTATTGCCCTTTATAGTCAATTTTTAACCATTTTTCGTAAATCTTAGTAATCTTTTACAAAAATCTTCTCCTCTGAAACTACTAGGCCAAATACTTCCAAACTTTAACTGAATGTTTCTTAGGGTATCTAGTTTGTAAATTGTATCCGAAGTTATGATCTATCAACAAACATGGTCGCCATTGCTAAAAATGGAACATAGGGGTCAAATGCAGTTTTTGGCTTATAACTCAAAAACCAAAGCATTTAGAGCAAATCTGACGTTGGGTAATATTGTTTATCAGGTCAAGATCTATCTGCCCTGAAATTTTCAGATGAATCAGACAACCTGTTGTTGGGTTGCTGCCCCTGAATTGATAATTTTAAGGAAATTTTGCTGTTTTTGTTTATTATCTTGAATATAATTATAGATAGAAATAAACTGTAAACAGCAATAATGTTCAGCAAAGTAAGATCTTCAATTAAGTCAATTTGACCAAAATTGTCAATTGACCCCTTAAGGAGTTATTGCCCTTTAAAGACTTTTTTCACAATTTGTTCATGTTGACTTACTTTAAAAAATCTTCTCCTTTGAAACTGGTGTATCAATTTCAGCCAAACTTAGGCTAAATGAGTTTCAGAGTATCTAGTATAAATTTTATATTTTATTTCCTTGTATGTCAAGAAACATAGCTCCTATGGCTAAAATAGAACATAGGAGAAATTGATTATTTTTTTTGGCTTTTGAAGAAAATAGGACGATCCAAAAAACATTTAAATAAATAGAAAAGCCAAAATAATCATTGATGAGAGATTTAACCAAAAGAATTAAGGTGTGCGATTCAGGCTCTTGAGAGCCTCTTGTTTTTACTTTTCATGTATAATTGTTATTAACAAGAACCATTCATTAGTCTAAAGTGTTTTAATTCAAAAGGCATATTATGTTTGAAATTGTCAGAAGTTTTCACTAGAAATTTGTAAAAATTATAACATGGAAAAGATGATGGTTTTGCTTTGGTAAGTCTTTGACTGCATCTTTTAAAACATTTATAGAAAAAGAATAAAAAAAACATTAGTCAATGTTACTGCCAAGAATATGTTTTTAATGGTCAGTTTATTTTAAATATGAAATAATTACTAGCACCTATGTCAGATATTTGTATATGAAACTAGTAACATATATGAACATATTTCTTGAAAAAGGGAGGTGTAAGAGAAAATGTGATGTTTTACATTCTGCAAGCATGCTTTTAATGCATTGTATTTTATCAATTAGGTTTGCTTTTAATTCTATATTTATGATGTTATGAATGAGTATAGGATTGTTAAGTTATAACATTGTTCATCTACTTGTAAAGATCCATTTGAATGGCTGAAATAGTGTTAAGAAAGTTAAGTGGCAAATCATTACTTACTATATTGTTATGTTAGTGTTATATATGTGTGTTTATGATATAAGTTTACTATGTTATGAATGAATTTGTTGATTTTATTTTAAATTTTATTATTTAATCTTTAGTTTATTTATATATTTACATTATTATCCTTTAAACATTAAAAACCATTTGTCATAGGTTAAATTCACAAAACAAAAAACTTTTTTTTCTCCCTGAATGAAACCATTTTTACCAGTGGGAGGGCTAGCGATATGATTTTATTGTTTCCCAATGTGTAACTGAAACACATTTTGTTTGAATTAAATGAGTTGTATGATTTTGAATTAGCGATACATTTCAGTATACAAAATCTCGGTGATTTCACTGATATGCTGTGAAAAGATGCTCCCTAGTCTTTTTATATGCAATCTTTTCATAATTCACAGCTATTTATGCATAAAATTTCATTTTTGTAAAATATGGGATATTTAATATTAATTTATCTTGGTTAAAAGAATTATGTTATGTTTTATTTGAATATGATTTGATGCAAGTTTTAACTAGAATTAAGTTGGTATGCAGTTGGACAAAAAGTTATATTTTATTGCTCATTATTAGAATTCTGCCATATACAAATATGCAAGTTTATTTTCTTGTCATTAATTGAATGGTATTGGTGTAGAACAAAAGAAATGATATAATGTAAAAGATTGACTCAAATTTTTCCTTCTATTTAAGGAATGTCTGTAATATTTTTTGTCTATGAAGAAATAACATAAAAAATTTGGTGCACATTGAATAACGCTTATAGCGGGTTATTAAACAGTGTGCACCACATTTTTTATGTTATTGTGAATAGACAGAAAAATTTTTACAGTCATTTCTTATAATTTAATTCTAAATTCTATTTGAAACAGTAGAAAACCATGAAAAAACGTTGATGATGTCACGGTCACATGACTAAATTATGTCTATGGGCTGATAACAAAATAATGTCAGCCAATCAGAATACGCATTACATCCAAAATTAAATTATAACATATTACAGTAAAACACCTCTGGTCTAAGGATAGTATATTTTTTCCTAAGTTTGACTTAAATATTTTTGATTTTCTGCTTTTCAACAAAGCACTCAGTGTTTAGGAGTAAAAGCAAGATGAGTCAACTTAGAGTCAAATTAATTTAAAATAATATGTCATTCCTTCATACCTACTTATCTTAATTTTCTCAGTATTTACATAAATTGAAATAAAAAACTACAATTTTTTCTAGATCTAGTTATGTTTTATTTCATATGTAAATTTTCAAATGGTGTCATCTTTTTAATTTGTAACAGTGTTAAGTATTTAGTTGTAAACATTTTAGTTACATATACACAGTATGCAGTTATAGCTCTCTTTGCTCATAGATATTTATAGTTACATATATGCAGTCAAAATTTTTATCAAATTGCTAGCAAGTGATTTATTCTTTGAAAACCTGACATTTGTAAATGTTCCTACATTATGCAATCATTATATAAGCTGATACGGAGCGTAGATAACAAATCTTTGATTTATATGTCCAAGGTGAATCAAGTGTGCATACATGTCTAATCTCTATATAGAAGTCAAATGTAAAACACCCATTAAGTGTATGATGTTTATGATATAATATAACAAACATGCTACATATGTTATACAAAATTTATAAAAAGAACTGATATTTTAAAATATTTATGACATAATATTAACTATGGTTATGTAATATGATATTTTAATGAAGAATATTTAGAGTTTCATGCATTTTGAAATGGTTTCTTTTTTAAGGACCTTTGGGTTACAGTTATACAGTTCTCCATGTATTTAGTCTTCTTTTGCTCCACAAACTTTTCACTTTGAGTGATTGAACTACATTGAGAGTATGCATTAATTATTATACATTTAACTATGTTGAAGCATGATATTTTTTATATCATATCTCTTGTTTTTCATATATAGGTTTCACATGAAATACTCATTAATTTATAATGTATTTTCATTCATTTCTTTGTTCATATTATGTTAGAAAAAACAGTATAAAATCAGTTCATTACCTCATTTTTATTTTGTATTTTTTTCCAAATGTTAGTGCTAATTTGAACTTTTTACATCTGTTAAAATTATGTGTTGGATATAAGTTACCATGTTGATATAGAAAAAGAATTTATTAACTAATAGATAACAGACAGTTTTCATTCATGAATATGTGAGAACAGCATCGAATATTTACATATTTTATTGCCGTTTAAAAAGACTACCTGAATCTAAAAATGCATTTAGCATGATGGTTAACTTTGATTTCTTAATTCACAAATTGATAAATATCTGAGGGACTTTCTGCCTATTATTAACTAAAACAATTCAGGTAGATCATTTACTTCTGTTCAATGTGACAATATTTTGTCTTATGTCTCTTATATTTGATTTGATGATTGTATTATTTTAAAGCATTTTACCTCTTTAGTAAGGGAGACAATCATATTTATGTACATGTTTCATTGTCTTATAAACACACAAGAGTATATGTATTTTATAGAGAATAAGAAATAGAAAATCATTTATATTAAACCAGATACGAAAGTCCTAAATTTTGCTTACATCACTTATGTTATAACATATTCAGCAGACTCAAGGTATATAAACTAATGTGGTTTTTCAGTGGTATAATATTTAACCATGTTAACTGAACAATTTTCACCCAATTTTCAGAACAAATCATTAAGTTTTTTATGCCATTGCGAAACAAAAGTTTGTACTAGTTGAATAACTTTACTGAAATTGTAATTGTTTATATCAGGTTCTCCGTATTACAGATAATTAGTTTAAATTTTGTGATATTTGAAAGCACTAACACACAATCTAAAAAGATCTCCAAACGTTAGGTAAGAATGTTCTTGTTTACTAGTAGCTACGTTCTTATACATAAATGAAAAACCGTGAAATATGTTCACTTTGTTGTCTGTAAGCAATCGATTATTTTGATTTGTTAATCTGCTATCAAATTGCTTTATCAATTTGTTATACATTGTATATACAATTAAGTTGTGCATTTGAATGTTAAGATATTTTTTCGCCAGACTACATTAACCTTTGTTATCTATCTTATCACTTGAGATTAACATTTGATCTTTAAATTATTATGTTAAATTATTTACAGTAATATATTTCAAGTATATTCATGCATGTATATAAAATGTTCATTATCATAGTTTTATGCATTATACAGTTGGTGGAATATATTTTTCTATAGTTATTTAAGCATACTATTATGATTATATTTAAGGCAATTTCATATTTGTTCTGTTGGCTAAACTTTTTAAGATAAATATTTTTAGAGACGTTTGAAAGTAACATATGCTTAACTTCCACATTATTGCTATGTAATAACCATTCTTTTAACAATCACATCTAACTGCAGATATATTGTAATGCAATTGTCAATTTTTTTACAATCTTTATTAAAACCCAGGTATCGTGTAAAACCAGACATCCAGAGACTGTACAATCTATATTTTAAAAGTATACATGATATTTATGCATGAATCTGAAGGAACTTCTGATATTAAACTTTTTATGTTGTCATTTTGTTCATTATTAGAGGATTGTTTTTTTCATTTTCATTGTTAATAAAAGTTAAATATTATGTATTGTTATTTTTATCAATCCAAATTAAAAGATATGTAAATGTACATTGTCTATAAATCCCAAATTTCACATTATAAATGCATCTTATTTATTCTTTTCATTTTATAGAAATTATGTTTTTCCCCCTGTATTTTTAGTTCACATGGCCCATGTGATCAGTATTTCTTTTAATCTATAGATTGAGTGTTATAAAACATTTTATAATCTTCTCAGAAACCATTTGCTTCAACAAAGAATATTATGCATGATGGATGACTTAATGGTCCTACATAACAGTTGAGCATAACATTTTTATATATTAGTTATCAAAGGTACCAGGATTATAATTTAATACTCTAGATACACGTTATGTCTACATAAGACTCGTCAGTGACCCTGGGATCAAAATAGTTATGAAGCCAAACAAGTACAAAGTTGAATGACCCAAAATTGCCAAAAAGTTGTCCAAAATACGGCTGAGGTAATCTATGCCTATAAATCATCATAGATACCAGAATTAAAATTTTATAACCTAGACACGCATTTTGTCTACATGAGACACATCAGTGATGCTCAAATCAAAAAAGTTAAAAAGTCTAAATAAAGCACACAAAGTTGAAGAGAATTTAGTACCTACCCCAAGAGGATTTGCCAAATAAAGTTATGTGCTATTTGAAATAATTTGAAAGAATACATAACTATTGTTCTTTCTTAAAAAAAAACTATTGTGGTGAATTTGATTCTTTGCTGAAATGCAAGACTGTTACAGAAGGTATATATCTATAACATGATATGAATGTCTTCTGCATAAACATTCTAAACATATAATAATGCACATGTATTATGCCAGAAATAGGGTTGAAATGTCGTCTGTATTTACCGGTACTTGAATTAAAATCTTAAATAAAAAATTTAACCACCATAAAACAGGTTTTCATTTTACTCAAGGGGAACAGTATTCAAAGTAATTTTTTTAAAACTCTTTAACAGGTTGGATAAAGGGTATTATGATATGGTTCCAACTTCAAATGTTGGTTTTTATATTCTGATCAAATAACCAAAGTGGCCACTATCATGCAATGTAGGAAGTTATGGAAAATACCTATTTTAAACTTTTTAATATGCTAATGGGGGTAATTTATTTTGGATGGTCATCACTAGAAATGTTGATTTTTTAAACTGAAATTAAGCATAGATGCTAAGCCAGTTGACTGGTTCTTAATGGCCAAATTTAGTAAAAAAAACCAACTATGGATATTGATGATTATAAGATCAGGCATATTTGTATTGGGAGCTCTAACAATCCTGTTACTTTGTAGCTCATTTCAAACCCAAGATGGAAAGAGAGGTTACCATCTTGTTACTACTCCACATATTCTTAAAATGTTTTTCAATGTTGTTATTTTGATATTGTTAACTTAATGCTTATCTGAATACCATGTGTTTTAATGGAAAATTGTACTCCGTAGACCATTGAAAAAATGTATCTTTCTTAAATTTGGGACTTTAGATTTGGTATTTAACCATTTTTTTTCTGAGGTTAAGCTAACAAGCTAAGTTGTCTTTTAAAGAAACATTACTATGTGTGTTTTGAAGTCCTAGGAAAAAAAATATTTTATTGATGGTCGATTATGATTTATGTTGACAAAATGTTTGTTTCAAGTAAATGATGAATTTGTAGAATGCTCATCATTTTGTTTTAAAAATAAGTGTTGTTGAAGTTAATTATTTCTATCATGAAAGTACTATCTTTATAATACTTCAATAACTACATTGTTTAAAAGGAAATATGATTTATGATTCCTTATCATGATATCTACTCATTCTTTTTCATTCACAAATCATTTATATATCTATAATGAGTGTTATTTCACATCATTTATTAATTTCATACAAGAACTGTACAGTTAAATTTGTTGATAAAATTACTAAAAGGAAATCATGAGAAATCTTGACAATGTTTTGGTTAATGGCACCATGATTTATAACAATGAACGTGTTTAAATCATTTTTAGAGAAATGGAATTGCACATTGGCAACTATTGTATTAATTAATTATATAATCTGAGTAGCATTTGTTTAAATCGACAGCTTATTCATTCCCCTAACTGGAATTCAGATTACATTGTCTGAGTAAAAGATCTGTTGAAATCAGTAGACTTTAGAGACCGTCTGTTGGTAAAGCTTGTGCCCATATGAGTTCTACTATCGCAACAACTGAGAAGTACTTTAGAAGATATATATTAGCTCATTGTGTATATGATATACCATATATATATATATAAGTACCCTGTTATTATGGCATCTTCTCTCGTTTGAGTCCCAATAACGCTTCTTATGTGAGGTGTAGTCATTATTGCGACCCTTACTACTCTGCTCTGAATCAGTTCTAGTGTGTCCGTTCTGGTTGGTTGATGCATAGTCTATAACTGTCTGAACCAGAGTTGTATATTCAGCTGCTATGAATGTCCTTGTACATCCGTCTGTTCGTCAAATATTTTCGTTACACTTTCAAAACGTGCTACTGAATGGGATGACTTAATTTTATTCAGTTTCTTGACCATAGTGAGTTGTAGCATGTGAAGACTTTTCAGATCTGGCAGGAACCTACTTCCTGTCTGCCAATACTTTTCAATATTTTAAACGAACTAAACACTATGACAAACGTAATACATCCGTGATCATCCGTGACACAGAAATTCCATAACCAATTATGTTAAACATTCGACGAAATGACTTGCATCTTACCAATAATATTTTTTTTATTCAATTACTTCCTCGAAAACAGTAACCTTCCATGAAGGAAACGCAAGCCTTTAATATCAAATCTTCTGCTAGAAATAAACTCTATATGGCCATGCTGGTCCTGGTGGAATGAAATCGAAAGTTCGTCTTGTAAATTTTGAACACATTTCTTTTGTCGCAACGTTCCGATCTCAACCGATCCTCACCATTGTCATTTCTTAATTTCAATCTAGATTTAAAGCTGGCCTCTAAAATATATAAACAGAAATACTGAACTCCATGAAAAATTCAAACTGGAATATCCCTTAGCTAATTGCAAATTCAAAAGATTCGGGCCACAATAAGGCAGCTCGCGGTCGTTTTACTTTTAATAACCATACGGGTTTGACCACGGAAGGCAGAAAAACATTTGAAAGATTTTGGATAGGTAAAATGAAATAAAAAATATTCGAATCAGTGGGAAGAGAAAAGGCTACTGTTTACAAAACACGCATGCTGTACATTTGTGAATTCTATTATCATTTTATTTTTTTCTACTGTTTTTATTCAACCCTTCCACAACATATATATATATATATATATATATATATATATATATATATATATATATATATATATATATATATATATATATATATCTATTTTCAATATTCACTACTAGAAATTAGAATTCTGATTTATAAAAATCTAATATGAAACAGAATTGCAATATATTCTAGTAGCACAGGGATGAACCAAACTGAATGTCTTAGACTAGTACATTCAAGATTCAGAATTTAAAACTTCACACAATCCAACGCTCAACTACGTATATCAACCTATGTAACAAATGAAAACAAACAGTCATATTTTTACTTCGTACAGGCATTTTATGAAGAAAATCTTGCTATATTGTACACCTCCCAGTTTTATATGAAAGTAGTCCGTTACATTGACAAAATTATGTAAACAATCCAAACAGACATACACCTTCATGATTTGAGGAACCAGAAATGTGGTTCATTTATAATAAAATTTTACTACTGTTTAATTGTCGAAGGTCGGTTATTTTCTCTATAGTTTCCAGTTTCTTTTACCGATAAACTAGTCACTTGATTTTACATCAGGCGATTAAAATTGTGATAGGATACATGTTGTCAAATATAATAGTTGATTAACTTGTTGTCAAACATTATAATTAAATGATACCACACTCAGTCTGATACTTGATATTTATATATCAGTTCAATTCTATGTTATTATACACGTTTAAATATTCATATGATACATCCTTCAAGTTGACTTTTGAATGTTCTTTTTTTTTTGAGACAATAGAAATTACAGAAAAACGCGGCATAGTACGACCGAAATTTATATATTCAATTTTGAACACATGTTTTTTTTACGATTTTTTTTCACAATTGGTGTCTATCGTATAAACTGACATAGTTACCCTAGGGAACTTGAAATACATTTTTTCCAAAGTGTTCCAAGAGGGAACTTATTACCCTATTACTGAGGACGAACAATAAGGCTAGCAAAAACCAAAATACCTGTCGCACTGATCCATCCTGACCTTCCATTCCCTTTGACATGACTCCGGCATCTTCAATGACATATTGACCAAGGTTTAAAATCAGTTATTCGAATTTCGATAATACAATAATAATATTGAAAATATATAATAAATCATAAAAATATAACTTTTTATATCTTAGAAAAAAAGAAAAGGTACATGTTTCAAGATTTTACAAGAAAAGGTAATTCCTGTTTTGCGTAGATGATAATCATAACACTAAAGTCAAGGCCTTGTGAAGTAATAACTATATTTATATATGATATCCTTGTTAGAGTAGTTATGAACACGAATGCAGTGTATTAGCCTTGTATGTTAATAACAAACAAACAACCTCAAACAACACGCATTTGTGCATTAAAGTAACACGAGATATATCAATTTTGAATATATAATTTTATAAATCAATTGGTTTAGTGAAAGGAGAAATGAAACATTTTCGTAACGATTTTTCCCTTATGACAGCGTTCAGTGATAGCAAGTATAATAGCTAGCTAGCATTGCATAATAAATATTCAATTCTGCAATGGTAGGCACTATGCGACCACTATTTCCAAGGATTATTGTATTTCAAGTGGCCAAGGACGAAGTGTGTGTCAGATGATTAAATCAACAATTTTAGGGTGAAGGTTAAATTTGTAAAGGGAAATTGCAATTGTTATAAATACTGTTGCCAGCTGGGTAACAATATTTGATTCATAAGAATATTTTTAACAGTGCATTCATTCAGTACATGAGGACAGACTTTTACCGTAATACCTGAGCGATGAGAAATAAACTTTTAATCATTAGATAAGAAAATTAATAGAGCAGAGGTTGTTAACGTTTTGTCAGGAAGGTAATAACACAACACGAAACAGATTGACGTTTCTATTTCCGATAAATTAAACAACATACTGAGATTGAATTAATGAAGTTTTAATTGTTGTGAAATCTTTTAAAATATGGCATCATTTTCCGGGATAGGTTGCACAACGGGACCTTCTTTAGATGGTTTGGACTTGTGTCATGTCGAATTTACAGGTGACGTGCAGACAGATATATGGGGGTACAGAATAATGAAAGCTACGACAATACCATACACCCCAGAATGGCAAGGGTTACTTCGAACAGCATGCCAGCTTAGCGGGGAGCAGCTTATACGACTTCATGTGGAGTATGGACATTTTGTAGGGCAAACGATTGACGAATTCATTCAAACTGAAGGAATAAACAATTTGGATTTTGTAGCGTCACATGGGCATACTGTTTTCCATCAGCCAAATTTGGGATATACATTCCAGCTCGGAGATGGTGAGACAACTGCTGTACATTTAAGATATCCATTTGTATGTAACTTTGGTAATAAAGATGTTGCACTTGGTGGTCAAGGCGCTCCGCTAGTTCCTAACGGAGAAAAATTTCTATTCAGTCACAAAGATATATGCATTAATTTGAGTGGAATTGCTAACATTGGTCTAAGGGGACTTCAAGGCTATGATGTATGTCCATGTAATTATGTTTCAAATATGCTGGCTATTCTACACGACTCTAAACTGGAGTATGATCCTGAAGGCGACATAGCACGGACTGGGAAAGTAATAGATGATGTGTTATGCCAGTTAGAAGAGCTAGACTACTACAAGCAACTCCCACCAAAGTCAATGGAATCAGAAAAGATTGAAAATAGTGTGCTACCATTACTTGATGTAAGTTTCAGCTCAACTAATTACTTTTCATTACTTTTTCCATGTTATTGTTTATTTTTAGTGTTGTTGATTCACCCTGAGGCCATGACATTGACCCAATAATATTGACATACAGTTCAATGCCCTTTATAGCACACTTTCAACTAGAAAAGTCAATCTTTATACTGTAATCATAACTGCAACAGTACATCATAAAAACGTATGTGTTGTTAAATTGTTTGTAACAATGTATAAACAAATAGTATATGTAGAATACTTAAATTTATAGTGTATTTGTTGCTCCGTTAATTATATACATGATATATCGGGTAAACAACTTCAAACCTCAAGTTTAATAAGTGTACGGATTAGATAACATGTATGTGTACGTGGTCACTTAAAATAAAGTATTGATAATACGTCGTATCTATAAAGCTAGTCTAACAGATGTATTTTGGTAGAATTTTGCCTTGATATTTGTATATTGGTATCTTAATTACCTTTAAAAATCAGTCACCTAATTATACTACATTCCTGACGAAACTGCTAATTTTGTTTAAGTAACGGGGTTTATGAATTGGACATTTTTGATCATTTTGACACAGTTTTAACAGTTTTGACCTTATAATCAAAATGTATGCCACATTAGAAATATAACACCGGGGAAAACGATTAATATTAATTTAGCTCAAACGAATGTTCACCCCATATTTTGTAGACAGAGACAATGACCTTGCTGATAAGCTACCATTAACCTCGGGAAAGGTCTATATTTAAACAACCATGAGTGTCATAAGTATAATTATATCTAAAATAGTAAATATATCTAAACTGGTGTTTATATACTAGTAGATTAGACCGTTGTTTTTTGTTCAATTTGATTGGTTTTACACTTGTCATTTTTGGGGCCCTTTATTGCTTGCTTTTCGGCGTGAGCCAAAGTTCCCTGTTCAAAGTCTTACATTGACCTATAATGGTTAACTTTTACAAATAGTGATTTGGATGAAGAGTTGTCTCGTTGGCACTCATATCACATCTTCTTATATTTAATTATTAATTAATCAATAAATATTAGTTTAGATTTTGTGTTTATTACCTATTAAATATAGATAATAATAATATTATAGAAAAATCAACATAATACAGATGAATATTTTTATTTTATTTTCCAGACTAAAAAATACCAAATTCCTGATCTACTCAGGACATTTGCTGAACACGTTGCCAACAGATTGGCTGATGCATGCAAAGATGGACGAAATACGTTGCATGCGGGAACTGTTTCCAAGCAAAATGGCGTAATTAAAGTTTTAGTTTCTGGAGGTGGATCTTTTAATACACATTTAATCGAATTATTTCAATCTAAGCTACTAAATGAAGGATTTGACATTGAGATCGCCGACAGGGACACTATTGTGTTCAAAGAAGCGTTGATATTCGCTTTTCTTGGACTCCGCTGTTTGTTGAATCAAGAAAACATTATGGCATCTGTTACGGGAAGTAAATTTGACTCAATATCCGGGAGCATTCACCGTCCAGTTCATTCAAGTAGTTCCGTTACGAGGATAATTCGATTTTTAATGGAGAAAAATAAACAACGCACAGCCTCGTCATCATCAATTTGCTCCAACTAAAAGTGAACCTGATACCGAGGACGGACTAAGGATACGAGTTTCTCCAATAGTATTAAGCGACAATTTATCTTTACTGTTTTATCATGTTTATACTGAGATATAAATCCTATGCTAGGAACGATATATTTTTTGGTTTTATTGACAAATAGACTGTACAAATATTTCAAATTTGTAGGTATATGCTCGTATTAAAAGCATTGAACTATTCGAATGTTAAAAACGAGGGTAAGGGGGCATTCAAAAATTATAAGTCCAATAAAACAAACAGAACTATGGCAGCAAATATTGATACATGTTACATATAATAGAAGGCAAATGACTGACCACACGAACTACCACCAAAAGCGTTGGTCAACTCATGTGTGCTCCCGACTGATAAGCAGTTCAAGCTGCAATACTGTCACCCGCCGTGCTAGTAAGTAAGAATTATAGGGAACGTAGTATACCGGTGTTCAATAGTCATAAATCGATTAAGAGAAAACAAATCCGGGTTACAAACTACGATCGCGGGAAACACATCAACTATACCAAGAAATCAAAGAAACAACAGGAACACTGAATTGCAAAAAAAAAACCCCACCAACATACATAGAAACGAACTACTGTATTTCTGTGTCAATCGGTTACTTGTGGAGAGTTGTCTCATTGGAAATCATACCATATCTTCTTTTTTTTATATTAACTGCAGGGTTTGTTACTCATTCTGTGTGGATTCAGTAGAATATATCCCCGTATCTGTAGTGTGTGCCCTATTATTTTCACTGTTGTAAGAGAGCTGTCTTCTTATTCCATTATATCAATACTGTGTTTCTGTGTCCTTCGGTTTCATGTGGAGGGTTGTGTCATTGGCAATCATACCACATCTTCTTTTTCATTTGTTAGATAACAACTGCCATATTCCTGACTTGGTACAGGACATTTAAAGAAAAACTGGTTTAAGGGCTAGACAAACCTTCCTCTTTAAGACAATGTTAAAAAAATTTATACTGCTACGATATAAAATGTCAACACTACGTGACAGAAGTACAGCACAATCACGCACAAGATTATGCATCACAGAGACACGAGCAAATAAAAAATATTATAGTCGACACAACATGCCTACTGTAGAACAACAACGAACAAATTCAATCAACGACAGCTTATACTACAGGATATGAAAACACAGTGACGCGTTAACGTTACTAACATGTAATCTCGAACTTTATACAATTGTATTCACAATACTCGTCAATTTTCATTACAATGATGCTATTGAAAGGCATTTTATAATTATTTAGACTACAAACGATAAGATATTACACATTATCCAACTGAAACCAAAACAGAAACATAAAAATTGAATTCATGAATGTAGGATGTACAAAATACCGAGACACGTAGTCACACTCGTTATAACTGTCATAATTAGGAATATGACAATGATGATATTGAAAGGCAATTTTATGATTTTAGGACTTCAAAAGACAAAACACATTATTCTACCGAAACCCTAACAATAAATACATGAATGTTGGATTTACAATATACCGAGACATATCGTATAGCTATGCACACAATATAACAGTCTTATTCCCCTCCCCTTTCATGAATGTGAACTACCGAATTAGACTACTTACCGGATTTGTAATCACATAGGCAACACGACGGGTGCCACATGTGGAGCAGGATCTGCTTACCCTTCCGGAGCACCTGAGATCACCCCTAGTTTTTGGTGGGGTTCGTGTTGTTTATTCTTTAGTTTTCTATGTTGTGTCATGTGTACTTATTGTTTTTCTGTTTGTCTTTTTCATTTTTAGCCATGGCGTTGTCAGTTTGTTTTAGATTTATGAGTTTGACTGTCCCTTTGGTATCTTTCGTCCCTCTCTTATTCGGTAATATGTCACGTTTTAGCAAACAGATGACATAGATGTAAACCTACAATCAATGATGTGGTTAAAAGTTATTAGGTAGTTTAAAACAGACACATCGTATGTTAATCTTTCTTCCTCATTACTCGGTTGTATATGAAGTCAGTTTAGTGTGAACATGCACGGCATTTGGAATCGGCACATTGACCAACATTTCATCATAGGCTGTGATGAACTTGGGATGAACGGTGATCTATAGTTGTTAATTTTTGTGTCATTTGGTCTCTTATGGAGAGTTGTCTCATCGGCAATCATACTACATTGTTTTGTATTATCACCAATACAAAACATCACAGTATCCAGTAACAAAATCACATTTTACGTTAAATAATCAATAATTCTCTAAATACACTTCCGAAATATACCCACAGGAACTTACCTTAAATAAGTCAAATATTAACAATAATTTACAAGCCTTCTGTGAGAATTGCATGGCAATACTTAGTCCCTGCCTGGTTAAAAATTCATTGTATTGGAACAAAATTCTGACTCGATCTATAAAATGTCATGGTGTAAACTATACAACAAATATTTTCAAGTCAATATCTTCAAGCATTGCAAAAAAATTGTTGTAAATAAACTGATTACTTAAGTGAATATTGTAAGTCCAAGGACCATAACTCTGCATTAATTCATCAGACCAAATTGAATTTGAACGAGATCTGCAACTTTTTTTTTTATAAATTAAATGTTTGAAAAAGTAAAAATAATTCGAGATACTAAGTACTTTCTTATCCCAGGCATAGATTACCTTAGTCGTATTTGGCACAACTTTTTCTTTTGAACTTTATACTTGTTTGGCTTTTTAACTTTTTTGATTTGAGCGTCACTTATGAGTCTTATATATGTAGACGAAACGCGCGTCTGTCGTATCAAAATTAAAATTCTGGTACCTATTTATTCCACTGGGTTGATGCAACTGCTGGTAGACGTTTCGTCCCCGAGGGTATCACCAACCCAGAAGTCAGCACTTCGGTGTTGACATGAATATCAATTATATGGTCATTTATTTTATAATTCAACTGTTTGAAAAAGTAAACATTATTCGAAATACTAAGGATTTTCTTAGATTATCGTAGTCGTATTTGTCACAATTTTTAATTTGTTTGATCGGAGCGTCACTGATGAGTCTTATGTAGACGAAACGCGGGTTTGGCAAATCGTAATTATAAGCCTTGTACCTTTGATAACTATTGTCAAGATAAATCTATATACCAATTTTCAAATCAATGTCTTTAAGCATGACGAAAAAAAACGTGAATTTTCTAAGTCAAAGGATCATAAATCTGCACAAAATCTTCAGACCTGACCAAAATAAACGCGATCTGCAACTTTTCATGATAAGACTTAATACCAATTGTTAAATCGATATCTTCAAGCATGACGAAAACAATAGCAGAAAACTGATTATTTGAGTGAAGTTTCTTAGTCCAAGGACCATAACTCTGCAAAAAATCTTCAGACTTGAACAAAATTTGAACTTGATATATACCTTGTCATGTTAAAATCATACACCTAATATAAAATCAATATCTTCAAGCATGACAAAAAAATGTGTGGAAAACTGATTTGCCGGACTGACGGAAGGACAGACAGACAGACGGAAGGACAGACGGACGGAAGGAGTACAAACATAAAGACACATTCGACTTCGTCGGTAGGGGACTAATAAGTCTCCTTTTCTAGATTTAGACAGTTTAATTTTACACAAGAACTCTATACAAACATTCACGACAACAGAGACGATTTTCCTTTCCCCATTGTAAATTTTACTTTTTTCGGCCGGTGATGTAGCTCCATCTCACGCTATTTCTTTTTTCAAACTTGCTCATTGTGCTCATGTCTATGAGCTCAATCTATCTATTATTAAGTCCATAGTAGAGGTGCTTGAGGACAGAGCCCCATGTTGAGCCCTATAATCCTTCCACTTTGTTGTTATAAATCCCCGTTTTGTCGTATATATAAATTATTTGTACCATTTGTATACTATTTTATCTTATTTTTACTCTAAATATACATATACACTGTCAAATGATTATGTGCAGCGCTGTATAGCCCAATAGTCACATTGATGATGAGCAAGAAAATTTAAAGTAAAACTATAACAAAATTGGACACATATGGTACAACCATATGATATATATGAGGAATCGGGAATTTATAATATTAAAGGGAGAGGGACTATGGGGCTCAACAAAGTGTCCTACCTTCAAGCACCTCAGTATGATAAAGTCATGGATTTCTTTACCACATCTTACATAAAACCTTTACTCAATTCTTCCATAATAGATACAAAGATTTGGACTTCAGGTTTAGCTGTACCTGGAATAAAACTTATTTGAAATGAAAATGCGCATCCTGAATTATACGAACATTTTGTGTACCGACCCGGATATTTAGATTCATTCCGTCAATCCGGGTAAACTATCGATTATAAAGGGTAACCAGTATTCATTTCTGTAATTAAATCTTTCAATATTGGTTTAAATTGGTATGGATATGGATTTTTTATGAGTGAATTAAAACCATACTACATATTATAGTACAGTGGCTACACGCATATTTCAGACGAATTGTGCACATCCTGCTATAAGCATGAAATTTGGAATAGATCTTACCAACCATTACTCTTTTATTTCAGGTAGGGAGGCATTTGAAACAAATGTCTCACTTCCGGTACAATCCAAAACGACGGACATCATAATTAAATCAGCCCAATATCGTAGGCTAGTATGTGAAAAGATGTTATTGTCATGCTACTATCATACTATTTGGAACAATCATTGTTATGAACTACTTTTGGATATTTCATATAGATTAGATGTCTCAAAAATCCTACTTCCGGTAAAATCCGACATGGCGGATAATGTACTAAAATAATTTATCTAATTTGAGGGGGGGGGGGGGCAATTGAAATGTGTTTTAACGTATTGCTACTATTCTATATTGTGCAGGAACCTTTCTTTGGTGCTTCTCGTGGATACAATGTATAAGACATATGTCTTAAAACCTTTACTTCCGGTGATATCCGAAATGGCGGACATAGAAATATCATTTTAATTTTAATATTCAACTTTTTTTTTCAAAATGTAAAGAAAATGTAGTTTTTTTGTGCTCGTCATTAAACTTTTGGCTTTAAGTTATTCTCAAAATCCCTTATCCTTATATGTTGTAATGTTGAAATACAAAGTTGACACTTCCGGTCAAACCATATCTTCATAGTTTTGGATAGATTGATTAAAACAAAATAAAATCACGAAAAGTACTAAAACATTTTGAAAATTACAACTATTTGTCCGAAAATACATGTTTATTCACAGTCACTACAACATGAACACAAAGCAGTGCACGGGAGACCCAATTTTCCACATTAACAACGACCGCGGCATCCTTTCCTACATCCACAATGTACAAGCTTCTGACAAAATAATGAGGCTTCAGAAAGAGTTTTTTAAAGGTGATCCTTTTTGTCCCCTCGCCATCCATTAACGCCAGGCCTTGCGGTCGTAACACTTTCAAGTCAGTTTTCTTGTACTTGTACTCCAAAATCAACCAATCAAAATATTGGATTTCATGTTTCGAGCATTATATAACTTCAACAGTTGTACTGGGTAGCATAAGAGCCTATTCCAAGCTCGTCCCCCTAAACACATGCCTTAATATATTGCACGTTTTACATGCTGGAAAAGACTAGACCACGTTGAAGGAATAGTCTCAATTAGTCTTCCCTTTTGCTCAAATATATATTTTCTTGCTTCGTTAACCCCATCTGATAAAGTTTTGCAATCTTACAGTAAAACCCCGGTGATTTAGGCTGATCAATAATCATTCTTTATTAAAAAGTCACATCTTCAAATGACATCAATGTCTTCCACGCAGTCTTTTTTTTCCTTTTCAAGCAAAAAGAGAACCGTATCACTACCGGTAAGGACACGAATCACAATAAGTGTGTGTGATCACTCATTGCCTAGTGCATTTGAAAGGTCATTGATAGATATTTATTCAAAGCTCTTTAGTCTTCAAACACAATACATAGTTCGTCTACCCCTATGTCACGGAATAGCGAAACAGTAATGACAGCCTCATCTGTAACGAATGTTCGAATTATGACTCTTTAAAGTTCGTGTTTCACTGCATCAGACACAAGCACCATGATTCTAGTGCCAGTCTCTTAATGTGAACATGGTGCTCAACTTGTAATACATCACGTGATGGATAAGATAGAATATCCTGAGCATTTGTTGCTAAAACTACGATACGCATCCAAGACTTCATCAACTCTTGGAACAGTTTCAATGTATTTTTTAAAGGTAAGGACATAATACCCTTTCAACATACTCGTTATGAAACACCTTGAAACTGTAACAACAGTGGATGTAGTCTCGGATGCGCCATTAGACAATACCGGTAGTTTTAAGGCTTCTACAAGAAGCAAGAGCTACATTTAGGGGAAAGGTAATACACAGACAAATCCATGGTCGAAATTGGCAAAGTTTTCGGAGAGATAATGACAATAAGAAAGAACTTTTTAGTTTTCATTCACAGCAGCTTGCTCAATAGATTTTGATGTTCTGTGTTATCCACCACATGATGATGTTTCAAGTTTAGCACAATGGTTACATGTACATGAAGAGGCTGACACTATATTCAAGATAAACGTGTATGATGTAGTGAAACACAGACTTAACTAAGTCATGACTTGACAGTGGATACTGATATTGCTGTAATTGGTGTTTCGCTATTCCATGAAAAAGGGGCAGACGAACTTTGGCTTGCATTTGAAAGTAGAAAAAGCTATCCATGACCTAGGCATTGAGAAAGTACACATTTGCTGGAAAAGGAACTGCGTTGGTTACATGGATGGCGTTTGAAGATGTGACTTTATCATTTAGAATGATGATTGACCAGCCAACATCACAAGATATGGATTTGATAATGTAATTGATAAAACGATACATGTTTTTGTTGCAAGATCGAACAAACTTATCAGATGGGGTTAAACAAGAAACGAAACATGTGTTTCTGCAAGAGGAAAGACTTATTCAGGCTATTCCCACGACTCGGGTCTAGTCTTTTTCAGCATGTAAAACGTGCAATATACCATGGCGGATGTAAATGAGTAACAAGCTTGGAATTGGTTCCTATGCTAACTAGTCCAGACATTTTTATACTTATGAATAGCGAAGGGAAACTATGATCCATTGGAACCCTTTTGGACAACTCTTTGTAAGGCCTCTTCATCTTATCAGGAGCTTAAACACTATGGATGTTAGACACAATACATAGTCTTCGTAAATGTGGAAAATCGGCTCTCCGATTGTGAATAAACATGTATTTGCGGCCATGAATTAGTAATTCAAAAGATGTTTTGGTGATTTTATTTTGTTTTAATCAGTCTATCCAAAACTCCACAACAAGGATATGGATTGAGGACTCATCTTTGAAATTTACGCCATATTGTTTTTTTTTTACTGAAGTGTTAACTCTGTATTTTAACATTTACAGAAATAGTGGTTTCGAGGATAATTTAAAGCCAAAAGTTTAAAGACCAGCACAAAAAAAAAACATATTTTCTTTTCATTTTGAAAAAAAAGTTAAATATTAAGAAAAGAAATTGATCAATATTTTTATGTCTGCCATATTGGATATCACCGGAAATCGGGATTTCAAGGACCTAATTTATGTCCGATAATCGGTATCCATGAGAAGCACCAAAGAAAGGTTTCTGCACAATTTAATGATAGAAGCAATACTTTAAAACACATTTCAATTACCCTTCCTACAAAAAGCTTATTTTAGTACATTGTCCGCCATATTGGGTTTTACCGAAAATAGGGTTTTTGAGACATCAATTCTATATTATATATCAAAAAGTAGTACATAACAAAGGTTTGTACCAAATATTATGATAGTAGCATGATAATAACACCTTTTCACGTACTAGCCTTCGATATTGGGCTGATGTTAGTATGATGTCCGCCATTTTGGATTTTACCGGAAGTGAGACATTTTTTTCAAATGCACCTTATCTGAATGCACCTTATCTGAATTAAAAGACTAGTAGTTGAGTATATGCCAAATTTCATGCTTATAGCAGGATGTGCACAATTTTTCACAAAGCCGCCGTTCTATTACATGCACTTTCACGGTACTGCAATATGTCGATACATAAAGTTTTGCTTTGCACACTGTCATGTTTTATTCTAACTATTAATGAAATCATTTCGCTAAGTCCATTGGACGTTTGAAGTGTTTTGATTTATATTTTAGTCTTAGTTTCAAGATTTTTTTCTCTCAAAATTTGTCCTCATTAAGATCCAAAGGGTACTTTGATGTACTGAATAAAATGCTGTAATTTGATTTGGGTTATTAAAGGTAATTATTCAATTTTAACTTCGTAGGTTCGTTGAACAGTTTCATTATGTGTCAGAAACCTATGTTGTGTCGAATATGTAATCACAATCCAATATCCCTTTAGCCAACACATAGGCTATTTACACGTAAAAAAAAGTATACAAAAAAGCATAATGATATAGACTAAATTATAAAAATAAGAAGATGTGGTATGATTGGCAATGAGATTGCCAAATCATATTAAAATGGTACATAACTACCCAAACGCCATAGCAAAATATGTACATCATAAGTAATTGATAAATAAGTAAAACAAGTAGTATAGCAATAAACAGAAATAAATTCCGACATGAGATGGAGGTGATTTTGTTTTTCCAAGTGCATATATCTTTTTAACAACACAACTGCTACAGATGTAATCATTGCATTAAATGGGGATTAATTATCCCATTAGACGTTTAATTTTATGTTACTTCTGGGAAGTTTATTACTAGACATTACACAGACCATGAATATAGCGTTTCAATAACAATTATCGAAATTATATAATCCTTAATTCATTCTATTGCAATCATCGTTTTACACATTGTTTTACAATTTGGAATGAAGGAAGTAGAGCTACCTGAAAGTGCATTTAGTTGGTTCAATCTCAAGTGCCTTTGGATTGTATAATGATGTTTATTTTCTAAATATTTCGATAAATTCTTCATAGGTATAACAAATTTGTCCCTACAACCAATCGTCAGTAAACAATTTTCCGTTCAAAAAGTCAGAATGTTTTCATTTTACCACTAATACAATTTGGAATGTTGGAATGGTCATAGACATATTTTATAAATGTCACTTTCCGTGTAATCGTCTTATGTAATTAGTAATTTTTTTTTATGCCTTCTTTATTTAGCCTTCGGAAAAATTATACTTAATCTTAATTAAGTATATAAATATATGCAAATACAATACAGTTTGTGCATACCACCCCCCCCCCCCCAAAAAAAAACATAAATAAATAAGTAAATAATAAGTTAAATAAATATTTCAAAAAATGTATGGTTTAATCTTGAGAAATCAGATAACTAACACATGTTAATTTGAAATAACAGCTAATCTGCTTTTATACTTTTCCATAGCTGAATTTTGGTATTTGGTTTTATTGCTTTTTGGCTACTTTACTTGTTTTCGATTCCAATCACGATTAATCACAAAAATATCTCATTTACATTCTAAATTTGAACGTTTGAGCTTTCGTGTTTTCCAAATAATTTCCTCATTTAAGACATTATTAAATTATGACATACATGTACCAAGCGATCTTCGAAAAACAACTAACGCCCCTAGCGGAAAGTGAAATGTATACTTACCCTTTTGGAGCATATATTATAGAAGTTTTAGATGGATTGTTTGTCTCGTCACGTAAGAAGTAAAATAACAAAAACACTGACCTCCAAGGAGAATTTAAAACGGAAATTTGTTCATCAAATGGCTAAGTCAAAAGCTCAAATTTCTTCGTCGCCGCTTGTTTTCAAATGTAAATGCTTTTCAGTTTTGTAATTTTATTGCTCTTTTAAAATTTTTATTCGAGCGTCACTGATTAATCTATGACAGACTAAACGCGCGTCTGGCGTGCAAAATAAGAAGACTGGTGTCTTTAATGAGTTTTGTTTGGTTAATCTCTGATCTTAAATCTTAATTTAACAAAATTTACATGGTACAATGTGTGAGGATAGTGTTAAATGGAAATGCAGACAAAACGCGTAGAAATCGTCAAACATAGCTGCATGTAAGGCGGGTACATCAACAGCTAAATTTCACGACCTATGTCACTCACTCGTAAATTTAATCTGGAATTTCTTGTCCAAAGTGAAATTGTTTGTTCGTACTCTTATTCAGATGAAGAGGAATGGATAGATTTTTTAGCATGGTTTCATCAGAAATTTGTAGATATCCAAGTCTGGAATACACGTGACTACACAACTTGTCCACGGTGTCGACAAATGACATATTGACTAGTGTCCTCCATCGATCAACTAACTCTTTCGAGTTATGTTTGGCAATGTAGGTCCTGGCTCGTTCCTTTGTAGTTGTCATCTTTATCAAAGTTTCTACAATTCTGTCGGTAAATGTCAAGTTCAAATAAATATAAATATGTTTAGTTTCACTCATAACATGCATCGTAAAAGTTTCATATTTCAACGGCAAAACTCTTTCAGGATAATACTGTGAAAACATGTCAAATGTTATAGCATCATGAAAAATACGAGCACACACATTTTCTGCATGGTCATTTAAAGACACAAATGTATTCTCCTTCGAGTTATACAGATTTCGTATTTGTGATCGGATAATAGCTCTCGGATCTCTATATAAGTAAATTATTTTTAAGTTGTCTAATTCCGATAGAGCCTTGTTTAACAAAAACATTGGGGTACGGATAGTTTTTATTATAACAAGTTTTGATTTTGTACACGTCTTTTCTAATATCTGCAGAGTTGCTTTGAAAATGCGTGGATAACGAAATTTACCATAAATTTCTTTTGTATAACGTTCCCTAAAATAGAATAGGTGTTTTCCCTGTATCTTTAAATACTGGAACATTTCCTCATCCCAATACTTTAAGGGAATTTCAGTTAATTGGCAGGTAAACCAAGCTCTCAAAATATGTTCCGCAACTTCTAAATATGTGCTGAAAGTCCTAAAATAAAGTTAATGTCTTTTTCAAAAGCTTTCTTATCCACTTAAGATTTTACAAATAATTGTTTAAAAACACAATAACCTCTATTTGGACTAATCACTAACGTGGTCGTGAAAGCATAACTTTTATTGTATTTTATTATAAAATGTACGTCAAAATCCATGTTGGTTCAAATATTTCCAAACCGTATTGAAAAGTAACGCATATAAGTTTATATTATCATTTTTATCTTTATATAAATTGAGTTACTAAACATCTACATTAAATCACTTTCGACTGTCATTGTTCAACTTTCCATATAACCATTTATACTTTTTCATTTCTTTTCTTCGATAAAATCATGTCTAGTGATAAATTCAATTCTAAATATTTTCTTCTTTTAAAACTTAGGTTTTCATGGGCACACTTGCTTCCACCGCCAATTACAATAGGCAGCCAAAAGTACTGAAAGTGATGTTAATCCACAAAAATCACCCAATCAATCTTTTTTTTAACTTCCATCTCATAAATCCTTCTGGTAAATATTTCGATATCTTTTTATGTTTCATATACCATTGCGTATTATCGATTTCTTCTTATAGATTTCAAACGAAAAATCTAGAAATACCTTTATTCTCTCAAGATTTAACGATAATAACTTTGTTTTATTCTATCTACTATTAGAAAAATAAAGGCAACATTAGTATAGGTGGCACGGTAGTATTTCCTGGCCCATAATGGATAATGATAGCCTTTTTAGAATTTTCACCACTTCCTAACACTGCAAAAAAATTCTACATTCACAGTTAACTGAAGTACTTTGATTTTATTATTCAGAAATGAATTTGAATGTGTACCATGGCCGTTGCTATTTTTAATAACCTAAGGCCACTAGTGCTTTTAGGTCTTTTATCAAGCAGTGAATACACAATTAAAAAAAAATCTCAAAAATCCAATTTTATCTGTTTGTAAAATTATTTCATATTTTTCTACACCTGATTCATCCCTCAGTTTGGGAAAGTGTGTTCGGTTGATACTGTATTTTTTGTCCAATCATACTGTTCAGATACACTGACTTAGGTAGGGTACACAAAAGACCAACCTTAATTCAGGAATGCAAATACTACCGTGCCACCTATACCGCTGTTCGAAATTCATAAATCGATTTAGAAAAAAACAAATCCGGGTAAGAAATTAAAACTGAGGGAAACATATCAAATATCAGTATTAAGAGGAGAACAATGAAACATTTTTATGAAACTATTCATCAGCAAATGTCCCCCAAATAAAAATATTTACCTTACACTACCGTCAGCAAATCGCAGTACTCGATATCCAAATTTCAAGAAATGAAGAGGTTCAAAAATGTAGAAAACACTGTCATCAAGCTTCAAAATATTTCCAACGAAACACGACCCACTTCGAGAGTATGTTACTAACACAACAGGGACAGGCATTTGATTTGTTTGTAAACCTACAAAATAAAAAAAGAAAGTTTTAAAAAGCATTTGGCAGGTTCATATTATATGTTGCTTCCTATTTGAAATTGGTTATATTATATGTCTGTTTGGTAGGATTGTTGTCTCTTTCACATATTCCCCATTTTCATTCTTTATTTCATATACGATTATAGAAAAATTAAATGAAGCGAAATTGAGCGATTGGCCAGGTTCAAAAGAAAAAGAAAATCACAAAAATACTGAACTCCGAGGAAATTCAAAACGGAAAGTTCCTAATCAAAAGGGCAAAATCAAAAGCTAAAACACATCAAACGAATTGATAACAACTGTTATATTCATGACTTAGTACAGAAATTTTCTTATGTAGAAAAAAGTGGATTGAACCTGGTTTTATAGCTAGCTAAACCTCTCACATGTATGACAGTCACATCAAATTCCATAATATTTACAACGATGAGTGAACAAAACAGACAGACACAATAGGTACAAATGTCAATTATACAGCAGTCAACATTGTGCTATAATCCTAAGCACTACAAAAACCCCATACAAACATGTAACAAAGAAGGACAAAATAGCATACAGACCAAGCATATTAGTAAAAATCAAAGACAAGGATACACAAATTTACCTGGCGTATATACAAAATTTAGTCCCGGTATCTATGATGAGTTTATTTACCATTGTACAATAAAACAATGACGGGATGTATAAATTCAGAGCCACGTCATATCTGTAACGTATAAACATAAAAAAGCACATAGAGAAAGCACATAGCAAAAATGAAAGACGAACAACAAGTATTCGAAGTCACACCAAATGGCATCTAGACTAATCACATTAGCAAAATGTACATTCTCAATAATGACACTATGTACATTCTCAATAATGACATTATGTACATTCTCAATAATGACATAATGTAAAATATTTCGTGAGTATTACACGATAAATTAGACCAAAAAATAAATGAAAAGAACCGCCGTTTGCTAAAATTTTCCAAGGACAATCATATGGAATTCGAATCTTTGGTGAGTTTTTGTAACAACTGGGTAGATGGAACTGCTGGTGCATGTTTCAAATAACTGAGGTTTCAACTCTCTCATGTGAAGTTGATCGTAGATGGATTTGGCTAATTCTTTTTGCTTATTGGGTCATGTAGCTCCTAAAGTGTTTCGGTCCCTACACATCCTTGGCTATAAAAATATTAGGCTTTCAGCGTTCCTATAGAAGGTGAATCCAAAAAAGCGCTTTGGATGCATGACATTTATAACGAGTTTTTTTTATCTCTCACTTTCTTCGTCTCCGAGAGTTACTATCACCAACCCAGCAGTAGAAATATCAATGATATCCTTATCTGTAAATTAAATGTTAATAAAATGTTCAATTATTCGGAACACATAAGCCGTTTTCTAGATTTTTCAAATTATACCCTTCAAGAGTACATTAAATTACTCCTGAGTTTTTTTGTGTAGGTAGGGTTGCTCAGTCTGCAGTTTTCTTTTGTTCTTGTGGTTGTTTTTCAATTTTTTGCTCACCTGGCCCGCAGGGCCAAGTAAGCTTTTCTCATCACTTTGCGTCCGTCGTCGTCGTCGTCTGTTAACTTTTACAAAAATCTTCTCTAAAACTACTGGGCCAAATTTAACTAAACTTGCACACAATCATCATTAGGGTATCTAGTATAAAAAATATATCCGGTGACCCGGCAAACTAACCAAGATGGCCGCAAGGGCTTAAAATAAAACATAGGGGGTAAAATGAAGATTTTGGATTATATCTGAAACCAAAACATTTAGGACAAATCTGACATGGGGTAAAATTGTTTATCAGGTCAAGATCTATCTGCCCTGAAATTTTCAGATGAATCGGACAACCCGTTGTTGGGTTGCTGCCCCTGGATTGGTAATTGTAAGGAAATTTTGCCGTTTTTGGTTATTTTTCTTGAATATTATAATAGATAGAGATAAATTACCAAAATGGTCAGTTGACCCAATAAGGAGTTATTGCCCTTTATAGTCAATCTTTAACAATTTTTTGTAAATTTTTGTTATTTTTTACAAAAATCTTCTCCTCTGAAACTGTAAAGACAAATTTAACCAAACTTGGCCACAATTATCATTAGGGTATTTTGTTTAAAAAATGTGTCCGTTGACCCTGACCACAAACCAAGATGGCCGACATGGCTAAAAATAGTACAGAGGGTAAAATGCTGTTTCTGGCTCATATTTCTTAAACCAAAGCATTTAGAGCAAATCTTACAGGATAAAATTGTTCAATAGGTCAAGATCTATCTGCCCTAAAATTTTCAGACCAATCAGGCAACCCGTTGTTGGGTTTGTGCCCCTGAATTGGTAATTTTAAGAAAATTTGGCAGCTTTTGGAAATTATCTTGAATATTATTATAAATAGAGATAAACTGTAAACAGCAATAATGTACAGTAAAGTAAGACCTACAAATAAGTTTTTATGATCAAAATGGTCAATTGACCCCTTTTAAAAGGAGTTATTGCCCTTTATAATCAATATTTAACAATTTTCATAAATTTTGTAAATTTTTGTAAATTTTTACAAAATATTTTCCACTGTAACTACTGGGCCGAGTTCATTATAGATAGAGATATATATAAGCAACAAGAATGTTCAGTAAAATAAGATCTACAAACACATCACCATCACCAAAACACAATTTAGTCATTAATCAATCTGTGTCCTTTATTTAATATGCACAATGACCAAGGTGAGCGACACAGGCTCTTTAGAGCCTCTAGTTTTGTCATGGGGTTCTTATTGATTTTCAACTAATGAGTTGGTACTTTTCGACCCTCTTTTGGCAAGACTTTTAGGATTTTTTGGTCCACAATTCTCATCAACTTCGTACTTTATTTGACTTTTTTTATCTTTTTTATTATCACGTCACTGATGAGTCTTTTGTAAACGCGCGTCTGGCGCAAGCAAAAAAAACCCAATCCAATACTGGTATATAAGATGAGTTTATTTACAACCACTGAGGCGATACAATTGCTGGTGGAGCTGTTATTCACCGTGGGTATAACCAACTTAGAAGTCCGCACTTCTGTGTTGATATGAGTTATCATTGATATGGTCATAACTATAAATTTACTGTGTACAAAACTTTGAGTTTTTTGAAATACAAAGGCTTTTCCACCGCAGGAATAGATTACCATAGATGTATTTGGCAAACAATTAAGAAATTGTTTGTCTACAATGCTCTTCGTAATTCATTTGGTCTATTAACCATTTGTGATTCAAACGTCACTAATGAGTAAACGCGTTTGGCGCAAATACAAAATTCCAGTCTGGTATCTTTGATGAGTTTATTGACTATAAAAAAACTTTTACGAAATACTCAGATTTGATTACTTTATTTGGCCTTTTAGTAAAACATTGCTTCACAAGAGTTTCACTGGTGAGTCTTTTGTAGACGAAACGCGCGTCTGGTGTACAAAACTACATGAATCCAATCTATGATATATAGGTTTAACTCAAATCCAGATATGAAGTGGACCTTCCAGTATCAGCTTAAAATTGGTTTAACCTTAAAGTTGACCTGTTGATGTCTAGGTGTTCTCAAGCTGGTTTCTATAAACTAATTTGAGCTATTTTAGGTTGATTGCATATTTTTTTTAATATATAAACTTAAACTTAAAAGAGGGACAAAAGATACCAGAGGGACAGACAAACTCATAAATCAAAAATAAACTGACAACGCCATGGCTAAAAATGAAAAGACAAACAGACAAACAACTGTACAGATGACACAACATAGAAAACTAAAGAATAAGCAACACGAACCCCACCAAAAACTAGGGGTGACCTTAGGTGCTCTGAAAAGGTAAGCACATCCTGCTCCACATGTGGCACCCTTCGTGTTGCTTATGTAATAACAAATCCGGTAAAAATAGTCTTATTCGGTGGGTCACATTCATGAAAGGAAAGGGGATTGTAGTTACGATGTAAGGAACATATCTGATATCATTTGTGAAACGGTAACCAACTCGTGATGGCGTTCTTAAAATTTACGAAGGGATGGTTTTGACTTCACCATATGGAACTCTTGGTTTAATAGCTTCCTTGTGAGCAGCAACCCTCTATCAAGAAAATCATGATAGGAAATTCAATTAGGAGATATATACCCCGTATGCAGGTGCTGCTGGAATGTTGCTACTTAGAAATGGAAAGTTCACGATTGGAAAGCTGAAATCATCTCTTTTGTCAACTATGATTTATGACTTAACAAGAATTGACTTACTAAGTAATTGCTTGTCCGGAATAATGACCATTTGCTTGAGTCAAACTTGATCTCTGCACGTTTAATTACAAAGTGTTTTGTATTGCCATGATAGGTATAATCACGCCTCAACGAATATATATATGTATTTCATTAAAAAAAACCACCATTTGAATGATTTATTTTTGGTTGTTTAACGTCCACTCCACTTTGGCAAGCGTTAAACTGTCGTTCGGGAGAAGAACGTACAAAGCGAACATAATCCTTTTCACCAGTTACCCTTAGAGACGAAACGTTTTGCATGAGATGACGTGAGTCATGTGAATATTGAGTTTACAGCGTAGACAGATTATAAATGTCGAAGGATACAACAAGTTCATTCAACTATATCGGAGCAGGTATATTTTTGCAAATGTCTAAACAAACTTTTTATGAGCACAAATTTATGTTTTCAAACTATCCTATTAAGTTTTAATTGAAAGGTAAATTATCTTTTATTTGGATACAATGCCTGTCCTACATAAATATTACTTTTTTTACTTACCATATTTGATTTTATAAATTATGTACACTCCAACAACCAATGCAATCAACGTAGTAACAACGTAAATAATCCGTTTTTGTTTTAACCTTATCATCTGTGGTGGAATAGATATTACCCCATACATCTAAGATACGTATGTCGTTATTTTTCTAGTGACGTCTCATGGTAAGTAAAATTTGATTACATTGACGAAACAAACAAATTACAACTTAATACATGCATATCGATTTTTATGATACGCATAAAAAATAACAATAATATCATAATTTAATAAAAACCAAGTTAAACTTCGATTTGATAAATACATTTTCATTCTATATGTCTTGCTCAGAACATTATGCATCTACATCTTAATGTTAACAAGAATGAATCAATCGAATTAATTGTTACTTAGTGCTATTTTTAAATATAGAAACCAAAGACATAACTAATCCCCTTTCTCCCAAATGTGGCCTACCGAATGAGACATATTACCAGGTTTGTACTTGCATTTGATATGTGCCACGTGAATCTGCTTTCCCTTCCGGATTGGTTTTGTTTTAATGTTGCTCAGCCTTTGGTTTTCTATGTTGTTTTGTATGTTTGTCTTTTTCTTTTTCAGATATGGCGTTACCAATGTCTTTCGACTTATGACTTACAAGTTTGACTATCCTTTTGATAACCTTCGTATCTCTTGTTCAAATGTTTCAATAATACTTACTTTACTTAAGTAAACTTAGACGCATACTGCATTTGTATTGCTTCAGGAACTTAGTGAAAGTTTGATTATTTCTCGTTTACTTAATAAAAATCAATTAAGATAGACCTTTACGTAAAAATATTTCCCTGTCCCATTATGCATCATATGTTTGTCTGAGAGATGCGAAGATAGGACACTTTTATAAGTATAGTAAAACTTATGTCGCTTGTATGGATGTCTTTGTTGATTAAAAAAACATAGAAAATTGGTATCAGGTTAAATGTCCATCTGTAAAAATTAAAAAAGAAAAGCAGGCTTATAATTAATCAAAAGCTTTTTTATCCTCATAAGACCGCTCAGTTGCTCCTATAAATGGATGGTAAACATCAAATATTAAGTTCAAAAGCATTAAAAGCTAAACCTTTCAAGGTATATAAACAATCTGGATAAGGAAATCTATGATTTAGAATAAACGTTTTTGAAAGATTGCAATGTTGAAAATTTAGCGTCCTCATTTTTGAACTCAGTAACTTGGTCTGTATATTTTTTTTTATTGATGTATGATTGATAAGGCTTTTGCTAAAACAAAACAAAAAACACCCATCTGGTGTACACATTTAAATGATAAGGCAGGTATCTTTGACGATTTTTTTTTTATTAACAGTAAATTTACAGGAAATGACTGTATTAATGATATTTCATCTCAGCACTGGAGCAGGTACTCCTGAACTGGTGACCTTTAATTTATAATACCCTCAAGGGCAATTCGCCCTTCATCAATGAAATCACACAATTTAAGGAAACTGGGTGTATAATGTTATATGCCACACCACGATTTGTCTTCATATGACTTATCAATCTCCCCTCACACAATTCCAAGATATATCATGTGAAAAAAACAAAGCGTCAAATATAGAAATATGAGAATATGAAAACGGAAGATACAAAGGGGAATTCATAACTCATAAGTCAAAGAGAAACTGCCATCGTCATTGCAAAATAAAAATAAAAGACGAAAGACAAACGAGTCCATGAAACGTAACACGAAACAAATAAAGACTAAGCAACATGAACCCACCAAATTCTGAAGGTGATCTATAGTGTAAGTAGAAAGATCTAGCTTCGCCTGGAGTATCCGTCAAATACCAATCATCAAAAGGAGGATAGTGAATATGTAAAAAACAAGCAAGTATCTGTAGAATATTAAAGTAACAATTTAGGTGATGTTGTTTTCTTGTACTCTTAATGGAGTTAGTGCATTTATAAAAAAGAAAAATGTGAGTAAAAATACTTGTTATATCAGTCACATTCACCAAGGTGTTAATAATTTACACAAGTAAAACATGTTTTTAATAATATTTAATGGCTGAACTAAATTGTATAATAGTTTTCTTTGCATAAAAAACTAAACTGTAGCACTACTAGCAATAATATTGAAGCTGGATCTTCGTCATTTGTTTTAAGTTCTTTGATATCTGAGTTAACCATAGTTTAGTATACTTTTCGTTACTTAGTCTCCCTAGTTCATCCTTCTGTAACGTTGAGAATCTCTAAGCGCTTCGAGCTCTCTCTTCAGTTCCTGTGCTTTAATACTCAAAGTTCCAGTTCTACCTGAAACCCTTCCAAGTTGTTTCGTTTGTATTCCAACGACATCGATTTGTTCCGTCACCTTTGACACTCCGTCATGTAGACTATATTTCTGGGATTTGGAATTGTAACCACTGACTACAAAATATATACAAACTTAAATAAACAACGTTATAATTAACTGTATTTTAACATTTTTAAAAGTTACAAATAACATGATAGTTTATTAAAACAGAAAATTAATTCTCGGTGATTTTAGGTGTAGGGCTATCGTGAGAAGTACAGCAATGAATGAAAGTATTTGCATTTTAAAACGTTAACGACACCGAACCAAAAACAAAACCATTGTAAAGATCAAAAACAAAACCAAGCAAGCCAAGTTTTCAAAGATTGACAGGCACCTAAAGTGTATGTAATGGGAGACAAAGACCAGGGGGGCTATTTTAACCGCAAGTCGACTAAAAACATCGCCAAAAAGAAAACGAACATAAGACAATTAAGATTTCGCAAAATATCGTCAATAACAGTTTTAAATCACCAACTCTCCAGAGGTGACAGCATTTCAAGGTCCATTACTGACAAATGTAAAAATTGAATATTGTGTTATACTGTTTATAAGGAGAACACTCTCTACGTTTTAGAATCATATGGTGTGCATTTGGATATAGGTGATCATGCAAAAAAGAAGACATTTACTCTATCTCGATCCTTTTAGAGTTCATTGAATTCCCTCAGTTTCTATGTGTTATCTAGATTTCGTGTTTAACTACACTCGTAAGTTATTTCTTGTTGTAGGACATACAATAACAGTTAGTATATGTCCATTGTATCACATAAAAGAGGGACGAAAGATACCAGAGGGACAGTCGAACTCATAAATCGAAAATAAACTGACAACGCCATGGCTAAAAAAATGAAAAAGACAAACAGACAAACAATAGTACACACGACATAACTAAAGAATAAGCAACACGAACCTCATCAAAAACTAGGGGAGATCTCAGGTGCTCCGGAAGGGTAAACAGATCCTGCTCCACATGTGGCACCCGTCGTGTTGCTTATGTGATAATAAATCCGGTAAATAGTCTTATTCGGTAGGTCACATTCATGAAAGGGAAGGGGATTGTAGTTACGACGTAAGGAACATATCCGATATCATTTGTGAAACGGTTATTTCATAACGGTCAATCAACTCGTGATGGCGTCCGTAAAATTTACGAAGGGATAATTTCAACTTCACCATTTGGTACTCTTGGTTTAATAGCTTCCTTGTAAGTAGCAAACCTCTATCAAGAAAATCATGAGTGGAAATGCCAGCACGGGAATATCGTATCAATTGGGAGATATATACCCCGTATGCAGATGCTGCTGGAATGTTGCTACTTAGAAATGGAAAGTTCACAATAAGATGATGCCGAATCATTGAATCATCGGTCACGTTAATTAAAAAAAATTCACAGAATGTGAAAGTCGAAAGGAGATTCCATGAATGCTCAAAACAAAGGAGAGACATTGAAATTTGCTTCACAGGAACAGAAAGTTCATAATTCGAATGTGAAATCATTTCTTTTCTTGGCGATCCACATTCTATAGTTTCTATTTTCATCGGTGGTTTTGGTAGATTTCAAGTGCAAAGATCTAGTCAGCATCATTATCAAAGTTTGAATTATTCAGTGAGAGGACATCATCTTTATAAATAAAAGTTGTGTTAAAGGGTTATGTATTTTTTACATTCTTCTTGAGCTGCTTCTGTAGGAAGTCTGACCAACAAAACAAAAAGAAGAATTTTGTAATTAGTTTACCGATGTTCAAATCTTGAAATAGACACGATAAAAAAATCACATAAACACTGCAATTTCAAAGAAACATACTACAAATCGTAATGTAACCAATGCATGTTCGTAATTAATTTCATTTTCGCTTAAAAAAACCATCGTCAGTACAAACATTCTTTTAGAAACAAAGCAAATTAATGTTATCATTAACCTGACTGTGGTCTTACATCTGTTTGAAGACTTCAAATTGAACAAATTGAAATTGCAACTAAATAAAAATTTTATTTTGTACAGATCCCAATTATACAAACTGAAGAAATAAAACGTTATCCACCAACGAACAAGGTAAAACCATCTGCCATATTGGTCAGTTAATCTGGGCATATATCTAACTCGAATAATGCAAGCCCTTACTGTTTCCGATTCCCTCCGCCTGTAATTGATAGTGAGCGTAATATAAAAACTGGATTATTCAGATTAGCATATATAGCTAGTTCTGTACTTGTATCAAGCGACACAATCTTTCAGTAGCTTTCTTTAAAGTAAAATTTATTGGTTTTGTAATTTTTGAAGATAAATTTAAATGAACATTTAGGTAAAATGATATTCTGAATAATGAGCATGGTTATATTGAATGATCGTTATGTGCAGCCAATTTCGTTTTATAATTAGACACTCTGAGTTCTATGCATTATACAAATGCAAAAAAAAACCATTAAGATATTAAGATTTTTTTTTCTACAGTGTGAAAGGCACATTTTTTTAAGTGTGTAAACGATAGGATATGTAGAGACGTTTAAATTATGTAAAGAAAAGTAAAAGTATGCCCTTTCTGGACTAAAAAAATGGCCTTAAATCTTTCTTTAATTCCTACAAGGATGTGTTTTAAGAATCTACTTTCTTAAGAATGTATTTAAAGAAAATGCTACTTTTGTCGCCTTTTTGCGTAAAATGTTATATTGATGTTCTATTTGTTAATGTTTCATTCTTTTCGAACTTGGATAATATATTAAGATCCCATGCTTTATTATGAGAAAAACACACACACTTATTTAAGTTATGTCCACAAGAACAAAATTTGCGCATAGGTAATTCCACTAACTATTGGGTGTGTTTGTGTCGTATTTATAGTGTAAAAGGATGCACTCGATTAAAATCCATTGATTCGCTTCAAAAAGTTTCCTTTTGTTTTCATGTCTTTATTCTTAAATTATTTGTTAGTATGAAATATTTGATGTGTTCATTAATTAATGTGTATATTTTGTATTTGTTTTGGAGAAGACGTTACTAAGTTGTAAAACTTGTGTCTGATCCTTTTGTCATTTTGAACAACAAAATATGTTTAAACTAATGTTTCATACCAGAACAATATAGTTCATCCTCGCAAGATTTACAGTCACAGTCACAGTCCCAAACCCACGATGACAAAATTACTGTTTTGTCCCAGCACTCTGTATAGTTCTCTGAAATAAAGAAAGATTGGAATGGTGAAAATGTGCTAAACAGCAAAAAAACAAAAATTAATTAACAACAAACAAATGATATTTTAAGATATACACTCTTAAACAGATTTTTCTACAAGTCATTTTGAAATGACGAATAAATTTACATGTATTGCACTATTTATACATAATTAAAATTAATTATAGGTACCAGGATTACAATTCAATACGCCAGACGCACGTAAGAAAGATTTATATGAAACAAGAATGTGTCCCCAGTACACGGATACCCCATCCGCACTATCCTTTTCTATGTTCAATAGACCGTGAAATTAGAGTAATAACTCTAATTTCGCATTTAAATTAGGGTTATAACTCTAATTTTGCATTATAATTAGGAATATCATATCATGGGGAACATGTATACTAAGTTTCAAGTTGATTGGACTTCAACTTCATCAAAAACTACCTCGACCAAACACTTGAACCTGAAGCGGGACAGACGGACGAACTAACTAACGGACGAACAGACGTACGGACGCACAGACCAGAAACATAATGCCCATAAATGGGGCATACAAATCATCATAAATACCAGAATTGATATTTTGTAATTGCGCCAGACGCGCGTTTCGTTTACAAAAGACTCATCAGTGACACTCGTCAAGTTAAAAAGGCCAAACAAAGCATAAAGTGGAAGAGCATGAAGGACAAACAATCCCTAAAAGTTTTTGCCAAATACAGTTAAGGTAATCCTGAGGTAGAAAAAGCCTGAGTATTTCAAAAATACAAAGGTTTGTAAACAGTTAATTTATAATTATGACCATATCAATGAATATTCAAGCTTATTTTAATTTTATTTAAAGAAAACGGTCTTTATTCTTCTTACCTTTGATCTGATGATTGAGTGCTTCATATGGCAGAATGAATACAAATGCCAGTACTACAAGTGTTAACAAGCACTTAAACTCAAATGCCATTTTCTATTTCTGGAAATACATTTACATATTTAATGAATGCATGAGTTAAAAGCTTTAAATTCCTGATACATTTATCGCTGTACTCCCATTTAGGAATACCATATTGTACATTTTGTGACCGTTGATGAATTTTCGAAGAACTGAATTCTAAAACGTTGTTGAACTGTTCATGTTTTTTACAATACACGATATTGTAGATATTTGATAAAATCTATAGAAATGTATCTTAGATTCACCTTGGGGAATAAGAATTGGCAAACTACTAGAAATATTTTAATTTAACACTATCAGTATGTATAATGTGTAAACAATCAGATTTACAAACCTTAGGGGTCTTATGAACTATGAAGGTATTCAGAACAAATACTACGCTGTTCCTCATCATACTACCTCTTAAAAGTACATATACAATATTTATGATTTAATAAGAGTAAATATCAGTGGACACGAATGATTACTTGGTTAATTGGGGAATGAAATTCAAATATGGGAATTGGAAACAATATAATAATTCTTGGTGATACAAATGGATGCTAAATCTTCAGTTTAAAGGCATATATTTTAAGCTGTTCATTATTTGTTAGAGTGATAATGCCTTATTCAATGTTACCAAGAAACAATTCATTACATATACACACATTGTGTTACGTACTTTTAGGTTTTGTTGTATATTGGTTAATTTCTTTTATGTGTTTAGATTTTCAATATAATTGGTATATATATAATTAAAAAAAAATCAAAGCAAGGGTAACTTAGAAATGACGGAAATGTGGTACCATAGAGTAAATATTCTTGCACATGTTAAGTTATTTAAAGTGTTCTTACTTTTATCCAATAGATATTACAATAAAAGTAGTTTATAAATCAAGCCTCATTGCGCTCTATTCGGAAAATATGAACATCACGTATGAAATACTGTAATTGTATCAGAAAAGAGGGCATTATTTATCCGATATACCTTACTTTGATAGTAAAACGCATAAGATTTTGACACTTAAGGTAGATCATAAGTGAATATTTTTTGAGACAGAATTTTCTTATTTTTAGCCAGAATGAAGATTTTAATATGCTCTTTTCAAAAATATAATAAAAAGGAGGGGTCACCGTGTTATTTTTCAAGCTATGAGTCGTCAAAAATTGCCTAAATTTGGTTAGATTGTTCATGGAAAAACACATTTGTGTGCATAAAAAAAAATCTATGAGATAGAATTTTGAAATAAATTGTGAAAAGATAGGTTTTGTAATATGTTTTAAGAAAATAAAAAGAAAAAATGGTGTCACCGAACTTGTTTTCTTGCTACAAGTAAAAAGAAAAAAATTCCCTATCTGTCCAGTATAATTTTTGTACTAAAAGAGTTATCTTCCCTTAAATGACTCGTTTGAAAAAAATGATTATAAAAGCAAGAAAATTGATATTTGTTTAAATATTTTGAATTATACAATAAATTGGCAAGTTTTTTTTATATTACTAAACAGTATAACCATTAAATTGCAAATCTGTCTTCAAATTTGCAGATTTAGGCAAATAACTAGACCGATTTTTTACTGTGATTGTTCAATCCAAGATGGCGGTATACCATGAATCTACCTTAAATGATTAATTCCTAAATGGTTGCACCAAAACTGTTTAGGAGAACAGATATGTTTGTAGTTCTTATTTACGGGATGCACATATCAAGCAAATCATGTTTCGTGTAAGTTAGAAAGTCAATACAATTGTACGTTTGAAGCCAATGCCCGCGCTTGTTGTAGAAAAATGAATGTTCCTAGTAGCAAAATTAGGTTAAACAAAGAAGATCCAACAATTCATTTCTTTTAAAACAAAATGTAATTATTTGAAACTTATTTTATCGCTGTTATTGGACTTTTTCTTTAAACAAAAACTTAGTCTATAATCATTATTTCTTATCATGATAACGTATTTTAATCATTTATACCAAATACAAGAAGAATGTGTTATACAATTGAAAACATATTCAACCTTTCTATACACAAAAAAACCCTGTCGAGATTGAAATGTCTACTGTTACATTTAAAAGCTTGTCGACCGGCTTTCTGTAGTTCCAAAATACAAATTATAATACGATAGCTATACACGTTTAACCGTTATGCAAATAATATGTTATAGAAAAGATGAAAAATAAACAAAGCAAGAAAGCAGGAGGACAAAACTAGAAGATTTGTGGTTTTGATCATTTTGTTGGTGTTGCATAGTACCGATCTGATGATTAAATACCGTATAAACTGATGTTTTTGAAATTTAATTTAGTTATTTACTTTTAAGATCCATTTATGGGTGTTGACAGGTACAGTCTCAAAATTGCAGCTGAGGTGAGAGTTTTTTTAGTACATGTAGGAGGCCTCATTGGGACTTACAGAAACATGAATGTGAATTTTTTTGTTATCATTTTCTCCTTGATGAATAAACGACAATACAGCTATATATTTAAAATATATATATATACATATAAACAAACAAGCAATAATTCTGAAAGGGGCACTAGCTGCCAAATTCATGGTCACCGATTTGACTCAAATTCTCATATTTTATTTATAACAATATAAAACATTTTCCAAACTATTAAAAGTATAAAATAACAATATACAGGACATGGTCTCAATAAGATGTAGCTGCGTTTCGTGTGAATTTTAGCCAGGACGCCATCTTGTTAACTATCGAGTTGACCTTCTATGACAATATAAGCGATGAAAACATAAACATATATATAAAATAGATTCAGCAACTCGTGCAACTTGGATTTTTATACATCTGTTTAATTTTGTATTATAGATTAAAAATGTATGTTTATCGCCGTTTTTACCTTTATGAGAATGATTTTTGTGGATCGAATCAGTCAATCAAATTATTTACCTTGTTTCACTTTCAATGTTGACATTCTTTTCCTTTAACCGTACACGGACAATGCATGTGTTATTCTATCTCTTTCTATGGGGTTAAATTGGAGTTCACATGAATACGGATTTAATGAGGTCGAATTCTTCACTTGCAAGTGAATAATTCATTATCAATGTTTATTAGCCTTATTTGACAAATAGGAACCCTTTTAGCTTATAAAAGCAAATTATTATTTCACTATTTCACTTTCATTAATGATTGAACAAAAAAAAAATCATACTTAAAAAGATTTTTTTATATATCTCGTAGCTAGTGTCCCTTTAACATTATTCACAGTTTTACTTTTTCTGTATATTTTTTCTCACTTAAGAAATATGCCCTTTAGACAGTGTATGCCTTGTGCTTAATTTGTTTTTAGATTTAGCACGTAAAAATTGACAATTATTTTTCTTCATAACTTTTTCTTCAATTGATTATTCATTTAATTCATTAAAATTCATCGAATTAATGTACGATTATTAATTTCAAAATGTAAAAAAGAAACCACTCTCCACTTACTTCTGTAAAGGTATTTAAATCCTCCAGGATTTCTGATTTTAATATTTTATGTTTCCCCTTTTATAGTATTCTAGTATCAGTGCGAATGATTCAATAAGTATGTTTTTTTTTAATTTCCCACGGCAGTTAATATAACAAATAAATCGGGTCAACATATACACTGATATACAGCTGTGGTCAAGATTTATCAAATAGATACATAATTCGTTTCGATTTTGCATAAAAAGTATCACGAATTTTTTTCCGCAGTTTTACTTTTTTGGTATGTTTTTTCTCTCTTAAAAGATATGCCTTTTAGACAGTTTATGCCTTGTGCTTAAAAAATTTATTTAAATTTAGCACGTAAAAATTGACAATTATTTTTCTTCATAACTTTTTATTCAATTGAGTATTCATTTAACTTCTTTATGATGGACAGTAATAGCAGCCACATTCGATCTCTTGATCTATTCATGAATTCGAAAACGGAAAAACTCATCAAAAAGTAGAATAACGAAAATACTTAATATTCTAAATGGAAGGTATCTAAGCAAATGGCAAAACCAAAAGCTAAAACACATCTTAGAATGGATAAGAACTGTCATAATCCTGACTTGGTGCTTGGGGATGAGAATTTGTAAAGTACAATAAATATTTAAATATGACGCTATTAGTATGTATAATGTATATACAATCAGATACACACAACTAAGGGATCCCATGATTTTAATCATAGCAAATACAACGTTGTTCTTGATCATTCCCGTATTTACAAGTACATCTTTAATTTCGATGGTTCATTCATGGCCGATACATTTTTGAACATCGTCGGACCAGAATGCTTCTTTGGTAAAGCCACTTCGTGAACACCCTTTTTTGGTAAATATTTTTTACAAGTTAAGTTATTCAATGTGTTCTTGCTATTATCCATACGAAATTACAATAACCACTGTAACCACTTAAAGAGACATCTCTAACGATTAGAATTAAGGATATCATCACTGGTCAGCTGTTGTTGTTTTTTTTGCTGCCTTATAATTTTAATTACTAACTTATGTGCGTTCGTTTATATAACTTTATTCAACCTAATCGCATTTATGTATCTTTATTTTTGTTCAAAATGTAAAAGAAATAACCCCTTTTTTGGTGAGTATCACTTACCTCTGTAAAGGTATTTAAATCCTCCAGGATTTCTGATTGCATTAGTTAAGTTCCCCTTTTATAGTATTCAAGTTAGAGTGCGAATGATTCAAGGTATTCGTGTTTTTGTTTAATTGCCTAAGGCAGTTAATATAACAAATAAATAAAGTCAAAATATACAGCAGTGGTCAAGATTAAGCAAAGAGATACATATTTCGTTTCAATTTTGCATAAAAAGTAATCACGATTTTTTTTACGCAGTGTTCTTTGTTATATTTCTTTTCTTCTTCTCAAACTCATAATGCACTTTAGATAGTGTATGCCTTGTACTTATATTTTTGTTTAGATTTAGCACGTCATATTTTTTTTAAATTTGTTATTAATTTTATTTCATTACAATGGACCTTAAAATCAGCAACATTCGATCTATTCCGGAATTTGAAAAACATAAAAACTCACTAAAAAGTAAAATAACAAAAATACTCTAAACGGAAAGTCCCTAAGCAAATGGCAAAACCAATAGGTAAAAATATGAAAAAAAGAAAGATACCAGGCATAGAATTTGAAACCAAGGCGCACATTTAGTCTACATAATGATTGATTAGTGGTGCTCGAATGAAAAGCGCTGAAAGGTCAAACCAAATACAAATTCAATAGAGCATTAAACACAGGAATTTCATAGAGGTTTGGATATATACGGCTAATGCAAATCATGACTGAGGTAGATATTTCATGTTATTCAACATTTCATAACAGCATAAAATTCATAGGTAAATAAAATATCAATAACGAAAACTTATTTTGCGTTCGGTTTGTTTTTTTTACCAACCAAAGTTTACTTACACGACAACCTAGAAACTATAAATTATTTGATCTTCGAAAAAAAAAGCGACAAGAAATAATTTATAGTTTGATGATTTCTTTTTAAAAACCCGTTTCTGTTTATTGAAAATTGTCATGCTTATCTTTCAGACAACGTTGAAATTCATCACACTGTCTCCCCGTTTCTTCATTTACAAAATATTCGTTATTGCGTATTACTTTAAAAAACATTCGTGCGATTGACGAAATATTGGATGATAACATCACTCTGTTTTCGACTGCTTTGTCATTGAAAATGCAATGGCTTTCCTAATAACATTAGACTTGACAATCATTGTTGCTCCGAGTACAATTGCATTCCTGACGCGACAAGGTCATCCAGTCCTTTTTTAAAGGCGGTTCCCGACCCAAGATAAAGGGAAGGGAGGTGGTTCCAACTATATGTCCCAATTCAAATGCATTGATCGTTTCAAAACAGGAGGTTCAAACCTACGGACCCCACTGGATACGCCACTGCGCGATACATATTTTTTGTGTGGATGCAAGGCTACTTTAAATACCATATTTCCAACAAAATCATGTTTACAAGTTTTGCCATAATGTTAAAATAAAACACAATTATTCTCCCATGATAATTTGTAAAATAGTATTAACCCACAAGGACAAATTTTAAAGTCAACAGTGCACTTTCTTCCAGACCTTGCATTTAAATGAAAATATAATTTAGAACATTTTTTGCGTTTTATTTTCTTTGATAAGAAAAGCTTAAACAAATTTTGAACGCAATCAATGTATTACTGTTTGAATATTGCAATGGACCCGTATCATCATAGACAAAACTTTTGAGGTCTCCAGGGGCAGACAATAGATTGTTCCTAGGAACGGATATTCCAGACGACCATGATTGTTTTATATCTTCAGTTTGCAATCACTTTTCACTTCCGCTTTCGTTTTCAAAGTACGATTACAAATTACCATAAACGATTAATTCGAGCTTTGAGGTAAGTAAAATTACAAAATTGATATGTTTCTATAAGTATATTTGTGGAATAGTTTGCAATGTTATCATTTTTTCTCCTCTCAGATATTTCCAAACTTCTAAAGTTGTCAAGATATTTTCATTTTCAATAATTTGGCCTAGAACATCATTTAAAAGACATATTTAGTGCTCTGAAATTGGTACAGTTAATGTTATTTTTGTTATATTTTTAGTCCTGCCAAACAGGTTGCTATATCGACTTAGTATGAAATATAATTCGAAAATTGAAATTATAACCCACTAGATAATGATTACATTTAAATGGTGCATGTATTTCTATTTATTATTATCAGATTTTAACGGTTTAATGTCGAAGACTGTTATTGACTAGTATAGAATTTCATCTATGAATGGTGTTTTATATTGTCAACATTAGCTCAAGCAGAAAAAGGATTTTTTAACGATTTTATTTATTTGGCTACGGGATTTGTTTTTATCTTGGTGGTTTATATCATGCAAGACAAACGGGAAAGTAGCTACAAAAATAATTCTAAATATATTGCATATCTTAAATATTTAATTAGAGTTCTTTATTGATTTGTTAAGTTTGATTTCAAATTGATTTTGCATTATTGATATATTCAGTTTAATAGCTTTTTCAAAATCATTATATCTATATTTATCATACAGGGCATATTATGAGACGTAGCATGTCTGTCGAAATAATATACAGCAGAACCAACGACAATTTGAAGTCAGAAAATGTCAACGAAACAGATTTGAATAAATCAGTTATCCTAAGTCTATCTGACAGTGTAGAAGCATCAGAAGTCATTTCTGCTATCCTTGGAGCCGATCATGTTGATAGTGAGGAGTTAGCTTTGTACAGGCAGTGGACATTTATTTTCGAGTGTTCATGTAAATACGTCATTAATATGGACTCATTCGCAGCAGGAAGTAGGATTGATTGTTCTGCTTCGCCTGAAAGTGACGAAGATACAAATGAAGGATGTAGAGGTAATTTCCAATGCAGAAGACACCACAATGGCTGGAAATAAGTTTATTATTGATTCTTCTAATTCTCCATCAGGATTTACTCTTCTTCGTCCATACACATTATCTGTAAATGTAAACAGACATGAAACAAAAGGGTGCCTACAATCGTGTGTCGAGTTAGAAAATGAACCCTTTCTGTCAAGTGAGAGGTATATCCAATATAACATGGAAATCATTGCTGACATGGATAAATATTCCCCACCGTCATTTCACGCTGGTGAATCCATGCGTCATGGTCCATGTGTTATGTTGAACTACGCAAAACATGGGAGATATTCTGACATGGCTATTGGTTTGAAGTGTTCCTCGTGGCCAAAAGAATCTCTAGAATGGGTATCTAGAATCAGAAAATCTAACTGGCCGGATCAACGATTGGTGAACAAGATCAGACAAATGCCTTGCCATGTATTACCGGTTGGTCATCCCGAGTCGGAGAAATGTGATTTGGAATGGCGGTACGCTTTTGTCTTGCCAGAACGAGAATTATTTTGGAACTTTAACGCTGTTCAAATTCAGTGTTATGTCATATTCAAAACTCTGATTAAAGAGTTGTTGGATCCACTTGCTCCCGAGGAAGTTAACTCTTTTAATTTAAAGACTATCCTTTTATGGCTGTCTGAAGAAATAGACGATTGGACACCACAGCATTTGGTCGAATACGTAAAGAAATGCTTAGATCACTTGTATAAAGCAATCGAAGAAGGACACTTGTCCCACTATTTCTTCAGGTCGCGAAACCTTTTTTGGGGAAAACTAAAAACCGAGACAATGAGAGCACTTCTGCAATCGGAAATTTTGAGATTGCAGAAAAATGTTATATCGTTCTTTTTGCAGTGCAATTGGCAGTACAAAAGAGGAGGTCAATTTATCTCAACCGTTCGTTTAGTCGAACACAATTTATCAGAGAAAGAGTTTTGGACTGTATGCCGTGCAATTCTTCAGAAGGGTCGAGATGAATTTAAACGTAACAAATATTCCCATGCTAGATGCCTCAGCATGGAAGTTTCTTTGTCAATTATGTATCTCCCAGTTTCCTATGAAAACTTAATAAATGTGATGGAAGAAATCGGAGAAGAGCTGAAAGAAACTTTAATGTCAACCTATGCGTTGAAGTTTTTGTCAATACGACTTGGAATGCTGTTAATTGCAGAAGCCAAACATACAGCGGATAGAGAAAAGCGTCAACTTCTTAGTTCAGAAGCAAAGGGGTTCTTTGAAATTGGATTCGAACTCGACGTATTAGCGTCTTGTATTATTCACTGACATACTACTATCAAACAAGAAACTACAGCACGATTAAAAAGTTCCTGAATGAACTATTTGGTAGAAGATTAGCCATTCGATACGAAGGAACTCCTGGGCTAATTGATTGTGGCAATCGCGCTTTGATTTCCCCCGATATGTATGAGGGAGTTTCTGAGAAAGATATTGTAAATGAGAACGATATTGCTTTTGATGCTGTTTTCAGCTGCTCTGATATGCTATGCGTACCTCCAGCTATGCAACTAGAATGTGCCCTCTTAGATGGTCATTCAAACTGGTGTTATTGTTCAATCCATCCTCTAGTATATGCCACCTATATGCAATTTCAGACAGCATATAATTTAGGGGACATAGACGAAAGGAATATGTCTATAGATCATTTGCTTAAAATGGTAAAATACATCGAAGGAGGTGAAAGTAGAGGATTGGTAGATTACCATCGGCATTATAATATTCTAGGATATTGCTATTTCATTATCAATGATTTAAAAAATGCATTGAAATGGTTTGACAAATCGCTGAAAATCTGTCCTACAAGTGGCAATGCTGCTGTCTATCAATTGTGTATCTTGATATCAAACATCACAACTATTAGATAATAGTGTATATTTTTAAACTAGACGAATTCTTGCATCTATTCATGTAAAAAGAATAAAGACTATAAACTTTCACGTATGTATAGAACTGATGAACTTGTGGACACAACATTTTGAACAGATAATATTAAAACACCAAATTATGACAAGGCATTGAAATATATACTTTGAAAGTTCTAAAAGTTCATCAAATAGACAGCAGTTGTTGTTAGAAAAAAGGGATGAACGATACCAGAGGGACAGTCAAACTCATAAATCGAAAATAAACTGACAACGCCATGGCTAAAAATGAAAAAGACAAACAGACAAGCAATAGTACACATGACACAACATAGAAAACTAAAGAATAAACAACAAGAACCCCACCAAAAACTAGGGGTGATCTCAGGTGCTCCGGAAGGGTAAGCAGATCCTGCTCCACATGTGGCACCCGTCCTGTTGCTTATGTGATAACAAATCAGGTAAATAGTCTTACTTTGGTAGGTCACATTCATGAAAGGGAAGAGGGTTGTAGTTACGAAGTAAGGAACATATCTGATATCATTTGTTAAACGGTTATTCCATAACGGCCAACCAACTCGTGATGGCGTCCGTACAATTTACGAAGGGATGATTTCAACTTCACCATTTGGAACTCTTGGTTTAATAGCTTCCATGTGAGCAGCAACCCTCTATCAAGAAAATCATGATAGGAAATGCAAGCACGGGAATATCGTATCAATCGGGAGATATATACCCCGTATGCAGGTGCTGCTGGAATGTTGCTACTTAGAAATGGAAAGTTCACAATTGTAAAGCTGAAATCATCTCTTTTGTCGTAAAGTTTTGTTTTCAACCGATCCTCAATTTCTAGATGTAAGTCAAGATATGAGGCCGACTTAACTGTAACAGTATCTGAAGTATTCTTTATCTCTCGTTCGATGGGATAGATGCGTTCAACATAGTCACCAAATTTTGTATTATTTAGTAAAAGAACAGCATCTATATAGCGGAAAGTAGAGTTTAAGGATATTACTAACTTCTTATCTTTCTTCTTAAGAAGTTCCTGTATAAAGTCAGCCTCATTATAATAAAGAAACAAGTCGGCAAGAAAAGGGACACAATGTTCCCATGGGAATGCCGACAGTCTGTTGAAAAACACGTCCTCCGACCGTAACAAAATTGTTGTCAATCAAGAAATCAAGCATCTTGATTATGTCAGTTTCAGAAAATTTTTTGTTTGAATCAGAGTGATCTTTTACAAAGTATCTACGTTGGCCATTCTTTTTTATGAAACAAAGCAATACCAACTCTTTCAATTTGTCTTTTAGTTTGGAATGTGGAAGTGTAGAAAAGTCAAATGTTTTAATACTATTACAAGATGAAAGAGAGTTAGATTGTATATACGTACTCTAAAAGATCTTTCGATTTTTTAAGTATCCACATCTGATTCACGCCACCTCTAGAATAGGCAGTTTCACAATTAACTTTGAAGCCCGTCTTTGATTGTTGATAAAATAGATGTTAATACTTGTGAAAGAAGTTTCGTCGAGCACTTGGAAGACCCAGCAATATACTGTTGTTTGTACGGACACTTATGTAGTTTGTCTATCCAATACAGTGATGGAAGATCCAGTTCCTAATCTTTGGTTGAAATTCCAAAGGAACATAGAACAGACCTATGATTATCCAGAATTTCCTCTTTGGTAAGTGTCGTGAGGGTATATGTTGAGTTTCCAAGTGAATTGTCAATACCTAATTTGTTTATCAAGCAGTTAATGTAATGAGTTTTACACACAAAAACGATGTTGTTTGAGGCAAAGCTTTATCTGCGGGGACAACAACATATTTGTCATGGAGGTAGGATAAGTGTTTTGAAACATTTGGGTCTTTAAAGATTGACGTAGCATAGGTAATGATAGACCCATTCAGTTTCTTAATTCTGATTTGTTTCAACGACCTCACTGCCTTAATCCATTCTGAAAGAGTGTCTACGTCTTCCTTCTCGCGCTTAGCCCATTGCTTGGCATAATCCTCGACTGTTAGAAGTTAACTTGAAATGCTCTAGTGTGATAATCTGCGGTTTCTGTTTACTTATCAACACTCAAAATTATCGGTGTATGTAAATTATTCTAATATTGAATATAATGCTATAGTTTAAAGTAAGAAAAATACCGACCGCCGAGAAAAATTCAAAACGGAAAGTCTCCAATCAAAAAACAAAAAAACAAACTAGGCTCAAACACATCAAACGATTGGATAACAACTGTCCTATTCCTGATTTGTTACAGGCCTTTTGTTATGTAGTAATGGGATGATTAAATCTGGTTTTATAGCTAGCTAAGCAACTCATTTGTATGACAGTCGCATAAAATTCAATTATATTGACAACAATGTGTGAACAAAACAAACAGACACAACAGGTAAAAATATCAAAAATTAGGGTACAGCAGTCAACCTTATCACTACAAAAAAAAAATACATAACAAAGAAACATAAAAGGGAATATAGACGAAAGAACATAAGGAAAATGAAAGAAAATAATACACAATTTTACCATATCACAATGACGGGATGATTAAGTACAGAGCCACGTCATATGTCACAAAGAAACTCAAAAAGGCATATAGACGAAAGCTCTAGAACATAAGAAAAATTTAAGAAAATAATACAACATTTTACAATAATACAAGGACGTGATGTATAAGTACAGAGCCACGTCATATGTAAGAAACAAACACAAAAAGGCTTATAGACAAAGCCCATCAGCAAAATAGAAAAACAAGTATACAAAAATTTATAACAGCACAATCACCCAATGAGGGGAAGAACAGAGCCAATTCAAATGAATATCACTAAAAATAGACTAAACAGTAAAAGTTATATTCAAAAAGACAAATAAAAGATACTAGAACACGTTATTAAAATGATTAACAACGTCTGTACACAGAATCTATACTTCTTATTCATATTTCGCCTTCGGTCTCAAGTAATAAATTAGCTTAACTTCTCTATGAGGGGTGAAGCTTACATGTAATATCTCTGTTTAAAGAAACAAACTATAACCATAGCTGGCCAGTGACCTTGACCCTAGTATATAAGCACCTGTTCCATAATAACTTGTCATTATTTTTCTAGAGGGTGTGAAGTGAGCACTTCACTTGAATTCTTTTTAGTTATTTTATTTTTATCTAAGATTAGGGGATAGTTACTAAAGTTACATTTAACTTGTCTACGATGTACGACAAGTTCTAATGTTATTTTGTTAATTAGAAATAATAATTCCTCAATTGTCTACGATGTATGACAAGTGTTGATGGAAATGAATTTAAAAATTTCTTGTCTACGATGTATGACAAGTGTCGATGGAAATTAATTAAAAAATTTATTGTCTACGATGTATGACAATTTTATATATTCATTAAGTTTTTGCCTAAGTACGATGTACGGCACATTTGTTACTTAATTCATACTCCTGTTTGTTAAACAGGTAGATATTTAAAAGTATTTCTATTCACCTGAAGGTCGTGAGTACTCTTCAGAATTTACACGTGTTTTACCTGCACAGGTACACATTATTTTATTACAATGGCTGAATTTGATTATGCAAATGTATTGCTTTTGCAAGATGTTTAGAATTATGTTTACACTTACAAGGGTGATGGCTATGATTTTCATCACCTCTGAGTTGTTTTAGAAATTAAAAATGATAAATTTAATAGGAAACAAGAGGTATTTTGAATAAATCCTCTTCTTAAACAGTTATAAAACCTAGTAGTTTTATAAAAGATCATAATGGCATTGCAATTGGAAATAATTGACAAAGCAACAGAACGAGTCAAAAGTAAGTTTTTAAAATCTAGTGCTACTTGTATAGCTTCAAAATCTCTTTGATTTGTGAATTTTTCTCAAGATAGTGCTGTTGAGATTTAAGATAGGCATGTATACATATTGATGCATTGACTCATTATTATTAATGTAGTAAAGAACATATATGAATCATGAGGTTTGAGACAGTTTCTCTGCCTTCAACTCAAGCAGAGTTTGTAGAGAAACCTGCTGCTTTATTCGAATTTTGCCATTAGAGGCTTACTTTAATGAAGATTTAGTTCTAATTTTGATCTGAACTACTGTAATGATACTGTTCATGTACCTCCTTTTGGAGTTTGTGCCATGGCTGATGATAGTCCAGCCGGAACTGAATTTTATATGTCTTTTGATCCTGCATTAAGGTTTTCAGAAGCCTTTTTAAAAGGCTTCTCTTAGTGAGATTAATGGTCCATTGTCTCATCCTGTTTGTTGAACAGTTTAATCATGATTTTGCTTGGAAAATCCCCAAATTGTTTAAAAAGGCAGAAAACTGTGTCTAAGTTTGCTTCTGGACTTTCTGTGACTGTTAATAATGCTACCATGTCAGTAAATATCAAATCAGGAAAATATCAAGTTCATAGAGGAGTAATGCTATCACCCTGAGAACTGTGAGAATCATAGTGTGTCTAGGATAAATAGCAAGATTGAAATGGCACTGCTTAGACAGGCCCACTTTGTGGTTTCAAAGATGCAGGAAACCCAGAGATACTTTATTAAGGGGGTTGATCATCACCCCTATTGTTGAGGATTTTATTGTAAAATTCTATTTGTTTGTTTGACCATGGGGTTTCTATTTAAACGCATAGGAGATGCTCAGAAATATCTAGATGATGTAATTCTGATGTGATAGTTGATTTATCACATTTTTAGTTATGATTGCATGAAGCAAACTTGGTGATTATACAAAGATTCTAAAGCAAATTCTAGATTCCTTGGAAGAGGTTCCAGGTCTAGCAATTATTTTACTCCCAGCTGTTATGGGAAAGGCAATAGCAGTCTTTTAACTGCGGAGGCTCTGTTGGTCAACAGGACGTATACTAGTAGGCAATTCCCTTCATTGAGAGGGAGAGGTTTCCCAAAAGGGAACAGAGAATCTCAAAGAGGTCACATTTCTCAACCAGATGCTATATACAGTAGATAACTTTAAAAATATTATGATTTGGAAAATGTTACTAATGATATATTGATATTAGATTTAATAAGAAATGGTTATAAAATTATTTTAATGATGTACCACATATTTGAATAAAATACATTTCACCTTTCATAATGATGAAATATTTTCAGAAGTCCAAAAATTGATAGCTAAGGGAGCTATTTAAGAGGTTGATCGATCATTGGAAAATCAGTTTATTTCCTATATTTTCTTAGTTCCTAAGAAAGATGGGTCTTCAAGGCCTGTTACCTATTTGAAAAATTCAAACATACTTAGCTTGTGGCTAATCAGCATTTTGAGCAGGACCATTTATCTTTTGTTTAGATGTAATTCTTAGGGATGATTATATATATATATATATAGAGAGAGCTAACATCTATAGATCTCACAGATGCATATTTAAGTATCATTTATGATTATATCACAATTTCCTGATTCATGTGGAAAGGACATTGATATGGTATTTATGTTCTTTGTTTTGGATTGGCTTCTGCATCAAGAGTTTTTACTAAGGTTTTAAAACCTGTCTATGTATTTTTATGAAATAATGTCACTTGAAGTATATACATGCTATAGTTTATACATTGATGATTCTTTTATTATGGATCAGAATTTAGATGGTTGTATTGTGAATACAGAAGAAGTGGTGCAAATGCTTGATAAGCTGTGCTTCGGAATAAATTTTGGGAAGTTGGTACTCATTCCTTGGAAGCACATTGTTTTCCTTTGTCTCATTATTTATACTGAGCTATTTAAGTTTTTTCTGACAGATGAGAAATGGTAAAATTATCTCCCTTGTGAAATTCTTCTTAAATAGAATTGTGTAACTGTATTATAGATGATTTGCATCATATATTGGTCTTGTGGCACATGCTTTTAATGCAGTATCTGTGGGAATGTTGCAGAAACATGTCGGGAAATAATGTTGAAACTCTGTATAGTTGTTACAGTGCTTATTATCATCAATCTATAGGTGAAAATTTTAACAATTTAAATCAGAAATTAAGAATTGATTTTTAGACCCATCCAAATAAGTTTTTGGATTGGACCAGATGCCTCATTAGAAGGATTTGGGACCCAAATTTGAAGAAAATTTTTTCTGTTGGTAGATGGAGCTTCTTTAAGAACATGGGCTCATTTCATATAGATTTCTTAGAATTGTTGGCTATATTTTTCTTTGGAGAAATATTTTTAGTCACAGAGAGTTATACAATCAGAAAATACAATTTCAGTAGCATTTATTATGCAATAGGAGGTATAACCTCTTTGTCACTTTTAAAACATGCTTACTACAAATATTTCATTATTTGGGCTTGGTCTTCAAGAAAGAACATTTTTATCACAGCTCTTTATATTCCTGGTAAGAAAATTTTGATGCTTATCATATGTCTAAAAAATTTACAGATTCAACAGGATGGCAATTGAAAGAAGATATATTTTTTTTGTTGTTATCACGTTTTCATTTTCAAATCTGTAGATAATTGATTCGTTGTCTTTTGACCAACAAGCTCCTTTCAGAGATGTTTGTACTTTTCATGGTCAGATTTAAGACCTTATATTTTCCCATCTTTTTCATTGTTGGGGATAATTATAAAGAAAATTATTAGTGATAAAGTTCAGAAGGCTCTTTTGATTATTCCTTTTGGTCTGCTCAGAGTTGGTTTTCTTTGCTAATACCAATTTTAATTTATTTGACAGTTAAAAGTTCTGCTAAACATAAAAGTTAGTAACAATGTTACATACCTGAAGAATGCCTTTCTGTCAGGAAGAGATTTGATTTAACTGTGTATTCACTATTGTAAAAATATAAGTGAACCAACACCTGAAGGGTTGATTGTGCGGTAGGGTAAAAACGTGTGTATTATATTCAGAAATCACTTTAATATAAACAGGAGATTTCAGAATCATTTGTAAAATATATTTACACTTAATCTTGGAGATCATGCATCTATGATCAAGCATTATCAATATTTTTTGAGAAATTTCATTATTTGGTGTGTTCAAAGAGAACCAATTCCTTATCACCATCTAAAAAGGATGTTATTGATTATTAAATTATTTTTTGTAAAACACAAGCTTTTCATATTCAGCATGTTTAATGTGAATTTTACTTGTTTTATGTTGAAACAGACTTGATCCTTTAAGAAGTAGATGTTACTAAATTTGTTTGTTTACTACATGCATATGTGAAAGGTTGCTTAAGCCTGAATCTGCAATTGAAGAGTTAGATACTCTTTCACTGTGGAGATGAATTTAGTGCTATCTTTTTAAGTTCTTTATATTCATTAGAGGATTTAACATTGAAGACTGTCTTTTATACTTGTGTCTTTATTTGCCTTGACTACAACTGCCAAAGTTCAATCTTTATCAGCTGCAGATTTACATTCTATGTTTTTCATTCAGAGACATGGCACTTTATTTTTTCATATACATGAGTTTTTGAAAAATACTAGATCTGTTAGTTAGTCTATATAGCTACCTAATGAGGTGATCAAGGGTTTTGATAAACCAAAACTTTGTGTTGTTAAGACAATGATTTATCATGTTTTGTGTACAAAATATGTGAGAGCATTCATCTTAGTCTTTTCGTAAAGTTTAGATAGTTAGAGAGAGTTCTAATTTTAGCCGAGGTTTTAAGGTTTACTCATTTAGAGGAATCTCTTCATAAGTGCATTTAGCTTCAGGATGTTCTATTAAAGACATTATGGCAACAGCTTAATTAGTCTGGACATATGGTAAAACTTTTTATAAGTTCTATAAAAGGGAAAGTGAATAATATCAGTACTAAAACACTTTTCTTCAGTTGTAGTTACTGGATGATCTTGTGATTTCTATGCTTTATTAAATGTTGGCATTTATAAAAATTGTTTTTAGTTTGTGTCTACACTTTAAACAAGCTAATTTATTACTTGAGACCGGAGGCGAAATATGAATAAGAATGTTCCTTCATCCAAGCATATCTTGGATGTGCAGGATGAAGGTCATTCTTAGAATATGAGCCTGAGGCTCGAAAGTAATTAATTCCCACCCTAGGGATTATCAGTCAGACCCACCCTTTTTCCAATGGGTTTTATATTTGGTCGACACAAACTTGCTTTAAATTATGACAAGTTATTATGGAACAGGTGCTTATATACTAGGGTCAAGGTCACTGGCCAGCTATGGTTATAGTTTGTTTCTTTAAACAGAGATATTACATGTAAGCTTCACCCCTCATAGAGAAGTTAAGCTAATTTATTACTTTCGAGCCTCAGGCTCATATTCTAAGAATGACCTTCATCCTGCACATCCAAGATATGCTTGGATGAAGGAACATTTAAGACCATCGTGTATTATTTGTCTATACGGAATATTTATCAACAAGGTCTTGGTATCTTCCAATAATTACATTAGATGTATGTTTCATTATAATACTTTATTCTGATTAGCTAACAGCACATCACGTGTTATTCCGTAACTTTTTGTATCACTCAATAAAACTTTTCATTCATGATAACACGTGGTCCCACAATAAAGTGCACAGGTGAATTAAATAAAAACAATACAAAATTCGTTTTTTCTTGATCATAGCTAAAAAAAAATGTAATTATAAGTATTGAATGCTTCTTTTTGTAACTTTATAGGGTTGTAAAAGCGTTGACCGTGCGGGCATTTTTAGAATGAAGCGCTTCAAAAATTTACAAAAAGAAGCATTCAATTCTTAATTGAAGCTCGTGTGTGCTCATAAGTATAGCATGCATGTTCTACTATATTGCATTATTTTAAATACAGTTGTTATAATTGAATTATACCTTGTACATGTAATACGGAAAGAGCTTTTATAGGCTGTGCCTGTTGCTCAATCCTTTTCATATCTTAATGAATAAAATATGTTTAAAATCTAAAATCTTCCATTGAATTTTTTAAAAAAGGACGAGTCTTTGACATACTCCTAGCTCATACACTGGTGACGTTTTTCAATGTCTGAGGGGCAGCATCAAACTCTTAAATACCGAATAAGTTGGTAAATGTATATCCCATATGCAGGTGAAGTTAGCACATTGCTACCAAGGTGGCGGGAATTGATGATTTCAAAATTAAATACATCTCGTGCCACAAAACCAGGTTCAACCCACCATTTTTTTCTTAAAATGTCTTGTACCAAGTCAGGAAAATGGCTATTGTTATATTATAGTTCGTTTTTGTGTGTATTACATTTTAATGTTGTGTTTCTGTTGTGTCGTAGTTCTCTTATATTTGATGCGTTTCCCTCAGTTTTAGTTTGAAACCCGTGCTTGTTTTTTATATACTCAATCGATTTATGAATTTGCGGTATACTACTGTTGCCTTTATTTGTCATGTATTCTTGTTTTGAGATGACCGTGCATGTCAAATTCGAGGAATAAGTCTAAAAGTGAGTCGGAGGAAGCCGTGTTTGTTTAATTTCTAGATCTGTAGGATATATTGATGGAACCCAATCAGAAAAGTTTGGATTGTTAATGTGAAGAACATCATCAATATATCTGAATGTGAAATTAAATGACCTGGCTTCTTTGATCTTCTTGTTTTTGACAAGACTTTAGTGTCTAAAGTAACTCAAGACTCGTATGAATATAATAAGGTCGGCACGAAGAGGCGTACAGTTTGTGCCGATTGGAATACCAACAATTTCCTTATTATTTTGAATATGATGATATATAACAGACCAAATTGTTCTACACGATGCAAACCATTAAACAGTTGCCACAGTGATTTGATACAATTCAAGAAAAACCATTAAATTTATCTTGATGTATTTTTTTTTTGATCAGCCTTGCCGATTAAAACCACTTACCATCAAAAAAATGTATGCACCAAACACTACAAATTGCAGTACAGCTGTAAATTATCATGGTTAATATTATTGAGTATTTAGTCTAGTGGAAATATAGATTCCTACACTGCAACAAGTGTATTACGATACTTCTCCACTCGAGACAATTAAATTTTATTATTTTTAAAGCGCGAGGCTTGCCGAGCTTTTTAAATAATTAAAATTTAACTCTCGAAAGTGGAGAAATATCGTACGACACGAGTTATGGTGTTGGAATCTGTTTCCCTGGTGATTTTTATCCTTCATTTTCAAAGATTTTCAGGAACTTGTGTTCTTTATATGCAACGTCATCAGGCAGGGTCGTCTTTTTTCATGAAGTCACAATAGGAAAATTCAGAAGAAAAAAAAAATCCTTTTTGACATCATAATCAAAATTCAGAGAACAGATATTTCACTACTGAGGAGAAATATTTTTCTCACACCAATCAAGAAATGTGAAAATAGCACAACATGATTTATTTATTTGTTGTAATAGGCTTTGAACTAGCCTCATGTAACTGTGAATCCTCTCATATTGGTGCTTTGTGTCTGTTGTCCTTATGTTAGTTTTTTGTGCTTGGTAATTTTTAGATAATGTTATTTGCAATTGATTTTACAATTTGTTTTCCGGGTGTGTGGTTGTGCTGTTGCACTGTTACACCACTGTACCAGGTTGTGAAGGGGTTGATCACTCACAATCATGTTTAAACCAGCCAGGATCATGTTATTCAGAGGTTTTTGTTCAGAGTTTTTGTACATTCATGTCTGTCAAATTTGTTGGTTGAACATTATATTGCTATAAATTAACCCTTTAATTTTAGCTCACCTGGCCCGGAGGCCAATTGAGCTTTTCTCATCACTTTGCGTCCTGCGACCGTCGTCGGTCGTTAGCTTTTACAAAAATGTTCTCCTCTGAAACTACTTGGTCAAATTAAACCAAACTTGGCTACAATCATCATGGAGGTATCTAGTTTAAAAAATGTGTGGGGTGACCCGGCCAACCAACCAAGATGGCCGCCATGGCTAAAAATAGAACATAGGGGTAAAATGTAGATTTTTGGCTTATAACTCTGAAACCAAAGCATTTAGAGTAAATCTTAAAAGGAGTAAAATTGTTTATCAAGTAAAGATCTATCTGCCCTGAAATTTTCAGACGAATCGAACAACTGGTTGTTGGGTTGCTGCCCCTGAATTGGCAATTTTAAGGAAATTATACCGTTTTTTGGCTATCATCTTGAATATTATTATAGATAGAGATAAACTGTAAACAGCAATAATGTTCAGCAAAGTAAGATCTACAAATAAGTTAATATGACTAAAATGGTCAGTTGACCCCTTAAGGAGTTATTGCCCTTTTAATATAGTGATTTTTTACCAATTTTTCTAATTTTTTAAAAATCTTTTACAAAAATCTTCTCCTCTAAAACTACTGGTCCAAATTTTACCATACTTGGCCATAATCATCATTGAGGTATCTAGTTAAAAAAATGTGTGCGGTGACCTTGCCAACCAACCAAGATGGCCGCCATGGCTAAAAATAGAACATAGGTGTAAAATGTAAATTTGGGCTTATAACTCAGAAACCAAAGCATTAAGAGCAATTCAGGCATGGGGTTAAATTGTTTTGCAAGTCAAGATATATCTGCCCTTAAGTTTTCAGATGAATCAGACAACCTGTTGTTGGGTTGCTGCCCCTGAATTGGAATTTTTTAAGGAAATCTGGCTGTTTTTGGTTATTATCTTGAATATTATTATAGAAAGAGATAAACTGTGAACAGCAATAATGTTCAGCAAAGTAAGATCTACAAATAAGTCAACATGACCAAAAAGGTCAGTTGACCCCTTAAGGAGTTATTGCCCTTTATAGTCAATTTTTAATAATTTTGTAAATTTTAACAAAATATTTTCCTCTGTAACTAATGGGCCAAGTTCATTATAAATTGAGATAATTGTAAGAAGCAAGAATGTTCAGTAAAGTAAGATCTACAAACACATCACTATCACCAAAACACAATTTTGTCATGAATCCTTCTGTGTCCTTTGTTTAATATGCACATAGACCAAGGTGAGCGACACAGGCTCTTAAGAGCCTCTAGTTTATTTTAAATTGCTACACGTTTTTCATATCAGATCTGACTAAAGAGCATGGTTTTTTTTCCTCTTTGTCAAAGGCTGTATGCATATGTAATAATATTGCTGATATAAACGTCATAATAAAATTAACGGTACCAATTTTCTTGCACCAGATGCGCATTTCGACAAAACATGTCTCTTCAGTGATGCTCGTGGCCAAAATATTTGAAATCCAAAGCTTATATAAAAGATGAAGAGCTATAATCCAAAAGGTCCAAAAAGTATAGCCAAATCCGTGAAAGGAATCAGAGCTTTGCATGAGGGAGATACATTCCTTAATTTATAATAATTTCTATCATTTTGTAACAGCAAATTTTAATAACACAAACAAAATCCATATTTTCATGCCAGTACCGAAGTACTGGCTACTGGGCTGGTGATACCCTCGGGGACTAATAGTCCACCAGCAGAGGCATCGACCCAGTGATAGTAATAAAATTAATGGTATCAATTTTCTTGCACCAGATGCACATTTCGACAATACATGTCTCTTCAGTGATGCTCGTGGCCAAAATATTTGAAATCCAAAGCTTATATAAAAGATGAAGAGCTATAATCCAAAAAACCATAAACCTCTAGTCTCATTCAAAAGCATACCACTTCTCCATTTATTTATAAATAATATGTAAACAGAAGTTGATGAGCAAGAAATCTGAAAACACATCTCGATCTAGAGCATATTTATATACATGAACCTGCTAATTAATATCAGGAAGACCTGAAGTGAAGTAACCTAGAAAATTGTGAAACATGTATGGATTGACTGACAGGGATAAAACTGTATACCCTCCTCCTTACCTTCCGAATCAGGGGAATAAACACCTATGGTGCTATAAATTGGCACCCTTGTCACACTAGGTTATTTGTCATATGCAGACAAATCAATTGTTAAAGAGAGAGAGAGAGAGAGAGAGAGAGAGAGACACTGACATACAAAACACAGAATACCTATGAACAATTCAATTCTCTTGACTTAATAGATATAAGAAGATGTGATATGAGTGACAATGAGACCACTTTCCATCCAAGTCACAATTTGCAAGAGTAAACCATTACACAATGAACTAGGTCAAAGTACGGTCTTCAACATGGAGACTTGATAACAAAGGAGAATGTTCTTTGGTTTATTTACTAATAAAAAAGTTCACAAGCACAACAGCTGTTGTAATACAAATGTTAAATCATGATCCAGAATACTCTAGTCTTAAAAATCACAATAAAATCATAAATATATACTATTTTCAAACTTGCATCAAATACCCGTGCCCTTTTCAAGGTACAAAATGTACAAACAGACTTGATTGGATGGTGGAAAATGGTATATTATAGAAAGTTTAATTTTTGACTTTTTTTATAAAATGGAAAGTCTTAACAATATACTTGAACAATTCAAAAGCTAAACATAATCATGATAATAGTTTTGATAGATCAATACATATCTGAGAATATCGAGATAAAAAATACTCCGTAAAATTATTGATTAGTAATACAATGTAATACTTTTGGTATTGCTAATGGTTTACAAATTAACAAAATATCAAAATTATCATAGTCTAACGACAAGAAACTATATCCATGTTTAAAACAACAGGAGTGAATCTTAATACTATCTCAACTATAAACAAATTAACATTATTGACTACATTAGTTAAAGGTCAATTAAAATTCCTGATTGTTACTAAAGTAAATAAGAGAATTGCTTCATAGAAACATCAATAGAAGTGGCATATAAACCTGAAAAAATATATTTAATGTGAGGTTCAATGTAAATAACTTTGTATTGAAAGATGGAATATAGTTCAATTCTGGTTATTTCCCTTCCATCATTATAAATAATTAGATATATGAAGATGTGGTATGAGTGCCAATGACGCAACTCTCCATCAAAGTCACAATTTATAAAAGTAAATAAGTCTTGATACTAAGAATGTTGCAGCATTATAAATGCATTATATGAATGTCTGATGGATTCAATAGTAAAGTAAAGTTAAACTAATGGCACACCTCTAGATGTCTTTATTAGGTGATTTTTCAAATAATGCAATTTAGTTCCAGTAATGGTTTACAGAATTCATGCAAAAAGGACTTCTCTATTTAGAGATTTCAAATGTCAAATTATTCATGATTTGATTGCTTCATTTATTACTTCTTGTTTGTTTCAGACTGACCATGTAGTTTCTTACAAACACTATTGATGTGATTTCCAATCACTGAGATCATGAGGGCATGTATCCAGCATTTTAAAAGAGAGCATCGACTCATTATTTCCAAACCTTCATATAACATGTATAAGTATAAAAAGTATAAATCAAGGTTGTTAAACAACCCTGTAGTAGTATGGAAACGGTATTGGAAATCTTTAACAACAGAATTATTTAAAAACAGACAAAATATTAGTCGTTTTAACTTAGTAGCAAGAATAAAAAAACAGCAAAAGAATTAACAATGTGGCAAGGCAATAGGCAAAGTTTGCTGGCAAGACAGTGGCAAGATGAAATAACCTCTAACAAATTCAATAACACTAGTTTACATAAGACAAACACATGCTGATGTAGTAATACACTTATAGAACAACAATCTTTAAAATGTTTGACGCCAAACTAATGGCAACTAATTATTGGACGCATAAAAAAAATTGTATAAGGTTTTTCTTGATTAACTGTACAAGGTCTGACTGTGGTTTCAAAGGCAAAATTTCTTCTTTGTAACAAATATGTCTGCTACATTAAAATATATTTAATTTTGTTTATTAAGACCTTAAAAGTGTTTAGGTATATAAGTAGAACATGTACCCTAAATTCAGTAAGAAAGTGTGAATGCATTAAAGCACCTAACATTGTCTTAAAGTATTTGTGATTTGATTTTAAATTTGTTATTTTAATTCTTATGTTAATCTAGTAATTGCTATTGGGAATAAACTCTTAATTGGTTTTAAAACAGAATAAATGTGCATTCTAGGTATTCTGATATCCATACAATCATTCTTAGAGAAGCCGTAAACATAAATAATATATATAAAATGCAATATAAAAAGCACCATTACTATAACTACTTGACTGACTAGCTATGTAAAATATGTACAATCTGATTAAAATGCCGCTCTAATGTACAAGCTTTGCTAACAAGGATCTTGACAACACTCAGTTCTACTTTCTGTTTTTAAGAATTTTCAGGGATGGTTTTGTCCAATAAATACATAAATCATAAATTTGAAGGCTGCAATTTTGTTGGCTGATGTAATAATTACAAGAACAGAAAGTAAAATGGAGTGTGGTCAGATCTTTGTAAGCAAAGCTTTGAAACAGGATCTTAGACAAGAATTTAATCAGATTGATTTATAATGGCAAGCACAAAGCAAACAATTAGGATTAAATCCTGACACAATCTGTGAGACACAATAATTGTAAATAATATATAACATGTATAAGTTTAAAACTAATAACTGGTTTTATAATATTAAACAGTTTTCAGTTATAAAATTGCAATAGTGAAGTTATTTAAAAATTGCTTATACAAATACATGTAGTACTCCATAGTACATGTAATAGATTTTCAATTTAAAACAAATATCAATTTAGACATTTCTTAAAAAAAATGCAAGGTCATAACATTACAATAACCTTATGCCTACTATGCATCAAATATATATTTACAATTTGTCAGAACTCTTGAATGATTGGATGAAAAAATATAAAATATTATTCTTCAAAGATTATTTAACATTTATTCAAAATACATTCATATATTAGTAAAGTAATTGTATATTCAAATTTCTCATGTATACTTAAATAAAAGTTTGTAAAATGACCTCCATATTATAGAATCAATACTAGCATACAAGAACATTTTTCTTTGTGACATTACCAGTATAAACTCCTAACCATGCTAACTGTAACTCTATATGAAAGAATCAATAACTAACAAATCATTTTTCATCAAACACCCACGGCATACAGTTGTATGTTAGTTTATTCAAAAACAGTTTTGATATTTGTCTCCCTACAGGCCTCAAAAAAACTAAGTGATAAAGTGATGTTTCTCCTAAAACGTGTTGTAATTTTACACTAATTTACTTTATCATTTTATTGACTAACAATAACAAACTTAAAAGTCTTTAAAAATCTACCAAAGATACCTATTATAATTTTCTATGCAGGACACCAGTTTTATCTGCAAAAGACTCCAGAAATAAAAAAAAATTAAAAAGCCCAATAATTTTTGAAATGCTAAGCAATCAGCCACCAAGGTCTGAATTATTTTTAAAAACATAAATAAAAATAAATTAAAATCAAGATATCATAGCACTATAAGACACTGCTTATCAAAAAGATAACATTCTTTCCTTAAAGAAAATAGGTAAAGGGAGACAATTCTGCTGAATTTCTCAAGGGGAAACAACTCTATTTAAGCTGTGAACATCAAATTTAACAATATTTTCATGATCTTAGGTTAATGTACTAAAATTAATAATGACAAGACAATTGCTATATAAATGTTCAAAGATTAATTTATAAATACACATTCTATTTGCTAAATTTTGCTAAATTATTTTTTTACCAAGGAAAAAAATATATATTCTGTTTTTGCTTATTAAAACTATTCTCGAAAAGAATTAATCTGTGCTATACATTATATATAAATGTCTATAAAGAAAAATGTTAAACAAATACTGGTATTTTTCGGTTGTTATAAATTTGATTTTGATTTATTTGCATAGAAATTGTTTTTTCTGTAAATAGGGTTGAGTCAAACTACAAATAGATTGATTTTCACTTTCATTTAATCAACTTTTTACAGTTGGAAACAGACTGAAATAATATATATATTCATAATAAAAATCTAAAACAAACCATGTGTATATCATGTATATTACTAAACAAATCAATCAGTGTGGTTTTGTTTCCAAATTACATGATCAATATGGTTGATTTTCACTAGAACAGTAAATATCAATTCTTCAATTGGAATGTAACATGATTTTTTACCTAAAAATATTTCAATGGTAAAAGAAATTTTCTATATCTACCCATAAAAGTATATTTCAAATAATCTAAACACTTAATAAACACTTTATAAGGAATAAACTTAAGGAATGATTTTGTATTGTATTTTCACTATTAATTATGTCAATCTTTCTTAATGGATTCATTGATATTCGTTGGATACCAATTTTTGTAGCTTACAAAGCCTATAGAAAATGTGAAATTCATCAAACATTTGAATTCGTGGTTCACCTGTACCTTAGAAAACCACGAAAAATTGGTATCCATCAAATAATAATTATCTTAATACATAAGCATTATTCCCTTTATAATAAATGCAAATGCTAATAAAAACTTCCTCTGTCATGGTGCAGAGCATACAAACAAGTAAATCATGAACTTTAACCTCTCAAAATTATATATCTCCTTCCAATCAAAATAGCTGTGACAATTGAATTGCATTAGAATAATGCTTTAATCTCAATTTTTTTTTTAGACCTTTATATAAATGTTATATAATATTGATCCTATAATTAAAATTCATCTGAAGTGTGAACATTAAACACAACTAATGACTTATTTTAACCCTATTACCATTTAGAGTTATTTTCTTAATGCATGTAGTTAAAAGTTTTGGTTGTCTTGCTTGCTTTGTTGCACATGTTACACCCAATCGATGTTTAAAATAAATTATGAGCTTTGAACTAATAGATCATGTAAAAAAATGCAACTCTATACAAAATCATGCTTATATATTCAATAAGAAAATCATTACTGAAAACTAAAAAATAAATGCTGTCCTGAAATTGTTTCGTATTAAGTACTGGACATGCGTCAATTTTCAAATCACCCATTCATTAAAAAATCTAACAAAATCAAAATCTGGCAACGTTAAATGTGGCATTAGGTGATAGCTCTAGTTTAGAAAAGAAAGAGAAATGGAACTGATTTTACATCAGTTAAAAATAAACATGTGTAGCACCTTCTGACTAGAAAATTATCACAAACAAATAGTCTTTCAATATGAAGAATATCTGTAAAATTAAAAATAAAACCCATATATAACAATTGTACTCATTAATAATTTCTTCAACAAAATAAAAAAAAGGTTATATTTTACTCTGAATTACAATATAATATAACATGTATTAAGAAAGGTGATAGGTTCAGTAAAAATTTAAGGTTCATTTTAAGGTTAACAAATAAACTTCTACATGTATCTAATTTGGCCATCTTTTGATATGCAATAGCTGCATTTAAAAAAAATTAACAAAACAGCAACAGAACATACCCTTGGTTTTATGTAAATATATATTTTTCTTCAGTGAATGTTGTATAAAACTAATTTAAAAAAAAAATAACATACATTATTCGAAGATTCAATACCAAATCCTGCTGTTTATAGACATCAGTCACATTGACAATAAAACTACTCAATCATGTTTATAAAAATCTGAAAAAATCTAGAATGGCAAGCAAATTCAATAACTAAACTGGAATGTAAAAATATTTCAATAAGAGATCTAACAAGGCAAAATAAAAAAATATATATATTTTCCCCCAATATTTGGGTGTGAAAAGGGGGAGGTTAATATGCTATAAATGAGGATTGCTAAGCACTAAGCATGCTAAGCAAGTTAAACAACAAGGCAAATCATAAAATGCATGGGTTTTTATTCAATACTTCGGAGGCAAATAATGTTTGGTAAGCACTTAGCAAGTTGAACAAACTGTCTTCTACAATCATTGACAATGACTACTTTAGAATGAGAATTAAGTTCCAGAATAGATAAACCTCAGATTATCAGTTCATGTAAACATAGACAGATGAAACCAAATCACTTAACACCCTTATTCCCACTGTGGCCTATACTTAAGTATCAACTCAGTAGGCAAATGTAGCAATTTCCATTCTACGGAACAGAAGTTTAAAGGAATAAATCTGGTTACATGGTTACAAAGATGAGTTTGAAATGAAAATAATCTTGAATCATACATGGATTCAAAATCAAATGTACCCTACTCAATGAGTTAGTTTTGATTTATTTCAATTAAAGATATAAAACAAAATGAATTTGATGAGAAGAAAAAAAAATCCTCAAAAAATTCCATAATAGCAGGTACACAACTAAAACATATGTACAATCTTTCTGTGAAGTGTGAAGAAATTGTATTGAAAACTGTAGGAGTTGATTCTGGTACACAAAATTTGTACCCTCTTTCATATATTTTGCTTGAAAAATATTATGTTTCCAAGCTGGAAAGATTGAGAAAAAATTGATTACATGTATTACTAGTATCATAGTACTGAAAATTCAGAAATTATTGCATGGTTTTTATCAATGGAAATAATTTGACTGAAATCTGATACAAATATCTGTATGTACAATCTTCTGAAATTGCAATAATTATTCATATCTTTTGTCCATTTTTCAAAAATGGCAATAATAAATGCAAGCAATAATATCTGAATTTACCCTACCCTTTTTCATAAATTTTTATAGCTTACAATAATTGTGAGATCAAGACGTTGAAGCCTCCCTGGTAATCAGTCAGGGGACTTTACTTAAATGAGTGATTTTCTAAATCACTGATTTAAGTAACATTATTTCCATACAGATTGGAAGTAAGAGTTGTCTTTCTTTGATAATCACCTATTTAAGTAGTACAAATTGATTGAATTTTATTATAGCTTTAAATATAGAATACTTATGATCCAGGGACTAATTATGTTTCTAAACTTATCAGAACCAACATCTGTGTTGTCTAGGATGACCAGGTCATTTCAGGTGATGACCTTGTACTGAATCTAGGATAATGACATAAAAATCACTTGTTTAAGTATCATACCTTAATTTCCTTCCCCAAAATCACTTATTTAAGTATCATTATTTTAATAACCCCCACTAATTTCAACACCCCCCAACAGTGAAATTTTTATGGAGAACAGTAGAATTTTATTACATAATCTGAAAGATGAAACCTTGAACTTTACAGGAAAAATACTCCCACTGCTGGGAAAAATCTGTTAAGAAAGTATGAGTTTATTATGTAAAGCCATTATTATAGCATTTTTTCAACTAAAATAGAATTTGCAGATAAATGATAGCATCAAAGGCATAAACCTTGCTACATAAAAGAAGAAAAAAGTTATTTTTTTCCAATTTTATTAATGAAAAGATATTATTAAAACCTATGTGTTTAAAATTTTGGTAAAACTACAAAATCACAATTTGTGACAAAACTTCAATTTTGCTACTCAAATATGTTATTTAAAAATCACTTATTTCAGTAAGTCCCCTGACTGATAATAGTGTTGATATATTTTCAAAGACAAAGATTTAGATTGGCCAAAAAATTGAACTAATCTCTCCAACAAATTACAGTATACATTAGATTTCCTCTAAGCTGAGTACAAAATAATGTAATTTGTACCAGTACTTTGATACAACATGTATTTCCTATAAGTACATTGTACATGACATAAAAAACAAAATAAATATCACAATGATTTAAATCTAAACGTCTAATACTTGTCCTGACACTTCTTTAGCAACAATGTGAAATCCACCCGATTTCCGAGACAGTAGCGCTAATACAATACCACACGTTTCCATAGTTATACAAACAGGAAGTAATAAAATTGGTGATATACAGAGAAATAAAAATCTAACTACACCTAAACGTCTATAGTTAAAAGATTTTGTTGAACCAAATACAAATAGAAATAGCATGACCCCACCCATAAAACCACATAAAAAATTGACTATTTGTGGCATGGGCAGTGGACAAAGTGGCACTAATATAATGTTTGGTACGGTAAACGGCATTGACAGCCAACCAAGTACCATGAAAGATATGCCAAATTTGTACTTTGGAGGTATAGATGGACATAATAAAGTCATTATAATTCCCTGAACCCAACGTTTTCTTTGTCGAATATAATCCATTGGTGAAAACGTACTTTTTTCCCACATTTCTCCTTCAATGAATCCGAACTGATAACCACTTTTCCAAGCTGTCAATGCGAAAAAACAATCTTCAGCAATACTTCCGTCTATTCCAAAATCAAAAGTGACTTTTCTTTCAACTCCTGCATTTACAACTACAAAACTCCCCTTCCAGCTAAATAGAGGCTTATGAAGATAATTTAAGCTAAATCTTAAAATTCCAAAGTCAATTCCAACTCGCACTAAATCTGCTATGGTTGTAATCCAACTGATAATTTCTTCATTAGCATAAGTGATGACACCCTGACCTAGCTGGTATTTATCTTCATGAATGAAATTAATGATTCCTATGACAGAAGATTCAGTTAATAAAGTCTCTTCGTCAAGATGTACTATCCAATCGTTATTTGATAACATGTTGACTCCATCTTCTAAACAATATTGTAACGCCCTAGCTTTGTATAGAGTACCATTGGCAGTGGTGTATGTTGACGGCACAACAAGTTCACGAGCACGTGTACTTTTCTGCATGTCAATTGATTTGTCTGTTACAACTTCGAATATATAATTATCCAAGCCAACCAATGAACACATTTCAATATTCCTACCAACATTTCGCTTCACTAAATCTGGATATGTTCCTCTAGTCACAACACGGAAACAAATGAAAGGACCAAATAATGTGGACATTTTTAACTTTGGTTTTCTTGGATGAGTGTTGAACATGACAATTCCTAGAAAGTTGCAGATGGACAATGGAAGTGGAATTAGTGTCATGTACCTCATAATATACATGATAATTGTTGGCCATTTTCCATAGGCCTCATAAGGATCGAAAGAATTATCTGGAGAACTCAATCCCCCACTTAGGACACAGAAGATCAACAAAATGGCTAGCAGTAATAACACTGTAAGACAATGTCTAACGTTGAGCATCCTTCTGGTAATCATAGCCATGGTTTTGGATTAGTTGGTTTATCTGAAATTAGAAATGGAAATTGTACACAATCAAATATCTTCCAGTTATTAATCATAGCCATGATTTGAGACTAGTCGGTTTATTTGAAATTATTATTAGAAATGAAATAGTTGGTTCATCTGAAATTAGAAATGAAAATAATTGTACTCATTCAATTTTTTTCTGGTAATCATAGCCATGGTTTTTGATAAGTTGGTTGATCTGAAATTAGAAATGGAAATTGTTCCCGATAAAATTGTGTGGACTTTACAACTTAACACTGCACCGACATGCCATACATATTGAAATTATATTCTGTTATATGTAATATAACTCTGAGATAAACTTGTCATTTCATTGATTTCTATTCTTTTCTTTGAATAATTTATCAATACTGATATCATTGTCCTTGGAACTAATAACTTTTTTACACCACATAACAGAATTTTACCATACTTTTGCCTAATAATTTATTGAATTAAATTTTTATGTTGTTTTGAAATATTATTTTTTTCAGTCATGTCGTTAGATATTAATCATTAGTTAAACTATTTCAGGATCAAACATAACATTGTGTTGACAACAATTAATAGTTAATTATATTCCATACATGTGATTCTTCCGGTGGGAGTCAAAATCTCACGCTTTTAAGCCCCTCTTCCATCCCTCCCGTTAAAATTTGAAATCTTCCGCTTTTTGAAAATGTCAACCTTGAAAAAATTTCAGTCGAAATTTTTGTTTACAAAATTGATACTGACAGAGAAAAAGTCTGAGAAACTAGAAATTGATATCGTAAAATCTAATTCCATCATTGATGTGTACACAGTTTTGTCATAATTTACTGTAGCATAGAGTTTTAGCCTACAGCTTCTTTCTCATAAATAAACTCATCATAGATACCTTGGGGATGAAAATGTGAATGCCAGTCACACATTTCATCTACAAAAAACTTGTCAATGACGATCCAAATAAAAATATTTAAAAAGGCCAAATAAAGAAGGAAGTTAAAGAGCATTGATGACCCAAATTCTGAATGGTTTGCCAAATACAGCTAATGTAATCTATTCCTGGGTAGAAAACGCTTTATATTTAGAAAAAAGTCAATGTTTTGTAAAAGAGATTATTAATAATTATAACCATATCAATGATTATTCATGTCAACAAAGATACACAAGATAAGCATATAGTACATAATAACATATGATTATTATGATTTAGGAACTTTGGGCTGTTAGTCACAAAGTTGCTCCCCTAGACTCAATGTAAAAAAAAAAAAACTACCTACCTACCCTGTTTTTTTTCAGCATGTGACAGTAAACATACATACTTTTTGTTTGGCCTTATCATATTCAAGACTAAAAATATTTTCATCATTTTATGAAATAAAGATAAGAAAATCCAACATTCTGATTAAACTCGAGGGATTAAAAAAGCTTTTCTGACTGATACTTTTATACTATGACTGATTAAACTGCACCTACCCAGTATTGTTGATTCATCATTTTTCAATAATTTCATTGATAGATGCCTGAACCATGAAATGCAATTGTCAATCAAATATTAATTTCATATATGCTTGAACGGAAAATTTTAGCAAAGCTGAAATCTAGTATCAAAGAAAATATGATATTTTCTTCAAACCATGAAAATAAACAACTTCACATGCAGTACTATAGAATGATCAAAACTACACTCACCCTGTATCAATTTTAAACTTGTTATTACAATAAACAGGGAAGTGACACATTTCCTGTTTTTCTTATTGTGTCTTTATTCACATCCTTAAAATTCACAATCCCATTGAAGCTTTTTTTTTTCGATCACACTAGGTTACTTTTTACATGTTATAAAAGGAGAAGGTATAATTATAGGACTGTATGATCCCTTTTCACAAGAAACTAAAATAAAGTAGACGTTTGGATTTGTTTAAATTTTTTCACAATTTTATAAATTTGAACTTTTACAACCTTTCAAAAAAAAATCTTGCGGTCAAATACAGGTAAACCCTCATTATTAACACATACATCACTAGCATAAAATAGTTTTCAATCAGAGAGACAACAATTACTTATTAAGAGATTGAATTTGTTAACTTGAAAGAAAAGTACAATAGCTCATCTATATTTACCTAGTATACATGTAATGGAATTACAAAGAATAAAGAAGTTGTGGGATAGAGCCAAGTTTTCATTTCCCTCTAGTTTAGGTAAAACAAATTGTATTTCCCACATGTAATTGATATTCAAATTGATACATCAGTTAAAAGTCACTCTACAGTGCAAAACATACCCATTAAACACATACCGATAATCAAAGTTTAGTTACTTACATTTTTAAAAGAGTAAAAAGAAGATCCAATTGAGGATTACAACAAATTTTGCAATAACAAACATGCAATAAATTGAAATCAATGGTTCATTGTTGTCCTAACTCTCAGTCAGAGTCAGACATGAATATCCTACCCATAGTTGTAGCACAATGTAAACGAACAAGGTGTTTGCTCAAGGACAATACCGAAAATGAACATTAAAAAAATAAATAAATTACCCCAGTGACAGAAGAAAGCAATGATAAATCAATACAAATGATTTCTGACATTAATCACACGTACCATGATAATCTAAATAAAATGAAATACTTTTCTTACCAAAATGAATATCATAAAAGTACAAATAAATTAAAATCCTGTTAGAAACAAATTTTTAAGTGTTAGAAACACACTTTTGAGATGGATCATCTGTATATATTTCCTACGATAGGATTTTCTAATACTTTGCCAAAATGAAGATTTCACTTACTTTTTTTCAAAAATATAATAAATGATAAGGGTCACAAAAAATAAACTTAAAATCCTGTCAAAAACACACTTTTAGCAGTAGGAAAAAGTTTAAAAGCTATCACATGACCTAAACAACTGATTAGAAACTGGGATTAAAATGTTTATCATATTCAGTAAAATTAATTACAATAGAGATAATAAATCAAGATGTTGCACATAATGTATTTTGCAAAGTTTATGGATTTCATTGACATGCACACTAAATAACCAGGGGGTAGATATCAGTTTATATGTAATATTTTTAGCAATCAGTTATATTCAATGGATAAACAGCATGCTATTTACAATGACCATATATTTTCATGGTCTAACTTTGTACTGATACAAACAAAATCAATTAGATCCAACAATGAGAATTATAATGCAAGGAAATGTACAATTAAATCTTTCTTACACAGCTGTATGTTTCTTTTCATTCAATTTTCTAAATATTTTTACATTTTTTGTTTTTCAGGAAAAAAAACCCAGTTTTTATATTTTCTATTTAATTATAAAGTCCACATCAACCTTTTTTTCCTGAAATTAGTGAATTTGATGTAGCATCAATTCATTATTTAAAAAAAATTACACATTTTTTTATGTTTATTTTTAACCAATTACTATTGATTCAAAATTTTTTTTTTTTTTTTTTTTTTTTTTTTTTTTTTTTTAAATATAATAGATAAGGGGAGATAACTCAAACCCTACATTTTTTTTTAAAGAATTCATTGTAAATTCATCTATACCTGTGTAGCAATAAAACTGTAGATGTTTTCAGATGTTATATTAATTGTAATAGCATAACATAATTATAGTAATCAAAGATAATAAGAAGTTAAAAGTATAACTCACCAACGCATATACAATGTATATCAAATATATAAAAATCCAGAAGTCATATGTCTGACAATGGCTATAGGAGTCTGTAGAAAAACATGAATCATGCAACATATTTTTACCTGTTGCAAAAATTGCATGAATATATCTTTTCTGTTAAAGTTCAAAGTCCACTCTTATTCATTACTTTTATTCACGATCATTTTTTGTATTCTTGGTTTAAAAATATTTTTAAAAGTTAATGATAGCTTTTACAGAAATCCTTTTTTTTTCATTCTTTCATGCCTTTCTGTCAAATTCAAGTACTTAGTGAAGCTTGCAGTAAATGTTATTTTCAGAATTACAGATAGATTGCTGCTGGCTTAACATGCTTAAGGGTCAGATAAATATGGATATGTTACCTATACCTCAGCAGATTGTGACAGCGTAAAAAACAGGGTTACAGGCTACTCAAACCTAAAATTCCAGACCAATAAATATTCCCCAAGCATAAAGATGTTCTTATAATATTAATTAGAATTTAAAGATGTACAGTAAATTTCAAATCTTCCTTTTTTGGTCCCCAATGACTAGCTGGTAGCACACGTTTCTATAACCATGAAAGTAATATCTAAATATTACTTCCATTCTATAACTGATTACAAATTTTTAAATATAGGTTTAAATGAAGGTCACATTTATTTCTGTATCAAGTGTCATACTTAGCAATTACATATGGACGAACAAACTTTTAAATGAATATACACATGTATAAAAGTGTTATGATGTGACCACTTGAACTATGATTTTGTCAACTTCAATAAATTTTGAATGTGACATCTTTCATTTACACATGAAAGGAAACATATATACATGTAGAACTGTGTTTCACATCTTTAAATAAACTGCCCTTATTTTAAAAAAAAAATGTGGCATTTTAGGAATATTTTTCCACCCTCTGTATATCAAGTGGGTCTTTATAGTACTTCAAAATAATTGTACAATTTGGGTACCATCATTTCACATTTAAAGTACTGGATCATATGCCAAGTTTACACATGTAAAGTAACAGTTTTGTACTTTTAATGCATACAGTATAGGTACAAAACTTTCTTTTGTATCAGTCCAGTTCTTTAAATTAAATAATATAATCAGTCACAAATACCCAAATTTCACATATTTAGTAAAATAGCAGCAGAAATATTACAAGTTCTTTTAGAGACTTAACAATTAGTATGCTATGGAAAAATATAAAAAATCAGAATATATTTACAAGATAAACACAGAAGATCAGGAAGGGTATACAGAACTGCTCCACATGTGGCACCCTCATGTTGCTCATGTAAGTAAAAACCTGTAAATATTAGTATTACCATAGGTCACATTAGGGGGGAAAGGGGAAAGTGGATGAGATTGTAAAATCATGGTACAAAAATTGTACTATAGTTAAGGAGCATTTCATTACTAATACATTACATAGGTGCATTTGTACTCTAAGTGTTGAAATACTAATAAAAATAAAAGAAAATATCATTTTCCTGATAACTTATACTTATATGTATACATATTTTATAATGAAGTCACTCACTGATACAAGTAAAATATACTACCTACATGTATTTATCTTGGTTCTAGTTTGATATCTTCTGGGTCCATGCTACCTGTGTTAGTGTTGTCTCCTACCCATATCTATAGAGATAAAAATATGACGTCAGAAAGGTGAAACATTTACAGGTAAAAATGAACAATTATAGCAATTATCATCACACCTTCTGTCAGCTAATTGAATTATATTCTGATGGGGAATATACAAAAATCAATTTGACGTATATATATATATATATATATATAGATAGACAGTCAAGAAAAATGTAATGAATACAGTTCTCATGTGACAATGTGATCAGAATACAACATAACAATTCCTCAAATAACTCCTGCTGTAATAAATGATACATTAAATGTTAATTTTAAAACTGTTTATAAATAATAAATTAGTTTACCCTGACTACCTTCCTTTTGTGGTATTGAACCTTCTGGTAAAATTTCCAAGAGATCCATTCACTTACTGAAGTTACTGTAGATTCAGAAATTATTGTGAGGTTTTTATTATTGTGAAAAATGCGACAGAGTTGTAAACGCAATAGTTTAAACTCGCAATTTGAAATATTTTATATGAATTAAACAGAACTTTTCTCAAAATTGTAAAAATTAAATCTCATTTAAGTTTTAAATGACAAAATCCCATTAATAAATGCACGCAATCATTTCTGAATTTACAGTATTGTCTAGTAACCACATGTGTCTTCCAACGATGTCACCAACAACAACGACAACATCATACAATTATAGGAACGCACAATTATGACTATTCTTTGTGTCTTGAAATGTGTGCTGCAATGCAACTGTTGTAATAGATTGCCAATTGCAAAGCATAATTATTCTTTTCTCATGTTTTCAGTTATAGTGTGTCTGAAGGCAAAATAATCCAATATTTTGTTATGGATGATGAAGAGATTTAAATACAATTTACTGTGTTTTGTCATTTTCCCATTTTGATAAAAAAAAAAATGTTGACACAAGGATAAGATTTGCCAATATAAAATGTTTGTGGTATAAAGCAAATGACAATACTGTAACATGATAATTATGAAAAACATTCAAAGTCAATAAACCTTCAGGCCTGACTGAGGGTTTAGGGCAAAACAATCTCTGTGGAAATGACAAACCACCAAAAATGAATGAGCTGTCAAATTCGGCATGTACTAAAAGGTTGAGTGGAGTGGAGTTGTGGAGTGGTGGAGTGCTTGAGTTTTTGAGTGGAGTTTTGGGTTAAAAAGTTTTGAAATTAAACCAATTTATAAGATATTTTTGTATACATATATGTACCTATAAAATCACAGAATAAATGTTTCAACAGCGTCTAACTCCATTCAAGTAAATTATACCAATATTAATTCACCTTGGATGTGTCAGGGTCTTTCAGCAATTTTACCTTAGTTATCAACATTCTGGTGTAAATAATTGTACATGTAAAGCAAAGTTAAAATTATAAATTACTAGCATATTCAAAAACAAAAGCATCAACAGAACAGTCTTTAGCGAGAAAAACGACACTTAGATTCTGTATATTGCAACTGAAAAAGATATGAATTTGCTAATTTGGTAAAGATCTATGTATCTCTGGCATGCCAATATACATCTATTGTTCATTTGTCCACCCCCCTTAACCTCTCCCCTGCGTATCACATTGTGTGGGGCATGGAAATACTGGGCGTCCAGTGTCTGTCCGTTCAGTCTTGGTAGCGCTCTCAAGGGTGCAATTCTTGTCAGATTTTTATTAAACTTATTTATACTATAGGTTAATATCTGTAATATTTTGGGCAAGTTCTATAATGTGGACGATCGATTTTTTCAAAGAGTTATTCCCTTTGAAAATATAAAATATGTGCAACGCAGGTTATACATTGGAACTCTGTTCTTTTATTAAATCAAGAATCATACCTTTGTCTGTTTGACATAAATTATATAGTTTTATTCAATGATCAATCAATGATTTTTTTCTCAATTTTTTTTTCAATATCAAACCTGTCCAATAAAATTTTGGCCATTACATCTACATGTATCTAAATATATCTAAATATATATACAAAATTTTAAAACTCTTCAATATATATACAATTAATTTATTTATGCTTTTCAGTCTTGTTTTCATTATATGCAGCACATATAATGTGTGGTTTATTTTGATTTAACATCTGTTTATTTTATCAAATAAATCAAAACAACAACATTTTTCATCTACTAAAGTTATTTAGTTTCTGAGGTTATAGTAATGACAGTTTTATGGGTTCTATGGACAGGTGATGGTGGCTAGATACACTTTCACTATCTAATTTTAATTGGAGGAAACACACTATTTTAAATAGTACAGTCAGTTAAATTAACATGTTAGATCAAATCAAAGTGAAAATGTTGATTAAAAATTTAATTTTATAATAATATCATAGTCCATTGCTGCAATTTAATTTTTTTTTTTTTTTTTAACAAAAACCAATTTAAAATGATTTTAGATAGATACTGAATTTTGGATATGTTAAGTATTTCACTCCATGACTCCACTCCAAAAGTCAAGCACTCGGCTCCACTCCACCTTTTAGCACATGCCGTCAAATTCACAGCAAACCAGGTAATCTGTATTTTGAAAAGTGCTGTAAGGCTTTTGACCTGCCATAATTTCTAAGCCTATTTTGTTAAATCTAAAAGGGACCATAAATCCTGATGAGTGATGGGCAAAATTGAAAATCCTCAACATCAAACTTGATAACCACAAGCATATTAATATTTTAACCGCATTGTCTGAACAATTTATAAGTAATTGCACAAGAGGAAGTATCTTTTAAAATATCTTGATCTCTCTTATTTTTCATTAATAACAAAAACATACAATTTTTTTAAGCACTGGTCGAGTGGTGTACAAAAACATTTAATAGAACTAGGTAAAAACATATACCGATAACTTCTCAAAGTAAAAATTGTCAAAATGAACTCATCAGAACCAACACATATTCAGGGGCGGATCCAGTCATTTAAAAAATGGGGGGTTCCCAACCCAGGACAAAGGGGGGGTTCCAACTATATGTCCCCATTCAAATGCATTGATCGTCCAAAAAAAAGGGGGGGGGGGTTCCGACTCCTGGAACCCTCTCCCTGGATCCACCACTGCATATTGTACTGTTATTTAAAACCATGGGTAAAAGAGTTTACTAAGAAATGGAACCTAAACAACATAAAGTGCCATTTTTAAATATGGTAAGTACCATAATTTCTAAAGGGTATAAGTGAAGATCATCAACAGTTTTAACATATATATCAGATATTGAAAAGCATTGATTGAACTTTGAACGGTTCATGGAAACTGTTGGCAGTAGCTTGCTTGTCCGTCCACCACCCTTAACTAATCTAATAACATGATTTTCCTTTTGGAATACCAAGTTAACAAAACACTACTTACTTAACAGGGGCATTAGCTGTCCAATTCATTTTCACCATATCACTTCAATTCTCATATTTGTTTTATAACATACTAAAACACATATATCCAAATTACAAAATATCCTAAGAAACAATTGAAAATGCATTTCTCATTATTATGTAATACCATTTCATGCATATTTTAGACTAGACGCTGTCTGAATAACCTTGAATACCTCTCTAGAATGCAGCTGCTTATATAATTTGATCTAGTTATAAATACAATAGACAGACAAGCATGTAAAATCTTATAATGATGATTTTTCTAGGTATGCATGATTTATAATATTCATAGATTAAAAAGATTTGTAAATCATTGTTTTACAGGTATAAGAACTATTTTTTTTAAAAGGGGGAAAGGAGGGGAGGGGGGAGAATCTGTCAAAAAATTGTTCTTACTGATGGCAACACCCTTCTTAAATTTTTCACAGTTTACCTTAACATCTGAATAATGATGGTAACATACACAACATTAATCTATGTATGGGTCAAATTAAAGATTGGGTGAAAACACTGTAGTAAGATTCAAATTAGGTAAAATGGTTGACTTTCAAGAGATAATACATCAGCTATGTTTTTGTGCTGATTATGAAAACTTTAAACAAAAATCTGATTGCCAATAGTGAAATATTATTTTTATAATAAGCTCTTAAACTGTTTGAAAAATATGTTTCTATTTTTTTCTAAATTAAAGAAAGAACCCTTTAGTAATATAGAAAACATCTGAATTATGTTTTGTTTCCTGAGAGACATACATGTATAATAATTCTCTGGTTTCTTTGATATAGATAGTGCAAGAAAATATACAGTAAGTTAGGAATATATAAACATTTTTGAAAACGATTCATTGATTTTGTTTATCTTTCTTTGCTTAGTTTATTATTTATGAAAAAATGGTTATGGACAAATAAAATAACTATGCATTCATGATCCAGATAAATTGTCAATTTCTATCTGTATCGTTTTTTTCAATAATACCCCTTAAGCCTGGAAATGTCATGGTGGGTCTCATATCAATTCTTAAATAGCAAAATATATACAGTAACAATTCAAAAATGGAAGAAATGTCTTCTCATTTTGTTCATGTTCGTTTTGAATACCTTAATCAGAAAATAGAAACAAAATTTCATTTACCTGTGACCATACATGTACAATAATTTAACGTAGCTCACCTTTATTAGACGACTAACACCACCTACAATCCTCCCTAATATTTGCTTTGGTTATTTCTTATCTGCAATTGATAAAGTGATTAAAAGACGTTAGTACTGATAACATTGCAATTTTATGTTTGTACTCATAAAATCTGAGGTGTATAACCAAGATTATCAAGGGCAAACATTGATATCACCTTTTATGGAGGAAATCAATTCATGTATTAGAATCTTTATGGAATTTATTTACGATTATTGATTCTAAAAACCTCAGTAGAACTTTAAATGCCCAAATAACAAATGCTAATTTTCTGCATATTTTATTTAAGGAATGACTGTAATATTTTTTCTGTCTATGAAGAATTAAAATAAAAAATTTGGTGCACACTGAATAATGTGCATAGCATAACAGTGTGCACCACATTTTTTATGTTATTTCGAATAGACAGAAAAAATATTACAGTCATTTCTTATAATTTAATTCTAAATTCCATTTTAAACCGTAGAAAACCATGAAAAAACGTTGATGACGTCACGGTCACATGACTAAATTATGTCTATGGGCTGATAACAAAATAACGTCAGCCAATCAGAAAACATGTAACATCCAAAATTAAACTATTTATGTATGTTAAGTATATTTTGTTTGCAAATTCAATTTTTAATCTAAAGTCGTTGTCTTTGAATTGAGAAAATATGTAAAAGTTTTTACAATATAAATGTATACAATAATAAGTCGACAAAGAAATGTGTCTAACTAATTACATGTTTATGTAATTTTTATAATATAATGTAAATGTTGAAATTAGAAAAGCAGAATACTTTGGCATGTTAAACATGCTAACCATTCAAAGTCCATGAACCATGATTTGAAGATGCAAGGCCAAAACAACCCCCATGGAAACGACAAATGTCAATGACATACAATTGCATACCATACAATTGACTTAAAATAAGGTGTTCCCTTAAAACTGTCCTAAACACAAACATTTAACATGTAAACTAATTAAAAGTTTCAAAGACAAAAGACAATGACAGAGGGAGTCCAGTCAAATAATTTCTATGGGAATGAGAATTAAGTGTCAATGTTAATACAACTGCCTACCAGATATCATTGACCTATCACTAGTGGTTCCCTTAAACTGAATTATAAACTACTAATTTTAACATGTAATCTAACCAAAAGTTTTAAAGACAAAAGACAATAACAGAGGAAGTATGGCTAAATAAACTTTATGGAAGTAAGATGAACCAACAGTAGCAGATACCCCACCCCCCCCCTTTTTGACGATTAATGCATTTGAATGGGGACCTGTAGTTGGAATCCCCCCTTTTTAAAATGGCTGGATCCTCCCCTGTGCCAATGTTACTACAACTGCATATATATATATACCAGATATAGTTATTGACCTAACACTTAAGTGCTTCCCAGAATTCATTTTTCCAGTTTAAAAATTCAACCTGATATTTTGACAGATTCTCTTACGAGGATTTTGTTTGTTAATTTGATAATGATGTCAAGAATAGGCATTAAATAAAAGTCATGTAAAATAACACATATAAATTGATTTTCCTATACATAATTACATTCTACCATATTCTTAAAGTAATTACCAATTAATCACAATAAAAATACAGAAGCATCGTTCTATTGGAAAATTACTGGTGGAGCTGTTTAATCTTTTTTGTCTCCCATTTAAATTTTTTATTCCACTGTAACCTAATTTATCATTCAAATTTCACACAGGATATCAATTATAACTTTTCACATGTCCTATATTTAGGCAATTTTTTAACAAATCTATGTTATTTTTCCTGTAACAAAATGTGACAACTTTTATAACCCTAGAATAATTTGGGAGATGGTGGTTGAAATTCATTGGAAATTTACAAATTAAATTTGAGTTATCTCCCATTAATCATTTAATATTTTGTTTTTCATGCAACAGGTAACATATGAGGGTCTTTTCATCTTATATTTAATGACAATATTTGATTCCATCTTTTTTACTTTATATTATGATTTATTAATTATTTTTTTTTAATGCTACACGATTAGTTTGTTAGCTGAATTAAACCAATATTCATTTGTATATATGTATATCTAAGTAGAAATAAAACAGTATAAATAAGGTACAAATATATATAGGTATTTCTTATTACCTAAAAAATAATATAACAGGACACATTTAAGATTTCAATTAGTTCCAGAAAACTTTTATTTTAAATTAAAATTATAAAAAGTGTACTACTGCAAGGATGATTAAAAATTGGCAGGTTAATTGTAATTTACAATATAAGAACTAATGTACTCATTAGACCTGACCCCCTGCCAGCTCACACTGTCATGTTTAGATTTTTGACCTTTTTGGTTTACTATCTCAAATGTTTTATGACTTCTTTCCTGTTCTGATTGTTTGAAGTCAAATGGTGTTAAATACTACATGTATATATTAAAACAGACATCTGCATATTTTGTGTTAGGTTCCCTGTAGTTTTTCTTTCAAATTTGGGATGTTAAAAATGCCTACAGGTCCATTGTATTTAAGTCATGTTCACCATATAGTTCCCTGAAGGCAATGATCTAGTTAATATCAGTGGTCAAAAAACAGCTGTGGTAGTTCAGAAATTCTCCTCAATGGATAACATCAGAGAAATCAATGGAGGGTTGCATGTCAAGATGGGAAAGACCTGGCAATTCAAGTCTAACTTTGTGTTTGAGGTTCTCCATCAAGTTTCAAATAAACGGGAGGCTGTGTATATAGTGAAATTGACAAGGAGCGATGGAGTTAGTGGGTAAGGACTTTTTTATGTCTTCTTTTTGAACTCCTTTCATCATGTTCATGTATGTCAGCTTTTTCTGTCAATTTGAGAGATTCAAAAGAGGTCTTTCCATTAACTCTGTAAAAAATGTATGATGGAAAAAATATATATAACATACTGTCATGATTGTAGGAAAAGAAAAAAACATATTCATACTTGTTTCCTATATGTATCTCCTGGCAGAAAACTTTAGGTCAAGATCTCTGTCTGATTTAATGAACAATAATTTTATTCTTTTGTATATATTTATTGTGTTAGGGTAGGCATAGACATGACAGATGAAATTGATATTACATCTATCATGTCTATGCCTATACCCTATGAGGAAGGCATCATCAGAAATTAAGGATAGGCAAGGAAGCAGTAAATTAACAGTATTTTAAGCAAAAACAGTAAAAATAAGGAATTGCCCCGTTGTCCAGAAATTTTTCAGTATTTACGCAAAAAGAGTTAAATAAGGAGGAGGTTGTCCAGAAATATTCACTTAATTTTATTCACATTTTTGAGGGTTGATGTATACATTTTTTTCTCTCAACTAAATGTGTATTTTTAAAATATATGAGGTATTGGATATTTTTTAAGCATTCTTTAACCAGTTCAGCATTTTGCAGGATTGTTGATTTGAGGCTGTTTAAACTTTCCTAAAATAAACATGCACTGCGCAGTAAATGCTAATTATTTGCATGAAAGTTAGAATTAGTGAACATGGTGAAAGGGACTGGTAGTTTTCCGTTTTATTGCTTCTAATTGTCTCATTGTTAAACAACAGCTTGGGTAATTTAAGGGCTTTGTTGTTTCTTATGAAGTTTTTGAAGAATAAAACATCAATAACTCTACCTGTAAGACTGTTGAGATAAAAAAAATAACACATATTAACTATTAATTAATTAAATCTCAGAATAACTATGGACACCTTTTATGAAATTACGACAGTATACTAACACAGCACCAATAAATTTTCCATCACACGAATGCGAAGCAAGACATCTCGGCACATTACAAACTCGGGACATGTCAACTCGGCATAGTGCAATCTCGGCACATTACAAACTCGGCATATTACAAACTCGGTACATTCATAACGGTCGTATAATAAAAATGTATCAGATGTATTATTGTGCCAATAAAGACTTATTTTCATTTAATTTGAAATTTAGTACTTAGTAAAATATATGAACAATTTATAAATGGCTTAGCAAAAACGGTATATTTTATGGTTTTCATAATTATGTCCATAATGTCTGAAAAAGGTAGATTACAATCACTTCTATCTTCATTTGATAGTATGGAGCTTACTGTACCTTTCATTAAAAAAAGTTGCACTATTAAAGGAGAGGAGACAAAAAACCTGCATGAATAATACTGTTATATACTACTTTATATAGTAATGTTTAATTTGTTATGATTTCTGCATATGAGAGAGGGGGGATAGGACCTTTATTGGGACTCCGGGATCGGGTGTTTTAAAACTCTGGATTTCGGGATTGATCCTTTCGGGATCCAGAAATTCTTTTTTTCGAATTTCGGAACCTCAGGATTTTATGTTTTTAAGCCCGGGATTTCGGGATCAGGACCCCTCCTATCCCCCCTCATGAGACAATATCTGAAAAAGTCTAATTTTTGAAAATAAAAAAAAAACAATTTTTTTTTTTTAGACCCAGTATTTTAATAGCACAAATCGAAGAACACACATATGGGATCTAGGAACTGTTGTCTGTAATTCAAACAATTGTTTAATAAGGAAACAATGGCTATTTTAACTAGAGGCTCTAAAGAGCCTGTGTCGCTCACCTTGGTCTATGTGAATATTAAACAAAGGACGCAGATTGATTCATGACAAAATTGTGTTTTGGTGATGGTGATGTGTTTGTACATCTTAATTTACTGAATATTCTAGTTGCTTACAATTATCTCTATCTATAATTAACTTGGCCCAGTAGTTTCAGAGGAGAAGATTTTTGTAAAACATTACTACGATTTACGAAAAATGGTTAAAAATTGACTATAAAGGGCAATAACTCCTAAATGGGTCAACTGACCATTTCAGTCATGTTGACTTATTCGTAAATCTTACTTTGCTGAACATTATTGCTGTTTACAGTTTATCTCTATCTATAATAATATTCAAGATAATAACCAAAAACAGCAAAATTTCCTTATAATTACCAATTCAGGGGCAGCAACCCAACAATGGGTTGTCCAATTCAACTGAAAATTTCAGGGTAGATAGATCTTTACCTGATGAACAATTTAACACAGTGTCAGATTTGCTCTAAATGCTTTGGTTTTTGAGTTATAAGCCAAAAACTGCATTTTACCCCTATGTTCTATTTTAAGCTGTTGCGGCCATCTTGGTTGGGTGGGTGGGTCACGCCACACATTTTTTAAACTAGATACCCAAATGATAGTTGTGGCCAAGTTTGGTTTAATTTGGCCCAGTTGTTTCAGAGGAGAAGATTTTTGTAAAAGATTACTAAGATTTACGAAAAATGGTTAAAAATTGACTATAAAGGGCAATAACTCTTAAACAGGTCAACTGACCATTTCGGTCATGTTGACTTATTTGTAAATCTTACTTTGCTGAACATTATTGCTGTTTACAGTTTATCTCTATCTATAATAATATTCAAGATAATAACCAAAAACAGCAAAATTTCCTTAAAATTACCAATTCAGGGGCAGCAACCCAACAACGGGTTGTCCAATTCATCTGAAAATTTCAGGGCAGATAAATCTTGACCTGATGAACAATTTTACTCATGTCAGATTTGCTCTAAATGCTTTGGTTTTTGAGTTATAAGCCAAAAACTGCATTTTACCCCTATGTTCTATTTTAAGCTGTTGTGTTCATCTTGGTTGGGCGGGTGGGTCACGCCACACATTTTTTAAACTAGATACCCAAATGATAGTTGTGGCCAAGTTTGGTTTAATTTGGCCCAGTTGTTTCAGAGGAGAAGATTTTTGTAAAAGATTACTAAGATTTACGAAAAATGGTTAAAAATTGACTATAAAGGGCAATAACTCCTAAAGGGGTCAACTGACCATTTCGGTCATGTAGACTTATTTGTTAATCTTACTTTGCTTAACATTATTGCTGTTTACAGTTTATCTCTATCTATAATAATGTTCAAGATAATAACCAAGAACAGCAAAATTTCCTTAAAATTACCAGTTCAGGGGCAGCAACCCAACATCAGGTTGTCCGATTCATCTGAAAATTTCAGGGCAGATAGATCTTGACCCTATAAACAATTTTACCTTAGTCAGATTTGCTCTAAATGCTTTAGTTTTTGAGTTATAAGCCAAAAACTGCATTTTACCCCTATGTTCTATTTTTAGCCGTGGTGGCCATCTTGGTTAGTTGGCCGGGTCACCGGACACATTTTTTAAACAAGATACCCCAATGATGATTGTGGCCAAGTTTGGTTTAATTTGGCCCAGTAGTTTCAGAGGAGAAGATTTTTCTAAAAGATAACTAAGATTTACGAAAAATGGTTAAAAATTGACTATAAAGGGCAATAACTCCTAAAGGGGTCAACTGACCATTTGGGTCAGGTTGACTTATTTGTAAATCTTACTTTGCTGAACATTATTGCTGTTTACAGTTTATCTCTATCTATAATAATATTCAAGATAATAACCAAAAACAGTAAAATTTCCTTAAAATTACCAATTCAGGGGCAGCAACCCAACAACGGGTTGTCCGATTCATCTGAAAATTTCAGGGCAGATAGATCTTGACCTGATGAACAATTTTACCCCATGTCAGATTTGCTCTAAATGCTTTGGTTTTTGAGTTATAAGCCAAAAACTGCATTTTACCCCTATGTTCTATTTTTAGCCATGGCGGCCATCTTGGTTGGTTGACCGGGTCACCAGACACATTTTTTAAACTAGATACCCCAATGATGATTGTGGCCAAGTTTGGTTAAATTTGGCCCAGTAGTTTCAGAGGAGAAGATTTTTGTAAAAGTTAACGACGCCAGACGACGGACGACAGACGACGGACGACGGACGCCGGACGCCAAGTGCTGAGAAAAGCTCACTTGGCCCTTTGGGCCAGGTGAGCTAAAAATGGTACAAAAAAATCCAGTTCTTTCCAAAGTGAATCAATTTTAAAAAGTTTCTAATGGGAATAAGGAATAAGTTTAAGACAATATTTGTGGTTTACTAGTATATCCTGCAATAGTTTTTCAAATGCCAATTATTGATTTTAGCATTTGCAATACAAAAGGTTTAGAAATATACTTAAATATAGTCAGATATGTCGGTAACATGAAAGAATCTTGAGTAACAGCACAACGGTAACAGGACAGAGTTGGTAACAGAAAGGATTTTTCTGCTTTATTTTAAAGTTTAAGAAAAATACATAATTTTAAATTGGTCACAATAGGAAGATAACAGCAAACAATGTCATTTATCCTTTGAAACTGTATTTGCAAGATGAAAAATCTGCCTAGGTAATGAAAAATTCTAAAATAAATTCCTTTCTGTTTCTTAATATACAATGTACTGTATATTATTTTGAAATTTATTTAATATGGTGGTGATAACTTATATTAAATGAAATGGTTGGCATATAGTAGATTAACTTTTCGATTCTTCAGTGAAATTGTCTTGAACATCCTTCCTGTTACTGATGATGGTTATGCTGTTACTTTTTATCAGGTAACATGACAGAACGTAACAGAAAGGAATTACGCGATAGTTTTTGTCCTTTTTATCACATTAAATGTAAGTGTATTTCCTGTGACATATAACTTTTAAAAAGATGATATAAAAACACACTTAATGCTGTGGTGCACACTTAAAAATATTCTCAGAAAGTGTAAGAAAAGGCTGTAACAGGATAGAACACCAATAAGTATTTTTCTATAAATTCTTACCTTGGATGGGCTTGAATTTTCAAACCTGGCCGCCTTTCCAACTATTTCTTTGTACTAATGCATTCAGTAAATGATGCTCTTCCCAATACATAATGGGAAAATAACTCTTGGTCTTGTAAACGTTTCCACAGGTAAAAAACCCAGTGGTAACAGAAGGGAAATCACCCCTGGGGACAATTTTTTTTCTCTTGAAATTTGCAAAATTTTATTACATGCTATAGTTATAATATAAAAAGACAAATTAGGGGCAAGTTTATTACATAATATATCATATATCATGTATATGTGAGAATCGGACACCTGTTTAATTAATTTGTATTTTATTTGAATGATTTAGTTTTCAAAAAAACACAGGGGACAACATGATTTTAGGGGGGGTTGAACATTTAAACTACATTATTTTATTGGAAGAAATATAAGAATGAGTGTTTAATTGGCAGGCCATGGTGCATTATATAATTTAGTTTATACTGAAACTTAAAATTTTCAAAAAAGATGGTTGAATAATAAAATAGTTGCTGGTGAAGTGCGGGACATGGATATTAGACTTTTTCAGATATTGTCTCATATATATTGTTTGTGTATAGTTTATATATGCCTCCAACCCCTATGGGTATAAATGTGTATAATGAATAAATAAATATTTGTGTTTGTTTTTAATATTTTTACGGTGAAATTTAAAATAAAATTTGTTATTTTTTTCATCGTAATTATTATATAAAATTTCTTTTTAAGAACCATTTCCATAAATATATTCATTGGTGTGCCGAGTATGTATACGTAATGTGCCGAGTTTGTATAGGCCGAGTTTGTACTATGCCGAGTTAAACATGTCCCGAGTTTGTAGTGTGCCGAGATGTCATGTATTCCACGAATGTATCAAAGCCACAAAATTAACTTAAAGATTCTAGCTGCTTGATGCTTTTTAACTTGTAATGCATGATAAAATAAAATCCACCCAAAATAGAACATTTTTAGAATTATTTATATATATCAAATATTATTGGATGCTGATTTGACTTTAAATACAGGTGCCGATTTGAATAGATGCCGATTTAACCAGGAGACAATTTGACTTTTTCTATGGGTGCCGATTTGACCAGGTGTGGATTTGACTTGTACCCAGCTAAGATGATCGAATGTTAAGAAAGAAAATCAGACAAAAAGAAAATCACAACTCAATTTTGATATGCTTTTTTTCTTTTAATTTAAACAAAATACTAAGTAAAAAATTATTTTTGTAATTTTCATGACATGATGTTATTTCATAAGATAGTAAAAGCATAGAATGTGCACTCATTATAAGAAAAAGATTTTTTTCCTCTTCAGACGAAAGGTGTTTCCATCAAAGCATTTTACCCACAGCCACAGGTGCAATTGGGTATATGATACAGATATTTTTATTTTTTGTTGATTCAAATGTTCAATCTTACTCATATAAATTTACAATAGAATGCATTATAAACAAGGCTGAGGATCAGATTTAGGGGAGGACAGGGAACCTTCCACCCTATGAAGCTGCAAATAAGAAGGATGCATGGAATTTTTACAAGTATCATTCCAAATGTTGATTTTCCAAGGTCATCCCCCTTCCCTCCTTATTTTCAAAATCTTGAGTCTGCACTAATAATGATATATATATACTCATGAGTAAATGTAATGAGCTTCATTCTTAAATTTCCTTTCAGAAAGGCTTCCTTCAAAACAAGTGACTTGAACAATTCAAAAAAGTTTCATGTGGCAATTAACAGCTCATTTAAACATGGAGGCCTGATGTGCTTCTTATCAAGAAGACACCTGGTTCCTCTTATGGGAAAATTGGCTAGACAGGCTAGACCCCAGGAAGAGAATAATAGAAAGCAGTTAGTATTAACTCCTGGTCTGCAGGAGGATGGAGTCCATGTGGTTTTTAATCCAGATCAGATCATAGACATCATCACAGCAACCATGGTATGCAATTTGCTATTTCAGAATCTATTTTTTTTCTGGGTAATATTTTTAAAAAGTGCACCAAACATTGTGATTGGTTACAATGGATATTTAACCAATGATGTAAGGTCATATTCATTTTGATATTAACAATGAAAATACCCATACTTCTTTAAATTTGAAATCAAGAAACAATTAATCTTAGAGACATGTTAGATGCACATGTATATTTACTAAATTAATTTATTATGGTTTAAAAAAAATTTAAACTCTCCGAGATTTGCTGTTTTATATGAATCATAATTAAATAAGTACACAACTTATTGATTTCTTTTCCTACCCAATAATTTTTTTTCTAATTCGTTTAAAATAATCATTTTCATTCTGTAAAAAATATTAAATAATTCCCTTCTCCTGAAAAAAACCTGTGAAACCTGAACTATTATCGTTACAATCTTTTCCTCTGTATCAGAAAAGCTTGTGAACTCAACTGTTAACTGTTTGTGTTGTCGCTGTAAATTTAACATTTTAAGCAAATAACAGTTGCATTATTTTGAATTTGATATATTGCAATTTCATTTAGGTTAATCCAGATAGATGTGTCTATGTTTGGCCTGACCAGAATGGAGCAGACATAGAACTACAACATATAATCAATACTCCTCCAGATATACAAATGCTCAAACAATTTCTGACAAAATCATCAACCATCTTTGACAACAACTTTGGACCTGCCATTTTAGCATGGAGCAGCATGTATGCAATGACACTGTACAAGAAGTTCTTGAAGGAAATTGGCCATTTCAACCTGCCAGTTCTCCATGGTTTACCAGGGGTGGGCAAAACTCTTATTGCACAGTGTGGGGCCTGGTTAGTTGGATGTACCAACCTGCACTTCATGGGAAGGTAAGGGAAATAGACTAAAAAGAGTAATACTATTATTGTTATATCAACATTGTCATTGAAAATTATGACAAAAATTACAACTAACCAATACATTTCAGGAGCATTTAACAGGGTAAGGCTTGCTAAAATGAATCCTGATATTAACAAATTTCATTTATAGCTCTTATTTGTACATCCCTAAAAAAATGTTAAGCGCTAGAATAAACAAGTATTCGATTATTTCAATAAGGAAATTGAGAATCCATGAATCTCAACCTGCACAAATTATACAGTTTAGCATCATGTTCACATGAAAACTGATAACAAATTTCAGTAAGCCCGTTTTTATTTAATTAATAAGTTGATTTACGGACATCAGCCCAAAAATGTTAGGTCATTTTTTAGTAGCAATAAACAAAAAAACTATGTTAATTGGACATGCTTTGATACTATATATGCCCTTGAATTTTTACTAGATAACATTTTTGTTCGCTTTGGGGATTCCGTATATCGTCAGATTATCGGAATTCCAATGGGGACTAACTGTGCACCACTTATTGCGGACCTCTTTTTGTATTGTTACGAGTTACAATTTATGACAAAAATAAGCAAAGACCCATCAAAACAACATCTGATAAACAAATTTAATAATACTTTTAGATATTTGGATGATATTTTGGCTCTCAATAATGACGACTTCAGTATGTATATTAATGAAATTTATCCTGGTGAACTTACTTTAAATAAAGCTAATACTAACAATGACCACTGCCCTTTCCTCGATCTTGATATCTATATCACTAACGGAAAGCTGAATACTAAAATTTATGATAAAAGGGATGATTTTTCATTTCCTATCGTTAATTATCCGTTTTTAGATGGTGACGTTCCATTGTCACCATCTTACGGTGTTTATATATCTCAACTTGTACGATTCGCTCGTGTATGTAACAATGTTTTAGATTTTAACGAGAGAAATTTATGTATTACTGAAAAATTATTACACCAGGGTTTTCGATATCACAAACTAGTCAAAACATTTACTAAATTTTATCATCGGTATAAAGACATCATTCGTAAATATAGCTCAACATGCAGACTTTTTATACGTTCAGGTATTTCACATCCAATTTTTTATGGAAATATTCTTTATAAAGCACAAAGGTGTCAGTATTCACCTCATAAACTTACAAAACCTTTGAATAGACTTATTAAGAAGGGATATAATTACGATACTGTTGTCAAGTCATTAAAGATTGCATATTTTGGCGTTAATATTGAGTCACTGATAAGGTCTTTGCGTCGGAACTAAACACATTTATTCTAAAAACAGTTGTTGGCATGACACGGGTTATGTTCTTCTCATATATGTTATGATGGTATGATACTAAACCCCTTACGGGAAGGATTGTGCCTGATGTTCATATGATGAAATCATAATCTTTCAGTCAGTTTAATTGAAGTCTGGAGCTGGCATGTCAGTTAACTGCTAGTAGTCTGTTGTTATTTATGTATTATTGTCATTTTGTTTATTTTCTTTGGTTACATCTTCTGACATCAGACTCGGACTTCTCTTGAACTGAATTTTAATGTGCGTATTGTTATGCTTTTACTTTTCTACACTGGTGTTAGAGGTATAGGGGGAGGGTTGAGATCTCACAAACATGTTTAACCCCGCCGCATTTTTTGCACCTGTCCCAAGTCAGGAGCCTCTGGCCTTTGTTAGTCTTGTATTATTTAAATTTTAGTTTCTGTGTACAATTTGGAAATTAGTATGGCGTTCATTATCACTGAACTAGTATATATTTGTTTAGGGGCCAGCTGAAGGACGCCTCCGGGTGCGGGAATTTCTCGCTACATTGAAGACCTGTTGGTGACCTTCTGCTGTTGTGTTTTTTTATTTTGGTCGGGTTGTTGTCTCTTTGACACATTCCCCATTTCCATTCTCAATTTTAAGGTAGGAGGAGGGTAAAGAAATTAATTTAAACTTGATCTTTCAAGTTTTTCTTTTTTTTACTTAATTTGGTTTATGGATATCAGCCACAGAAAATAGGGTACAAGGTTAAAAAATAATAATTTTAACTTGAAAAGACTTTAATATTTGAAGTTCTGTAAAACTTAAAAAGCCTTTTAGCTCTAATTACTATAGATCTCTAGAAATTCAACATAATTTCATGAGACAGACTGATCAACATAACAGACAAACAGAGATAATATAGTATACCCTACCTCCTTCAGAGCTTTGGTATAACAAATGAAGATTGTCAGCTTCTCTATATAATTAGGGGAGGGGAATTGGGGTGGTCAGGGGGTGTTAAAGCAAGCAACAATTAATCCCTTATTTTATCAATCTTGTGTATAATACAAGAGTGCACACGCTGAAATGTCTCGCCTTCTATACTAATCAATGATATTATGTTGATAGTCCTAAGTATAAAGCTAAGCTTTATTACAACTATCACATAAACTTAACATTAACCAAGATAACTAAACAAAGACCAATGAACCTTGAAAAAGAGGTCCATGTCAGATGAACCATGCCAGGCAGACAGGTACAGCTAACAATGCTTCTATACAACATACATAGTTGACACATTACTTATAGTTTAAGAAAAATAGACCAAAACACAAAAACTTAACACTGTGCAATGAACCGTGAAAATGAGGTCACGGTTAAACAAGAGGCTGTCACAACGACAGCAAACCGGATTTATTAACATTTATTTGTGTCCTGGCAATATCACAAGAACCATTACTGATGAATGGTGAAAGTGAAAATCGTCAATATCAAATTTGATCTCCATTTTGTCATCAGTATCAACATATTAATATTTGAACAGCTTAGATTGAATGGTTCATGAGTAAATGCAACAACGTGAATGGGAACGCCATTTTACGATCTTTCAAGAACCATAACTTCTGAACGGTAAAAGTCAAAATCGTCATTAATAAACTTGACCTCTATTTTGTCATCAGTAACAACATATTAAAATTTCAAAAGCTTTGGTTGAATGGTTCATGAGAAAATGCACGGACACGACGGGAAACACCATTTTTCAATCTTTCAAGAACCATAACTCCTGAACGGTAAAAGTCAAAATCGTCATTATTGAACTTGACCTCCATTTTGTCATCAGTAACAGCATATTAAAATTTCGGAAGCTTAGGTAGAACAGTTCATGCATAAATGCACGGACACGACTGGAAACTCCATTTTTCAATCTTTCAAGAACCATAACTCCAGAACGGTAAAAGTCAAAATCGTCATTATTGAACTTGACCTCCATTCTGTCATCAGTAACAACATATTAAAATTTGGGAAGCTGTGGTAGAACAGTTCATGCGTAAATGCACGGACACAACTGGAAACTCCATTTTTCAATCTTTCAAGAACCATAACTCCTGAACGGTAAAAGTCAAAATCGCCATTATTGAACTTGACCTTCGTATAGTTGTCAGTAATAACATATTAAAATTTTAAAAGATTTGGTTGAACGGTTCATGAGTTAATGCACGGACAACATTTGATTGCCGCCCGCCCGCCGTACATCCCCAAATCAATAACCGACATTTTTGTCACAAAAATCCGGTTAATAAAACCTGCTCGACTGACATAAAGATCATAAAATTTTTCCATACACCAAATATAGTTGACCTATGGCATATAGCATTAGATAAAAAGACCAAAACTCAAAAACTTAACTTTGACCACTGAACCATGAAAATGAGGTCAAGGTCACATGACATCTGCCCGCTAGACATGTACACTTAACAATCATTCCATACAACAAATATAGTAGACCTATTGCATATGGTATGAGAAAAACAGACCAAAACACAAAAATTTAACTACAACCACTGAACCATGAAAATGAGGTCAAGGTCAGATGACACCTGCCAGTTGGACATGTACACCTTCCATACACCGAATATACTAGCCCTATTGCTTATAGTATCTGAGATATGGACTTGACCACCAAAACTTAACCTTGTTCACTGATCCATGAAATGAGGTCGAGGTCAAGTGAAAACTGTCTGACAGACACAAGGACCTTGCAAGGTACGCACATATCAAATATAGTTATCCTATTACTTATAATAAGAGAAAATTCAACATTACAAAAAATTTGAACTTTTTTTTGAAGTGGTCACTGAACCATGAAAATGAGGTCAAGGACATTGGACATGTGACTGACGGAAACTTCGTAACATGAAGCATCTATATACAAAGTATGAAGCATCCAGGTCTTCCACCTTCTAAAATATAAAGCTTTTAAGAAGTGAGCTAACACCGCCGCCGCCGCCGTAGCCGCCGCCGGATCACTATCCCTATGTCGAGCTTTCTGCAACAAAAGTTGCAGGCTCGACAATATTAAAGTATAAATGAAACATGGTACACTTTGTAATTCACAGGTGCCCCTATGCCTTTTTGACAGACTACATGGCAGGCAGTAGTCTCCCCTTTGTTTGGGACCATACAACAAAGAGTAAAGAGGTTGCTCGGATACCTAATGATGTGGCAAATGGGCATTCAGTAAGTCAAATTATCATAGATGTATAAAAATAAAGAGATGTTTTATGATTGCCAATGTGACATCTATCCACCAAAGTTCAAATGAAGTGGATAAAAGCAAGCATATACTCAGAATTTTTTATTTTCATTGGTACCATATTACAGGACTTACAAGAATACATTTTCAGCTTTGTTATATATTAACATTTATCACTATTTTAAGAGATTTTCTTTTGATCTTACTGACTGATAATTTCCTTTCACAGCACAGTAAAGTGATATGAAAAATTATTGCTAGAAACTAAGGGCTCACGTAAAAAAGCCATAAACAGATTATCATTGGGTATCTTAACTTAGTTGCTTTTCTCACTTTCAGCATTAACGATTCAAGCGAGAAAATCAATCTCGTTGAGATGATCAACAATAATCTATATAAAGTAAAATATATATGTAAAGCAATTTTGGAACATATAAGAAAGATTTATATATTTTATATCAAAGAAATTGTACAAATATTGTTTTATCCTTCATATTTACAAACTGCACTTGAAGCTTTAGTTTATATGCAGACTACAAAGAGGAACCCTACATGAACTGGAGGCAATAATATATGTACTATTTCTAATGTTTATGGGGATTATTATACAACCCTATATTATCATGTATACATGCTGTTTGAATGTGAAATTGTTTTCCAAAGTCATTTATCTCAATGGAAAACCAGACTTGATAATTTGCTGATTTGCTGCTTCACTTAGCACACAACATTCCTGTATAAGTCTTCTTGGATTCAAAATAATGTGTCCAAGTAGGAGGAAATTTCTTAATGATAACTTGTACTTACCAATTAGGTATATCATTAAACATCTGGCTCATGGGGTTATCTAGTACAAAGTCAGGGTTTACATTCAAATTATACATTATTCTTGTTAATATGTCCTTGTTCTGACATTCATGTGTTTATTAATTGTAATTGGAAATTAAACAACAATCCATTTCCTGACATCACCATGATCATCATAATCAAAAGGTTTCAATACTGTCAGGGATAGAACTTAAGACTTTGGCAATAATAGCTCACATCTTAAATTTTGTAGCCCCACATGTACATATGTCACATATAAAGTCCTATACCAGAAGCAGAAATTTCAGTAGCCCACACCAAATTTTAGGGGCCATTATCCTGTGGGCCCCTGCTAATTTCATACCCTGACCTCTAATTAATAATGGAGTCAAACTAATAGTTCACTAGTAATAATAATAATAAAAACAAGAGTGCACACGCTGAAATGTCTCGCCTTCTATACTAATCATTGATATTATGTTGATAGTCCTATACTAATCATTGATATTATGTTGATAGTCCTAAGTATAAAGCTAAGATTTAATACAACTGTCACATAAACTTAACATTAACCAAGATAACTAAACAAAGACCAATGAACCTTGAAAATGAGGTCAAGGTCAGATTAACCATGCCAGGCAGACATGTACAGCTAACAATGCTTCTATACAACATATATATAGTTGACCTATTACTTATAGTTTTAAGAAAAATAGACCAAAACACAAAAACTTAACACTGTGCAATGTACCGTGAAAATGAGGTCACGGTCAAATAAAACCTGTGCGACTAACATAAAGATCATAAAATATTTCCATACACTAAATATAGATGACCTATGGCATATAGTATTAGATAAAAAGACCAACTCAAAAACTTAACTTTGACCACTGAACCATGAAAATGAGGTCAAGGTCACATGACATCTGCCCACTAGATAGGTACACCTTACAATCATTCCATACAACAAATATAGTAGACCTATTGTATATACTATGAGAAAAACAGACCAAAACACAAAAATTTAACTATAACCACTGAACCATGAAAATGAGGTCAAGGTCAGATGACACCTGCCAGTCGGACATGTACACCTTACAGTCCTTCTATACACCGAATATACTAGCCCTATTGCTTGTAGTATCTGAGATACATGAGATATGGACTTGACCACCAAAAACTTAACCTTGTTCACTGATCCATGAAATGAGGTTGAGGTCAAGTGAAAACTGTCTGACAGACATGAGGACCTTTCAAGGTATGCACATATCAAATATAGTTATCCTATTACTTATAATAAGAGAGAATTCAACATTACAAAAAATCTGAAATTTTTTTTGAAGTGGTCACTGAACCATGAAAATGAGGTCAAGGACATTGGACATGTGAGTGATGGAAACTTCGTAACATGAGTCATCTATATACAAAGTATGAAGCATCCAGGTCTTCCACCTTCTAAAATATAAAGCTTTTAAGAAGTTAGCTAACACGGCCGCCGCCGCCGTAGCTGACGCCGCCGGATCACTATCCCTATGTCGAGCTTTCTGCAACAAAAGTTGCAGGCTCGACAAAAACTACTATGACACAAAATTATAATACAAAAGTCAAAAGGAAGAAAAATGATTATTTAGACTGGTACAATAAACCCTCATCATAAACCTTGATTTATTTGTTTGTGGATACCAATTTTTGTGAATTGAGGAAAACTTGTGTTTTGTCATTTCCAAGGTAACATTTAATCCACGAAAATGGATATCCAACAAATAATAATGAATCCACAGAAATTCATTTTAACTTTCACATTTCTGGCAAGAAGCATAACAAATTGTTATCTATTTAGTTGTTTTTTTTAAAGAGAAATTAAAGGTGTTATATTCATAATATGTTTAAACTTTATTTCAGTTTGGTACAGGATCTGTCAAAAAACTTTTGACTGGTTGCCTTGTTACAGCAAACTTTGATGTATCAAAACTTAGCAAGTAAGAAAAATAATATCATTGCCTCACCCCCACCCCATCGATCAAATGCTACTAAATTGACCTTTAAATTGTTTTCACTATTTGCTAAACAACAAAAAATCAGACACATTTTCATTACATAACAATAATTGTAAAAATTGTAGGGATACATTTATTACTTTAAAAAAAGTATTAATAATAGTATTTCCAGGATATCAGATACCTTAATATACTCTCAAAATTATGTGAGAACTGTTTTAAAATGTAAATGTTATAAAATCCAAACATTAAAAAGTAAATTTCTGGATGCATTAAGTGAAAAAGTAAATGATACCAATATGCCAACCTAATATGACCTTATCATTGATATTTGCCTCATACTAATATTACTTAATACTTATCAACATGATCAATGATTATATTCAGATCTTTTAAGCAACTGGTAGTATTTCCATTGAACACACTGAACAGAGAAAAACAACCTGGTGAAGGGATACATGTACAAGATTTAGCCCGTAATGCATCCTCTGGTCTACCTGTTGTCATGTCTGCACTGAACAGTATCAAACTTGAAGACATTGAACAAGAAGTGGCAAGACTTCCTGATATTAATGGAGACAACAAGGTACAAATAGGCATAGCTGTTCCTATACTGGTTGCCAGAATTGTAAGTTATTTCAAAAAAAATAAAGGGTGCAAAGAGGGAAAAAAACTGAAAGTAGATAGATTAACAGGTCTTGCTCCTTTTTTTTTTTAAAGCAATGACTAGAGGCTCCTAGGACAATTTAGGAGTCATACCTGCTGAACTACAGTTGAAAAATGTATCTTGCCCAAATATGTCATAGCTTGACATAGCAAAACAATATAATTTCACATTAGCATCATCATTACCTCAACTAAAGTATTTAAATGTTTTTTTTATACTCAGTTTAATTAAAAGTGAACACAAATAAAAACGTTTACTTAAAACAAAGTTTTGTTACTGGAACAAATCAGACATGATCAAACTTACAAATAAAGTTAATTCAGAAGTATTACAAAATTCTTCATGTAAAAAATTATTGGATGTTAAAATTGACAGCACATTTTGCTGTAAAAAAACAAATTGATCAGGTTTATATCATTAAGATTATACATGTACCTTTTTCCTAAAATATTTAGTTTAATTAGAATAGATATTTGTACTAGGAAAACATATTTTAATGAGTACGTTCTGACTTCTGCTGAAAAGATATTATAAACAAGAATATGAAAACTTGCAAAAAGTGCAACAAGAGTAATTATTATTTGCTAAATTTACCCTCTTAAAATAAAGATTTTGAATTTATCATAATTATCATTGTTATTTTTTAATCTACAGATACTGAATTTATGTGGATGTAACCATTTCATGTCGGATGCTGATCAGTATGTACAGGAGAAGTTGATACCTTATTACAGAGATGTACTACCACAGAATCCCTAGAGGGAAAACTTTCATTACAAACATTTTGATGATACATGTAGATACTTCGAAGCAATGTATGTTGAGCACCATGTACCACAATGACTGTTATTGAACAGTGTTAAATATATTTTAAAAATTATCAATACATTGTAGTACTTTCTTTTTGCAAGTTTTAAATATCAAGTAAATCAAGCTATCAGTTTTTTGTTTTGTTTTTCACTTTCTTCATGAACTTCAAATCCATTTCAATTTTTATGGTTTGCAGAGTTATCTTTCTTGGGAACAGATAGGTTTCTCTGCACAGTACACATATTAGGAAAAGTTCTGGATCTGCCACTGTATACATGTTATATTGTATAACTGTATTTTACTTATACATGAAATTCTTCCATGTGAAACCTAATGTTCTTACAAATGATGACATTATCATCATACCTTGCTGTTAATGCTGTAGCAGTTAGGTCATTATTTAAAGCTTAGTGCAATAAATTTGTCATCAATTTTTTAAAATATCATTCTTACACACAAAATTAAGAAAAACTTATCTATATGAAACCTTGTTCTTACAGATAATTAATAACATTATTGTTGTATCTTGCTGTTAAAGCTGCAGCAGTTAGGTCATAGCTAACAGCTTTAAGTGCAAAAAAATTATAATCAATTTTCATAAAGATAAAATGTTTTCTTACATGTATATCAAATCATCCTTTTCTATTATATTTTTATATTTTTTTACAGATCATTAAATTTATGTAAATGGTAATCCCATTGAAGGTTAGATTTGACACCATAAACATTAATTCTAAAAGTCAGGGTAGCAGCTGTTCAAAGTAGTAATAATTCAAATCTTATTTGCATGAATGACAAGTACTATATGAAGTCATAAGCCATTGTTTCCCTTTAATGAATTTATTCCTGGATAAACTCCTTTTCTCCTATTAAATAATAGTTTTTATAATAACTGTAAAATATAGATCTTTGATCAGGTAATTATATAAACCATGCATGGAGTCATATATTAAAACATGATAATAGATAGCAAGTCTCAAATTAGTTCATCTGTGTAAAGTTTTTTCTCTCTAATTTACTGAACATGTTTATACTTGCCTATGTCTCATTATTCACTTTGATTTATCATCTTTAGTTTTAGAACAATGTATCATTGAGTGCAGTTAAGCTGGACTTTTATTATCATGATTATAAAAAAGAAGATGTGGTATGATTGCCTATGAGACAACTCTCCACAAGATACCAAAAGACACAGAAATTAACAACTATAGGTCACTGTACGGCCTTCAACAATGAGCAAAACCCATACCACAAAACCATGATAAAGGTCATGATATCATAAGGACCTATTTAAGCCCTTTTTTCAAAGTACATTGAACCCTTTTGTAATTATTTCTAACTTTAAACTGGTTTTTTTTTGTAAACACTTACTGCTGAAATTTTTAGCAACTGATTTGACATTTTTGGGGCAGACATGGCAGAGGTCATAAAGGACCCCATAATTTAAATATTTTTATAAAAATCCCTGAAATCATACATCTAATTTTCACCAAATATAAGCTGGTCGACATGTAGCTGTTCACTATACCTAGCTTATAACTTTGGTCAAATTCATTGATCATCTGACCTAGCTTATAACTTTGGTCAAATTCACTGATCATCTGACCTAGCTTATAACTTTGGTCAAATTCACTGATCATCTGACCTAGCTTATAACTTTAGTCAAATTCACTGATCATCTGACCTACCTGAACACCTCAAAACTATAATTAATGTTCATGTGCTAACTATCAGCATGATCACAAATGTCAGAATATGCAAAAAGGATTTCATAAGCAGTTTTAATTTTATAACATAATGAATGGTATTGTGTTTGAATTTGGAAATCATTTCATAAGCTTACTTCATTTTTTTCAGTATATTTGTTGTGAAGACTGCCATGATACAACTAATGATACAACTAATTAACACGAGACATTAACTACATGAGATTCAATATTTCTGACAATCCAGACCAGAACATGAGAATGAGGAGATGGAATTTTTTCTGAAAATTATTTGATTGTTTATTATAACTATCGAGAATTTGTGGTTGTTATCTGGTGTTTCATATTACTGTTGAGATATATGCAAGTGTTCTGATCAGACTTCAGACATTGTGTATATAAATATTTCACATGCAGCTCTTTATTTTTTAAAGATTTTATATCATGTAGACGAAATAAATTTATTTTAGTTATCATGGTTATATTTTTCAATGTGAAACAGCCAAGTTAGTATAAGCTTTGTTATCTATCATATTGAATGTCTTGATTCAATCAACATAAAAATATGAACAGTGAAACCTAGGTAAACCGAGCCCTGTTAAAACCGAATAATTTTCAAAGTCCCACAAAATTTCCCTATTAATTAACGTTAATCTAACCTGTAAAAACCGAACCCTGTTAACACCAAATTCCAAACGCTTTTTGGAAGCTCGCTAGTAAATATGTATTTAAAAATTACCTTTCAAAATCTATCGATAGCAATCAAAACAAAAAAGTATTTTAATTATTTGCATGATTTAAAAAACAAACACAGGATGACAGAGTATCCCTGAGGGTATTTGAGATTTAATGAACTGGTGATTTGTTATTGCAAACTAATTAGCATGTTTGTGTCTATGTTTTCAGTGATCAAATGACTTTTTTTTGTAAAGAAACGTTTATGACCGAAAAGGACAAGAATACACCTTATCGCTATTTCGTCCATTCTGGGAAAAACAGTCATTTATACAACGTCCTGTTTAGGTCACTGGCCAAAAAATGGAGGTCATCAATAGTGAGCTGAGGGAGAAAAAACTTTAGAAAGTGATCATCAAGAAACTTTGATATAGTATGATACACTTTTTCCGAAATTAAAATTGAAGTAAAAAAATATTTTGTTTGAAGTATTTACGGTAGTTTAAACAGGTCTCATTAAAAAGTATCATGCATGGTGATTGGTGAATTGTTTAAACAGGGTCCCAGATAGCTTCAACTGGATGAACAAGTTGTGTAATTTTAGAACTTATCCGGAATGGAATAAATAGCGATAAGGTGTATTGAACTTTCCCTTAGATCAATTTATTATTAATGCACGTTACTCAAATATTTACGGCCACAAGTTCATAACTGACATTCAGTAGCTAAACTGTTTAATTAAATAATAGTTTTAAAGCGTTTCACTGGATTAAGAAGTCGTGCAACACAACAAGGTCAATGTCTTTCGAATTATATTTACGGGATGCCAGTTTCTCTTTAGAGGCCCTATATATATAATTCAGATGTTCTTCTTCCAGGTAAGGAACTGGACCCCTGCTGTTGTATCGCTCTTATCTTGTGTCAAAGTATCAATCAGAGGGTGTCCAGTTTAGTCCGAGAACTCGTGTGTACAGATAATTGAAAATGACAATCTTGATTCAACTACAGAATCGTCATTTGACAGTGACTGAAAATCTGAATTGGTCAGTGAATTAATGGATGAGAAAATAATTATAAAAATCAAAATTGCTCCATGTCATACATAATACATCCCAGAAAAAATTTAAAATAGCCTTGCCAGACGTCATTATAATTATTTGGACTACTGTACCCAATGCCCACAGGCACTTGTTTCTATCAATGGAGAGGAATTAAATTTTCTTTGGACTTTCATGTGCAATACACAGTGGCAGAATATTCAGACAGTTGATTGCTGCCGCATAACTGGAAGAAGAGAAGAAGAGGAGTGCCGCTACCGGCGAGGGCACCAACCTGTCAGTGTGTCACAGTTGAAACCCACGTGTTTTGGAAATTCATCGCTTCCTCCTTGCAAATTTTTATCCAGGACCAGTTTAGTGTATAATATTCCTTACATAATTTTATTACCTGTCAATAAATAGCAATTACATATTTCATAATTCTTCTTCTCTTGCTTTTTTCTTTTTTTCCCAAATTTTTAAGCAGACGGAAATTGAGTTGTTTTTCTAATTTACAAAGCGTACACGGTGTGGATGTTCGGAAACAGATATATCTTTGAACCACTTTTAAATCTAAGTAAAGTAGATGCAAAATTACCATAATTAAAATTAGTGTTAATACAGCGGACATATTATAATGTCTTTCGCCGGGTTGTTGCCTCTTTGACCCATTATATGTTCCATTCTAAATTCTATGACATCTTTTCAACTAAATAAGATATCTTGAAAATGGAATGAATCAAGTATAAAAACAGCTTGCCATTAATATATCAATGCAAGTTCTGCTTCTTCTTCTGCCTGATAATGGCAGGCCCACAATCAACGAGCTGATTAATATCTATGACTTAGGTGCGCATACAGACCCCCATCAATGATGTTGGACGATTTAATTCTTCCTGTACTTTTGGCTTTTCTAAAATACGGTCACTGCATTTGTATGCTTCTTATCTTTGTATGATATATATATTCCAGTGATGTTTTTTAAAAAGGTGAAAGCGAGTACGTTTGCCGTTTGGTCACAAAGTTGTTTAATATTGTATTATACTTATGTTATACGTTTTGTGTTTAAAGCACATTTCTGGATTTACCAGTAAAAATGTCACGGAATAGAAGTTCCTTCATAATACAAGTTCCAAATGGAAACAATATTCTGCAATATTATTTCCACTGGAATAAATATTACAGTAAATGTTCCTAACGGAATAAATGGTATAGAATATTTGTTCCAACATGAACAGATATTATGACATTGTTTATGACAAAGTTTCCATTGGGACTTCTGTTAGGTGGAACAAATATACGTTGACAAGAACACTTAACGTCATCATTTTTGACAGCACTGAGAGGACTTTTAATACTTCAAAAACTGTAGGAGCTATATGGTAAACCACATTCTAATATGACTTTTTTTTTAGCTTTCGGTACAAAGCCATGTTCTAATATTTCATCGTCTTCTGTGCAAGGTACTTCCGGCTGTGTCAAGGTTTCACCTGTTTGTCCTTCTAATGTTTCTTTGAAAATAAAATAATAGAAACAGCAACTGTTTGTCATTCTAATGTTTCTTTAAAAATAAAATAATAGGAACAGCAAATTAGAATATACAACTTTTTTAGTTTACCTACAAATCCGTCAAATATAGTAAACTACATTAAAAGTATAGCAGGAATTATCCAAACTAAGTTATCAAACAGTTCTTCCTATCCCGCACGCATCGAACTTCCAAACAACACTAGTAGTAACAAAAAAACCAGCAGAGATTGGCAAACAATCCACTTGAGCAGGGAAATGATTTGGCACAGACAAAAATGGGACAAAGTTAAAAAGAAGTTTGCGCGTGCACATATCATGTTCTTTGCTAAGCTAGTCTAGACCCCGTGTTTTAAAATATGGGAAAAATACTATTAAAACATTTACATTTTATTTATCATGCTGGGAACAATTGTACAGTTTAATGATTTTGATTTTGTGGACCTTTGCAACATAGTTTCACGTGCACATATAAAACGCAGGCCCTAACGGAAAATCAAGGAACAAGGGGCAAACTTTATCAAACAAAGCCAAACGAATCTATGTAATTTTTATATAGCTCCGCGTAAATCCTCTTAATTTCTAGATTAACATGCATACGTTATATTACATTGGGTATATTATATTTATGTATCCGTCGGCACGGCTGGTAATCTACACACGCAGAAAAATCGGTTCTGCGATGAAAACCGTGAGCGGGCTTTCCGGTTATGCTTGAGTTGAGTAGTTGTCACCGCTTCGAAAGGTATGTACATTTCTAAATCGCAATTTTCTAATTTAACTGATCAAAATATTGAGAATCGGAGAATGATATGCCGTGGCGAATAACGAAGAGACACATATATTATTTACTGTTGTGCATGACAGACAGATCCAAGATAATAGAGCTGCCAATCCATTTGCCCTCGTCTCAAGAATACTTAATAGTCGACTGATTCTTTGGTCATGCGTCTTTGGCCGCAAAACATATCTTTGCATTTTCAATGACATGACTCCGTCAGAAATCAGATACGGTAACAGAGGTATTTTTATCACTTTTTTACACAGCATAATGTAACTTCTTAGAGGCATACACGCCTTCTTTTCTTCAAGTGGTTTACATTTAGTATAAATAAACATTCGACAAAATATATATAAGTAACAAAGGTTTACGAAATATATCATCCAGGTCACTGAATACATAAGAGAAAACTACCAGTAGAACAGCATGACATATTGATATTTAGTCGGAACTTTTGTCGCAGATACTTTTAGAGCTAAGTTGTGTTCTTCAATTTCCAAAAACAATGTACATATATGTATGTGTGAAAATGGCACGTGAAAAAAGATCAATAATAATTTGAGTATCGATAATTCATTCGATATTACATTAAAAATAAAATTCAATGTAATTACCAACTGTTTTTCTTATACTGTCACAAAACTCCCTCAGTTCTACTGGTAGTTTTCTCTTGTCTTTAACTTTGCAGAGTCCCTCGAAAAATTTGTCAGACAGAATTTATGAACGTTTCTGTGTATATAAGACTTTTTTTCATTAAAATAAAATTCAATGTAATTACCAACTGTTTTTCTTATACTGTCACAAAACTCCCTCAGTTCTACTGGTAGTTTTCTCTTGTCTTTAACTTTGCAGAGTCCATCGAAAAATTTGTCAGCTTCTGAACCTGACGAAAAAAGATTTTAAACACTATATATTTTGCATTTTTTTTTTAAATTTGAACACAAAATGTGTATGTTTTTTTTGGACAAAAATAGAGCAATAGACTCAAAAAATGTTTAGTTTATGTTATCAGTGTCAAACAATTATTATACATATACACTCGTCATAGATACCAGAATTAAATTTTGTATTTATGCCAAAAGTACGTTTTATCTACAAAAGACTCATCAGTGACTACACCACTAGTATCAAATAACTGTAAGCTTTAGAAAAACAAACCATTAACTATTGTATCTACCCAATGATGACACGAACATTGTCTAAATGCGATATATTTATCCATTTTAGAACCAATACACTTTCTTCTTGGATATATATATATATATATAGATACCCTTTTGGATTTACCGCGAACCTGTTCAACGCTCCCCAAATACGAATCAACAATTGTTTTATTGTAATTCAACAGGAACAAATTAGTGGTTCACATTTAGTCTCTTGTAAAAACTTTTTCCATGTCGTCTTGTCATATTGCTTGCACTTAGGGATGATAGCATTTGAGTTCATTTAAAATTCGAAAAATGTCGCTTCATCTTGTCATTATGACCTAATTTTACAATTTGAAGATAAATTGCGATTACCTCTTGCATTTGAATCTTTAAATCTATATTTTCTCTAATGATGTATAATTTCTTGTTCCAATACGTTATGTAAGACCAAATTATCTAGGTTTTCAATGTCTTGAGTTATTGGACATTCCAGGCCGGGTAGACAGGCAAACTTCTCTTTCTTTTGTTTCTTCAACGGTGGTATTGACACTTTCTGGTAATGAGATATCGGGTCCAAAATTGTCTTTCCATATACAGTGCTATTAACGTCAAAAACGTGATTTTCCGATATTACTTTGAAAGCCGAAAAATTACCCTGACGGCCTGAGAACTGTAGATGACATAGACATTGACATTCAGTAGGAGATTTTGGTGGCGTCACAGATGTTCTTCGGTCCTTTACACCATACTACTTAGTACTTTTTTGGTTTATTGGACAGCTGGATGCTTTGATTGACCTAGATTTTCTAATCGTTCCTTCCCTCATTTTGATGTAATGGTCAGATGATTGCATGAACAGAAATCATAATTGTTGTCTTGCAAAAGATGAAAAATCTGCTTCAATGGTTCTTCTTTTGACATTATGTTATTGTGATATCTGTATGTATTGTTGTGTGCTAGAAAAAGAAAAAGGAACCATGTCTTTTATTATCATATCAAGTGCCCAATGATAATTTTGAATTCATATATTGTAACAATATAGTTCATCAACCTTATATTTGAATGTATGCTCTTTTGGTATTTGTTATATATACTCCCTAGTCGGTGTTTAAGATAGAGGTCACCGCACGGGAATTAATAATGAGGAAACAGTATTTGTTTTTCTTTTTGTTAAAAGGCCGTACAGCACCCTATTGCTGTACACACCCTTATCACATCTCATTTGAAACCCATGATGTATGGTAAGCTATATCAAAGATTGAACATATATACACTAGTATATACTGATTGACTGTGTGTTGCCTACTGTTAAGTGGCAAATGTTCAAACATGTTCAGGACGGTACACACTAACACTACATACAATAAGGATTTCTGTAATAGGAAAGACCGTGATAAACAGCTGACAATTTAAACTACCACTTGAAAATGAGGATTAATTGGATAGGGACAGCTATTAATCATTGCAACAGGCCACCGACAGACCTTCCAAAGAGTTGTTTCATGCAAGGGTTCTGAACATGCAGAGAGCGTGGTTCATTTGTCTTCTATATATCCTAGTGTAGAGATGATTCTAACAAAGTGTGTTTTGATGCATCTGTGTGGTGTTCACTAGTACTGTTTGTACCCAATAGTTATCAAAGGTACCAGGATTATTTTAGTACGTCAGACGCGCGTTTCGTCTACATAAGACTCATCAGAGACGCTCATATCAAAATATTTATAAAGCCAAACAAGTACAAAGTTGAAGAGAATTGAGGATTCAAAATTCCAAAAAGTTGTGTCAAATACGGATAAGGTAATCTATGCCTTGGATAAGAAAATCCTTAGTTTTTCGAAAAAATCAAAGTTTTGTAAACAGGAAATTAATGAAAATGACCACATTATTGATATTCATGTCAACACCGAATTTTTGACTACTAAACAGGTGATACCCTCGGGGACCAAACGTCCACCAGCAGTAGCATCGACCCAGTGGTGTACATAGTTATCAAAGGTACCAGGATTAAAATTTAGTACGCCAGACTACAGTTTCGTCTACATATAAGACTCGTCAGTGACGCTCATATCAAAATATTTATAAAGCTAAACAAGTACAAAGGTGAAGAGCATTGAGGATTCAAAAAGTGAATGGTAATTTATGCATGGGATAAGAAAATCCTTAGTTTTTCGAAAAAATCAAAGTTTTGTAAACAGGAAACGTTTTATAAAATAATTGTGGAGTATCTTTTTTTTTTAGTGTGAAACATTTATAAAACAAACGGCATAGTGGTTGTTAGCATTTCATTGTTTAAAAAAAAAAGTGTATTTTTAAAAGTTGCATTTCTTAAAAGAGCTCTCAAGAATACATAATATATTACAAAATGAGTTGACACAAATAGCAATGCATTATCAAATGAGAAAGTACATGGTTGATTAGATTATAAATGTGAAAAAAGATATACGATAACAAAAGCCTTGTAATCTATATTTCACACAAAACCGTATTTAACATCCTCTATGAATTTTTTTTTATTGTAAACTTGTCAGATCATTAAAGATTGCATATTTTGATTTTAATATTGCTTCACTTATAGGGTCTTTGCATCGGGACTAAACACATTTATTAAAAAAAAAAATTGTAGGCATGACACGGGTTATGTTCTTCTCAAATATTTTATGATAGTATGATACTAAACCCCTAACAGGAGGGATTGTGCCTGATATTCATATGATGAAGACATAATCTTTCAATCAGTTTAGTTAAGGTCTGGAGCTGGCATGTCAGTTAACTGCTAGAAGTCTGTTGTTATTTATATTTATGTATTATTGTCATTGTATTTATTTTCTTTTGTTACATCTTCTGACATCGTACTCGGACTTCTCTTGAACTGAATTTTAATGTGCGTATTGTTATGCGTTTACTTTTCTACATTGGCTATAGGTATAGGAGAGGGTTGAGATCTCATAAACATGTTTAACACCGCTGCAATTTTGCACCGGTACTAAGCCAGGAGCCTCTGGCCTTTGTTAGTCTTGTTTGATTTTTAATTTTAGCTTCTTGTGTATAATTCGGAGTTTAGTATGACGTCCATTATTACTGTACTAGTATACATATTTTTTAAGGGGCAAGCTGAAGGACGCCTACGGGTGCGGGAGTTTCTCGCTACATTCAAGACCCATTGGTGGCCTAAGGCTGTTGTTAGCTCTATGGTCGGATTGTTGTCGCTTTTATACCTTCCCCATTTCCTTTCTCAATTTTATTTTTATTAAGACAAGAAAATGAAAACAACAATTAAATTACTTAAGTATTTTACCATATTATACATACCCTCTGTTCAAAGTTAATCCAATTCTTAATTTTTACTATAAAGGCAGGCGGTCAAATATATATATAAGCTTATTATCTCTGTGCACTTTAATTTGTAGGTCTACTAGTATTACGGTTGGGTCCATACAATCAAAAAGTATTGTGTAAAATAAATAGTGTTATTCATCTTGTTTAACACAATCAAAATATATATTAGTTTAGTAAACTTTCATCAAAAATGTTTCCTCGTCTTGTGGTCATATGTTTTTGAATTCACATACGAGTATTTAAAGTTTAAGTACATTTAATATAGATACAAGCTTTAATCTGATATCATTTTTTGTGGTTATATCAGTAATGCTATATTGCGTTGTCGAATATATAAAGTCCAAGTGCACATTATATATATATATACACGGAAATACTTTTAATAAAACAACATTCAATACACTTTCTTACATTGCAATTACTTTTAGTAAGGTGACCAGACCCAATATTTTTTTTATTAAATCGTCAAACATACTATATGGATATTTTATATATGATTGGATTTGGAAAAATGAGTACTATTGAAATGTCGATGTCGTCAAAAAGAAATGTGGTAACAGTTTTGCCTAAAATAAGGTTAAAGATCAAATTCTGTTTTTATTTCTTTTCTTCCATACTTTCAAAATTTGAAGACATGTTCAACAATTTAGGTTAAATTTCAGATACAGACATTTTTTGAAATCAATTAACAATGAATGCTCGCGAAAACGTAAAAAACAATTAGTAAGAAATCGATTTATTTTGGAAATTTGCGTTTTTCAAACATTTGTTTTATATTATACAAGATTAATGCATATTCTGTTAAAGTTACAGTAGTTACCATGCCGGCTGACATTCAACCTAAGCAATACAGGATAAATATTATCAAAATTGCAGAATTATGCCAAGAGTATCATCTGGTTCATCTGTCAAGGAACATGATTTAAAATGTCTACATAATTATGTTCCTGTACAGGAGCAAAGCTCCGGACATGTAAGGTTTTCCTGTGAACTAACACATGACTTTTTTACATAAAGATTACCCCTTCAATAAAAACACAAGATCCTACAAATTTCTGCTGACATATGCCCTTTAAAATACGCAAGGTGTAATGAATCAGTCAACTATCGCCAACTGTATTGTAAAATTGACGGAATAGGGGGTTTAGCAATGAGTAATGCGGTACAAATTTTAAGTTTGAATCGAAGTACGTAAATTTATGCTGTTTCAGTGCCGTCTCACAGGGAGGTTGCCTGATTAAACTTACTTCTTTATTGGTGGCAAGCTTGACTCAAATTGGATAATTATTATGATGAAAGGGGTTTAAAAGAGATTTTTCTATTCATAAAGCTTTGAAATTAACTTTCATGCCCACACAAGGGCTTGATCTTTGTCAATATTACTGAAACTCTAAAAACCACTGAAATAGTTGTGCTCGTCCATCAAAGTCTTGTAGACAGTTTCTTTACCTACCCCAAACAGAGACGAAGTTGTGTCGCATCCGGTGAGTGCATGTACAGCAGGCAATAGTTTTACAAATTGTTGGGGAAAGACAGACACATAATTAGTGAAAGGGTGAAAATCATCGCTCATTCTTTACACTGATAATATTCCCCATCTGCACCCACTACTCGCTTGTATGTGTCATATATATATAGTAGTGAACACACAGAACAATCACATTTGTATTAGAGGTCCGTATGATTGTTCTTCCGCTCTTTCCCATTTTTCTAAACTTCGTGTCAAATGTTAAGGCATTAAATATCGGCCTCCTCTTGAGTGCTAAACAAGTTACGACAGCCACTAACAGTGTTGGTATAAATAACTTTAACAGTTTCGGAATTTACAAACGGTCTGGGTATGCAAAGCTCACTTCAGGTGGAATCAAAGGGGATTTGTCAAATTTTTTCCAGTCAAGAATACTTTTCCCCTAAATAATCTGATACACTTTGATGGAAGCAGAAGTCTTTGTTCGGCGTTCCCTTGCGGCAGACTTTATAAAGTTGTTCATGTCGTAGCGGTCAAAAACATCTGCTGTCGTGTGCGCTATAGAAATTTATTGGGATATATGTGTTTAATAGTCAGCTGCAAGGTAACCGAATGTTTTACCTATCTTAACATCAATGCATTGAACCAATGCCATACCATCTCTGATGTAAGTTGTGAGTGATGGTACAGAGGAAGGTAGGGAAAATGCACAAATGACTTCAGATTCTAATTGGTTCACGAAATCAGACTTGCATGATTTTCTCATGGTGCTGTCATCTTGAAAAAGGTAAATTGGAATAGGACCTACCGAGTGCAACAGCACATGTTCTAAGGTAACATCATCTCTACATTTTGCCAAAATCTGTGCACGTCTAAATATAAGTTCTGGATTTATGTGACCTAAAAGTATTTCCACCGATTTATATTTAAGATTTGTTTTTGTGGTCATGTTTTCAAACGTTTTTAGTTTTGACTTTGATATTGGACTATAAAACTCCTTGACTGATCTAAAGAAAGAGCACTAGTGATAAAATCACTTAATATCAGTCATGGATCATTCAGACAATGGCAAAAACATGTTATTCATTTCTTTTCATTGTTGTTGGTTTTGTTTCTTTTTGTGAATTTGCATTATTTGCAGCAATTCCAGCCCTTTTCAGCGTTACACGACTAAGGAGTTCTAGGACAGGTCTAGTAAGGGTCCATCTAACAAGCGCAGACTTACGATTTGTTATGTCTACAGTGCCGAATGGTCCCCGTGAGGCTTTTTTAACGGTATTTTCTATTGCCATGTCGTTCATGTACCGTTAAAATGTCCAGGAGTCTATCTAAAGGCAAAGTAGCCATCTACATCTTTAAAAGGTAATCGAATATTCTCAAAAAGTTATAGCATATCGAGTATATAAACTGACATCCACCTTCAGTAATTGGTACGGCTTGTTACAAAAGCATAATGTAAAATTTGAGATGCCGATCTCAAGGAAGTGACCAATTTCCCTCTAGTTCTGCTCTAACATTTGACAACAAAATGTCTACTGCTTCAATGAACATATCCCAGTAATTGAATGTAAGTGATACAGCACATCCCCATTGCTTATATGTATGTATAGGAGGCTGTCTATGAGTTTCGAATAGCTCCGTCATATGAGCGTTATGAATTGTGTCTTGCTTGAATTGCTAAAATAATGCTTCTGAGATAAATTAATTTGATATCATTGATTAACAAAGATATGAAATATCATATAAATGTTAAATATTTTTAATTTTGCGTTTAAAAAAAATGCTGAAATTAAATTTGAATGTACTCAATTAAATGCAAAATATTCGTAGTGTTAATCGTTTACATAAACTCTTTGATAACGGATTAATTTTGCTAAACTTAATTTGAAATCGTTAAAATAAGGTGTAACAACCATGTATATAATAACAGAAATCATATCACGGATTTTATATTGCAATGTAGACCTCAAAACTTTTTTAAGTCGATTTTTCGTTCAAGTAAACTAACGTACTTCAAAGCCCATTTTACGAAAATTGCAACGTATGATTTTTTGACGACAAGTTAAGTTTAGCCTTTGAACTATTAATACTGTGATTTATAGCCGTATATTCAGAATGACGATTAAAATCCTTAAATAAGTGACTGTTCCTTACTTGGTCACCGTACTAAAGAGTTAAAGTACTTTGAACTGTAAATTAATATATATTTTTTGGTACTTAAAGCAAGCAAGAAATGTAAAATGATAATTTATAAGACATGACGTTGTCAGTTTATTTTCGACTTACGAGTTTGAATGTCCCTCTGGTATCTTTCGCCCGTCTTTTGCAAGCCTAACATTGATTTGTCAACAATCAAATCTAAAGACCATTCAAGATACTTTTACGTTTGTAATATGGTAACGTTAAAATTTTATAGCAGTCGACCTATTTTTTCCTTTCGCTACTAGATTGAATAGTTGTTAGGAAACGATGAATTATTCTAAGAAAACAAATTTTACAAACCATGTTTCATGTAAAACTGTATATCTTTTATAGCAAAATTAGCAAAAAATTACGAAAAACATGGTAATTAATTAATTTTGAACACTGTTAAAAATAGTAGAGTTTTAAAACAAGAATAACACGACTAAACAACTATTTGTTTTAATATTTTTCTACTCAAGAGCTAGCTGCCTTAAATTCATTAATTAAATATTGATAGACATATTTATTGATGTCATGTCTAATGTTTTTCTGGAAAATCTATCTTGGCTATCATATCTTGTATTTTCATCAATATATTGTAAGCTGGACTTATACTTTCATCACTATCTAAAGATTCACAAGAAGAAAACAACCGCTTTGGTCTCAACATACAGGTAGCAGACATTTTGCCGGGTCCATACTCTTCAGAACAAGATACTTCAGGCGGTGTCAATGTTTCCCCTGTTTCTTTTTCAAACGATGCTACAAATAGACAAACAAACAACCCAACAAATTAAAACTAATAGCTTTAAATTCGAGGCCTTTTGTTGTATGTTATGAGCACATGCAATTTAAAACTCTAGTTTCTTTAAAAAATATAGTTATGGTTCTGTAACTTCTACTTTTTAACATGTTTTGAATTCGTATTTCCATTGGGTAGTAACAAGTACTTGTTTTAATGATAAAACTGCTTTTTTGTATCGAATCTTTGTTATATCTTATCCCCAACCTGATCTGATCATAAATACATGGAGGATTTTTTTCTTTCTGTTTTCAGAATTAGATATTGGTAATTGAATATTTCTAACATTCTTCAGTGCGATTGCAAAGTGAACTTATTTCTATTGCCTTTTAGGATTTATATGTAAGTGGATTCTGTTATTCTTCCAACAGTGGAAAGACAATCGTCCCTCTTTTCTTATTGTGACGTCATTTAAAATTCTTTATTTTCCGTATATATTCTATCTTAAATATTTATTGACTTGTGTATTTTGAATTTGGATTTATATTTATATGTCTGCTTGTAGATACGCTATATATGTTATATGCTAATAACGATCCAGTAAAGAACATATCACTCTATTGTGTCTCTTTTCTACATTGTATGTAACGCGAAGAACACTTTTTTTCCGGAGGACTAAAACCAAGGATCAAGAAATTAGAATATTTTAACTTATCTATAGTATAGTGATTACTGATTAAGTTTAGGAAAAACGGTACTCTTACATTTTTCCGGCATTGGGTTGGCCTTTTGTGTACCCAAGGCAGGTAAAGAAAGTCTCATTAGAAGCGCTGTGATTGGATGTAAGGGTACACAATACAGTTGTTTTATATATGATTAGTTGCAGTTTGTATATTTACAATATAAATTTTTGAAACCTATTGAAATATTTTCTGGAGAATTATTCGAAAAGTCTTCAAAAGACGCGTACTAAATTATAAATTTAGTGTAAAATGACAGTGAGCAAGGATAATATAAACAAGATTCGTTGGAAGTTGGTCATGATACTATTTGGCTTTAATTTTTAAAACATAATAAGAAAGTAATAAAGCACTATCACCACACAGAAATGTTTTATCCAAGTTTCAAGTTTTTATTATAAAAAGTGGTAGATTTAGATAATGTTAGTATTGTCGTATATGATAGAATAAATAGTACCGTTTTATAAGTCATTGGACAATGAACTTAAACTATCGATGTATGCTATATCGCACATTTTTTTTTAAATGCGTTGGAAAACGACTCATAAAAATTAGGTTAAATTCATTAACCTAACAATTCCTGTCAAAATACACTATACAACTAAATATTATGTCTGTACTAAAGGATCTGCAAAATGTTAATAAATAATGTTGTATTGTATCGTGTTGTTAGGTTTTTTTAAAATTATTTATCTTCAGGTGACGTTGAAAGTTAATGATGATAAACTTAGTCTTCGTGTATTATTTGGTATATTTTGTAACGTGCTTAATTATGTTTTTCTTACAAAACTCACATTTTAATAAAGCAGAAACATGACTCTGATCTGAAAGATCAATTGCACATAGAAGAGCGTCGAAACCATTCTCCCTTGTCTTGAGAATATCTAATAGTCGACAGATTCGCTGATCATGAGTCTTTGGATGTAAAACATATCTTTGCATTTTCAGGGACATAACCCCAGCGGAAATTAGGTAAGGTAACAGTGGCACTTCTAGCATTTCTTCACACATCATACTGAAGTTTCGTTCAAGTACCATTGCTTTCTTTTCATCAAGAGGTTTACCTATATTTTTAAAAGATGAAATTATGACATAACATGCCCTAGTAAACCAAATGTGGTCTGAATCTGTCATTATGATACAAACAGCTTTTTAAAAAGACTGAATAAGCAATTATCAAGTCATGTTCAGTCTTTCAGTTAATTTTCAAACTAGTGCACTGCTGTTAATCCTATATTGTCTAGTCAATATATAGAGAATAATACATGGCAAAATCCGTATCATCCCGAGATACCAATATCAGCCAGAGGGCCTTTAGGCCAGAAGAATGATATGTTTTATACGCTTTATCATATATTTCAACAGGAGAGTATACATGAACTGTTTTCTGATCCCTAGCACCTGGGTTACCTTCAGTTCTACTTTTGTCTTGTTTTAAAACTGTTAAAGAACTTCCCTATTACTCATCCGAAACACCTTGGTTACCTTACAATTTGCGTGCTGTTGTTTTAAAGATAATTTGTTTATTGTATTTTTTGTGTGTGTTTTGTATGGTATTTCATTGAGTTCTTTTTTATATTGGCATTTCGTTTGTCAAAGTCAAATCTATATAAAATGTGAGAAACGAGAAACTCTTATAAACCACTTCATCAAACAACAATCACTGAACAACAGGCCCAAGACTTAGTGCAGGTCAGTGAGTTTAAACGTTTTAAAATGCGCCAACATACACCTAACCAGAACAGTAGTGTAACATGTCAACATAGTGTTTCAATTGAAAAGGCTTAACTCGATCAAAAAGTCATAAAAACAAAAACAAGAAACCATACACTGAAGGAATAAATTTGATTTATGACACACAGTTAAGATCTTTTTTGTTTGTTCAGACAGTTCAGTAGTTGATTTTTCATGTGCATATATACATCATATTGAGTTGTTTGTAAAGTAATGAGTTAATTGCAAGCCGATCATCTTCACAGTACTGAATTTACCGCTTTCGATAAATATAAAAATTGACTAAAGACTAACAATGACTGAAGAATGTAATATTCAGTGCTTAGCGCAAGAAGAACTCAACACCAATAGTATATCTTTATTTAGACGAAACGCGCGTATGTCGTACTAAATTATAATCCTGGTACCTTGGATAACTATTTACACCACTGGGTCGATGCCAGTACGACAGACGCGCGTTTCGTCTACATAAGACTCAACAGTGACGCTCAGATCAAAATATTTATCAAGCCAACCAAGTACAATTTTGAAGAGCATTGAGGATCCAAAATTCCAAAAAGTTGTGCAAAATGCAGCTAAGGTAATCTATGCCTGGGATAAGAAAATCTTTATTTTTTTCCCCAAAAATTCAAAGTTTTGTAAACAGGAAATTTATGAATGACCATATTATTGATATTCATGTCAACACTTAACGCTTAAGTGTTGACTACTGGGCTGGTGATACCTACGAGGACGAAACGTCCACCAGCAGTGGCATCGACCAATTTCACCAGCCAATTCCCGTACTCGAGGTCTTTCACGTGACCACAGAGGTTGTTGTTTTAAAAGAAAAGAAAAAAAAGCTATTGTAGATTTGATTATTAGATCGAAGGAGGAATATATTTGTTCCGGGCCATATGAGTATTTGGACCATATGCGTATACTCATATGGTCCGACCGTACGCGTATGGTTGGACCATATGAGTATAATACTCGTTTGGTTACTAACGGGCCGGACCATATGAGTATTTGGACCATATGAGTATTTTTTTCAAATTGCATTATCAACGTTTCAATAAAACAAAAACTTTATCTAGAAAACAACAATGATGGTTACATGACAATGTATTAATTTTATAATGCAAAGACTACGTAAAAATTAAATATTGATGCCATAGTTAGTTATCATCGCTAATAACATTATTGCATGTAGGCTTTGGATGACATTTACTTCCCCACGGTATCATAGCTTATTTGCGCTTGCAAGTTTTGGTTGTGCACGATCCATTTCATTTTCACCCTTTGTTTGCGAGTGAAAAGCCTTTTTGCAGGTGCGTACAGTGATACCGAGGTCTTGGGCCAATCCGATATGTCTAAGGTGTTTTTAAGAAGTTGTAGATTTCAAATATCGTAACATAACTGCAATACACCATGTTCACAAGACAACTTAAATAAACTATGTTCTTTTCCATCGACTTTTTGTGTAACAGTTCGTTTAGAAATTTTTGGAATTTACTTTTTTAAGTCGACATATTGCCATTTACTCGTAATAACAAATTGGTAATTACCATCGGTAATGACCATCGGTATCAAATGTATTTATTATAGTTTTGAGAAGTAAGTAAAATGAGTGAAACTTCTAATTTTTATTTAGCTTATCTTTTATCATAATATAAAAATAAAATTACCTATATGGTAGCGTCTTTTTAACGAACGGTCATACCATATGAAGAGTTTTCTTATCCCAGGCATAGATTACCTAAGCTATATTTGGCACAATTTTTTTGGAATTTTGGATCCTCAATGCTCTTCAATTTTGTACTTGTTTTTATAAATATTTTGATATGATCGTCACTGATGAGTCTTATGTAGACGAAACGCGCTTCTATCGTACTAAATTATAATCCTGGTACCTTTGATAAATATTTACATCACTGGTTTGATGCCACTGCTGGTGGACGATTCGTCCCCGAGGGTATCACCAGCCCAGTAGTCAACACTTAAGCGATTAAGTGTTGACATGAATATCAATAATATGGTCATTCATAAATTTCCTGTTTACAAAACTTTGAATTTTTGGGGAAAAAAAACCTAAGGATTTTCTTTTCCCAGGCATAGATTACCTTAGCTGCATTCTCAATGCTCTTCAACTTTGTACTTGTTTGGCTTGATAAATATTTTGATATAAGCGTCACTGTTGAGTCTTATGTAGACGAAACGCGCGTCTGTCGTACTAAATGATAATCCTGGTACCTTTGATAACTCTTTAGAAGTATTAATAGTAAACTGTAACGCAGTGTTAATTACCCCGACCATATGAGTATATACCTATATTGTCATGACCATACGCGTATGGATCAAATGCACATATGGTCCGGAACATATTCATCGTTAAAGTGCTGTGCTACTTGGCAAAATAACTAAAATTTCAGTGAATTGAAAAGGAAAACAATTACCACTGCAAAAGGTATAAATAATAATCATTTCACACCGTTTTTGGCCAGCAAGTTTTAAAAATTGAATAACATTATTAAAAATATAGATGTCATTTCATCGTAGTAATATACATTACTTACATTTTAAAATGTCTGGATTAACATTACAACATGCTGTAACTAATGCGTGGTAGGATGGTGTTTCCGTCTGCGTACTCCATTCTAAAATGATTTGATGCAAACATTCGTCTGCATCTGAGTATTCATCTTCTATATTGCTTAGTTTATTTGGTTCTATTCCCAGTTCTCTTCCTATCTGGCGGAAATCTTGACCTAATAAACATTATGAACACATCATAAGTACTCCATTACTGATATTCAAGATGTATCTAAAATGTGATCCAACATCATCATAGATATTCAAAATATTTAATATTTAAACGTGAACTTGAAATAATATTAAAATAGTGTTATTAAATACATTGTTCACAAAATACAATTTAATCATTTGCTCGGTTTTCCCAAAAAAAGAGAAATACAGAAAATGAAAATTCCGTTAAAAAAAGTCCTCCTGCCCCTCCCCTTTAGAATATCAAATGGTCGAGCCCTACTTACCAACAGTCTTTCTTATAGTGTCACAAAACTCCTTTAGTTGTGGTGGTAATTTTTTGTCCGTTTCTTTAACTCTGTTTAGTCCCTCGCACAGCTTGTCACAAAGGATCTCTGAACGTTTCTGTGTACACAAAACCTTTGATAATATATCATCAATAGAAGTAATATGATGGTTCATGCTTTCGTCGTCTTCTTTGTCTTTGTGGAGACTGTTGATATGCTTTTTAACCTGAACAAAACATATTTTGTCATTTTGTTGTTATTTGTGTATATTCATATCACAAAGATTCAATAAAAAAATGTTCAAAGTTCCCCAAAATTTTCTTTTCATTTTAAATTTAAAATTCTATTGTATAAATTAAGACAAGACATTATCTTTTTTTTAATATCAAAATAAACTTTTACAAAACATAGAACTTTTAGATAAAATATTCACAGAATAAAACAACTTATAAATTTTAAAAATGAAATTGAATAAGATGCAAGGGTATTCATGTTGATGTTCAGTTATTCTATAAATGTCTGGCGTGAATGGACAGAATTTTTATGGTGGCCTTAAATATGCCCCACTGTTTATATTTAGTCATTCTTCCTAAACAAACAACCCTCAAATAATTGGCTCTGTAAACACTTACTGGTTGATAAATGACTTATTATAATAACCTATACTCGGATAACATGAAAATCGGCATATGCATGATATGTGAACTCCATACGCTGAGACAGAGGGATGTCCGTTTTTAAGAAAAGGAAAGTTGACAATGTGAAAACGAAATTTGTCAAGTTTGTTATAGACATTAGTATGAAATCAGTCTGTTTTAATTTTCAAAAGCAGTGACAGTATATTGTGGCAAAGTTGCGTCACGCTAAAAAAGACTTGCTTGAAGGAGGTCGGATCAAGAGTGTCTAAAAAAAAGTAAAATCACAAAAAATACTGAAATCCGAGGAAAATTCAAAACGGGAAGTCCCTAATCAAATGGCAAAATCAAATGATAAAACACATCGAACGAATGGACAACAACTGTCATATTCCTGACTTGGTACAGGCATTTTCAAATGTAGAAAATGGTGGATTGAACCCGGTTTTATAGCGCTAAACCTCTCATTGTATGACAGTCGCATCAAATTCCATTATATTTACAACGATTCGTGAACAAAACAGACGTAATAGGTAAATAGTCAAAATATGGGTACAGCAGTCATCACTGTGTCATAATCTCAAAACAAACAAATATCTAACAAAAAAGCACAGGAAGCACTTATCAAATTTAAAACCACATGCATTGCTCCGCGTGTTTGGCGTCATAAAATGTAAACGTCACATATAGAAATATAAAATAATTTTGCCGTTCAATGTTTTTTTCAAAAAATAAAAAAAAATTCACATAGAGAATGGTGGTATACAGGGTTAGAAAAGGTATGTTAGAACTTATTTCAGAAAAAGACCGAGATTTTAAATTATCAAGAAGTTCTTTAGAATTTATAAGAATCCACATATGGTTAATACCCCTACGCGAGTAAAATAATTTTGTTGTTCAAAGTACTTTCAACTTTATAATAGAACAATAACATATTGACATATAATAGAAAGAGAACACATTGGAGGGATCTTTAAAAGTACAGAGTCACGACATATATAAAGTGTCCACTTGTATTGTTCGCGATGAGTTATTTGTTCATTAAAAAGAAAACTATTTGTTACCTCTTGCATTTGAATTTTTAAATCTATATTTTCTCTCATGATTGACAATTGTTGATCAATAATGTTGCCAAAGACAAAGCTGTCAGAGTTTTCAGTGTCTGGTGTTGATGGACATGTCAGAGCAGGTGCATTATACTTCTCTTCCGATATAACTTTTTCGACTTCTTTGCTTTCATCTATAGTATTCATAAAATCTGGTAATGGTCCGTCGGATGTATCAGAAAAGGTAATTTCAGGCAATTTTTCATTCTCGCCCAAAATCTGAATTTCAGACAACACTCGGTTAGTAGAAACGTTGCTATGGTTGTCTACAAGAAGCTGTTTTTGTTGATCTAAGCATTGGCATTCTATAGGCGATTCTGGTGGTGTTATAGATGTACCTTGGTCTTTGACAATATAATAGTTGGTGCCCCGTGTGTTTGTTGGACAACTAGCAGCTTTAAATGACCTAGACCTTCTTACTCGTCTTTCCCTCATTTCAAAATATTGGTCAGATGACTTCCAGTAGGCATGAATATTTTTTTGCAAAAGATGAAAAATCTGCTTCAAAGTTTCTTCTTTTGACATTATTAGTAGTACAGGTGGATTTTATTATACTGAAAAACAAATAAACAAATTTATATGCATATAGAAGAAAGAGTGTTATTTGATAATTACCGTTATATCGATTTCCTTAATTTAGATTTTATTTGTTTATATATCAGCCCCTTGAATGTATATGACTTCTGACATACTTCAGAGCCACTGTTTATTATCAAGATTTTCCAGATACTTGTAGCTAGTATTACGTCCAGGAAAACACCGAAATTGCATTTTTAGAAAGAAGATGAGGTTAAATAAGCCACAGAAAATCTTTCTATATCATAAAATAAAGTGCGCAAAAGAAGCAACAAGTTATGGTATGATTGCCTTGATACCTTTATTTGTCATTTCTTAATCGGCTTATGAGATTTTGAAAAACGTCGATAAACTACTATCGCCTTATCAAAATATCTCGAGTAAAATTGCCACTTTCAAACGTTTATAAATTTCATGCGTTTGAAGCGCATACTGGATTTACCTCCATTAGGAACGTTAATACCGAATAATTAAATGGCAAGGTTTGGACCGAAGTACTGACTACTGAGCTGATTATACCCTCGAAGATTGATAGTTATAAAATTTCTAACAACTGATGTTTGTCTGGAAAACATTTTAATGGTGTTTTTTTTTAAATAACATTAGGGTAAAGTAAACCACTGAAATTCTACCCTTTCTACATTAAAAAGAGGGGAAACATAAATCAAAAAGAGAGGTGTCGAGTTATATTAAGATGTACAAACGCTATTTGAGATTTCCAAAAATGACCGCCTTGAATATGGGAATTACAGAAATGTGGGGGAAAAATGTTTCAAATTGAACTTTAACCTATAAAAACGTGACCTGTCATTTATAAAGATATTTACATGTAGTTAGTGTTTGCACATTGAGATTTGTCTGCCGTGCAATGAAAACTGCAAGCTTGGGCGACCTTAGCTCATACTGCTCGCATAGTAACTGCAATCATACTTTTTTTTAAATTATGTGCCACCGATTTAAAAAAAAAAAGGAGATGAAAGAGATGCGAAAGATATCAAATGGCTATTCAAACTCATTAGTCACGTATAAACTGTCAACGCAATGACTGAAAATAGAAAAATACCATCAGTTGAACAAAAATACTCAAAACAAAACATAAAATACTAAAGACTGAGCTACACAAACACCCCACCTAAACTGTGGGCTTCGGAAGGATAAGCAGACCCTGATCCAGATCAATAGAGGCATCATCAGATAATAACTTATGAATTTTTGTTTCCAAGGGAAACACGGCAGAATCCATATTTGGAGCAGTAACTAATTAATCCGAAGCATTTAATTGCAGAGTGTTTTATGGAAATATTTGTCCTTTCGTAATTATTTGTTTGAGATAAAGGCATTCTTTATGGTCATAAACACAACTCATATGACCTACCTATTCAAGAATATTAAACAAATTTGAATGATTTTAAATTACCTAGAAATTTTGTATATTGGAATTGTTCTAAATAAATACAGTACACACAAAAATAAACTGACTTTGTTTACATATGAATAATATATATCAATTTATTAATGAAGTTATGAGCTTGAAATGAAATAAAGTTCTTTTCAGCATAACACATCTACTGTTAACCATGTTAACAGTTTGGACGAAAATGATTTAATAATCTAAAAGGTAAGATCACAAAATTACGCCGAGGAAAATGTTATATATTTTGTACATGTAGAACCATTTATATATCCAGAGGAAATCAACTTCTCATTGAAAATGTGGTTTCAAACATTGAGACATATTTGAACTAAAATACATCAACGTCTAGCAAAACAATACAAAGAAAATGACTTTTAAACAATGAAAAACGGAACATTTAATATACAGTTTGTTTAGAAGTTTTGCCCCAATTTAGATTGACCATTTTAACTATTTTCAAGAGACGTCAAAATGAAGTGTTAAATCATGATTCGTAGCTGCAAGTAGAGTCTTTTTTAATATGGTATGTTATCTTCACGGGTCAAAGACACAGAAGTTATAATAAAAGGGAACAGAGGCAACATTTACAGATATAAGAGAACATTATGCCAAGTTTTGGAAAGGTAAGTTCAACGTGCGTCTGGCTTACTAAATTATAATCCTGGTACATTTGATAACTATTTACAGAATCATAGGATTATTAATATTCTAAACCTTTGTGTTTCCTCAGTTATATATTCTTACATTAATCATGAATGTGTTCACTTGTTACATAGTTGGAATCCAGACCTATTGTACACGTTTGTATTTGCGGAAATAGAATATTTGTCTTAAAGTATGTCTTGTGTAGAAAGTACTTCTCAAATGGACGATTATCACTTTTTTTCTCTTATAATCATATTAGATTCTTGTTGTATTGCTATATGGTTTAGACATAGCAAATGATTTTAGTTCGCATATAAAGCTTTTAATTATATATAAAACTTCCGAATTCATTTCCTAGGGTCCATTTTGACCTTTTTAATTAAACCATTTGACTATTTGCAATTTGAATATTTTAATTAAAAAGTAAGCACTTCTATCTCATCAATTGAATTTAAAAATTTAGTTTTGTATTTAAACGTGGAACATACTGCTAAATACTTATTAAGAATGTTTAATAATCAATTTTAAGTGATACATTGCCAATTGTGGTTGTATTGTCGTGAACACATCAGAAAAATAAGAAAAAAAAAAATATAAACAAACAAAAACATAAACAAATACAAATTAAAGACACAATTTCGTAAAGTTTTATACTAAATAATACATACCAGCTGATCAAGTAGTTCTACCCTTAAATAAAAAGGACAACTAAACCTAAATTTTTCAAAAAAGTCAATATAAATTCGGTGAAATAGTTACTTACGTACAATATGAACTTTGATATATATATATACTAGTATTACGGATGGATATATATATAATCAGGAAGTGTTCCTGTAAAATGAAAAGTCCCATCTAAATTATTGAACCCAAACAAAAGATGTAAACTTTTACAAATGTTTCCTGATCAAAAGGCCATACTTTGATTTTAAACCATTTAAATGTTTGCACTATATTCATCACTACAGTGTACAAATATAAAATTAAAATGGTTTGTAAGGTTTTATTCTACAGCTTTACACATGGTAAACGGTATTAACTGATCTCACTGATTAATATCATATACGCGTTCATTATAACACTATGTGTTTTATAATCTAATATATATGCAAATTGTGTTTGATTGTTAAAAAAACCAAGATAGAAACAAGTTGCGGGTAATATATTTCGTCTGTTTTAAGAGAGACAGAAGTATATTTAAAAAAAATTATTTTTACAGATAAAACACAACTTGTCCGAGTTTGTCCTACTTTTTCGTCCTTTGTAGCTATATCAACCCTTGAACGTTTGCATCAAGTTTTTGACTTTCAAATATTTTCGCCCCGAGCATCGGAGAAAGAAAACATCTCAATTTCGAAACCATTTAGCTGTTCTACCTGAAATATTTTAGGCATTTATTTTTTACAAAGAAACATTATTTCTTAAGTGCAAGTAAAGTTTTCATGAGGTTATCGAAAAATTACACACAAAAAGACAAATAAACAACAGTACACAAAACACAGAATAGAAAAATAAATACTGAGAAACACGGATCTTACCAACACACACTGGAATGATTAGCAGATTCTGCTCTACATGTGGTACCCATAGTTTTTTAAATGCAAATTCATACCCGGTTTTTCCTAAATTTTTGCAGAAAACGCTTTTGTATATTCTAAATCTCTCTGTATTACGACAATTATTTGAAGAAAAAAAAACGACATAGTAAATCCAACATTTCATACCTCTTCTATCATAAAGGAATTATTAGCTCACCAATAGTAAAGTTGATTGGCACGAAAATCTTTGCTGAATCTTTCATTACAAAACTAATATGGAAAATATTTATTCAAACTAATGTGGATACACCCGTGACGAAAAAAGGGTATTCCTCCAATTCACCATGCTATATGTAGAAAAGGGAAATAAATGACTGTAAAACTTATATTTGCCTGCTAACAAGTGAAGCAACGCAAACAGCACTGCATCTTAATACCAGAGGGACAATAAAACTCATAGATCGAAAACAAACTCCATGGCATAAAATGAAAAAAGGCAAACAGACAAACAACAGCACACACGACACAACATAGTAAATTAAAGAATAAGCAACACAAACCCTACCAAAAAACTGATTTGTGGCATGTCGTTCACTTCCAAGAATAATGATCGCAGTTAACGCTAATACATTTAAAGCTGAAGCCGAATCGGTTCAACACGAAATGATGGATTGCGTTCATAAATTCAAAGTTATCCCATATAGCGTGCCCTAAATTGCTGGGTGTTCGAAAAGACTTAAATTACTAAAAAACACTGAAAGTACGAAATTATAAGGTCGCTCATTTGTTACTACTGGCATGCTTCGAACAATAGTAATTGAAGTATACAGTATACTGAGTACTTGTTCAATTGCAAATACTTCAACAGACGTAACCAATCCATCACCTTTTACGTCATCCGTTCACCAAATGGAAGGATATTATATTCGTTTCAACATCAAATGGATGATATTGAAAACAATTCTTATTATAAATCATGTAACAAAAAACTATGGAGTTAACATAACCTATTGAACATATTCCTGCACATTAACGTTGTAGAAATGAATATGCAGCATCCTAACTAGATTTGCACCATGCGACTGGTTATAATATTCAAACTATAAAAGTAGAAGACATCGTACAAGTTCACAACGATTTACAAGGAGATAAGCAGTTGTAAAGGGTTTGATTAATGAAAAGGATGGACTTATACGAACTGCTATAGACAAAACAGACACGGGTTTAAAAACCGATCAAATGGTGAATTGTATACGGTGGAAATAGAAAAAAAATAATGATTTCATTCTTTTCATTCCCGCCGGAAGTGATATTCATATTTTATTTAACTAGGCAGGATACTTACTTTTTAGTTTAAAATAGTGCTTTTGGAGTACAGAAACTGTTTAATTTATTGTTACACTGGTGGTAACTTTTAATGAAATATAATGACAGAGGAGCAATGATAAGGACACTTGTGATTTTAGTTATAATATAACAATGCAAGTATCGTACTACAGAGACAGTAACAGTAGAACTGTTTTCTTTTAGATTGTATTTTTTCTTTATTTCTTAGTAATTTAAATTTTGTTGCAATTGGTTCATAGAATGTTGAGAATTGCAGGACCACTAAATGAAACTATATATGCCAACGTCACGTTACTGTAACTATGTCATCTTCATTTTAAAATAAAATATTGAACTGTACAGATACATTTCCATTAACATTCCAAAATTCTCATAAAAACTCGAAGTACACAACTCAAAACCTAACAACTTAGACAATACCAAGTTTCAGTGAAAAGGGATGAAAGGCATACATCAATTTAGCAAGAGCGTTATTAACCTCGATTATAATTCAAACTACATTTCTATAAGCATCATTTGTTAGCAATCGGGTGATCTTGCCGGGTGGTGTTTTTTTAAACAAATTTCCATCGTAAATACTCATTCTATGTTTTAGGCAATAACAATCGATTACCATTCGTTTAATGTGTTTGAGCTTCGAATTTTGCCATTTTATTAGGGACTTTCCGTTTTGACTGTTACTTGGATTTTTTTGGTGATTTATCACATTGAAATACATGTACAAGAAAAATTCTTCTAAAACATTTATGAGATAATATTATAGAATATGCAATCCTGATTTTCAATCTTATTATAAAATTGTAATGCTCGGCAAAAGAGAGAAACAAATATGCATAAGTTTCTTTTAAATTGATGAACAGTTTTTTTTTAATTTTTCGTGGTAAAAATGTGATTAAACGGATAACTTCCTACTTTTATAAAGTTAATATAATAAATTACTTACCAAGTGACTTGAATTTTTCATATACCGAAAACAAATGTTGTTTGTTTTGTCTTACGCAACTACAGTAACATTTTTTTTTTATATTTTATTATATTTGACGATGATTACTATTGTTTATATCTCGATAAGTGAGTTTAATGTAGTGTTATGTAGCCTTATAATTGAACCGTTGGGCGTTGTTATGCATAGACGAATGATAAAGGAATATCCGACTTAGATAATTGTAATTCAGTGGTTGTCGTTGTGTTACATAATTGGTTTTCGTTCATTTTTTGTACATAAATTAAGCCGTTAGTTTTCTCGTTCAAATTGTTTTGGATTTTTCATTTAGGGGCCTTTTATAGCTGACTATGCGGTGAGGGTTTTTGTTAATTTCTGTACCATTTGGTATCTTGTGGAAAGTTGTCTCATTGATTAATAGAAATAAGATACACTTCCCTCAATTCTATGCAGAAAAATTTAAATGTGGACGGTGATTAGGCAGATTTTGCATATCTTAAGTTTTTTTTTTGGCACACAAAACACCTTTATTGTCAGCATTTCCCAAAAGAAGACGTCCATTTGGTCTGTTTTTCAATTGTACAATCCTCACACCCCTTAATGAAGATAAAATGAATATGCATTATCAATATTTGAGTGTACTTAAGTGATCTGTTGTATATCAACCATCAAATTCCCATTCACACTATACCATGTATTTGAAATACATGTACTACAATGTGTTTTAAGATTACTACTGAAATAATAAGAATTGTCAGAAATTATGTTATTCTATATGAGTGTATTGTTCAATTTATCAATGCTTTACAAAAGCAAGTTAGCACATGGAAGTAATTAATTTTGTAGTCATTTGAAACCCAGAAGTTCATTAATAGGTTAATTATAGATCATTATTGATCGGTAGCATATGCCAAAACAGATATAAATATCATTTTTTTGTAAAATATTTTATAGTCTCAATTGCACGAAGTTGTGTTAAATGACCGCCCTACCCAAGTAATACTTTCACTTGAATTGTCGTCGTTTCGATTTTAAAAAGTTATTATTGCGTCGATTTAACCAGTCCTAGTTACACAGTTCTTTTTAGAAATACATGTACAGTAATTTTATTGACGTTCAAACCGAACAATGGGCGAGTTCGTGTTGTTTATTTAATTAACTTCTACGGTGATCGTATTGATAAACACATTTTCTTAAACGGTCAACTTGTTCATCTTGCGTGCAGATATGTGAGCGTGCTCAGAAAGGTTTTTTGAAATTCTGTTTCCGACATAGAAATACTTGGAAATAGTAAGGAATACAGGAAGAAAACAGTTGTCATCGTAAGTAAATCTCGCTCCCGTTCATTCTTTTTCTCATCTTTACAAGATTTTGTAACTACTTCACCTCAAGTTGCCAAAATATTTTACTGGAAACTAGATATTTAAATAATCGTGATTTGAAGCACACAAAATAAATACTTATGACTCAGAGGGTAAATTTCTTAGTTCTGTCAAATTAAAGAGAATATTTTTTCAATCCGTTTTAATATAAAAATGGGTGTAACATACTTTGTGTCGGTGTTATAACACGATGAACACATGGAATGTTGTTAATAAGAAATGAGATGTAATCAGTCGAGAAGCAGGAATCATCGGTGATGTTAATTAATCATTGGCTTCCATTTTACTATCATTGACACACATTGTGTGATAGATGTCCCATAACTAAACTGTCCTACATTTGTTATTTGTTGCCGGGTTTAGGGAGATTTTGTACAAATAAACTCATCATAGATACCAGGATTGAAATTTTATATTTGCACAAGACGCGCATTTCGTCTACAAAAGACTTATCAGTTAAGAGTGTGACCTAGTCGAAATGGAGAATGAAAAGGCATAGCAATGAACATTCATCTTATTCGTTGCTTTCTCAAAGAGGGACGACAGATACCAGAGGGACAATTAAAGTCATTAATCGAAAATAAACTGACAACGCCACGGCTAAAAATGAAAAAGACAAACAGACAAACAAAAGTACACATGACACAACATAGAAAGCTAAAGAGTAAGCAACACGAACCCTACCAAAAACTGGGGGTAATTTAAGGTGCTCCGGAAGGGTAAGCAAATCCTGCTCCACATGTGTTACCCGTCGTGTTGCTCATGTTATAACAAATCCGGTAAATAGTTTAATTTGGTAGGTCACATTCATGAAAGGGAAGGGGATTGTAGTTACGACGTAAGAAACATATCCGATATCATTTGTAAAAATTTCAACTGCACCATTTGGAACTCAAAGATATACGGAACTGATTTGATGATAATTAACAACTTGTTCTACTTAACCCTCTTTTTTTTTTTATTAAGTATCAATCTTAATGAATTATATGTATTTCGACAAGACTACATGTTTTTCTTCATTTTAAGTATTTGACTTTCAATCAATACAAACAACGGTAAAGGCAGATGCCAGCAATCAATATCTGTCAAAGCCGATGTCGACCCGTTTTACCGCGACACGTCAACCAGACGTTATTAAGCATTGTCATTTGCGAAACCAGCGTTGGAAAAAAATCATACAACAAAGTTTCTAGTATATTCTGTACTTAAACGCCACAGACTATATTGCAAAAGAAATATTAAGGTTTATAGATGGAATCGCGTCATGACCAAAACAAACTGCAAATGACTTGACTACAGTTTCGCTGATGATAGACAACACATTTACTGATGTGTTCATGACGTTTTCAAACAACAACCTTTTGAAATCCGGTGTTGGTATGTTACACGTTGTGTGTGAATTTTTGTTTTCATGGGTATTGTGTTGTAGAAAAAGTGTAAATAACCTTCCATTCCTCGCTCGCTTACTTAAACATGTTAAAGTACATCTTAAAGGAATATGTAGATTAATGCATTTTAAAGAATTTCATCGAATTTAGTAACGGTTTTCTATTCATTTACGTTTCCCAAGTGTTGTACCCAATTACAAGAACCCGCAGGCAAAGTTTAAGATCAAGCTGAACATCTACTCACTTAACGATGTATTTATGAACAGTATAATAACTATATAACTTCATTGATGTTTGAAGTCAATAGATACGCACGTCTTCCTTATAATGGTATTGAAAGGATATTTATTTGTGTGTTTAAGTGATATTCAGGAGAGTCAAAACACCTAGTATTTATGCATATATGTTAATGTATTATATATGTGTTTCTCGTTTGATAAATATTGGATGAAGTATCATCTTAGAAAAGTGAAATGGTACAACTAGAATGAATTTTCAGGTACGTAACATTCTAGTATAGGTTATATAGCAAATACCGGTGTGCTCGATTTAAGTCATATTAACAACAATATGATTCTATATGTTAAACCGTTTTATTCGATGAAATAAGATGAAAAAAGAACACAGAATTTAATGCACAACATTTTGTCGTTCCCTTTGCTAAATAGAACAAACAAAACTTGTATACAGTTTATAAAATAGCAATAGGAGCAAACTGAAAATAAGTTCATTCTACCCTATTATCAGAAAGGAAGCAAAAAAGTTTTAGAAACGTTTAGTATATTTTTGAACTTAAGTGGAAAGCAGTCTACCTCTGAATTTCATTTAAACTTTTATTTCAAGATTAACGCCGTTAATTTACACTGCCGATATAACTATTACATTTACCACTGGACAGTGAACGCATTCGATTATGTTACGCGTTTCCGTTGAAAATTGATTACTCTCGCCATTATTAAACACGAGCTTTCAGTTTTGACTTGTAGAAATAATTCGTCTACAAATCAGCCCAACAAGGTTAGACCTGTAAATTTGTTTCGCAAATTTTATAAGTATATATATACATATCAATATGCAACAAATGATTTTTGCTGTACAATTTCAAAATATTTCAAGGAAATCATATCTTAAACGGCAAAATCAAAATAAAATAATTAAGTGAAATATATTTTCTCTTACTTTCATTATTGTATAATTTTAATATGTACAATATTACAATATAATTCACTGACTCACAAACAGTTGACACATTTGATATTTTGTAGATACACAGAAGAGCCAAGAGAATTGATGGAAAATATTCGTTTTTATTCATTTTGATACTATCTGTGACAAAAATTCATCCAACATTTGAATAATCTGCTCAATCGGAAAACAAATTGATGATGATATTGATGAATTTTAGTGAATACGATACTATATTTTAAAAGATGGTATTACGACTCACAAATAAAGCGGTTTGGTAATATTGAGATTAATGTATCTAGTATTCATTTCATTACTACACTCCCAGTTTAAAAAATCCAGAATCAGTCGTTTTAGTAAGATTTCATCTTCATTCATATCGCGTGACGTCCTCTAAAATTATTCCCATGGGTGAACACTTTTTAAAAAAAGTACCTATTAAAATTTCAAAAGGGCATAACTTCCGAATGAATGAAGACGAACAATAGAAAATAACTTTCCATTCCTGAAAAATAATGGAGAGTTTGACCAAAAGAAGGACAAAAGATACCTGAGGGAAAGTCAAATTCATAGATTGAAAATAAACTGACAACACCATGGCAAAAAATAGACAAATAACAGTACAGAAGACACAACATATTCTATATTCATAAGAATCAGATATCATTTTAAATAAAACATCATATATTCAGTAAAATATGTGTGAAATAACAATATGCTATTGATAAGTTTCCATGGGAAGATAACCTAAAATATTATTCCTCTGAATAAAAACTTTTTGAAAGAAAAAATGATTATCTCCCCATAGAAACTTCCTACAAACATATTGCAATTTTACACATATTTTACTGAATATGAAATGTTTTCACATCATGTCTGATTCTTATGAATATAGAATACTTTTAGAAAGAAATCTGTATGAAAGCTTAGTTTGGACATTTTTATAGCCATTCAAAATAATAACAGTTCCTTCAGCATGGAAATGACTATAATATCTATACAAACCAATAGACTGATTTTGTCACAACATCATTGAAGTGGAGTTAAAGTCTTATAGGATTGTCAGTATGTTTTATTTTATCACCTTGCACTTTCATGATTTGGCTGTAGTTTTCATCAGCAGTTAGTTCAAATTTCTGACCAGTTGAACAATTTGATTTTATAAAACAAATTGCAATTTCGTCAGAATTTTGAATAAGTTGCAATTGTTGGAGAGCAACACTAACAGTCAAGTCACTGTAAAATGCTACGTTTCAACTGCGTTTGGAATAATCAAATGTCCCGTTATTTTGAAAGCTAGGGTTTACTAAGTTTGTGCTACGTTCTTTCGACGTTTTGCTACGTATTACTACGTGTAGACCAACGTTTCCACCACGCATTGATACGCTTCGATCATAGTAAGCACGTTTTGTTACGTTCCTCTGGGTTTTGATACGTACATGTATTTTCAAGGTTCGCTACGACGTTACGCACGGTATTCGGTCTACGTTTCATTTGACCATTTCTTGTGGCATAAGTAGGACACAAACAAATCAATTGTGCGTATAATCAAATAATTACTTGTCTTGGTTCATCATTTTAATCGATATTAAATAAAACCTAATTTTAATATATTTAATTTTATGTATTATTACATAATTAAGCAATAAGTCGTTCATAATGCCATTTTTGCCGTGTAAGACGTAACTAACCATACAAATATAAACGAAAAAAAATTAAAAACTACTGAATGGATTACGATGAATTCAAACAGGTGGGATGGAATATGATCATATGCATAGTGCGAAACGGTTACGATAAATATCATTACAGTTCGCATTCTAGTGCCCATTTTTCGAAATTCCATACAGCTGTAAGATTTGAAAATTCGAGTATACAAAAATGAAAGCAAGCACTTCGATATTACAATATTTTTACATAAGTCATAGAAAAGGTTCGCCAACTCTACATGCAAATGTAATTTATTGAATTTTACGAACACATATTTATTATTAACATAGCTTCTCTCATTTTATTTTTTTTCCCAGTATTTTACGTGTCTCCCTTAAATGTTACCATAGACCCATTGTTTAAGATTTTTCAGTACCATGTTAATTTGGGGTATTTTAAACTTACGACAGACAAATGAACTATGAGAACAAATGTTACTACTGAAATGTGATTTTTTTTAAAGATTTGATTAAGCCTTCAATGTTAAGGAAACGCTAAATTTTTCATCAATTTCCATCAAGTTGTCCATGTCTCCCTAAAATGTTACCACGTCCAAATTGAAAGTTTATTGCAAGGAACGTCAATGTTACGTATTGTATATATTCAATTTTCCATAGACTAAAAGTTTAGCAATTTTTGTGTATTAAGCATTTGACACGTTCTGTTTAATGATATATTTTTGGAGAGAGTTTTCATATATTTATTCTAAAATGTAATAAATCAACAAGAAGTTTGACTTCCATCAAAATTTTGTAAACCATGTGCTGATCTTAAAGGCGTCGAAGTTTTTGATCAGTGATAAGTTTTCTATAATACCGAACCTTTCGACTTTGGGACCTATAGTAAAAGATATGTTTCTGCTAGTACGAATGGTTGCTGCATACACTAACAGTTATTTCCACGCATCCGACAAACTGACGCATGTAAAAAATACTCATCCTATTTCAAGGACTGTAGATCACTTTTTAATCTTAATAAAATGAGCAATTTCAAACTGAGGTTTTCTTTCCAAAAGCTGAGGATGAAATTGAAATTGTAGATCAAGCAAAAAGAGGTTATCTATATTAGCTTTTGCTGAACGAGAATTATTTTTCATTATAATCTTCTCGAAAGACACATAATTGGGATGTTGGTAGTACGGATAAAAAGACTCTAAAATTATTTCAATAAGTTAAGATTATGAGGAAATAAATAAAATCGAGAATGGAAAGATTATTTGTCAAAAATATATAATCAGTCATGTTCACAGTCTACAATTTTTTTTGAATAGGTAGTCAAACATCAAAACGCCATATGTATTAAAAATAGTGCACAGCTTTAACGTTTTGTACAGAAGTCGGTTGAATTAGATGAAAATTACGTTGATTAACGTTACCATTAATAAACCGAACACTGTGCGTATCGTCTACGCTTTCAAAACGTAGTAAAACGTAGCTCTTGTCACGTGACAGTGTTATTGGGGCTTTTGTTTTTTGGTCATTTTCTTTTTTATGCCTTAGCGTTGTTAGGTTATTTGGACTTATGATTTTGATTGTCCGTACGGTATCGTTTGCCTCTGCTTTAATGTGAAACAAATTATTTGTTCAAATTATCACTTTTATATAAACTTTGGTTTAAAGAGAATCTGGATTTACTTTGCTATTATTGTTTCTAAAATTTAGAAAGGAAATGGGAAATGTGTCAAAGAGACAACAACCCGACCATAGAGCAGACAACAGCAGAAGATCACCAACAGGTCTTCAATGCAGCGAGAGATTCCCGCACCCGGAGGCGTCCTTCAGCTGTCCCCATAACAAATATATATACACTATAAAAAAGAAGATATAGTATGATAGCCAATGAGACAACTGTCCACAAGAGACCAAAATGACACTGGCATTAACAACTATAGGTCACCGTATGGCCTTCAACAATGAGCAAAGCCCATACCGTATAGTCAGCTATAAAAGACAATGTAAAACAATTCAAACAAGAAAACTAACGGCCTTATTTATATAAGAAAATGAACGGAAAAAAAATATGTAACACATAAACAAACGACAACCACTGAATTACAGGCTCCTGATTTGGGACAGGCACATACATAAATAATGTGGCGGGGTTAAACATGTTAGAGGGATCATAACCCTCCCCTAACCTGGCACAGTGGTTAAGATAAGACAATGTAAAACAATTCAAACAAGAAAACTAACGGCCTTATTTATAAAGAAAATGAACGGAAAAAAAATATGTAACACATAAACAAACGACAACCACTGAATTACAGGCTCTTGATTTGGGACAGGCACATACATAAATAATGTGGCGGGGTTAAACATGTTAGCGGGATCCTAACCCTCCCCTAACCTGGCACAGTGGTATAACAGTACAACATAAGAACAAAATATAAAAATCAGTTGAAAAAGGATTAACTCATTAGATGGAAAAATAGTTCAGTGATAATGAACGCCATACTAAACTCCAAATTGTACACAAGAAACTAAAATTAAAAATGATACAAGACTAACAAAGGCCAGAGGCTCCTGACTTGGGACAGGGGCAAAATTGCGGCGGGGTTAAACATGTTAATGAGATATCAACTCTACCCCAATACCTCCAGCCAATGCAGAAAAGTAAACGCATAACAATTCTGCATGCATTGGTATTCATTGGTCTAAACTGTTGAAACTCGCCCTTTTGTGGACAATCAAATACCTCAATTACACACCAGAGTACTTTTATTTATTTCTGAAATGTATGATGATAGGGTTGGTAAAACAACCCTATTTGTTTAACTCTATGATACATAAAACTGAGACTTGAAACGGGAAATGTGTCATAGAGACAACAACACGAGACAAAAGTTGAAAAAACAGCCGAAAGCCACCAATGGGTTTTCAACATAGCTATAAAAAAAGTGGGCTTCAGTTGATTTTTAAACATAATTGGTACTAGTTCAGTGAAAATGAAACGAAAACCACAAATTATATAAATGGACTTAGATTAAAAAAACATATGTCTAACAAAAGCCAAAGACTCTTTATTTGTGGGACAGGAGCAAAAGTGCGGTCTGTCAAATATGTGTTATGATATCTCAACCCTCTTTACCTCTAATCAATGTAGAATGAACAAACACACAGCAATACGAAGAGTGAAACTAAATTTGAAAAAAAACCTTATCATCATTACAAAGATGACCAGAAGAAAATGCAGAGGATGCAGTAATTTCACTTATCCGTCGTATATAACAAATTAGTCCCACATCAATCATCGGCGGAAACATAATTTACATCAAGCTTACATTGTCGATTTTATTGGTGAAAGAGCAATTTTTAAATTTTTTAATTTTCATGTCTGCCTTATCTGATGGATAAACTCAGAAACTAAGAAACAAACGTTCCAACCTCCTCAGTTGACCTTAGATAGATTTGGCTATTGTTTTAGACATATTTTGGTCATATAGCTCTTCAACAGTTTTGATTCTTGTACATAAAGGTAACAGTAGTATCCTGCCGTTTAAAAGTCATAAATAGATTGAGAGAAAACAAATCCAGCTACAAACTTAAAATGAGGGAGACACTCTGGCTTTTCTAATATATGTTTTTAAGTGTTCTCCGTGGAGGTAAATAGAGAAAAGCGATTCCGAAGCATAAAATGTACAAAGTGTTTTTACATCGTTTATAACTAGGTAAATTTGAAAATATCATATGATTGTAAATGTTAGCCTGAATGTTTTCCTGCGAGCCGTGAAGCTCACGACTAATTTAATTGATGTAAAATTCAGGGATGGGGTAATCGTAATCTGTAATCGTATTCGATTGTAATTGATTACATTTTTCAAGTAATCGACAGTAATCTGTAATCGACCATATTTTTGATTACATGTAATCGTAATTTAATCGATTACAGCAAACATTATGATGTAATCATCGATTACTTTCGATTACATTTTAATTACTTTGGTAAAATAGTTTGATAAAATAAAACCTATAATTCAAAAGAAAATAGACAACTGCATGTATTCATCAGTTTATAGTACTGCTAAAATATAATGTATCAATATTACTTGAGAGTTTATCATATTCATTATTTAGATCTACATTAAGATTAACCAGATCTTACTATATTTTCAGCTTTTGAAATAAATGACTTTCAATGTTTGTCAATACTTCTAGCTAGACATTTTATATAATACATAAAAATGCTAAAAACACGAAAATAGATTCAAAATTGAAAACAACATTAAGTCCTAAGTAAAGTTATGTACTACATTGAAGTAGTAATGGAGCTACCATTTGATTTTTTAAACTCTTATTAGTTTTTTTTACATAAATTGTCATCCTGCCTTTGTTTTTTTGCCAAGTTGCTCATCCTGCCTTTTTTTTCTCAAAACTCCTGTCCTGCCTTTTTTTTCAAATTTCATCCTAGCCCCCCCCCCCCCCCCCCCCCCTATAAAAATCAAATGGTAGCTCCCTTAAGCATAATTGTAATAAAATTCCTTAAAGCTTAATTTTCAATATGATTTACAATTTATCTTAGAATAGATAACCATTGATTCGTCATAATGGTATGACATCTAAATACGGAAAGAATACAATATTATATTGATAATGAACCAGTGCATTTAAAATTGTGTTCTGTAAAAGATACATGTATATTCAAATTTTGACTCTAAAATGTATATTGCTTATGATTTGAAATCTGAACAACCTTCTTGTTTTCACTAATCAGATGATCAAAGACTTCTAATCAATAAGACACAGACTTTGTTTTGATTTCAATTATGTCTAATTAATTATAAGTGAGAGATTTATATATGCCCTAAGGTTATAAATTGTTCTCCATTGACAGTTTTATAAGGTGTTATGAGGGGGATTATCCAAACAAAAGAGTAAATTCATTCATGTAATTATAAATTAAAACTTCCATCTTTTAAAATTAGATCAACTATTTTTTTGGGATTTTTGATAATTATTATTTTTAGATCTAGAGGAAGCCTCTGACATTGCAAACAATTTTCTTCAAATATATATGATAAAAATATTTTTAAAATTAAGTCAGTATGACAGCAAAAATTTGAGAACTATTGAGAAAAAGATCTGCAATATAAAGAAGCAACTGATAAATGGTCGATTCCATTTCAAGCATATGCATCTTCTCATGTTTATCATCACAAATTTAAGAATGTTTAAATATTTTAAAACCTCTGTAAGAGCTTCCATCTAGAAAACATCTGTCAAAATGATATTTTGAAACAATGCTTTAAAGCTGCTTTTTAAATGTTCTAAATTTCCACTCTAAATAAGTTGAGCAGTTATGTTAAAAATTTCTTCATCATTTTATAGCGTGTAATTGGCAGGAATCGAAAAGTAAAGTAATTAATTTTGATAAAGTAATCGACTTTTTCTGTCGATATAATCTTCCGTTTAAGAATACCAAAACATTTCTTGTATATGGTCATTTTTATAAATTTACTGTTTGCAAAAGTATTAATTATTCGAAATACTAAGGATTTTGTTATATGTCGAAGTGTTAAATGTCAACCTTGTATTATGCTAACGATCATTATGACGACAGATGGCGCTCGCTTTGTTCAATTAATAAAAGTAAACCATTATAGGTCAAGGTACGGTCTTCAACACGGGGCCTTGGCTCACACGGGCCTGACTCCGGCCAACAAAATCATTCGTATACGTGTAACAAGAAGTTGCATATATTTATTACCATTGATATGAAATAAGACAGATCTTGAGAATCCGGTTGCACGTGCTCGCTTTCTCTTTATATTCATATCTATATCTACATTTATGTCTGATTTTATGTTTGTTGGTAGTCTTCAGAGGTCATCTAAATGATAAGTATGTGGCTTCTGGTCTACAATACGGAGGGAATGTTGATACATTATAGCGAGCCCATGCATTGTTAAATGTTTTTTTCAGACCTTTTGTTATTGAGATATATCTTACCCTGTTATCAATAAAAAATATGAGAGTTCGGGTCCAAAAGGTGAACTTGAATTTGATAGCTAAAATCCCTCTACCAAAAACTACAGAATATGACGAGACGAGCATAAATAAATGAAGACACACTATTTTCCTCTGTACTCAATAACTTGTATTAAACTTGAAAATCGGATTTTTTTTTATGTCAATGATAACATGTTACATCAATCTTTTTTGCTTATTTATTCAACTTTTATTCGAAAGTTGCATTATATTAATTAATAATAAGTTAGTAAATATGTGAAGTCAAGGAGTAAGTCTATCAGGGAAGACCGCCTGTGTTATAATGTCTTGTATTTTCATCAATATATCGAAAGCTGGACCCTTATTATCATCACTATCTAAGGATTCGCACGATGGAAAACGTTTCGGTCTTAAAATACACGGTTGTGTCATTTTGCCTGCTCCATCATCTTCTGTGCACGGTACTTCCGGCTGTGTCAAGGTTTCTCCGGTTTGTCTTTCCAATGCTGAAAATATATGAGAAAAAATGCATATTAAAATAAACAAACAAAATAACAGAGAACAGTTAACAATCCACTTTTCGACAGATAGGTGGAGTTAAAAAGGGAAGTTAATATGTATACCTATATTTAGACCTTATGTTATAAAAAAAAAATAAAAACAAAAGCAAAAACAACATATATATTTAAAGCTAACATGCTGATAACAATTTTCAAACCTCATGATTTGGAGTGTATGGCTCCTTTAAACATAGTATTCACGAACACATAGCAATAATTTAGTTTTGGATGTAACGCATCTTCTGAATGGCTGACAGTGTTTCGTCTTTCAGTCAATAGACATAGTTTTGTCATGTGACTGCGACGTCATCAACATTTTTTCATGATTTACTCCGGCAAAAATTTGAATTTCGAATTGAATTACGCGGGATATTTAGTGTGTACTACATTTTTTTTTAATTTCAGCATGAATAGATAGAATATAACAGTCATTCCTTAAAAAAGGAAGAGCAGAAACAGACAGAACAGGTGAACACTTTATTTCGCACAGGTTTAACTAAAGACATTGGTTTGCTATGAAAAGGGGGAATATGGAAGTACAATACGAAAATTATTATTAATCAAGTTGAAAGAAAGAGGTGATTATTATTAAAATATGTTGAAAATTAAAAATAAATAAATATGAAAAAAAATTAAAAGAAAGAGTTTACTTAAGTTTTATGTTTGGCTGTTTCATTGACGTTAATCCACACCTCATCGACATCTTATACGTTCAGGTATTTCACATCCAAAATTTTATGGAAATATTCTTTATAAAGCACAAAAATGTCAGTATTCTCCTCAGAAACTAACAAAACCTTTAAATAGACTTATTAAAAGGGGATATAGTTACGATACTGTTGTCAGGTCATTGAAGATTGCATATTTTGGCTTTAACATTGATTCACTGATAGGGTCTTTGCATCGGAACTAAACACATTTATTTCTAAAAAAACAGTTGTTGGCATGACACGGGTTATGTTCTTCTCATATATTTTATGATAGTATGATACTAAACCCCTAACAGGAGGGATTGTACCTGATATTCATATGATGAAGACATAATCTTTCAATCAGTTTAATTGAGGTCTGGAGCTGGCATGTCAGTTAACTGCTAGTAGTCTGTTGTTATTTATGTATTATTGTCATTTTATTTATTTTCTTTTGTTACATCTTTTGACATCAGACTCGGACTTCTCTTGAACTGAATTTTAATGTGCGTATTGTTATTATTTTACTTTTCTACATTGGCTAGAGGTATAGGGGGAGGGTTGAGATCTCATAAACATGTTTAACCCCGCCGCAGTTTTGCGCCTGTCCCAAGTCAGGAGCCTCTGGCCTTTGTTAGTCTTGTATGATTTTAATTTTTAGTTTCTTGTGTATAATTCGGAGTTTAGTATGACGTCCATTATCACTGTACTATTATGCATATTTTAGGGGCCAGCTGAAGGACACCTACGGGTGCGGGAATTCTCGCTACATTGAAGACCCATTGGTTGCCTTCGGCTGTTGTTTGCTCTATGGTCGGGTGGTTGTCGCTTTGACATATTCACCATTTCCTTTCTCAATTTTATTTCCCTTTATATGGAATGATCTACTATCGTTGAGCTTGTTCTATTTTATAATACTGACGATAACTATTATATATATTAACCTGTTTTAACTGGAATTTAAGAACACATAAGTAAGGTGTCTGCAATTTTTTCAACAACCGGTCATCCTTTCTCGCATTTATAAAATATCTCTCATAACTGCACATAGTCGTGATTCCTCTCTTATTACACATAAAAATTGACTTCTGATCATAGGATGAGGGGATGGATGAAGATTTATAGAATAGAAAATAATTGTCAAAGATATAAAGAATAGAGAAGGACCCCATCCCGACCTTCATGGGATTACACATGTAAATGTAATTGTGTGCCCTTGAAACCGTTTTCGTTAGGAGAAAACAATTAATTAAAATACACTCATTCGTTTGAGACGAAAAAAATCCCTTATTTAAAAGAATTTTCATTTAGAACAAACATTGTCACGTTTTTTCTAAACATTATAAGCAAGTTTTCGAAATAAAAAAGAGGGACCAAAGACACCAGAGGGATAGTCAAACTCATAGACACAACACAGACAACTACAGAATCAGCAACACGAACCCCACCAAAAACTTGGGGTCATCTCAGGTGCTCCCGTACACTTCACGTTTTAAACTTGGAGCGCTCGACTGATTTAAGTAAAATAAAGACAATCATGTATTTAGGCTCTATATCACTTGTTTTATACCAAAAAAACTTACATTTGAGTGAACTGGAAACGTGACTTTGATCGGAAAGATCAAGGGCAGATAAGAGAGCTTCGAATCCATTTTGTCTCGTCTTGAGGATGCTTAAAAGTCGACAGATTCGTTGATCACGAGTCTTTGACTGTAAAATATATCTTTGCATTTTCAATGACACCACTCCAGAAGAAATCAAATGTGGTAAGAGGGGAATCTCTAGCATTTCGTCACACATCATACTGTAACTTCGTTCAAGTAACGTAGCCTTCTTTTCTTCAAGTGGTTTACCTAAAGTAAATATGCAATTGACAAGGTTTTAGATGCATTTCAAACAACGGAGGTGTTATTTTTGTCACATGTGAGCGTGTGTGTGTGTGCGTGTATATACACAATACATAAAGTTATCCAGGTCACTGAATAGATAAGCGACAATACCATATTTTTATTAACAATTTTAATGATCGGTGACTATATAATGGAATTTGATGCGACTGTCATTCAAGTGAGAGGTTTAGCTAGCTATAAAACCAGGTTCAATCCACCATTTTCTACATTTGAAAATGCCTGTACCAAGTCAGGAATATGACAGTTCTTGTCCATTCGTTTTTGATGCGTTTTGTTATTTGATTTTGCCATGTGATTATGGACTTTCCGAATTGATTTTCCTCTGAGTTCAGTATTTTTGTGATTTTACTTTTTGCTACCGTCTCTTGGGTCTCATGGTTGCATGATAGTATCGATTTCCGTCGTGTTAAAACAAAATACTCGAAAGGTTGGCATTTGCCTCTTTTTCCTCCAAGTATAGGTCAAACCGGGTTTCTCGGAATCAGCAAAGTGTGTCTTGGTAGAGTGACAATGTTTTCGTGCAGGACGGACCTTGTTCTGAACCAGCACATTAAAATCTAACTCAGTATGGTGATCTAGTTGAAAGCATGGTTTTTGATTCTTGGGATATACCCGGCAACTTCCTCTCTGTGTTTTTGTTAGATGCATTTTTAATGTATCTATCTGATATGTTAAGCCTTTTTCAACTAATTTCGTTCTCATGTTGTAACTATTAAACCGCTGCCCCAGGTTAGGGTAGGGTTGGGATCCCGCCACATTCTGTATGTATGTGCCTGTCCCAAGTCCGGAGCCTGCATTTTAGTGGTTGTCGTTTGTTTTATGTAATATATATTCGTTTTTCGTTCATTTTCGTTCAGAAATAAGGCTGCTAGTTTTCTCGTTCGATTTTTTGGTCATTTCAAGGCCTTTTATAACTGACTATGCGGTATGGGCTTTGCTCATTGTTGCCGTACGGTAATCTATAGTTCTTAATTCTGTGTCAGTTGATCTCTTGTGAGAGTTGTCTCGTTTGCAATCATACCACATCTTATTTTGCATATGGTAGTTCCAGATTTATGGGACGTTTTAACAGTCATATGTTACAAAATATTCATACACCGAAGGATTTCCACTGCAAGCTTTTATACAGAGCCATTTTGATAACCTGAACTAATGTTCAGTTTCCTCTTTATATTCATTTGTAAACGTGCAGAACACGGGCATATCATGATCTTGCTTTCAGCCCTGACTTTGTTTTAAATATAAGAAGCTTTTAGAATATCTTGGAAATGACAATGAAAAGTCATTGCAGCTGGTCAGTCAATTCTATGACTATCTTCTCTTTTAAAATTTGAAAAGCAAAATTATATATTACCTGTAGTTCCGTGGTTGTTGTTGTTGATGTGTTAGATATTCGTTTTTCGTTCATTTGATTGTACACAAATTAGGTCGACAGTTTTCTCGTTTGATTTGTTTTATATTTTTCATCTCGGGGCCTTTCATACATATGGATCTGACTATATATATGCAGTATTGGATGCGCTTATTGTTTAAGGCCGTACTGTGACTTATAGTCATTGGCAATCATACCACATCTTCTATTTTATATCTAAATTCATATCACATTAGCGAATTACTTTATAGAAAAAGAAATCAATAGACACGAAAAGGAATAAACCTATGGTTGGTTAAGTTGACATAATTCAAAAGTATTCATCCTCATTACTCACATTTCAAAATGTCTGGATTAACATTATAACATGCTGTAACTAAGGCATGGTAGGATGGCATTTCAGTTCGTTTACTCCATTCCCAAATGATTTGATGTAAACACTCCTCTGCCTCTGAATACTCGTCCTCAATATGGGTTAGAATGTCTGGTTCTATTCCAAGTTCACTACCTATTTGTCGATAATCTTGACCTTTCGAATTTGGCGAAATAAGATTAATCCATAACTGACATAGAAATTCAGACAGATTTTTAAAATACAATTTCATTGCAGAAGTTAAAATAAAAATTACTTTTAAGTTGAATGACTAAAATAATGCAGGCCGTAACTAATTTACTGCTCCAAATAATATAACTTAGATTTTCGTCATATTTTAGAGGACAATTGGAGGAAAAGAACTCTTATATCATGAATAAGAATAATTTAAATTAAATAGAATTCAATGTAATTACCAACTGTTTTTCTTATACTGTCACAAAACTCCTTAAGTTCTGCTGGTAGTTGCTTCCCCTTGTCTTTAACTCTGCTCAGTCCTTCGCACAGTTTGTCACACATAATTTCTGAACGTTTCTGTGTACATAAAACCTTTGATAATATATCATCAATTGAAATAAGATGTTGGTTCATGCTTTCATCGTCGTCTTTGTCTTTCCGTAGACCTTTGATATGCTTCTGAACCTAATAAAGAAGAGTTTTAAATACTTTTCTGTTGTTTTACAATTTTATAGACAAACATGAGGTTGTTTTAAAAAAAACCACGTCGACACAACATTCCTCATTATATTATTTGTGTTTCCATTTATATTATTAATTAAATAGAAAACACTAACTTTTGCAAACCACTAAAACATTAACTTTTGCCAACTACACAATGTACCAAAACAAATATGTATAATCGTTTTTTTTCCATCAAAGACGAAAGTGTATTATCAAATATTATATATTCTATGAACACAGAAAATGGACATGGTTTATTTAAATCTGATAAACTATAATTTAGGTCGATATAGTAGAACCTCTGTTAGAATGCATTTTTATAAGCCCAGTGACGTATTTCATTTTATAGATAATAATTTCGGACTTTATTGTATTGTAGATCTAAAATACAAATGATGATGTCCTAAGATTCACATGACAAGGAAGCTACAATGGGTTGGAGGAGAACAGGGAAGTAATGTAAGCATATGACATAAGTGCAGGATGTTGATGTCTACTAGATCGATTAAACTAGTATGACCCAATTCGGATATCACCAATTATCAGTAAGCAGGACGGGAACATTCTCTTTTATAGCCAATATAATGACATATTAACACTTTTCTTTAAGTGACAATCATAAGATAAATATTTTTCAGATGTCTTCCGACATTCTTGCATATAGGAAATATGACATTTGATTGCATTTAAAAGCTTGAGCCTACGTTTCAATGCTTAGTCATCCAAATTAAATTTTTTTCAATTTAAAATATAAGATATATATATATAAATGTATAAGAGACTAACTTTAACACACTATGTAAAATGTGTTATCATAACAGCTATATATAGTACCTCTTGCATTTGAATCTTTAAATCTATGTTTTCTCTCATGAGTGACAATTGTTGTTCCACAATGTTGCATTCAATACTATCTGAATTTTCTGTGTCTGGACTTGATGGGCATTTCTTGGAACGCGAGCAAATTTCAGCATCTTCTTTTCCTTCATTTATTGTATTCACACCCTCTGGTAATGAACTATCAGGTTTTGTAAAATGTTTCTGATCAGGCAGGTTTTCATTGTTATAAAAAACACAAACATCGGGCACCACTTTGTGAGAAGAAAAAATACCCCGAAGACCTGATGACTGTTCACAGTGACATAAACATTTACATTCTGTTGGTGATTCTGGTGGTGTTACACATGTACCTTGGTCTTTATAATATTTAGTATTTTGTGTGTTAGGTGGACAACTAGATGCTTTCATTGTCCTTGATCTTCTTACACGTCTTTCCCTCATTTCAATATATTGGTCAGATGACCTCATGTAGGCATGGATATTTGTTTGCAAAAGATTGAATATCTGCTTCAAAGTTTCTTCTTTTGACATTATTTGTGGAATCTGTAGATTTTGTTGTGCTAAATATAGAAACAGGAAAACTTTGACAAAGACAATTATATCAATTTGCTCAATGTTAATCTACACTTCATAAGTGACAATATTTTATAAACCTTAATTTTTATATATGCACTTATTGCTCAACATTCAATATGTGATATCTAGAATATCAGAATAAAATGCCTGTTTAAAAAGCCAATAAATAAAGGCAACAGTAGGAGACCGGGTTCCAAAATCCTTAAACAGATGGAAACACATCTACTATAAGAAGAAAATAAAGGAATAACAGGAACAACGAGATGTAACCAAAAAAAACAAAAACGCCAACACTGATATAAACGAAATATTTGATAACAACTGCCATATTCCTGACTTTCTACAAGACATTTTAGGAAAATATGGTGGGTTGAACCTTGCTTAAGGGCATACGATGCAGTTTTGATCCTGTATTTACAGTTTGGTGAAAATTTTCATATAGGCTGTTTTTTGCCTGATTAAATCAAATATTTTTTATTATGTAATACAAATTATACCTACATGTGCTACTTTTTGAGTTAAATTAAGTCGAAATTTGGTATATTTGCTCAAAATTCGGATTTGTGGCCGTATTTTATACAGTTTCATAAAAATTGGTCTACATAATCTCCCTGGAAAATGAAACAAAATGTCGTTTTAAAAAATAGGGGTCCGTGCACTCGTTTTCAAAAATAAATCAGTTTGAATGATAAAAATCAGTCGAAAATGCATCTTTTCCCGATAAGTCACAGTTTGACGTCGCGAAAATAACATTTTACGTTAGCAACGTCATTACCTCCCCTGTAACTGTATCGTATGCCCTTAATGGTATGCCAAACCTCTCGCTTTTATACTGGTAGTAGTTGAGCTAAGACTAAAAAAAACCGAAATAACATTTTTTAGAATTAAGGTTTAAATATAGAAAAACCACAAGTTACTACTCTTTTTGGAGATAAAATATAAAAGCAAAAAACAGGCAAGAAACTGATCAGTTAAATGACCATTACAATTGTTGTTTGGGCTATGAAATCATATCGCAAAATAGTGATTTGTTTTGCTAAAATTTGAAGTTATGACCAATTTTTGTATCCCATCTATATAATATCTATTTATCAATGTGGATATAAACACCCTTATAGATAAGGATAAACACACCGTACAGCTTCAATCTTTACCAAAACTCATTAAGTATGTTTAGTCATAGATAGCACCAAAAACTGAATGCCTGATTTATGTACAAAACAATAAACGTAAAAAAGATACACAACAACAAACGACAACTACTGCATTATAGGCTCATTACTTGGGACACGTTTACACAGAATTGGTTACATTAAAAATATTTCTACACGTTGATTTATGAAAACAAAAATCTTTATGAAAACAAAAAACGGACACAGTCACTTAAACTGTACTAAATATAAGTATACAATATGAGAAATTTCTAGTATGATTAGAATAGCAATACAAATTGATCGTTTAATTTTCAAAATATATCAATAGTAATGGTACAAATATAAATTTGTCTTTCATTTTTAAATCAAATAATTTAAGAAGAAAAAAAGAAAAAAAAACGAATTGACAATAACAGATTCTATTACTCAACAAAAAGTAAATTTCTTGAACAAACATGTGAGAAAATAAGTGAAATATTAATTCAATTGCTAATTTGTTATATATTATTATACATACCCTCCGATGTTTCAGTTTCGTTAACAAAATACAAAAGTGAGGTCATATAGTAGTAACCTGTGTATGTATAGACTTTGATTTGTAGATATACTTGTATAACGGATGGATAACCCGGAAGTTTTCCTGTCCTAAAAATGAAAAGTTCTATACCTATACAATTAAAAACAAATGATGTATTCAAGTAAACTTTCACAGTAATTGTTCCTTATTATGTAGGAGTTCAGATTAAATTGGATATTAAAAACTATGACTAAACATTTAAATCAAATTCATGTAATCAACACTGCGCTGTAACAACATAGGAAATAAAGTATAGTGTATTTGTACTCACACAAATACACACCGAAAAACGCGTGGGTGAAATGTAGAAGGTGTAGAGTATTGAATACAATGTTCCTGTTTCAAATTTTTTATTTTATTATTTACTCTGATATTCTGAAATGGTTTAATGGATATAGAACACTAGATCAAGAAACAATTCGGGGATACATTATGACAGTGGTTTTAAGAGAATATAATTCTTATATGATTTGCATATCTATGAATACTTGAATTGGATTGGTCAATTAGAATTTTTCTCTAAGTTTACACTTCGATAAACCATGTTTCCGAAACTACTTTTGTAATCTATTCATGCGCGATACACAAGCTTGCAGTGATCCCGGGATTTTCAGCATATTGTGATTTAAAAACAATTGCATAACAGTTGTGACTATTCTAGTGCATATATAACAAACAAAGAAATAAATGTAATGCACTAAAGCTTCGAAAATTTTTAAAAATAAAATTTAATAAAATTCCGCGAAATTTCATGAAGGATTTGGCGAATTTACGTCATGGCAGAACACGACGTCATACGAATAGAAATTTTCAAGGGAAAGATTATTTTGTTACGTGTACGCTTCAAATTCGGATAACATTTAATTAAAATGAAGTTTTTGAGGTAGGTGCTATTTTATTTAAGATTCCGTTGTATTTATCGGACATTTATGGTTTTTAAAAAGTCAAGATGGCGGCGTACTCCTTATAGTTACGACTTGCCATTGTGCTTTTGATGGTAAATATATTTAGTAGCCATCAACAAAAAAATGTTTATTAAATATGGCAAATGTTTGGCTGAAGAATTATAAGGATTAAACACATTTTTTCTAGAGGTTATTGATGTGTAAACCGGGGCTCTTACTCACAAACTCAACATAAAAGTCCTTCGGACTTTTATTCAGTTTGTGAGTTAATCGCCCCGGTTTACACATCAATAACCTCTAGAAAAAATGTGTTTAATCCTATAATAAACGTTAAGATGTTTTTCATCTGATCTGATCTTATTTTTTCATTTTATTTTATCTTTATTGAACGTATGTTTCTAAACACAATTTGGGTCCTAAATGCACTTCAATTTTGTACTTCATTTGGCTTTTGTAAAAAGATTAGATTCGAGCTTCGCTGATGAGTCTTTTGAAGTTGAAATTTGAATTCTGATATCTATGATGAGTTTATATATTGTGAAATCTATTTATCCTTATTAATATATCATCAGCACAAATGTCTTTCCAATTAAGATTTATCATTTTTTATAGTTATAACTGAAAAAATAAATAAAATCAATTTACATATATATACAGTAACGTCTTATTACAAAACATATTAAAAAAACCATTGCAAATTTAACTAATATACAGACCTATAAAATACATTCAAACAAGAAATAGATGAAAATTAAATTTTCAAGCCATTTAGGGGAAACTTCTTTATCTATTCAAACCATTTTATCAAACATAGAAAATAATGTAAAATAATACATAGCAGCCAGTTATTCGTGTTAATCAAATTCACCAAGACTGTCTATCCTAATTCGTATAGATCGACCCCAGATATAGTTATAACTGCTTACAAATCATTGAAAGCCTGTGTATCAACTTGGGATTCATCAACATAGTACGAAGGCAATATTAAGAATCGAATTATCTTTCTTATTTGGTAATAAATCTTTAGAAAATATTTTAAAGTAATAAATATACTACGATGAGTGTCATCGCAATACTGGGACAATTCATTTAGAATATTTGAGAATATTTCAAAATTCACTGATTAAGCATTTAACAAAACACTAGCCTAGTTAGTAGATAATAAATATATGCCTGACAATATTCTATATACCATTTATAATTATTAGAGCGAAGGAATCTGATGATTTTTAATTTCTTATCAATGTAATATAATACATGTATCTAAATATTTGAACACTATTTTTAATTTTAAATCATTTGGGAAATGTTATGCTAACATGAAGTCCTTGATTCTTTTTAAACTTATCAAATTTTTTAACCTGAAGTCTTATCCGGGTTCAATGGGTCCTGTGCAACTTTGACTATACAAACATGTATTTGTGTTTGTGTTATATATTTATTGATACATAAAATTATGTCACTGTAATAAACAAATTACTTACTTTCTTACTTACACCATGATATAAGATACCCATTTATATAAAACCCAATATTTACTAAATCATCATAATTACTTAGATCTAAGAAGATAATTATTCCATTATCACTAGATCAAAAAATATGAATTACATCAAATTTAAATGTTATATCCTATTCACTTATATTCGACTTAACATTTATGTTTACCGCCCCAAAAAAAATATTTGGTTTTAAACATGAACATACCATAAGATGTGAAATTGTCTGATGTTTTATTGAATGTAATTTAAATTATTTAGTTTTCCTAAGAGTCGTGTTTCATGGGTTAAACACAAATGCAATTTTTATGTTTTTAATTTGGTTAGAAAACATAGCTATCTTTTTTCGTTAACCTTTATAAAAAAGGTCGTACCCAATTAATTAAATCGAATTAGATAATTAGACTTTGTTATTGTAAATATCATTATTCTCTATAATTATGGAATGTAGTTTTATGAGATTAAAGGTCATTGAATATCATTTAATATCAAAAATACTCTCGTGCAATCATAAAACTGTAGCAAATTTGCACATGGAAAGAAATATTGCTGATCACTACTTTCAGCACTTTCGTGACTATTTCCTGGAAGTTTGTGAATATTGGAGGAGGAAGTTGGAGTGGTAAGAGAACCACTAAACCTCCGCTTGTAAAACTGACGATCCTAGGCAATTAAGATTGGAGTATTAATAACATGTGATCTATAGGTTAAAATGCGCAAATATAACGTCTGTAATACACCAATCAATGCAAATATAAGATACCTGTTTTCAGTTTTAGACATGTACCTGTCAGAAAAAGAAATTGTCCAAAATCTCATGGGATATGACAAAATAATTTCTTACCAATGGTTAATTATATATCTAGTCGTATCACAATTTATCTTGGAATTCAGTTAAGTTGTGTTGAAAAACATATTTTTTAATGGAAAATGTTCAAACCAAAAAGGACACATTGACCCCTGGCCTTTTACATATCAAAAGTTTTTTTTAAAGTTTTTACATCAAAGAGGGACAAAAGATACCAGAGGGAGAGTCAAACTCAAAGATTGAAAATAAACTGACAACGCCATGGTTAAAACTGAAAAAGACAAACACAAATAATAGAACAGAAGACACAACATAGAAAACAAAAGACTAAGCAACACGAACCCCACTAAAAACTGGGGGTGATCTCAGGTGCTCCGGAAGGCTAAGCATATATTTATCCTGCTCCACATGTGGCACCCGTCGTATTGCTTATGTTATTACAAATCCGGTAAATAGTCTATTTCGGTAGGTCACATTCGTGAAATGGGAAGGGTATTGTAGTTACGACATAAGGAACATATCCGATATAATCTGTGAAACGGTTATTCCATAACAGGCAATCAACTTGTGATGGCGTCTGTAAAATTTACGAAGGGATGATTTCAACTTCACCATTTGGAACTCTTGGTTTAATAGCTTCCTTGTTAGTAGACACCATAGACAACTTTCAAGATTAAGCACTTATTTGTAAATTTCAAATGGCACAATGCTTATGTTAATATGACACAGTAGAAACCAATTGAGCAGTGCAGTGTTCAGTAATTCCTTTAAAAAAAAACCAACTTGATATTGGTATATAAAGATAAAATTTTGACTTCTTTAAAGTGAAGTTAATGATACCAAAGAGATATCCATAGGCATCAGTCGAAAGTAACTGAAAAGCAATGGATGGAAAGGATAGACACCAATAGACACACAACAGTACACAAAACACAACATAGAAAACTAAAAACTGAGCAACACGAACCGCATCAAAAGGGTAAGCAGATTCTGCTCAACATGTGGCATGCGGCATGTTGCTAATGTTTGTACAAAGCCGGTAATAAGCTTATTTCGATATTTCGTTACATTCTGGAAAAGGGGACTGGTTTGAAGTTACGACATTAGGGACATATCCATGATCATATATGAAACGGATATTCCAAAAGGGTCAACCAACTCGTGATGGCGTCCATACAACAATTGCAAGCTCTGGAATATCGAATCAACTTGGAGATAAATACTACGTATGTAGCCGCTGCTGGAATATTGCTTAATAGAAATAAAAAGTTAACAATTGAGAATCTGAAATCATCATCTTTTATTGTAAAGTTTTGTTATACCATTACAGGAAACATGCAGTTTACTTTTTACTTGTATCGTTGACTGATAGCGTTTGTTTTTGGCCGTAATTAGGTTTTATGGATTTCATCTTTTTGAATTTGCCTTGGAGTTCAATGAAATTTGTACATTCTATATAAAACAATATACATTCATATCTTTCTGACTATACATATTTTGTTTTACCAGTATATTATTCGAACATATTTTTGACAAATATGAGCATCTTTTTGAAGAGCGAAGTCGTTTGGAGAAGACATTTTATAGTTAAACTTAATTGACTAGTGTGTCAAAAAAAGATAATAAGAACGTTGGACCAAACAAGTTCAAATGCTATTATTTACTGTTTGAGAATGCTTCAAATTCAATTTTGTCTCGTTGGTCTTGTTGATCATGAGTTCGTGGTGTTGTCACTATGTCTAAGATGCAAGGGACAGTGGAAAGAGACAAATTTGGTAAATGCAAATTCGCAGATCTGTCAGTGTTGGGATACATATTATACGAAGGATATAATATATATGTATTTCAAACGTACGATAAATTTGAAAAAAATGTAAAAAAATAAATAACTTCATTATAGAAATTTGCCAAAGAAATATATACAGATTTAGTAATGTTAAAAAACATATACAAGTTGGTCACTTAGCTTGAAAAAATAAAAATATTTCTGATACCAATGAAGCGACAATAAAGACAAGTCAGAGATATATTTTTATGACGAGATTAAAACAATTGCTGCTGCAGAAAGCAATATAGGTTTTAAATTTTTTTAATAAATAGAACAAAGTAGTATATTTTAAACAAGTTTGACAAAAATTTAGAGTTTCATTGACGTTAAGAGAGGGTTTATGATTAGATCTTCCTGCAGGTAATTAGTATCAGTCTGACCAACTTTATGTTTTTCCTACATCGTAGCTTATGTTTCTTCCATCCTCTTGTATACTGATGTCGATAGATTAAACTATTTATCAGCTGCTTGCAAAATAACTCCAACGTAACGCATTGGATTACATTTTCGTCGTTCTGCAAACTGCACATTGATGGGGCATTGCAACCAAGATTTACGGGATCTGGAACTAATGAAATATAACAGAAAATAATGAGTTGTTTGTTAGAATAAAATAGTTTTGTCTTGGGTAACTTTTGTTTGGTATATACTACACTTTCATGGATTTCTATAATGTACACTTATCAAGTGTGATATAATGAAATAATATCATAATGGTTTTGTGCACAGTATGCATGTAATGTCCTAATCATTTTATAATTATATATTTGCATATAAATACTGATAATGTAATTATATATAAACCCTCGTATCACACACTCATAGATTTAATGCTACAATTAGTTTAGTTTTCAATGCCGTACGCGTTATCGTTTCTGAAATGTGTGACGTATGTTTTTCAATTTTAGTGTGTTTGTATGCACTATATCTATGATTTAGTAGTTTTATTTCACAACATTACGTATCTTCATATATCCTTTGACTGTCCATTTGGTATCTTTCGTCCCTCTTTTACATGTAGATTTGTAAAATGTTTTGAAATTTCAATTCATATAAAAAGATGTGGTAGAATTGCCAATGTGACTACTCTCAACAAGGGTCCAAACGACACAGAAATTAACAACTATAGGTTACAGTACGGCCTTCAACAATGAGCAATGCCCATACCGTATAGTCAGCTATAAAAGGCTTCGAAATGACAAAATTTATGTAAAACAACTCAAACGAGAAAACTAACGCCTAATTTTATATGTACAAAAAATTAACGAAAAAAAATATGTAAAACATCAACAAACGACAACCACTGAACTACAGGCTCCTAACTTGGGACAGGCACACACATACAGAATGTGGCGAGGTTAAACATGTTAGCGGGATCCCAACCATTACAGTGGTTGTAGAGTACATCATAAGAACGAACTTTAAAAATCAGCCGGAAAAGGCTTAATTCATCAGATGGATACAAATAGAAATACATCTAACACAAGCAGAGTGGACGTGGCCGGGTACTTGTATATCTTAACAACAAAAAGACAATAAGTACTGATCTGAAAGTACTCACAGCAAGCTAGGTCAAAGCCACTAACAACTATAATAAAAATGTATGTTCTTAAACTTTTATGTGTAGAATATTGTGCATGGAATAAACTAGAATTGATATGTCAAGGGTAAAACAAACATGAAAATTACAGGTTCATTCGAAAATTAAGAAACAATTCCTACGGCTGAAAAACGATGAAAATTAGACAAAAAGCACGGCACTACAAAATATGGTCTTTTCTATATTTTTAAAAAGAAATAAGCAGATGAAAATAAATGCAAAACGATGGACAGGTCTATGGAGAACATAAATACATCTAACACAAACATGTATTTCCCTTAGGGTCCTATGTTAAACTAAGTCTCCCGCTGGTGGACATCTTGGATAATGGATCGGCTTTATGGTAACAGTACTTGATCAGCACCTCATAAGACACATTCATGCCATATTTGATTCCATTCCATTCAGTGGTTCTCTAAAAGAAGACATTTGAATGTATTGTCAATAGGGTTCTATGTTTAAAGAAGTCCCCTACTGGTGGCCATCTTGAATAATGGATCGGCTTCAAAGTAACGACACTTGGGCAGCACATCATATGGAACATTCATACCATGTTTGATTCCAATCAGTGGTTCTCTAAAAGAAGACTTGTGTTTGTGTTTCTTATAGGGTTCTATGTTAAACCAAGTCCCCTGCTGTTGGCCATCTTCGATGATTGATCGACTTCCAAGTAGCAACACTTGGTCAACACTTATTAAGGAACATTCATGCCGTGTTTGGTTTCATTCCATTCAATGGTTCTCTAAAAGAAAACATTTGTATGTTATTCCCAAAGGGTCCTATGTCTTACTAAGTCCTCCAGCTGGCGGCCATCATGGATGATGGATCGGCTTCCAAGAAACAACACTTGGTCAACACTCCAATTGGAACATTCATGACATATTTGATTCATTCCATTTCGTGGTTCTCTAGACAAGTTCAAAATTTGAAAAGTAAACGACGATAACGGTCGACGACGACGGACGACAAACGCCAAGTGAGTCGAGAATGGCTCACTTGGCCTTGGGGCCAGGTGAGCAAACAACGAGAAACGAGAAACACGTATGGACCACATCAACAAACGACATCCACTGAACTTAGGACAGGTGCAAACAGTTGTAGTGGGTTCGAACGTTTTACGAGTTAAAACCTCAAACATCCATGTTAGTCGTTCAAGAGAATAAAACTAGTGCAAAAATCATATTTATTTTTGATTACTTACATATCGGATCTTTAAAGGTTTGTGCTAAAATATAAAAAAAAACCGTTTGTTTCCACATAATTCGATGTCTACAATTGATTTGGATTGTTTCAACCTTGCCGTTTATATGGAGAAAAAAATTTACTACATGTAAGTGAAATAGCATTCCAGAATATATACTTTTTCCATACGGTTTAATGTAACATACCTTTTGAATTGTACATGCTATGGGAAGACATTTTTTATCAACGTTACCTGATTCCTTTGATTTTGCCCTTCTCCTTTTTTCATTATAATTTATATGCATCTATTCAATTGGTCTTTTGAAAATACATGTATTTTGTTTTATTCTACGTTCGTGTTCCTTCTTATTTGAGAATCATTATATGCACTAATATTATTAATTCGTATATTTTAACAAATTTGATTCGTTAAGGGATAGTCACATGTTAAACTATATTTTCGAAGGTAGAGAGAAAACGGCGGATAGCAAAAAGCATATTGACCGGCAAAAAGCATATTGCACGGTTATTTTTAGAATATCTAAAAACCGATATACTTTGTGACGTCATGTAATGAATTTCAGGATATTGTTTAACGTTTTGAAACAAATGATATCTGTGATCGATTATTTGACGAAAAAAAATCTTAAAATACATAAGATGTCCACAAAAAAAAGTAAATGAAATAACAACTAATATGTTGTTATTGTCAAGGAGAAAATGTAATATCAATAAAGATCCAACAAACCTAAATGACGATTTTGATACAAACATGGTCGGAAATTAATAATATAACAAATATAGCCTTTGTATGAGGTCAATACAGGATATATCGACTCAAAGAAGTATATCGACCTCGGACTTCGTCCTCAGTCAATATACTTCTTTCAGGTCAATATATCCTTGTATCGACCTCATACAAAGGCTATATTTGTATAACATTGTCTAATATCAGATATCATGAACTGTAAATATTCAATTTCCGTTTTTCATTTGTGAAAAAGAGGAAATTACTGTAACGGTCAAATAGAAATAAAAACCAAATTAAATGGATATCTATGTAGGTATATTATCACAAATTAATGGTACATCACATGAAAAGGTCGAAAACATGTTCTCTTGAGTTTGGTAGTTTTAGGTAATAAACCCCGCATTTCATTTCAGAAACAGGTATTTCTTAGTCATAAACATATATCTGGGCAGTTTTAATGCACAGGTTTTGTTCTTCATTTGATGTTTTTTTATAAAATATTTTGGAAACTTGAGATCACATGGTTATTTAAACTTGTAAACAGGAAAAAAGGGGTAAGCATTTGATTGGTTAACTTTCAGTTATAGTAATTAAATTGTATGAATGAAATGATAAATGAAATGTTGTCTGAAGTACTTGGCATGAAACCATTGTACTCATGCTAAACTTATTTTGATTTGAAACAATGATAAATTCTGCTCAAGGTGTAGAAAGTACAAATTTAACAAAGACTAAACAGGGAATAACTAATTGTGGTATACCTCCTGTTAAGGCTTATGTGGATACCAAGTAAATTTGAATGCTTTATTATTTTTCTCTATGTAAATATACGTCTGAAAATTAATCATACATCAATTTCATTAGAATTGCCTCGATATGATACAATTATAGCCAAGATGCTTTAATTTAACAAAAGGTACTGAGATGAAAATAAGTGACGACACACACACGTTTTCTTTATTTTTTATATGATTTGTTTAATACATTTTGGATATGCACTTACGTATCACTGAATACACGTCAGAATCGCTAGCTACAACGGAACCGTCAATCACATGAGGTCTACAGACATCACAAAAATCAGCATTGACTGCTGTCGTTACTAATATTGCTATATAGAAAACCATGTTATCATAACATGCATAAAAATACTACAACCTAATACATTAATCAACAATAATTAGAAAGAAAAAATATAAAAACGAAAACAAAACGAAGAAACAATAGTCAAAGAATGTACTAGATTTTTATTTGTGTTTTATGAATATAAATCTGTATATGTGTGACGTTGTGTTTGTATATATCAGGAAATTTGGTTTTTAAAAGTTTTTTAGACATAGAGACACATACAATGTAATAATACACAGTAATAATTTGGTTGCAATGAATTCAAGTAATTTCCCATTGAAATAAAAACCGTTTTTTTTCACATGTGACATAAACTCTTTTATTTCACTTCACTGACGTCATACAACAATAGTTGTTGGCAAGACGTTGTCAATGACATTGCATTAAAACAAATTGTGTAGAAAAGAAATATTTCTTTCCATTTTCTACTGCTATTCAATTAAAAAGTCTCATTGTCAATGTACTAAAAAAAATCTCTAATTAAAGAATTCAAATATCGAAAAATATTTAATTCATGACCGAACAACGCTACGCACTTCCGTGAAATCATGTTTTGTTCGGTCATTCGTTTAATATTTTTCTATATATGAATTCTTCGATTAGCTACTTTACTCTACATATAAATATAAATAAGTACTAAATACCATCTAATCACAAAGGCAAATAGAGATATTCGGGGTAAAGATGTACTGTTTTTATACGAGAGTAGTAACTATTATTTAATAAAACTAACCTTTATCATCAGCATCTGTTGACGTGGTTCCTACCATTGCTAGAATAACAAAATCATATGTTAAAGTGAAATCCCTCTCATAAATGCAGACGAACAAAACATACAAATGCATGTTGTAGACGTACTGGCATGTTGTTATTAAACAATTGCAAAAAAATCGCTCGACTTTAATTTCTCTTGTTTTGCTGAGTTTTATGTGAAACGTACCGGAAATAACTTTTAGAACATTGTAAAACAAGTTACACAAAATCAAAATCAATTTTAACCACCATAGAAATTCTAATAAAGTCTGGCACAAAGTCTCAGATTTTGATGAAACTTTTATATAATAGCCAGTACCATACCTAAAGGCAATAACAGGAAACAAATGTTTCCGGAATATTCCGGTTGCCATGGAAAACACAAAGGTTGATTTTAGCAATAAAAGGTCATATTTTAACTCTTGAAAAAGTGAAAAACCGACATTTTGCACTGTTTAGTACTTGATTTATGTATAACATATCCTTTTTTTCTTAATAATATAATATAACTGACCTTTAATCTGTTTCAAATTCACATATGTTTTACATTTACCATTATCAATTATTCTGCTACCAGCTAGTAAAGATATGCTCAAATGGCAAATTTGGATTTCAGTGAAAAGTGCGTAAATACAGGATATTCAAGTGGAATTTTTCTTAAATGCAGCTTCTCCCAGTTAAATGTGAGGTATATTTAGAAAGAACCTATATAGGGCTTTCAAATTATAAAATAAAATCATGGGGCAAATAATTGCAAAAAAAAAATATTAATGAAATAAAAACAACAAGCAGGTTAAAAGCAGCTACTGATGAAATGTAAGAATAAATACTAGTGTAATAAAACATTTGTCAAACGTATGCCACATATTTGAAGAATTTCACAATGTTCATTGTCAAATTTGAGGAAATCACTTAAACGATACATACGCATTAATAAATGTTCAAAAACAACGCCCATGTCTTGAAATCGAAACAGTAAATCAACGCATTCAGTGACACACTGATTTAGCAAGCACCTGCTGAGTAACTAATTGAATTAAAGAAAAATATGTGTTTCTGTCAATTTAGAGAAAAAATAATTTTAATCCTGTGTTAATGCAATTGTAATGTCCTTTTCATAATCAAGTCCCTGCCCAAAAGTACTTGATCGCCTATAGGTTCTCGTAGATGCAAAGATTTCGTTTCCTAATGTTCAAGAGGCTATTCTTTCTCTCAAAATAAGCTGAAATTAAGCAAACAAGTATGTTGGAACACTTGCTTGGAAAACACATGCTTGTGCTTCATGTCAGAACACCAAATGTTATCGACAACTATACTAGTTCAAGTCTTCTGTTAATCTCTATGTCTATGCTGCAGGGCAATATAAGAGTAAACATGTAATCCAAATTGTCAATCTCGTTCTTTTCCCCGATTAGATCACCAAAGGATTTCAAATTTTATGTTCCTATGTTTAACAATCATTTATCTTCGTTAATAAAAAGTATAACAACAAACGCATAAGTTTTTGCCTTTTTACTAATTTGATTTACCCTTTTCTGTCCAAAAAAACCACCGGAAAACACATTTGCATTATCGTCTTGAAACAGCTTAATACAAAGGTAAACAAACTCATCTTCGCCTCCTCCATCACCCGGTATAGTTGTTTGTGACTTACAAATGAAATGTTATATACATATTTACTACTTATCTAATTATTAAATTAAATTATAATATAGTATTTGAAGTGTTTTAAAACCAGGTTAGACTCACCATTTAAATGTCCCGTACCAAGCCAGGAATATGGCAGTTGCTATCTGATAATTAGTTTTTATGTATGTTTTATTGTCGTTTATTTTTGTTGCACTTCAGTGTTCTGTTGTTTCGTGGTTTTCCTCTTATAGTTGATGTGTTTCCCTTGGTTTTAATTTAACCTGAATTTATTTTCTCTCAATCGATTTATGACTTTTGAACCACGGTATACTACTGTTACCTTTATTTGTTACTTTTATTAAATACTAATTGTTTTAGGTATAAATGAATGAATTTATCTAAATAACATAAACTAAAAGTATAATTTTGGAAAATCATGTGATAAGAATGTCTTTATGTCATCGTGTACATTTTTTATATTTGTCCATATAGCTAGTCGTTTTCCAATATTTTTGTCTTCAGGGGTTTTATTACCAGATGTATGTTTCTGAAGCAGATAACTCTAAATTATATTTGAACTGCTGTGTTTATCAAGTCAAAATGCATGGTATAATGATCTTTGTCTATTAGGGCATACAATGTACTAATGTAAAGAGTTTATGTTGAACTTTTTACACTAGTACATGTATGCTCTCAAAGACAAAGATCATTACAATATGTCCCTTATTTGCATGCTGTATCGTTCTGCGTCATTTCCTGTTAACCGTATTTTCCTCGTTCAAAAACAACAAAAATGTCTCTAAAATAAACCTTAAATTTGTTAGTCGCTTAGAAGCTGAAATAGCAACCAGTCTATAAAATAAATCCTTAAAAGGTATTTTGAATCATATATGATATATTTATATAACTTCAATATAAGTTTTGTACTGTCAGAAAAATTCTCAAATATACAACCAACTAAGAATGGCCAACATCATAAATGAAGATGGACGTTTAGTTAACATCAACTTTTATAATATATTAATATTTGTGATGTAATTACTTTCCCTTTTCATTGGTGTTAAATCTATTTTTGGAACTTTTCACCTGGAAATTTGATTAAAAGTAACGTGTATTACTGTTAATGAAATAAGATTAACATAACAGACGTATTTATCTTGTTGTTGACAGACGAAGTCTGATATAGTTGTATCTCCAGCGGTAACACCACCACTTGTGAATTTTAGGTGAAATGCTGGATAAGTGTTACTGAATATAAGAGTCCGAAGTCCAGAATCTATAGCCGGGGAACCACCGTTTTCAAGTGTTAATTCCTATGGAAAATTACAAGACTGAGCAGCTGAAAAAGTAAGCATTTTCAAGTTTACATAAATAGAACTTCATAGTGTTGTTCATGTTTGAAAAAAGTAAAATCACAAGCATACCGAATCCCGAGGAAAAATTCAAAACGAAAAGTCCTTCAACAAGTGGCAATATCAAAAGCTCATACATATCAAATGAATGGATAACAACTTTCATATTCTCAAGCAGCTGTTTACACTTAATTCATACAAATAGCTCTTCACGAGATGATACATATCGAGATAACTGTATACATATATATCTAAAACAAAATATTCATCTATGTCTTCACCTTTACAGTATTAACAGACAAAGGAGAAAGAATGACCTCATTTCCGTTCGTCCAACACGTGTTTATATATAAAATAAAAAACGATTATACTACTACAAATCGTTTTAAAACACATCTTCTGACTGAAAATAAAGTAACACAATATCTCGATTTATCCTTCAATTAGTTGCCCAATCGAAAATATAACACCTATGTTTGTCAAATTTCAGAAAGCTACACTTATTTCAAGCTTTATTAGAAACAGTTTTTAAAAATTTCAATGCATGGAAAACGCAAACAAATGACGAAGTGATGAATCTGATGGCATTTTGTATAATGCACACAACTAAGAATTTTTCTTGCATAAAATGAACAAAATAGCACAGTTTAACACCTGAAATGATATAATCATAGTTCTCGCTTTCATCGACTAAACAAAAATGCTGTTAATTTTCAATAATTTTGAGCATGTCCTATAAAGGTATGGAACCTCAAAAGTAGATTCCCATTTATCCCAATAAGAGTATTGCAAATTTTCTTTAGGTAGATTTTGAAAAGTTTCAATATAAAACAAAAAGGTTTCAGATAAGCACAAAAAAAAATAATTATATAACGCAGCTAGTTTTTAAACTAAAGCTAACGGTAGTTGTTTACACAGCTACTTTTGTCTAGGTGCTATTTCTGCACCACCAAAAATGTGTAGTACTGGACATCTACTTTTAATATTCAGTACTATTTTGTTACTTTAAAAGTATTGTAATATTTAGGTACCCGTATTTTACAGTACTTGATTTATAATTAGGTATTACAGATTTTTTGGTTACACGGTTACATTTTTAGCATTTTGATAGTTTGTCTATTTGGAACCTTTAACAATTATGATGTTCATACATGGAATACTGTGATTATTGTTGGTACTATTTGTGTACCAATATTTTAAGTATAAATCAAGTACTGGAAAATACAAGTACTTGAATATTACAATATTTCTAAAGTAAAGATATAGTACTAAACATTAAAAGTAAATGTCCAGTGCTACACATTTTAAGTACAGAAATAGTACCTATGCAAAAGTAGCTGTGTAAATATATAATAATTGTCATGATTATCTGCCTTATAATGTCTATATGAAAATTATAGCTTACTGGATAATTAATGCAATCTTAAAGCTGAAATCATCCCCTTGTAAATTTTAAGGACCCCATCACGAGTTGTTTGACCGTTATGGAATATCCGTTTCATAGGTAATATCGGATATGTTCCTAATGTCGTAGCTACCGAATTAGACTATTTACCGGGTAAGTAATAACATGAAGAGCACGACGGGTGCTACATTTGGAGCAGGATCTGCTTACATTTCCAGAGCACCCTAGATCAGCCCCAGTTTGTGATTGGTGTAGTGTTGCTAAGTCTTTAGTTTTTTATGTTATGTCTTTTGCACTGTTATTTGTCTGTTTTTTGCCATGGCATTGTCCGTGTTTATTTTCAATTTATTATTGTGAATGTCCCTCAGGTATCTTTCGCCCCTCCCTTAGTAAACATATTTGTTAATGTATGAAATATATGCATATCATTTCAAGACATTGTTGTCGAATATTTATCTAAGATCAAAACATCAATGAACTGAGTGATACACTTCATATACAAGGTCTTCTATGATCTCTAGTAATAAAATGCATAAAGTATTATTCAGGAACTTATTTTTAAATATTTGAGTACAAGTAACTTGAAAATTATGGTACTGCCGTTTAAGTCCGGAAAATTGCAATCATTTCCAGTTAAAAGTGTTCAAAAGCAAAGTCCATGCAATTATGCTCTTATTGGACCAATCACAAATATTAAGTGTTAGTAAGCATGTCTTTTCATTAAACTTTTTGAGGGTGTTTGCGTCCAAATATTCTATAAACTCTATGTTTGTAATAGATTTAAGCTTGCTGTGAACTAATTAGACACACATCATGTGTGCAATTTGGAATGCCCTTAATAATTCAGAAATAAATAAGGAACCTGCTGAAGGAAGTTTGACAAACATAGTATGACAAAGTTGCGAATGTGTCTATCGCGATGATGTTTCCAAAACTCACATTGTTTAATAAAACCCACCAAAACAATATTTAAAAAAAAATTCAGGGGGTATTAGGCATACAAATTCTGTATAGAAATCTTGTTTCGAAATACCAATTCTTCTTCTGTTTATAAATAACGAAAATAACGAAAAATAGGAATATGGTATATGATTTCCACTGAGATAACTATCAACCTAATTTCAAATGATGGCGAGGTTAACAACTGTTTGTAACTACTTGGTATTCAACAATAAAGGAAACCCATACATTATAATAAGCTATAACTGACAGCGACAAGAAACAATATGAAAGAATTCAAACGAGAAGACCAACGGCCTGATTTATAACAAAAAATAAAGGAACTAGAAACACGACTGTCATACAAATGAGAGGATTAGTAATCAATAAAACCAGGTGTAATTTAGCATTTTCTACGGAATAACATGCCTGTACCAAGTCAGGAATATGACAGTTGTTGTCCATTCGTTAGATGTGTTTAAGCTTTTGATTTTGACATTTGATTAGGGACTTTCTGTTTTGAATTTTTCTTGGAGTTCGGTATGTTTTTGATTTTACTTTTTCAAAGAAAATGCAAGATAAACCTTCTCAAATTCAACTCCTGCAGAAACGAAACTATTATATTTGTAAGAAATATTTAATCTACAGCGAGATATTAGTTTATTCAAAAAATGAAGTTGTAAATTTTTTCGAAGATACTAAGATTACATAGAATGTTTTGTTTAGAAATTTTGACAAGAAACCATGATGAAGAAAACATAAATTAATACATATGGTTATATAACATACTCGAGATCAATCAATCAATAGAAAGTTATGAAAATTACCATATTTAAATAGAAATTCATGATATGTTAAAATATAAAGAAAATTCAATTTAATTTTACTGTTGTGTCATTTACATATTGCATTCAACTTCTGTATACCGATAAAACGTATTAAGATGCTATGTTCGAGTGAGAAAGTCAGATTTTACCGTTACTGTGAATGTAGTAAGACCTTTTTCTAGAAATTAATATTTTCAAGTGGTAATTCTTAGTATTTATCATTAATCTAAATTAAAGGACATTTTCTATAGATTCTGTATTTTTGTGATTTTACTTTAACCTCCCATACAACAACATGAACAAAACGCAAAAAAAATTACACATGATAAAAATCTTTAACAAATGAATTTCATTTGACTTTAAAAGAACATATAATTACTAAAAAATAAATTGAAGATTTAAATCTGAGAATAAAATTTACCAGGGAAATAGAATAAATATACAGAGAAGAAAAATCCAAAAATAAACTTCTTACCTGAATAAGCCACAAAAGATGCAAGCATCCACAAGAACTTTAACATTGCTGTGCAAAATATCACAAACTTTTCCAATGGTCTGTGGGTGATTTAATTTTGGTTTATGTCATATATTCAGGGAAGTTTCATGTTATATACGTATCACTGATCTATATGCAGTATTGCACTGAGCTATACATGAGTAACGCCTCTTTCCATTGCGCTTTTCATCATTTTTATTAAGTATGCAATGCTTTTGATCAATAGCTAATTTGACTGTTTTTTTCCTCTTAATAATATATTTTCTTAAAAATTAAAACTATTTACAATAACATTGATGCGTTAGTTTTAACAGCAGAGTAAATTGAATGTAAATGTTAATTTCTACGAGATAGGGCTGTAAAAATTGGAACAGTAATTTCATGTAACGTTCTACCGGTATATAGTTGAATGCAATATATAAATAAAGGCAACAGTAGTATACGCTGTTCAAAACTCATAAATCCATGGACAAAAAACAAAATCGGGGTAACAAACTAAAACCGAGGGAAACGCATTAAATATAAGAGGAGAACAACGACATTAGAAATAACACAACAGTAAAAGATTCTTTATTTTATAACTGAACATAACATGCATTTCTATTTAACGATGTTAATTTCTATAACTTTCTATTGATTGATTGATCTCGAGTTTTTCGATGACAATTTCTAAACAAAACATTCTATGGAATCTTAGTTTATTCGGAAAAATTGTCATTTTAATATTTCTAATTAACGAATATCTAGTTGTATATTAAATATTTCTTACAATGATAATAGCTTCGTTTCTGCAGCTATGAATTTGGTTCTTCCTTTTTTTCTCACTCTTATTAACAGTTGCATTTGAGGTTGAATTCGAAAATGTTTATCCTGCGTTTTCATGAAGAAAAGTAAAATAACGAAAATACAGAAATCCCTGGAAAATTCCAAAACAGATAAGCCCTTATCAAATGACAAAATCTCTAATGCATCAAACGATTGGATGGCAAGTGTCATTTTCCTGATTTGGATAGACGATTTGTCGTCATAATTTTTTTTAGGTACATGCAAATAAGATCATATAAATTATATCGGCAAAACTGTGCTTATATAAAGTTTATTTTCGCTTGATATGCGCCATGGGTGTTGCTCATTGTGAAAGGTGGGATATAGTTGCTAAATCTTACTTCATCTGGTCTCTATTGGAGAATTGTTTAATTATCAATCCTATCAAATCTTCTTTTTTTTAATTAAGTGAACTTGAATATGGAATAAAGGTAACCCTTATTTATTGTCTCTTCCAAAACGTTATTTTGAATGCTAAAATTACCTGTTCATATTTCAAAGGAGAATATTTTTTCTTTCTCTTGAAAATTAGCAATTTTAAAATATGAAGTTTTTTTTCCTAATTTCAAACACAAAAATTTTCGAGATACTAAAACTGATTATGGACAATTGTGCACAACCTGTTATTAACTTATCTGTTTCATTCCAATGTATAGTCAAATCAAAAATAGATCTAATATTGATAATTTAAGAAAGGAAATGATACATTTGATAAAGAGACGAAAGATACAAAAGATACATTCAATGTCTAAAGTCGAAAATGAAACAACGCCATTGCTAAAATAGAAAAATAAACAACAGACAAAATCAGTACATAAAACATAACACAGAAACTTAAAGACCGCATAACACCAACCCCATAAAACATGGGGTGCTTTCAGATACTCTGGAAGGGTAGGCATATTCTGCTTCATATGTTGCACCCGTCGTGTTGCTCATGTAAGCTCCAACCCGTTGATAAATCTAAATCGTAGGAATATATTCGTGAAAAAGAGAACGGGATTACAGTTACAACAATTGGATCATATGTGAGTTCTTATATCCGTGAATAATAACGGTTTTTGGTTTAAATCGTAATTTTAGTCAGGTTTGTAGCTCATGCATTAAAAATAGAACCTTCTTTTAAATTGTAGTTGCTTTATATATAAAACAAGATATTTATGTAATGCTTACAGCATACAGATTATGAGTTAACTAGCCGTAACACAAGAACTCCAGTCAATTGACAGTGGGATTATATATTCGAATCAAAAGTAAGATGCTGGAAATAAATGAAAAAAGTGAAAATTACTTTAACTTAAAATGATATTTATGTCACGGTTATTAAAGGGGAAACATTGATCTTCTATTATATAACCCACTTCTTCCAGATATTTTTGTTTGAAAAAATTCACAAGATATATAATCTAACAATTGAAAATATTATCAAACACTTAAAATGTTCTTTAATTTAGAATAATAATAAACACTACGAATTACCACTTGTAAATATTATTTCCTGGGAAAAGGTCTTACTGCCTTCATAGGAAAGGTAAAATCTGACTTTCTCATTCGATCATAGTATCATATGTTTATTATTACGTTATACCGGTAAAGCTGAATGCAATATATTAATGGTACAACAGAAAAATTAAATTGAATTTTCTTTACATCTTTACATATCATGCATTTCTGTTTAACGATGTTAGTTTCTACAACTTTCTGCTGATGGATTGGTCTCAAGTTTATTATAATATCATATTATCAATTGGTTGTTCGCCTACATTAGAATCCCCAGTGACGCTAAGATCAAAATAGTTAGCAAGCCAAACAAGTATAAAGGTAACTTATGTTCTCTCCAGCATTGTTTCGTGTGACAATTTCTAAACAAGATCTTTCTCTAAAATCTTAGTATCTTCAGAAAAAATTCACATTTTTATAGTTATAATCAACGAATATCTCATTGTATATCAAATATTTCTAAGAAAGACAATGACTTCATTTCTGAAGCTATGGAATTGTTTCTTTTTTTTTTATTTCGTCTAATTGAACTTCCATTAAACATTTTGAAAAGATTCATCCTGCATTTTCATTGAAAAAGTGAAATATAACTAACATACCGATCTTCTAGGAAAACCCAAAACCGAAAGTCGCGAATCAAATTGTCAAATCTAAATCTAAAAAGCATAAAACAAATGGATAACAACTGTCATATTCCTTGACTTAGATAGCCTATTTTTCGTAACGAGGTTTTTAAGGTACATGAAAATAAGATCGTTAAAATCATAACGAACATACAATACTTATATACAGTGTACAATGAAAAGCAAAAGTTGTAGAAACTAGAACGATTTTGCGTCTCATAAGTATACTAATTTTTATAACAAATCAGTTGTTGATTCGAGTTGAGTTGAAGGCATTGTCCATAGAGGGGATAAATGAACATGAACATGAAATTCTGAGATAAATAACGCGACGGCATTCTGCTAGGTTCTTGCACAAGTAATCAGTTCACGGCTGCCGATTCTCTTTTTTTAAAATGTGAATAGTGTTGTCAACGTGATGCGAAGCAGGTAAATGTACCTGTAGAAAAGCAGGGAAAATGGGCAAAAGTTTCTCCCATCCAAATTTATTTATTGAATTTAAGGAATAACAGTACTGTAGTTGAAGAGTTGCCACCGTCAAATCAAAATGACGGTGGCAACTCTTCAACTACAGTACTGTTAATCCGATTCTAATGCATTTCAAAACGAAATAATACGATAAAACTTGGAAAAATGTGTAAATTTGACAAATAAAAAAAAAATCCGCGAAACTTCATGAATGATTTTGGCGCAAAGACGTCATGGGTAAACGTGACGTCAGACAGATGAAAACTTACAAACTGAAAGTTATGACGTTACCTGTACGCTTCAAATTCGGATAAAATAACTCTAAAACGGCGAATTCGAGGTAGGTGTTGTTTTATTTTGGATTATATAGTAGTAATCGAACATTTGTTGATTCAATCATTTCAAAATGGTTGTCCCTCCTTAGTTACGCCTGGTCAACTGTGGATTTGACGGCAACTTTTAGCCAATGAAAAAAATTGTTACATACAAATTGCATTAGAATGTTTAATATATTGTGTATAACATTATTATATTTTGAGTAATATATATTGAGGTTATCATTTAAATATATAATGTCTAAGCTTGCAGTCTTGTAATTGACTGCTCCATAGGCTTACATGCAAAACAGCTGATCTTCGAAAATAAAAAAGTAAGAAATGTTTCATAGAAAAAAAAAATCATGTTCATATCATGCATGTAATATTTTCCACGACTCACTCCGTACCTACTGTTTGAAATGGGTAAAACGGGAAAAAGCTGACAAAATCTTTGGACTCCTTTTTTTAATTCAGTAATGAAGATAGTTGATATTCGAATACAACATTTTAAAGAACATTTTACTCTTAACAACGACAATAAAAACCCTATTTTGCGTATCAAACATAAACTTAAGAACTAGCAAAGAAATTTTGTTTTGTCCCGGCTGATAAAGCTGCTAATAATATCATTATTGGTTGTCGTAAAATTTATATTGATGTTCTGCAAAAGGAAATCACGAATTAATCAACATTCCAACTGACTTCATTTTCAGAAACGACATCTGTAACAAACAAACAAAAGCTTTCAGCTACTTCTTTACAAGCAGAACCAAATACAATGAAAGTCCCAACTATGTACTGGCTTCCGAAGCTACAGAAAAATCCTTACAAATATAGATTTATTGAAAATAGTGGAATTATTTACTTTTGGAGTGTCAAAAAGTCATTGGAAGTACTAGATAAATTGCATGAATATATTGGTGATTTTGAATCTGTTCAAAGTTTTGATTTTTCTACCATATATACCACATTTGTACCACTTTGCCTCATATTCTTATTAAGACAAAATTAACATCCCTAAGTTACTGGGCATTCAAAAAGTCAGAATGCGAGTACATATGTTCAAACTCTTTTAGGTAATTTTTTAGTAGCGATAAACAAAAGAACTATGTCAATTGGACATGCTTTGGTACTATATATGCGCTTGAATATTTACTTGATATCATCTTTGTTCGCTTTGAAGATTTCGTATATTGTCAAGTTATTGAAATTTCTATGGGGAATAACAGTGCAACACTTATTGCGGACCTGTTTTTTGTATTGTTATGAGTTACAATGTATGACTAAAATTAGCAAAGACCCATCGAAACAACATTTTATTCAAAAATTTAACAATACTTTTAGATATTTGGATGATATATTAGCTCTCAATAATGACGACTTCAGTTTGTATACTAAAGAAAATACTGTTGAACTTACTTTAAATAAAGCTTATACTAACAATGACCACTGCCCTCTCCTCGATCTTGATATCTATATCATTAACGGGAAACTTAATACAAAAAATTATGATAAAAGAGATGATTTTTCATTTCCTATCGTGAATTATCCATTTTTAGATGGTGACGTTCCCTTGTCACTATCTTATGGTGTTTATATATCTCAACTTGTACGATTCGCTCGTGTTTGTAACAACGTACTAAATTTTAGCAAGAGAAATTTCTGTATTTACTGACAAATTATTACACAAGGGTTTTCGATATCACAAACTAGTCAAAACATTTACTTAATTTTAACATCGGTATAAGGAAATATTCGTAAATATAACTCAACATGCAGACATCTTATACGTTCAGGTATTTCACATCCAATCTTTTATGGTAATATTCTTTACAAAGCACAACAATGTCAGTATTCACCTCAAAAGCTTACAAAACCTTTAACAGACTTATTAAGAAGAGATCTAGTTACGATACTGTTGTCAGGTCATTAAAGATTGCATATTTTGGCTTTGATATTGATTCACTTATAGGGTCTTTGCATCGGAACTAAACACATTTATTAAAAAAACAGTTGTTGGAATGACACGGGTTATGCTCTTCTCATATATGATAGTATGATACTAAACCCATAACGAGAGGGATTGTGCCTGATATTCATATGATGAAGACATAATCTTTCAAACAGAATAATTGAGGGTATGAGCTGGCATGTCAGTTAACTGATAGTAGTCTGTTGTTATTTATGTATTATTGTCATTTTATTTATTTTATTTTGTTACATCTTCTGACATCGGACTCGGACTTCTCTTGAACTGAATTATAATGTGCGTATTGTTATGCGTTTACTTTTCTACATTGGCTAGATGTATAAGGGGATGGTTGAGATCTCATAAACATGTTTAACCCCGCTGCAATTTTGCGCCTGTCCCAAGTCAGGAGCCTCTGGACTTTGTAAGTCTTGTATGATTTTTAATTTATGTTTCTTGTGTATAATTCGTAGTTTAGTATGTCGTCCATTATCACTGTACCGGTATACATATTTTTTAAGAGGCCAGCTGAAGGATGCCTACTGTTGCTGGAGTTTCTCGCTACATTAAAGACCCATTGTTGACCTTCGGCTGTTGTCTGCTCTATGGTTAGGTTGTTGTCGCTTTGACACATTCCCCATTTACTTTCTCAATTTTACTAATGTGAAATTGTGATTTGATCGAAAACAAGTGGATAAAGCCACGAAGAATAAAAAGTTATGTAACCCTAAAGTCAAAACATTTTTTTTCTACTTTCTGTTTGCTGTTTTTACTAGGCCGCATCACTTCCTATCATGATATCCTTCCACTTTCCTGGATTGACATCCCCCAAAAATTGCAAGATTTTTTTTAATCTATATATATTTTTCAATTTATTATAAACCTATAATCAAAATTAATAGAAAAAAATGAGTCCAGAAAAAAATTCAGAAAAAAATGGACTATTTTGTTTCCCTCCGTGTTTTGACATGCACCGGAAACTGGAGATGTAATACAAGACTGGTACCTTCATACTTTAATTGTGTGTAACATTTTAAAATATTAGGCTAACATTTGAATTATGCATTAAGGTTTATATATGTGCCTTACATTTTAATTAACACATGTATTGTGCTTTACATTTTACAAATTATGTTTATAATGAAGTTTTAATATGACTTGATATCATAAATAATTTAACTTTCATTCATTTTCTTTATACACACAAACTGGTCCTTCATTTCAGTTATTATGCATAATTCCTGACGGTTTTTTCTAGTGATTAAACAAAATCCCTGACAATTTCAGTGAATATATATAATCCCTAACTAATCAGTGATACTGCATAATCCCTGAAAATTTCAGGGATTATGTAGAATCCCTGATTATACAACTTTACTGTAACATATCAAGCTTGCTATGTGGTATGTGTGTTGCTTATTGTGATAGGCCGTATATGGTGACCTTGTAACTGCTGCTTCATCTGGTCTCTGATGGAGAATTTTATCATTGTCAATCATTACATCTCCTTATCTTTAAATATGTTAAACTAAAGATGGAACCAAAGTTTTGTTAAAATATTTTCTCTTTAAAAACTTCATTTTGAATTGTAAAATTGCCTGTTCATATTTCAGAGGAGTGTTCTTTTCCCACGTGAAAATGAGCAATTGGGAAAAAAGAATATATTACTAATTTGAAACACAATATAGATACTCCTTATGAACAATTGTGTACAACCTGTTTTTAATTTGTCAGTTTATTTCCTATGTTTAGTCAAATAATAATTGATCAAGTTTTGAGAAGATTGAGATAAGAAATGTTGCACTCGAAAAAAGAGAGGTTAAACATAGCAAGGGGACAATCAAGTCGAAGAACACTTACCAACGCCATGGCTTCTATATACTATTAAACGAGAAGACCTCATTTTGTGTGTCGCTTCTCTTCCTTCCACGATTAATTAATCATTATGCCTCTGAGTTCTATAGGTAGCATGCATAGTGGCATTTGTCATCCATTCTTATGATTATTCAGATTGAGATATATTTGAAGGAAAACAACAAAAAATGAGTCCGGATATTGATTCCGACATCAGACTGACTTTTAGTCATATTTAGATTTCCGGTTTGAAACATGCACAAGTACAACCAATCGTATGATAGATAACAAAAATGAAAAATAGATAGGCCAATCAGAGCGTCCTCCATATCATGGTGTTTAGATCGCAAGAACCACAACTATAATACCTCCTTAGAAAAGACATTTATTTTTCGCGTTTATCTTCACGTAAACTACGATCATACTACTTTAATATAAAGAGACTCTCTGTATTCTGTCTACTGTTTTCTTTGAAATGTTTGCTATTTAAAAGGGGTTATACCAGTTGCATATAATTGAAATAAGTAAAACATGTGGAAACAAGAATGTGTCCGTAGTACACGGATGCCACATCGGCACTATATTTACTGAGTTTCGAGTTGATTGAACTTCAACTTCATCAAAAACTACCTCGACCAAAAACTTCAACCTGAAGCGGGACAGACTGATGGACGAACGAACGAACGAACGCAGGGATGCAAAGACTAGAAAACATAATGCCCATAAATGGGGCATACAAATTTATTGTTGAAAGTGAAAGTAGTGACTTGGCAAAAATGAAAGTAGGGTAGAGATTAAAGGGAGGCAGGACCTTTTTCGGTACATCGAGAGCGATTTTTTCAAGAGCGGAATTTGGGGATTGATCCTTACGGGATTTCGGGATATGAATTTCTTCAAATTCTGCGTCTCGGGTTTCATGTTTTTAAGCCCGGGATTTCGGGATCAGAACCCCTCCGACCACCCCTCAAATTAGCTATAGTGGGTCTAAATCATTTATACTAGATTCATATCGTACCATTGGCATGTTAATAAGGCTCTCAAAAGAAGACGGATTGTCCTAGAAGCATATCTTATTAGACTAACAATGGTCTTTATAAAAGTAGTTAAATTTATTTCATGTTTGAAGCGGTGCAAATTTTAAATTTAATTTGACTTTTACCAAAAGATGCATTGTAGCAAAGGAGAAGAATAATTGTGGTCTGAGGCCAGAAACACGAAAATAATTGAATTTAACAGAAAGGAAACAAATATCGGACTTTGGAAAAAGGGAAAGGGCTTTTGATACATTTTATGAAATTCTCCATGCATAATATATTTTATAAAAAAATCATCCTACAACAGTTCACAAGCTGTATATGCCTGCGATTTCGCGGGTGTGTTCTTGTAAGAATAAAAATAAACTGTTTCAGATAATCAATTATTCACAACACAGGAAACTAAAATCTGCGGAACACAATTCCAACGAAAACGTGGGATGATCAGAGGTAATCCGGAAGAGTTAAAAGATCCTGCTCCACTTGTGGCACCTGTTGGGATTCTCATGGAAATTCAAACCTGATTTTCCTGATTTTCACATTCTGTGAAAGGAGGACAAGATAATAATAACGAACATATGCGTCATCATTTGTATCTATGTGATCAGTAAAAAAGGCTGACCATACTAAACGGACAATCAAAATTCATAAGTCAAAGAGATATCGACAAAATCATGCATGGCATCGATTAACAAGGAAATTACTACGAACATGAACATTTTCGTACTTCCCTTTAATTGCTAAATTCATACACTAAAATATGTAAGAATATTATGCGTCTATCATTCTAAGTGAAAGGTTAGCTAGCTATAAAGGCAGATTTTATTAACCATTCATACATAAGAAAATGCCCGTATCAAGTCAGGAATATGACAGTTGTTAACCATTAGCTGTGTGTTTGACCTTTTGATTTTGACATTTGATTAGGGATATTTCCGTTTGGTACTTTAATCTAAATGTACACATGAACGGTTTTTGGTTTGAAATCGTAATTTGAATCAGGTTTTGTACTCATGCAATGATTAATAATACAAATTCTTCTTGGTAATTTCGGTTCAAATATATTAAATTATAGTTTCTAAATATACAACAAAATAATATAAGTAATGCATGCAGCTTACGAATAGTGAGTTAACTAGCCGTATCACATGAACTTCAACTACCCAGTGGGATGTAATATTCGGATCAAAAGTAGGATGCTAGGGAATAAATGGAAAATGAGTATTACTTCAACTTGAATGCATTTTATTTCATTTAAAATTATATGCATGTCACGAATATCAATAGCTAAACATTGAATTAGTATTGTAGCATTATAAATTAAAATCGAACAATGACTTTCTATCATATACTTGTAATTCACTCCTGACAGATATTTTCGTTTTAGAATTATATTCCAAAAATATTTATTGAATGCATGTTTTTACACTTATCTTTCATCTTTTCTGTATAAAAATTAAACGGATTTCTTTTGTAATACAGGTTTTGAAAGATCTTAATGTATATATGCGTAAAGTATGAAGCAGGTACATGTCTTTTTTCATCGCACCCATCAACGTTTGTACTTTTGGAAAATTTCATATATTTCCCCCCCTACTTATACTAGCAATGCTTATCCAACAACAGATAAAAGCAGGCATAACGCCAAAAAAGAAGCATTTGTGTTGGAAAAGAACAAGAATTACACAAGAAGAAAACCCAGGCGTAGAGATATTGTTTGTTTTCTAAATTACAAAATTTAGAGTTAAATTTATTATATTTGTGTGTCACTGTAAATAGTCTGTAGTTACTTGTTGATTTCATATATTTTGGGTTCATTTTCAGACTTTAGGATCATGGGGTTACTAAGATTTCAATTCCGGGAAAGGTTACCTTCCTAATTGGTTTTATGCTCTAAGAGAATTTTTTCTCTCGATTTCAAACTGTTTATATTTAGCATTATTTTCGACGCAGTTTTTACCACGTGTAGTTTGCTTGAAAATGACAAACAGCGCTTATCTTGTGTGGACTGTTATTAAATGTGAACCAACAAGTTGAAGATATATATTAAAGATAAAATATTAACACAACGATGACGAGACTCTAATTAAATTAGAAAATGACATGCAATATTTGAATATAATCTTGCATGTGATTTTCCTTTGCAATTGTAACCTTTGAAAGTAAATTACATTTCATAAATTAACAGCAGTTAAATATATATATCGTATATTATGTTTATTTCATAATTTTTATGCAAATGGAACCTGCTTGAAATGTAAAATTATATCATTACACATGTTCGGATCTGCTGGAAAGCACTCCGAGTTACCGGTTACATAAGAAGTATGAAAAATTGCATTTGTTACTCTGAGTTACACAACAAAGATATATATAACATTAGTTACATCATTGTTTTTTCAATTTTCAATTTCTTTATTTTGGAGTTCAAACAACACCTCTGCAGTGCATTTAATTGTGAATTAACCATTAAATAACAAATACATGATCAGGATTGTTAATCAATAGTATTTAAGATACTTTCAGATGCATAAACATGGAAGCCATCAATCACTTTATTATTATATACTATCAATAGAACTGTATGTTGTACGCCAAAAACACAAACAAACAAATACCACATACTGCCATCAACAACTGAAACCTGTCTTTACAATTTTTCGATTTCTATATCGTCATGAATCTTTTCTTTGTGGGAGAACATAATCTTATACCTAAAATTAAATAAGTACAAAACAAACAAATAAGTATATTAAACCACCAAACTCTCAGATGCAATGATTTTACAACGTCAGCCTTTGTATAATTGTTTATCAAATATTTATCAATCTGAAATACACCTTATCGCTCATCCCAGCTGACCCGGCCGCTTGAACTTTTGACGCATACAACAACCACTTTTTCATTGTGGTGTCAGATATTTTGTTTTATGACGTCAAAATTTTACGGGAACCTGTGTGATATCCAGCAATTGCGGACACATAGCGATAAGGTGTATTGTATACTTTATGCTTATTATTGAAGGTTGGTACCATCCTATCCTGTTTCCCGGTTATACGTTCCAGGTATTAGCTTATAACTATACGCTGTAACGAGGTCCAGGTACTGGGCTATTTTTAAAATTTCAAAATGGACCGGACATCTGCACCTTTGAGTCCGCCTCAGTTTCTAACTACTTTGATCTTAGAGAAACTGGTGAGTCTTATGGGTTTTGTGTATCAATTTTTAATCCTGGTGTACCTTTGATAACCAGTTAGTATGCAATGTTTGACCTTCAGATAATTGAGGCTACAATTTCTACTAAATTATTATTATTCATGGCCAAATTAAAGAAAGCTTGTATTTCATTAAAGGCTATCTAAAAGAATTTAACTAAAAATTTGTGTAAATTTCCTAACGCGATTATGTTATTTTGCTATAGTATTATATTTGCTATTGCAATAAAATATTCATTCATTCCTGCTCCCTTAACAGCAGCTGTCATCTTAATATTTTATAGTTACAAGCAGAGAAATAATGATGTCTCAATTGTGCGCTTGAAGAGAGATAATTCAACAATTTTTAGAAACAATACCTGATAAGATATTTCTTCAAGCATATAACATACGTTTACTTCATCTTCGTAGGCTTATGATATATGAGGCAATTTTCAGCTGTCAACAAAATAGTGTTTCAGTTCTGTGAAAAAGAACGCCACATTAAACTCCGAAACATATGAATAAAATTAAGAAATAATTCGTGGGGCTTGAATATATCGTGATTTTACCACGGGTTGGACCTTTTTGACAAATATTTTACCCCTGAGCGACAGCGAGGCGTAAAATATCGGCATAAAGGGACAACCCGTGGTAAAATCGCGATATAGTCAAGCCCCCATTAATTATTTTGATTCTAATAGAACAAATAAGGCAATTCTTTGGGATCGAAGCGCTCTAGGTGGAAACACATATTTGCCGTTCCCATAAATAAACGCACTATTAAATTGGCGTAACAGAACGGAATAAACTTAATTAGTGACATCCTTAAACTATTTATAATATAGTATTTCGATAGTTTTGGATGATTTTAAATGATAATTTACTTTTATGTCTCATATATTTAAAAGAATATGGCTTATAACACATTTTAGCATCGTTTGTTTACGTTTTCTTGTTGTGATGATTTTCGGTTTCATAAGCGTGTATTTCCCCGTTAAATGCTAATATTCTGACGTCATCGTTCTATGACGTCGGGAATCTTATTCATAAAAAAACATATGACGTGGGAGTACGATCGGAACAGCTCAGACAATATATTCATATTTTACCACGAGTGTGTACTCAAAGCGTTTGAAGGACGTCATGTTAGAATAAAATTTATATAAAAAAAACCAATAAAATGCCAGATGCTACTGACTTGTGCATGTTGTGTCAAGTGCAAACATGAAAATGGTAGACACCATACATATTATTCATGAGCAAGTTATGCGTTCGAAGGCAAATGTGAAATCTAAAATTTCAAAATGATTTTTTTTTTCAATCAACATCGCATAACTGTAAAAGAATAAAACAAATATTTGTCAAAAAGTGAAAAGATTCTTAATTAATTTACTATTCATATATCTGGGGAAAAAAATACGTAGATCATTTGACACAACTTTTGGGAATTTTGGCACCTCAATGGTCTTCAACTTTGTACTTGTTTGACTTTATTACTATTTTGATTTGAGCGTCACTGATGATTCTTAAGTAGACGAAATGGCGTCTGGCGTATTAAATTAAAAGCATGGAACCTTTGATATCTATCATTTAAGGCAACATTATTTGACATGATTTCGTCTGTCAAACAAATTGAAGCAACGACAACACAAGTAAACTTTGACCTCGGTCTCATCTTTGTCCATTAATATCACCATTCGTCTAGAAATTAAAACTAATTGCATGAACGAGATCACAGAAACAAATGTAACATCAAAATCTGAAACGGAAGGACGATGGTTGCAAAATAATTGCAAATTCTCACATGTCATTAACTAGTTAAGTTTAAAACGTTGCAATCTACTGACAATCGTTTACAGGAAGAAACTCTTTTCTTTAACATGAAAAATATTGGTTTCAAAAGATAAAACTGTGCACGGAAACGCATAACGGAATTTAAAAAAAAATAATCTCATATTTGTATTGCTACTTCCTGAACGCTTTAACTATTCGGGAATGTTGAGTTTAGAATATTAAACACAGGACTTTTAAATTTATCATATAATGCTTGACATTTGAAAAACAAAGCATATCTTAGTGATATTTACTAACACACCATCATAGACCCTTACATGTTTAAAAGTAATTCTTGGCACACCTGTGTGTCCAGGAACAGAGAAAGTGACAAACCAACTACAGCTGAGAAAACATATCAATCCAATAATTGTCCATCACCTGGCAAAACATATAGCAAGTCTTAATTTGTTAATACGACTTATTGTAAAACTGCAATGTTCCTTGCGTTAAATCTTTATGTATTCTTTATCTTTACGCTTTATGTCTGTTCTGTCTGTTCATATATACTTCCTCGTCAAGAAGTCAAACTATTAAGTGAAAGAATGCATGCCAATGTTTGCATTATTAATGAACATAAAATGATGGGAATAATATAACTGCCTTATAATTAATAGTTGTTCAATCTTATACTTTAGTTTGTTTGTAATGGACATGTTTAGTAGTTGTTGTTTGTTTAAGTGGTTATAAGTGTTTTTCGTTTCTCGTTTTTTATAAAAATTAGACCGTTGGTTTTCCCGTTCAAATGGTTTGAAACTAGTAATTTTTGAGGCCCTTTATAGCTTGATGTTCGGTTTGAGTCAAGGCTCTATGCTGAAGACCGTACCTTGACATATAGTGGTTTACTTTTATAGATTGTGACTTAGACCGAGAGTTGTCTCATTGAAACTCATACCACATCTTTCTATATCTAAGATCGTTTTTACAGTACAAGAGTCAAATTGATGATTCCATTTTGAATGAACCGCCTTAATGGAAATTGACATGTTTGTGGTTTCTTTAAAGCATAGTATGATTAATGCATTGATCGTGTTTAATAATACATGTACCTTTAGTACTATTGGATATATTGCAGTGGTCAGTTTGTAGAAACACGGAGTGCACGGAGAGAACTGCCGACATTTGGCAGCAAAACTGACAATCTTGGTTCATTGATAGCATTGTTTATCCAAGCTACTTATATAAGATGCACGTTTATGATGTTTTACAAATTTGTAGATTTAAAATAAAATGAAGTTATATTATACAAGAAACGAATCAAAAACAGAAAAGACAGGTCATCTATTATTTTATAATTACCTCAAATACTTATATATTTTGACACTGACAATTAACTGAGGCATCTGGATAAAACTTACTGTAATACAAATACAAATAGAACAAACAAATATGAAAAATGAATTAAAAAAATATTACAATTTAAAAATAATAATTCAATATTGGATATCAGATACATATTATGTAGTTGATCACAAGTAATTAACACGATATCAATTACAAAACAATTCATTAGTTATTTAACAAGAACTTAATTCACTACGATTTATCTTCTTTTTCCATCATAAGTTTCAAAGTAATCCTGCAAGACGACACTTGTCATTGATTTGATCAGCATGAACATGTTTCATCACATTTTAGCTTTGCATGTTTATCCTATTTCATGCATCAGATATTAAGACCAGATATTGCATGAAAAAGTAAATCAGTGTACCAACATTGATGATAACAACCCCTAATCTAACCGAACGTGACCGTTAATATCAAACCAGTTCAACTATAAAGTTTGTAGAGCAGGGAAATGTGCAACTGTATGTTTCTAGATATGTGATAAATCTAAGAAATATATCAAAGTATAGAGTTTTACTTGCAGTGAAGAATTATCATTATAATGGCGATGTATATTCTTGTGTTTTCATTGTCTTCTTGGTACAATTTAGAACACACTGCTACTACGTGCCATTACCAGCCGTTTGTCACATATATTCCTGTCTACTTATTATTATTTGCGCACTGGATTTGTTTTTTGAGATTAATATCACTTACCTCTCTTTGAATACAGGTGGTTTGATATGCTGCTATTTAGTCAAAGGTTTATTTAGATGCATTGTATACAGCGATTTTTACGTTTACTAATTTAAATTTTGAAAATGGCTACTGTTAAATAAAAATATATAATAAGATATTAAAAAACTGAAACAGAAACAGAATGAAAATAAAATGAAATAATAGTATATATATGTGAATCTTGATGCATTAAATGTTATCAAAATACTCATGGAACTAAAAATATAACACGTTTGATCCCTACCGATTCATATAGACTTGTAATTAGGATATTTACTTAATATAAAAGCACACACACAAAGCAGTTGATGCTATAAACATCTTGTCAAAGCATTAAGCAGTAAAAGCCTATATGTAATGTTCTCATAAAAGAATCAGCAAAAAAACCATGTTCCAATTCATAATTCTATTAAATTGAAACTATGTGACTTATAGTAATTTTTGATATCTTGTGTATTAATTTGTGAGCTCGTGATTTTAGTTAACTTTAATATAAAAAGTCTTCAATAATTTAAATCGACAGTCATATCTTTCTTAGATTATAATTCAATTTATTTGTTAAAATTTACTAGAATAAAGGTATGTATATATATATATAGGGAACAGTATTCAAATATTTTATATTTAAAATATGAAAACTACTTTTCACAATGAATATGAGTAATCAAAAGTAAAATAATATAAATACCGAACTGTGAGGAAATTCAAAACGACAAACTAGACATAACTTACGTTTTATATTCACTTCATCTGTACAAAGGTGGTTGTCACCTACATAATATTAAAATTCTTCACGACATCATGCATATATAATAAATGAAAACAAAATATGCATATGCAAACACTTGAAATCGCTTTTATTATTATCGTATTTTAATGATCGCGTTAACTAACAGAATGTTCTCACTGGTTTTAAACGAAGCCAATGCCTTAATGAGAATTGAAATATTAGACGAATGCTACCTAAATAGTGTTTATATTCTTGTTTTTCATTTTTTCTACATGCTTTTTATTGTGTTTCTTTGATACGTATGACGTGGCTCTGTACATATACATTTAGTAGTTTGGTTATTGTTATATTTTTGAATATGAAATGCATCTTATGTCTTTACATATGCTTACTCCACTTTTGTTCTCATTAGGAACATCAATAACGAGCTCATTTTTATATCTAAGCTGATAATTTTTAAAATAATATCAACATGTTATATGTTAACTCCGTTTTGAACAAAATGCATTTTTCTAATCAAATATTTTGCAACGAGTTTCTATACATTTACAGTACTGTCATATTCAATTTACTGTGACGTATAATTTGAGGTTTTTTTTTTTTTTTTTTATCGCCTTACTTTTAATTAATTAACTTATGTACCTACATATGTTTGTTTTAGTAAAAATTTGTTCTTCATTTACGTGTAACTACAGTGTAAACTCAATATATTACCAAAACAGTAAGCAGATGTACATCTTAATGTTGGTCGGAGATAGTATACAAAGTAGCATCCACAATTCTTTATCATTATTTGTATTTCGTGAATGCAACAATCTCCATTGTAACTTGCCATACAGCATGTTCTGTTTACAATTTGATTATTAGCTGGATAAATTGGTTCACCATTAGTGTTTTCTTTTCAAGTTTAAATAAAAAGAAAAAATGACAATATATGCTACATACTATTTTTTTTAGTACATTTATATCATAGAAAACGAACTACATGAGTTAAACAATGATATGTAATTAAACATTATATGAGATTTCGATGATTTCCTAATGAATTTAGTGAATAATTAATACACCAAAACAACGTTTAGTTCTAGGATAAGTAAACAAATAGAATAACCCACTTGTGAACGATTTAATGTTACTACCGGGCAACATATGATATAAAAGCTAAGTAGTGGTATAATCAGATTATTGCATGGTATTTTTCCTATCGCATGTATTACCAGCCCTACGTTCAATATCAGCACAAGAGCCGCATGGCTCGAGGGCTGATAATACATGCGATATGAAAAATGACATTTTATGATCTTTTTATCATATGCTTCAAGAATGGAGAAAAATAACAGATTCATATATTGATCCTTTTCCGTGGTTTCCAAATAAAAGTTTATAGAGTGAAAATTTCACGGACGTCGGACCCTAAATTTAGTACATTCGATATGATATTTCTCATCATCTATACTTCTTTACTTCATGGCAAGTTGTCTTTATAGGAATCATACCACGACTCTTGACGTTTATATTGAATAAGATATTATCACAATATAAAAACTCTTCTCAGAATTTTTACTTCTTCCTTTTCATAAAGCAGTTGTCGGAAACGCTAATCGTTATATGTATTTGTTAAAGCAATGCCTTCTTTTAAATAAATTGTAAAATAAACAGATATTAAAATCAGACAAAAATTAACAGGAAAAGTGAAAGTGTGTAATGATATGATGCCGTACATTCCGAAATAATTTTTGCCTCAAAGTTTTGATTAAATTTTCATGTCGAAATATCTGAAACATGCGTTTGCGTAATGTGTTGATAAAAAAATATTAAAAAAAACAGTCTTTAAAACACAAAGAACAAGTGAATCAAATCTTCTTTTCGAGGAAAAACGTTTCCTATATTATTATCATACTTTTGAAATATGAACGAAAAATGTTACATGAATTAGTATTTTAATCAAATAGGTGTATAACTATCCTATGTACTGTTCTGAGACTCAAAGTATCAATGAAATCGGTAAATACTAATTTTCAATAAACATATTAAATATACTAACTATTTGAAAGCCATAAAGGTGATGCGGTGCCACACTGATAGCCATCTGATGTACACTGTGTAGGCATCTTTTCCCCTGCACATGAAGTGATCCTATACCAACCTTCATTCAAATTCGAATCGCACAGATCAGAACTGTCATTATAAGACACCGATCGATTTTCGTTACTCAAAAACTTGTCCGTTACACATGGATCTAAATGATAAAAATCAAAACTTATATCAATGTTGCTCTATATCATAGTTGTTTTTCGGTCATTATTTTGAACATAAATTAGGCCATAATTTTTCCTCTCATTGTTTTTACGTTTTTCGTTTCGGGACTTTATATAACTGACTATGCTGTATGTGTTTAACTCATTGTTGAAGGCCGCACGATGAACTATAGTCGTTAATTTCTGTGTCATGTGGTATATTGTGGAGATTCGTCTCATACGGCAATTCTACCTAATTTATATTATTAAAACTCTCAATAATGTAGCCATTTTATAAATTGATGTAAATAGTTAAACAGTAAGAGGGTACACTGTTATTTTAACTTCTCATCCGTCAGGCATTGCTTATCATTTAATACTTATTAATATGATGAGTTTATCCGTTATTATAAAGGCGGAAGGAATTCAACTGCTATCTCTGGTTATATAAAAACAGATTGTTAGAAGAGAAACAACAAAACAACAACTTCCGTTTTAAACGTTGATTTTTTTATTTTTCATCCTCGACGTTTGTTCCTGAAGTGATATTGTGAAGTGTACACAATTTTTTAATAAGGGCATACTTATTTCACTCCCGGTTTTTAGTGGATTTCGTGTTGTTTCTTATTTATTATTTATAACTGTTGATGTAAATGTCATTTGGTTTTGTTAGTCTTTGTTTACTCCTTGGTTTTGATTTTTATTGTCTTCTAAGACAATTCATTTAATATCTAATTAAAGAATTCTCTTGGAAGCAAAATAAATAGTCATGTTATCCTTTATTGATACAGAGGATACATATCAATCCTTCTAATTAAGAGACATGCTCTTGGTAAATAAATCGTATTTTTATAAAATTGGCTATACATAAGATTATGATTTTTATCGGCCCATGTTTAAAATCCGTGGAAAAAATTAAAAGACACTATCGATAAGCTACGACCAGCACAATATTCCAAACAGAATGACTATTCCGGGTTTTCAATATCTATACAGTTGGACTTACCCTCCATATTATTACTCTTCAACATTATCCCTGAATGTAGGGTCAATATGCACAAAAAAGTCAAAGAACAGAGAAAAAAAAAACTCTGAGAAAAATTCAAATCAGAAAGTCCTATATACAATGGCCAAATCAAAAGCACATACACATTAAACGAAGGGAAACCAACTGTCATATTCCTGGCTTGGTACACTTTGACACTTCCTTATGTAGAAAACTAAGTTAAGTAAGACGCTTATGTGATATCGCTTCAAATAAAAAGGGGGGTAATACATTTTATAATTCGTACCTTTATTCCATAGTTCCGATTACAAAACGCACAAATGGTTAATGTATAAGCCAATTGTAACTGTGTTTACATGTGTTATATTATTGAAAAGGCCTGTATTATCAAATCTTGTTATTTTGAGCAGCATTAGATATATTCACTTAATAACATGTACTTCAGTATTCGTAATAGCATAACAAACCTTACATTGATTAATTTAAAGTTGCTTTAACAAACATTTGATATTATGTAAGAATGTATCTGCCTAGTGCATATTGTTATAGCTCTAATTCTTTAGTCTTTTTTGTTTTGTTTTTTTTTGGCCAAGGAGTTATCACCTTCTGTTCGTATCCTTTGGTATACTCGACTAGACTTTAATGTTGGTTCTAATTGATTTTTAGGATTCTAGAGGTTGTATTTGTTTGGACTTAACTTTATTGGCTTCGAGAAAACGTAATAATACACATTTGATGCCTTAAAATTGACACCCTTACAATGGCTTCAATGTGAATGATGTATTCGTATTTCTTCCGACACACCTTTCTGGATTTCGAAATAGTTCATACAATGCCAAACTTCTTATTTTGTTTAGCTTAAAAAATAGCTTATTTTGTTATCGAATTCTTCAATTTTCCTTTACTTGTCGAACATAGAGCTTGCCATATCTTTTCAAAGAAAGAGCGTATTGTTGAATTCCCGAGCTCAGTGTCCATTTTTCTAGATTTCAATTTTTTAGAGAAAACAATAGTATACCGACTTACCTGAATAGGTCGATGCTTTAACTATAATAAAGCCGATTGATATAACAATATACAATGTTCCTCTGAAAAGCATTTTGATCATTATCATTGAAATCGCTCTGAATGTCTTCAGTGAATATTGTAAATGCTCATGTTGCTTCTATACTAATAAGTTTTTATTCAACGAATAACCTTATCATTTTACAGATAACAAATATGTTCTTCCTGTAGTTATATCCATACTTAGAAGACTAAATATTCAACAATATGAAACTCTATTGATTTTACACGGACATCTTTATATCAATTCTGATCAGTAAAAAAAGTTAGTAAATAATTTGCAACATTCTTTCTTTTGGTGACAGATCATCAAATATCTCCTCTATCCGCTAAATCCTACATTTAAAAGTTTGAATAAGAGTTATAACTTGACGGCTGTGAGTCAGATACTAAACTTCTCTTACAGAGAAACCTGTATGCAAACAACAATTTACCTTGTGTCTTAGTAGAGTCAAATAAGGATTAGTGTCGGTCTATACAAAGCACCCAAACTAGTTTTACAGTAATTCAGTATACGTATTGTCATTTTTATAAAGTTTCAACACTATGAATTTTTCGAAAACCTAAGGATTTTCTTATCCCAGGAAAAGATAACCTTAGCCGTATTTAGCAAAACGTTTTGGAATTTTGGGTCCTCAATGCTCTTCAACTTTGTACTTGTTTGGCTTTATAACTATTTCGATTTGAGCGTCACTGATGAGTCTTATGTAAACGAAACGTGAAACGTGCGTCTGGTATACCAAATTATAATCTTATAATCTCTCTCTCTCTCTCTCTCTCTCTCTCTCTCTCTCTCTCTCTCTCTCTCTCTCTCTCTCTCTCTCTCTCTCTCTCTCTCTCTCTCTCTCTCTCTCTCTCTCAATATCAATAAACTCAATATTAACTGTACAAAATCAAATTGAATAGTGATTGACTTGTTAAATATACTGTGATCAAGCACAAATAACTCAAATAACTTATAGTTATATTTTACTTGTTGTTGAACATCAACCATTCATCCATTCATTAAGTAATGGAAAAAACATCTTTCAAAATGCATGCAGATGTTGCATACATTTTTATATCATGACACTCACACAAGTGTGGTGTGATTGATAATGTTTAAACATGTTGAACAACTATAAGCGCGGTGGTTTAAAGAATAAGCCACGTTTGACATTGAATTCATTGGCACACATGCCAAAGCTGATGATAGGTGTAGACTAGAATTCACATTAACACGGATATAAGATAAAAACAATTGGAATTTTGAGGTTGTAGACGATATAGCATCATCAATTACCTTATATTACGTTAATAAGTAATGTAATTTGTGTCCATCACTTTTTGGTTTGTAAAACACAAATTATGAGCTGATCCAATATTCCACATGTTATTTAGTGTGTAAGAAATTTACAATTATTGTCATAAATCTTTACCGCTTGGTAGAAATTTGCGTTTTTCGCTAGAAAAGCACTAGCAACTGTTAATCAAACGTAAACTTTTAAACTCTATACAAACTTCCAGGTGCGAGAGTTTCTCGCTGCATTGAAGACCCTTGATATTGACCTTCTGCTGTTGTCTGTTCTATGGTCGGGTTGTTGTCTCTTTGACACATTCCCCATTCCCATTTTCAATTTTATTATCGAATATGTAATCTATTTTTATGAACACTATTTACTATTTCAAATGTTTAGTAGAGTTCCATAAAAAAATACCTATTTGGTTAAGCGATCAGAGAAATAACTCAAGACTTGCAAAACGATAAAAGAAAATGGTGAAGTTGAAACTTTATGATAGCACGACAAAGAACTGAAAAATGAAATTGAACGATTGATTAATATGGCTTGTTTTGGCCAGAGAGCAATACTTACAAATTATGATTTCGACAGTTTTGTTTTTTCCACTTAACAAGAAGTAAAATCACAAATATACTATATAAAAGTCCGAAGAAAACTCAAAACGGAAACTCCCTAATAAAATGGCAAAATCAAAAGCTCAAACACATCAAAAGAATGGATAACAACTGTCATATTCCTGACTTGGTACAGTAATAAAATATAAGTATGAAAATTGTTCCAAATTGTTTCTAAAAGAAAGAGAAAAAATCCAAACATTTAAACAGTACTAACTGACTTTATCACATAAGCTGAGATTAACAGGTTTAATTCTTTTGCCTACTTAGAAATATTGATTAATATGTGGTAAGATGACATGAACTTGAGGTTTATTTCCAAATTTAGCAACACATTTGTTTTTCCATTTATGCACAAAACCTTTATTTTGATCTGAGTTAGAGGCAATACATGCCTCAATGTTAGAACTCATTCATTTATCAAAAATATCAGTCAATATTTGTTCTACGAGGATGACCAGTTCTGTCCTTTTCATATAGTGCCTTAATTACTTAAATATGTTCTACATAGTTTTATATTTATACCTATGCACAGGAACCATTTTGTTTATATACTTATTTCAGTATGTTCTATTTTACCGTACCTGATTTTGTGGTGTTAAATCCTACAAAGTCCATCTAAATCATTATTGCAAAGAATTCCACTCAATCCAGTGCAAGTGGTCCTCTTAAACTTTCAGTGAGGTGTGAGGTTTTATTTGCTCTGGATTAGGGCCTCACTGTGATTTGAAATGACAAAAAAAGCAATACAAGCGAAGCTTCTTTGCTCTTATACGTTTTTTCTGTGAATGTACTAATTTTGTGTCATGGATGGATACCCCATGTACTTTTTCCCTATAATGACACGAAAGTGTGGGAAAATTTTATGCAGTATATGGCCATAATAGAGAGGATAGAGTCGAAAGTTTTATACTGCTAAATCAAACCGTTTCCAATCAATAAGTAATCATATTTTTCATGAAGGCGTATTACGTGAAAGATTCTCAGCGGGTAATAACACGACAGGTGTCACTGGTGGAGCAGAATCGGCTTACTATTCCAGAATAACCGATGTCATCTACGATTTTGAGTGGATTTGGAATAAGTATTCTATGTTGTGTTTTTTACAATTTTGGTTGTGCTTTCGTCGTTTTCCATATGGTTTTCATCTTCATTTTATATATGAATTAAGATTACAAGGTGTGATTGCAAAAGAGGGGCGAAATATACAAGAGGACCAGTCAAACTCATAAATCGAAAACAAACTTACAACGACATGGCTTAAAATGAAAAAGACAAACAAACAAATGATAGTACACAAGAAACAACATAGAAAATGAAATACTGTGAAACACGAACCCCACCATAACTAAGTGGTGATCTCAGGTGCTCCGGAAGGGTAAGTAGATCCTGTTTCGTATGTGGCACCGGCCGTGTTGCTCGTGTTATTACAAACCCGTTAAATAGTCTAATTCGGATGTCACATTCATGAAACGGGAAGGGGATTGTATTAACGACTTAAGAAACATATCTGATATCATCTGTGAAATGGTTATTCCATAACGGACAACCAGCATGTGATGGTGTCCGTAAAATTCACGAAGGAATGAGTTCAACTTTTCCATTTTGAACGGTTGGTTTAATAGCTCTCTTGTGAGCAGTAACCCTCCATAAGGGAAATCATGATAGGAAATACAAGCGCGGGAATATTGTGTCAACTGGGAGATATGTACTCCGTATGCAGGCCCTGCTGGCCATGGAATGTTGCTACATAGAAATGGAAATTTCACAATTTGGGAGCTGAAATCATCTCGGTTTCGTAAAGTTTTCAACCGACCTTAATTGTTAATTTCTTGATGTAGGTCAAGATATGAGGGAGACTTGTATCTTTCTATGTTGTGATGTTAGACTATTGTTCCAGAAAAGGTAGAAGGTTTGGTAATATTAAAACGTTTAATCCCGCTGCAATTGTTTGCACGTCCTAAGTCAGGAATCGGATGTCCAATGTTTGTGGTACGTTTCTGTGGTTCATAAGTGTTTCTCATTTTTCATTTTTACATAGATTCGACCGTTGGTTTCCCTGTTTGAATGGTTCTACACTAGTAATTTTTGGAGCTCTTTATAGCTTGCTGTACAGTGTGACCTATAATGGTTTACGTTTATAAATTTTTACTTGGATGTAGAGTTGTCTCATTGGCACTCATACCACATCTTCTTATATCTATTAACAGTATCTGTTGTATCCTTTATCTCTAGTTCGATGGGATAGATGCGTTTAACATAGTCATCAAATTTTGAATTATTCAGTGAGAGAACATCATCTATATAGCGGAAGGTAAGTTAAAGAATAATGCTGACTTCTTTATCCTGAGAAGTTCCTGTATGAAGTCAGTCTCATAATGATAAAAAAACAAGTCGATAAGAAAAGGGGAACAATTGGTTCCAATTGAATGCCGACACTCTGTTGAAAAACACGTTCTCCAAACGTTACAAATGTGTTGAAGAAATCAAACATCTTGATAATGTCAGTTTCAGAGAATGTTTTGTTTGACTCAGTGTGATCCTTTACAAAGTAGGATTTATATCTCCTTAAGACAAGATTCTTGTATCTTCGTTTGCCATTCTCAAAACAATACCAACTCTTTCGATTTGTCTTTTAGTTTGGAATGGGGAATACTACTAGAAAAGTAAAATGTTTTTATGCTATGCAAGATGAAAGAGTCTTAGATTGTATGTACTCTAACAGATTTTTAGAATATTTTAGTATCCATATCTGATTCACGCCACCTCTAGAATAGGCAGTTTCACAATAACTCTAAAGCCCGGCTTTGATTGAAGATAAAATAGATTTTAATAATTTAGAAAATGGTTTCGCGGAGCACTTGGAAGACCCAGCAATATACGGTTGTTTGTAAGTTTCCAATACAGTGATGGAAGATCCAGTTCTTCATCTTTGGTTAAAATTCCAAGGGAAAATGATTTGTGATACTAAAATAGCATGGATTCAAAAATATTTTAGTCAATGTATACCTTCAACAACAGTCATCACCAAAATGAAACAAAAGTGTAATATTTGAGTGTCAATAACCTTTAGGTATCTTCCTGTTTTGTTCCACAATATCGTCATGTTTTCTAACATATCGATCATCGTTAAACTTAAAGATAGAGATTCTAACGTAGACTGTTATATGACAACGAAGTATTCACACATATCAATAAATTATATAGCATTCCTATGGAAAATAAATTCGTTTTATTATGCTGATATATAAAGATGGCGTCATACAAAACTGAAAATGATATATGTTCCTTCGGATTATTTAGTCACTTCACAATTATCAAAGGATAAACATTGTTGTTAAACAGAACATTGTCGACGAATAAAAACGTTATACAGTTTATATTTGTGAACTTCAATTGTCTTGTCGATTGTATATAAGAATAGATCTACATAACTCTCTTTGTGTATATCAATTTTTGTTGCAGAAATCAGTTAACACAGATTATGTTTGATATCCTAAATCACATATTATTTTTTATAGTTAAAATTACAGGTAATATAAAGTTTTGTCTCTTAAATCGCAAATTAGGTTTGCTATCTGTATCACAAGTAATGATTGATATCTTTTTCACATATAATGCTGTAAACATATCCTAACAAATCATGTTTGATGTCAATTATCATAAATCATTATATATAAGTAACACTAATCACATGTAATGACTTTCATTTACCACAAATAATAATTATAATAAATCTCAAATCTTGGATTGAAGCATTTATTACAAATCATGCATAACTGTACTGTTATATTTAACATTTCCCATTTAAGACACAGCATTAAAAAATCATCAATATGTCAATAATTGATCCTTGCGTCCTATTTTTTCCCTGGTATATACACGAAGTTACTGACATATCCAGATACAGCATTTGGCATTTCTTTGGAAACTGGATTGTTCAACATCATGGTTGAATCTCCAATGTTAGATTTCCTATAATTAAAACAAACGAAATATTATCAAACGAATATTTTACGCTTAAAATTAATCATAAAATACAAATTTTCTCCTGGATTAACAATATCGCTGGTAAAAAATTTACACTTAAAACGTTTCTGAATTTAAGTATGTTTACCCCCCCCCCCCCCCCTTTTATAAAACCCAATTGGAAACTAACTTCCTACAAGCAAATTGTATTACTATAAAAATGTTAAGTGATTTATAAATAGATCCTTCTAAATTCATCAGAAGAGCCGTGGTGTAGTGGTTTGCGCATCAGACTACTGATTCGATTCCAACTCCAGGGACTGCTTTTTCGGCTCTCCCTTGACACCACTTGCGAGTATGCGAGAAACGATGATAGTCCGCCAGAAGGGGACGATAAATGGCTGACCCGTGAAAACAGAAAGCCTTATCTCTTGCACATAAAAGGCACACTTTAAGAGTCTAATACCGCTACAAGGCAACACTCACACCTAGTAGAAAGGGATTACTATCAGTTGCAATAGCTTGTTTCTCAATCCACTATTATTCACTACTATCCACTAATAAATATGTTTAAAGTAAACGTAACTTTAACCAACGGATAAGTATGCTTTGTCTTTTGTTGTTGCTGGAGATTTTTTTTCGGTTCAACTTCAACGCTACTTGCAAAACATTTGATCAGATATATGATTGCAATTATAATTTGGATCAGCAATTTTCCAGCTGAGTTTGGCGTTATTTTTTGTTTAATCTGGCTCCACATGTTTGACTTTGACGTAATTGAACAATAAAACTCGGAATTTTAATCTTGATCTTTATGGGAAGCATTGTCACCGCTTTTATTATTTTCATGTCTTAATAATATTACTTATCTGAATAAATGACAGTGTTAGTATATATATTTAAAAGATATTTAATTGTTCATTAAGATCATCTTATACCTTTTTGTCAAATGTTTTATCACTTTTATGATTACTATGGTTAGAATAACTCCTCCAGCAACGCCTCCAATTGCTATGCCTATATATAGGGCAACGTTGTTCTTCTCTTCCACAACTCCTGTAATATGTAGTGGACAAATATGGCATAGTAAAACAAGTTACATTGAAGATAATACACCTATTTGAACTCTTATACAAACGTTGAAGAACTGGTTAAACCAAGTTGGTCCAAAACTCAAACCAAGCAAGAACAGGAATAGAAACATTCATGTGCTTCTACGGCAGTATAATTTGTACCGGTAATGTTACTGCATTCCGTAATCTAAAATAGTTTCATTTTTTTATGTCAGATTTATTAATTAGAAGAACATCTGTTGTGAATGCAAAATACAGATCTAGATATACTGACTAATGGGCTTTCGATACCATAGAGGACTAACTGTCTACCAGCAGAATATTGACCCAGTGATTGTTATAACAATCATGGTACTATTATCACTGCACCAAATGAGCATATCGACAATTTTTGTTTTATTTTGTGTTTTGCAGAATATTAGAAAAGATCCAAAGATAATATAAACTATCAATAGCCGATGATACCAAAAAGGGTTAAATTCAAAGGCAAAATTGGACAATTGGTTTTCAGTTTTACATGAGGAAGGTGGATTCTTTGATAAAAATGAAAACAATGTGTTATTGGTAGTACCTAAGTTTTGGCTTCTTGTCTAATGCTACACGCCGGACAAAGTAGAGGAAGTTGTAACAGAGCCCTTCATCTTTTTAAATTAGAATTTCTAGTCAATGATGACGTTTTTTGAAATAAGTTAAATTATAATAATAAATGAACTGCTTACAAAAATTGGAACGTTTCGAAATACTATTCTACTTTGAGAATATCACAGAAGTTATATAAGGAATTAACTTTCTGAATTTTGGGTCTCCGAAGCTCTTTATTATACGTTTTAACGTTTCATATTTGAGCGTCACTGATGACTCTTTTTTTTTTATTACTTAACCTGCAACTGCCATACACACTTTTAATCCTGGTATCTATGATAATTTTGTTTTGTGCTTTGTTAACTCTCCATCTGAACTTAGAAGGACTCTGATGTATATGCAAATGGCTTCAATTTCTGTTTCAGTAAAATGGATTTTTTTCTTAATCCATTAAAACTGGACATTGCATGTGAATAAATTTCTTGTTAACACATGGTACAAAACTCGTGTTATAGAGAAATAACACTTGGCTATTATCTTACGGGTACCTATATTACTTATTAATTCACTATGTCATATGTTCTCTTCGAATAAAACTATTTTACAGTATACGTACTCGGTTTTTCAGGACAAGTGGTCTGAAAAAAATAAATATCAATAGAAATGAATTTCTTTTGTATATATTATTACTTAACTGAAAGATTGATAAGCAATAAAAATAACATATATTCTTATAAACATTTGACAATCTGCCAAATATGAGACTGATTCACAAGATTCAACACTATGGTATCAACGAGCAAACTATAAACTGGATAAGAAGTTTCCTTAGTAACTTAGACAACAATGCGTACATGTCAATGGGTCATGATCAAGTCGGAGGAACATAACCAATTGAATTCCACAAGGCTCTGTATTGGGACCAATTTTATTCGTTCTATTCATCAACTACTTGCCAAACAATTTCATATCAGATGTGTTCATGTTCGCAGATGATACCAAATTAGTAAAAGAAATAGTCAACCAGAGCGATCAGAAATTTTTTCTGGAAGACCTTGATATCCTATTTGATTTATATATTTTTTTTACAGACAAGTGTTAATTTTAACTAATTAGCGGATGGAATACTTCACCCGAACCTCCAAACTACAAGATGAAAAGTATGAGGGCGGCCGCACTACCCTTGAAAATGTTGAAACAAAAAAAGATGTTGGAATAACTATTAACATGAATCTTATTTTCAAATCATACTTAAAATCAATTTGATAAGCTAATCAGATCTTACAATGAAATACTTGACATATGGAGACCGTCTACGAAAACTCAAGCTTCCGGCCCTCTAAATCCGACGTTTACGAGGTGACATGATAGAAGTGAACAAGTTATTGACAGAATTATACGACTATAGAGTAACAAGAGGTTTACTAGAGATGCACAATAGAACTAAATCAACAAGAGGCCACTCAATTAAACTGATGAAACAACGAAGTCTGGATCTGAGGAAGTATTTTTTCACCAATATAGTTTTAGACATATGTAACAGCCAGACAAGTATTATCTGCAAAAGCTTTAAACAATATAGAATAGATGAACTTTGGGCCAACCAACCATTCATGTCCAATTTTGAAGCAGGCTGAAATTTTATCTAGAAGTGTGAAAAACGTACAATTTTAAAAATACAACGGTTGTGAAGTATAGCAGAATATAATGGTACAACAATGCCAGCGTTTTGAAGATCCATAAGTGTCCATAGTTCACAAATAATACTTGGTTTTAAGTATAGACTCTAGGTACTTGCATGTAAATCATTTTAGTAAGTGTCTATTTTTTGTGTGGTCGTTTATATTTCATCTTTACTGTTTGTTCTATTTTTGGTTATATACTTCAAGCATGGACCGGTATTTATTCATCCCACAATAGTGTTTTAGTTCCATGGTCATTGTTGTTTTCTTGTCTTTAGGTTTTGCTTGTGACTTTCTCTATAGAGTATATAAATGCATTTGTTTGCTTTGTTAAAACAAAACAAAGTTTAGGGTTTTATTTTTGACGTTTTAACAAATTACTTCTGTATGTTTTGCTCACTCATTGTGGTCTATAGAATAGAAATAGCAATGCTATAATCTACCGTAAGGCGATTGAAAGGTTAAGCTACATGTAGCTATAAAACGAGGTGAAATCCACTATTTTTTAAATAAGGAAATGCCTAGAATAAGTCTAGAATATGACAGTTGTTTTTCATTTTGTTTAGTGTTTGAGCTTTTGATTTTGCCATTTGAAATGAACTTTCTTTCTAAATTTTCCTTGGAGTTTGGTTTATTATTATTTTGCGTGTACATTCAATAAAGGAATGATGATACTACAATATTCGGGATTGGAAACTAAAAGAAAATTTGAAGATGCTTCAACCTCTCTATTGTGTCTTGTATGGATTGCTTGGTATAGTTTTAATTGATACTCAATTATTGATGCGTCATCTTAAATTGAAAGATTGTAACATAATGATATTAAAACTTACAAGTTCTTCACATTCAAATGTTGTGCTATTACAACTGTAACATAAAGAGTCGTAAACAAGCATGCTGAGTTGATCTGTAAAGTCTTTACCATTGTTTGATATTGAAATGTGGAAACCTGTTGCCACATTTGCAATGTCGATGGAGCGCTTACTTCTGGCAGCTGGTAATTCACATAACATAAAAAAAGAACTCTTATAAATTCCCGAATTAATGAAGCCTTCGGTTTCGGTGATTACTGTAGTATTTTTATTCTTCTTTACCTGACAAAGAATGAAAGTGATTTTAAATACCTAAACACATCAATTGAATAAATCCACTGTCTCTACTTTATGTTGATGTTTTCAAACACATCACAGACGACTTCGTTGATTTTACTATGATTGACGTATTACTAAACAATTACCATTTAAAAGCATTTTATATGTCTTAGATGTTGATTATTTTGGTAGTGGCTTCAACTTTACCTTGCTTTCATCTCTTTTTTTCTGTGTAGTGTTTATTAGATTCTAGCTTGTCTCTCTCGGTTTTCGACTTTAGTTTTGTCTGGTGTTTAGCCTGTTGTGGCCTTTGTTGTTTTTAAATGTATGTTTGATATCTTTTTAAAAAATCGTACATCTAGTCTCGAGCATCAAATGTTTAATGTTGTGACGCTTAATATTATTTACTATTCTTGGTTTCGTTGCAATTAAAGAAGCTATTTCTTCTCCCGGCACCTAGCTATAAAATTGACTCATTCATAGCGGTTACTGGGATAAATGAAATTTCAATATTATTTTCTAGTTTTGATAATGAGAAGTTAATTTAATAAGGAAAATCAAAATGATTATCTTAGTATCTTCGCTGTAAGTATCACTACAAAGCTTACGTAACTAGGTTCCGATTGTCTTTGCCTTTGTTTTAATGTCTTTTTTTTCTGCTAATTGGTAATTAATTATAGTTTTGGTTTTCACTTCTATTTTATAGGATTTACTGCCGGACTTTTGATTCTGATTGACTCCTTAATAGTTTATTTTTGTATGTTTGATGTTTAAACAACACAACTGAATTAATTTTCGTGAAAATTCAAAGCTGACAACAAATAACTTGTATTCTTTTTTTTTTCAAACAGCGGTGCTTTCAAATTGTAATTCACATCAAACCCCCATTAACTGTGATGTAAGATAGTAATGAATTGATCACAGAAAGAACTTAATTCAATAAAAAATACCAAAAAAGGGTTCAAACTGAAATTTTTTGAAATTATGCAAACAATTTTTCATTTTATTATATACTTACAGTAAAAGGAACAAATTTACAGGACAGACTATTTCTGACGAAATCATATCCTGGTATGATAAACTTTCTACAAGATTTTTTGGAACTGTCGCATGCACCTTCAAATGCTTCTTTTTCCAAAAGTGGGGGCTTGTTTTTGTTGGTAGAACAATCAGCACCAGAAAAACTTGCAGCACATTGACATTCGCCTACAATAAACACCAAACTATCATGTGATCATGCATCATATACATAAGGGCTCATATACTTAAACTATAAGTCAACTGGTGAGTCTTAGCTTGACTGTCAACTTATTTTTATTTCGTTGATTTCGTTCGTTCACAATACATCATACAATTACGTTGTACCAAAAGATAAAAAACATCATTTTAATTAGTTCATGGGTCAAAAACGTTTCCTGTAGTTATATTCATCGGAAGTGCTCAAACCAAAATAATGCATGGAGGTATTGACCTCATCAGTTGGAGATCTTTATGACAAAGTTTAATCCAGATATCATCTAATTTATAATTTCTTAAGGTTAGCTTTGTCTACATTTGTGTTTAATCTTACGGTATTTATCCTTGATATTGTGTATTGAAATTACACAATTCAGAAATAAAAATGCTGAAAAAAACCAAAACCGAAAATTATATACTGTCCTTAAGTTTAAATATCTCGAAATTGTTCTGATTATTACACTAAATATTTCACCCTTCACTGGCTACAGTACATGTTTTTTCTATTGTTTTGGTCATATTCCTTTGCATTGTGATGTTTTCGTAAAAAGTCACATTGATAGACGGAATGTTACAACAATGTTTATAATTAGTATAAAGCTTTTTGTAGGTTGTAGTTTAAAGAGAGGCGGAAGATTCCATATGGATATATCAATGGATATCAATACAACATCTTCACAAGTGAATCGATAAACAATATTTACAATTTACGCATATGTTAAATTTGTTAAGAAATATTAAACCAGACCAAATACAAATACATTTATGAAAATGAAAATACAAAATGTTTCTTAGTCGTCGAATTAAACTGTTTTACCTTCTGAACATATTCCGTGACCAGAACAGTTACCGGGACAAGTTGCCTCTTCAATGATCGATAAGATCGATTTTTCACTACCAGTCGAGTTTGTACTGTTTGTTTTACTAAAAATTTCAGTCCTTACTGCTTCTTGTTTACATGCATTTGCAAAGTTATCAATAGTTGCCCTTAGCCAGATGGCACTTCCTGAAGCCTAAAATGTAATTACATTTTTATTCCTATTCAATATTACTGATTTCTTAAAAGCTGCTAAAAAATGCTGAAAAAGCTCAACAAGGTCATAAGGATCGCTGACAAGTATGGATGTAATGTTACCACCGATTCAAACAGCAATACATTGTTAATGGATTGTTTACCCCAATGATGTCCTGGATTGGGAGATGTAGACTCTAAGCACAACCCTGTGCTTTGCATAACTGCTTGGTTGTTTCGTCTCTTAAATTGATGAGTTGTTCAGTAATACATTTGTCCAAGTTTCTGATGCCTTCGTACTCAAGTTGTTGTTGTCTTACTTCTTGTTATTTTCGATGTAGATTGTGATTCAAGGATTGCGCTGATGTTTTAGACTTATAAATAATTTTTTATAGACTTTATGGTGTAGTACATTACACGCCAACCCATATATATTAATCAAACCTGCCTAAAAACGTCTCTTGATTCATACTTGTCTTCAGGTTTTTGTTAAGTAATCAGAAAAGTTTTATGTTTCGGATGAGCAAATCGAAGGTGAACATACATACCTTTTCACAAATTAGTTCATTCATTACTTGTACCAATTTTTATATAGAGTGTACATTAATTTGCGACTGGAGACGGATAATGTGTCATAGAGATAACATTCAGCTCTTCTGTGTTAACATGAGTTATCATTGATTATGTGCATAATTATAAATTAACTGTTAACAAAACTTTGAATTTGTGTAATACTAAGGCTTTTCTGCCTCTGGAAGAGATCACCTTAGCTGTATTTGGCAAAAAATTTAGGAACTTTGGTCCTCAATGCTATTTACCTCCGTACGTTATTTGGGCTTTTAAAATAATTAATTCGAGCGTCACTGCTGAGTCTTTTGTAGACGAAACGCTCGTCTAGAGTAAATATACATTGTTTCTGTAATCTATGATAATTTTATATTAGTCCAAAAAGCAGAAATAGCCCAAGGACATCAAAGGGATTTCAATACAGTGAGACAATCTCGCAACTGGAGGCGGTAATCAGCTGGACCATAAACAAAAATGAGTACTAGTTCAGCAAAAATTGACGTCACGCTAAACTCCGAAACATGTAAATACACCAAAATTAGTTAAAATATATACTAGTAAACAAAATAATGTTCGAAACGTATCAATAGAAAAAGGAAATGTCAACGCCTCGGCAAAAAAAACGACCGACAATGGGAAGTCAATAAGGTACAGAAAACACCGAAGTTCTGACTACTGGGCTGGTAAGTACAAATTCGACGATGCCACAATCAATGAAAAGGGAACTTCTGTATTTTAAAGTTGTGATGGATTTATTTCTATGTTTGTCACATCATTTTTTCAATATTTTTCCAGTTTATGAAATAAAATAAAACGCGTTCTCACGTCACCTATTATTGGTCCTAATTCCATATCACATTTAATTTTGAATTATCACTTTTAAATAGTCTTTTGAGGATCAATACTTGTATACCATCACCGTTATTTTGAGATGAAAAACAGCAATAAAATTGCTGTTCCTTTGTTTTATGTGTGGTTTTGCTGTGAATGTACTGAAGTTGTGTCATGGATGGATATCCTTTTTTTTCCCTTCAAATCTATTACAAAAAATCATTCTAATGTTTGGTCTAACAAAGTTTAGATTAAGTTTTACCTATTTATATCTTTAAAATACTAAATATTGCTAACTTTGTACTTGTTTCTAAATAAAAGAATGCTTACTTTTATATCCAGAATACATGACTCAATATAGGAGCTGCTTTCTACTGATGGAACATGCTCTGAACAAGGTCCAAAGGCTGGTGCACTTCGAAATTTGTCAGTGCAATGATTCCTGGCAGTATTCTCAGTCCATCCATTCTGCCATTCTTCTATCGGTAACTAAAATTTATAAACAGTTTTATATCTGAAGCTGAAGCTGAAACTTATACAAATATTCATAAAACCCATACAGTCTTTATTACCACTTTCAAAATGCTTGATTAATGCTAAATCGTTATTTACATAATAATTGCAGGATAATTGCTATACCTAACTGCTTTAACTTGAAGAGAGGTAAAATTTATCAGAAGGTACCAAATCCAATTCCCTCCCCCTCAATTTAAAAAAAAGCAGTCGTTATGTATATAGCTATAAATGACCATCTGCAAAAGTTAACATAGCTTTCCTCTCATTGAAAAAGTTTCATGACAGGAACTCCTGGGCTGTATCCAGTAATAATTTAACTGTTCTTTATTTCCTCTATAACTTTTTTTAAAGAACATGAAAAAGGACACATTCTTAAAATCCTATTATTCTATCATAAAGATCAATATTACAAGGCAAATTTTGTCAATTGCTTTTTATATCAATCTGATCTTAGATTGAAAGTTAAAATTAGTCTTTGAGTTCGGGCATGCCATTCAATTTCACACACAGATTGAGTCTTAACATTTGTTTTTTTTCATCTGTATCATACATTTGTCAATCCACCAACGGTATCGTTTGTGAATCAATATGACATATATATGTAATTTGAGCTTTTAAATGAAAATTTATTGTTGGTAGATAAGATTTCACTATTTTTAATTTTAATATTGAAAGGACTTGAATGTTGTTTTATAAATGTTGATTAACTAGAAAAGGGTTGTATCCTCATTTCGGGATTGTGTAATTAGTTTGACATCTGCGTTGTGCTATTTGTTGACATCTGCAGTGGAGTTTTAGTTGGTTCAGTACTTGTCTTAGGCTTTTTGTCTCTCTGTTTGTTTGTTTATAATTTGTTTTGTTATTGTTTTTTTCTTTTATGTAATTGAAGAAATGTGCTTTTGTTTGGGTGTTTATTGCCGTTTTGATAGTTATCTTTTTTTGTGGTTGTTCATTGTTTTTTTACACCAATATAAATATAAAGTATACATTAAATACTATATATATGTATGTAATAGATAAATAGGAATATAAACTATTGAATCGAGGTAAAAATATTAGAGAATCAGAATAATAAACATTTTTTGCTGTATAACAATTTTAAATCATATCTTAACGGTCAGTTTTTCGTAATGGAAATAGAGTGCATTTTCAACAGATTTGGATACATTTCAAGAAACTGATTTTAACAAATTCATATTAAAAACATCGGGAATTATTACATGTACATGGAAAAATATAATTGTCGTACACAATAGTGTTCAAAATAAGTCATGCTGTAATTTGCCTTACTATTTTGGGGTTTTCTTGTTCTTCAGTCATAATATAAATTGGAGGTTTTTCATCATCATCTTCCATTTCTATTTCTCTTTCTTCCCTTTTCAGTTGGTCGTTTAAAAATGCTCCTCTCTTATTTCGTAAGATTTTATTTGTGCATGACGCAGTATACACACTAGATGTTGTGGTTGACTGTCTACATTTTTCCGTTGCCTTAGTCCAGTCACATTTAAAAATAGCTTCACCATGGGGAAAAGTTTTAGTTGGAACCTTACAGGTACAGTACTGTTGTCCGTGATATACAGGATCTTTCAATTTTCCGTCTGGATTGAAAAGGGTTTCCTCCTGTGATGCTCTAAAATATTTATAATAACTATATTGCTAAAGCCAATTCTCAACTGGTTAGTGATGAAGAGTTAAACATTTCAAAAACATGGTTTTATAATTTTGACATTTTGATTAAAAAAAAAAAAAATAGGAGTGCAATATTTCGAATATTTGTTAAATCTGGAACATTTTCAACTTTGCCTCATATTGTGAAAATACCTATAATTAAAGTTATCTTCTAATTATGAGAGTTTTTATTGACAAACATTCATAAATGTGTTCGGTTGATTTTGAATTGATTTTAAAGGTCAACTTGAAACAATAAAACCTGTTATTATATTGTTCATTTTTTTATACATATACATGTATACAGTGTACAGAAAATTTATTTTTTGCGATATTGACACGACCAACAAAAATCCGATATTAATTATTGAGAATTCAGGAATAACTGCACACAGATATATGCATAAGATATCCGCATGCAAGTTCTTATTATTGTGATACTCACCAAGCAGAATTATGCGCAACAACAAAAATTACAATGGTTTCTTAATATATGAATTTACAGTAATTTATATTTCAAATATCAAAGATCTAGAACGGGATTTAGAGTTGATACATAGTCGTTTGATACATAGGTGCATAAAGTGCTCTTCTTTTTATATATATTTCAGCTTTTTATGACAAGAGTGTCTGATGATTGTTACGTATATGTTGCAATGTATATAATATGAAAGCAGAGCAAATATTTAATGCAAAATCTCTAAACTATATCGTATATTGTTCGTTTTAACACTAATAGTCTGTTCACACTTTCAAACTTCCATGTAATTAAAAATAGTTAGTTATTTTGTAAATCATTGGTGCTAAAATATGCCAATTATACACCATCGAATCTGCTAGTAATGTCGCTCGTTATATACTTTGCATTTTAATCTTATGCAAAATTATGTCATTATAAATCAGTTTAATACACACTTCCATGATTCTGCAAATGTCTTCACATCGGCTGGAAATGCTGTATTGCGTGGCGTCAAATCATCTTTAACATCTCCATTATATTTTCCACAAAGTCCAGAAGTAAACCCTTTGTCTAGGACTGATGGAATAATGTTTATTCCCTGAATCCAGTAGCTGTTAGAAATTTTTCCATGTGTAAAGGTTATCGTTGTTCCTGTCGGGAGAATTATCTGCCAAAAAAATACTGCTTATCTTTTTTAACGACATTAAATAGTACAGTATTCTTAAAAAAAATTAAAAGAAAGGAATCGTAATTTTGCAAAAAATAATGTGTTTATCCAAACAAACCTTTCCTTAAAATTTTATCAATCTATTTACAGTCTTCTTTTATAAATCTATTGCGAAATTTAACACAATAATCACCATAGATTATGATGGAATTATAGAAGAAAAAATGTTAAAAACAATATTCATTGTTACCATTTGGAAAAAGGCTTTACTAGATATTATTTATAGGTTAGACAATACTTGGTCATGTTTTAGAAGATTTAAGCCCAAGGCAAAGCCGAGGGCTTAAAATTTCATAAAACATGACCAAGTATTGTCTGACCAATTTAGAACATATTCACACTTTCGTGTGACCTTACAAAACTATCCATTCCCATTGTAATATTCAAACCTAAATAAGAGTTCACATTTTATACTGAACTAAATATAAAACATAGGTAAAGATAGTTTCAATGGATGAAATGAAAAAGCACTGACATAGTTTGTGAAGGATAAATTGTTTTTCTTCTGCTTCAGGTAAAATTTAATACTTATAAATCTTTAGATTTTTTTTTATCTTAAAAAGCAACACAATGAAAATTTGTTTAATTTTTTTTTTATAAATATGAAACTCTCTGTATGAATATTTGAATTCAGACCATTCAACATTAAATGCTTACTTTTTATTGATAAATTTAAATGTATTGTGTTTCTCCGAAAACAATCCTTTGCTTTATATATCAACGGTCTGGCATTGTGTTGTTTTGAAAGAAAAAGAAAATAATTCCCTCAAATGTAAGGTACATAAATTAAATAAATACCAATATTTGTCTATCGTAAGCTAAAGAGATGGCCTATGAAAATATTGAATATACAACATCACTGTACGATCATTTGCAAAGCAACTGTTCTATATGTGGCAAAACAAGAAACAAACAAAATAATAATCAGAAAAAATTAAAAAGTTATCCCAAAAAAAGAAAATGCCTTTACTGCAAATAAAAAATACAATCCCGAATTACAAATTTCTATCTTCATTTTTGGCTGTTAAAAAACCTTTCGTTCAAATCCTTCTACTGAATGAATTTCATCAGTCTTGATATTTTACATTACCTGTAAATATTCATTTATATTACCTTGTACGTATTACCAATATCTGTAACTATTAAATTTTGGTCATCACACAATCTATTTATTACATAACGGTTTACTCTTCGTCGACTGTCAGAGGGTGCTTTAGTGGAACAAAAATTTGCCACAAATAAACTGTTTCCACTTCTTGCAGCGACTCCACAATTGCAAAGTACGGTACTGGAACATTTTTTGTAATATGCATTTATCTGAAATTTATTATTGCAGACTTTAAGTGAATGGAAGGTATCTAGACATTTAAAGCAGGACATTAAGTAAGCTGATTTGTTGTATCAATGTTATATTTTTGGAAATAACACATAGCTCTTTTTGACTTTTTTGACAAATATATTTAATGCATGATTACTGCAAAATAGGTTTTTAATCCCTACAAGGAACTTAACAAGAATACTTTTTCTATAAAATTTGCAATTTAAACAATAAGGTATTGCGTTTCTTATTTCGCGAGTCAATACCATTCACGAGGTCATTATTTTGTCTGTGGATGTCAAACTTGTTAGTTCTGTTATATTGTTGTGTTTCATCATTCAAACTTGCTTTGAAAAGATTACATACTCATGAATATTGAAATGTTCACAAATTTTTATCTGCATTATGTCTAGTATCTATCCACATTGAACTTAAAAAGTTTGTTAATGGAGTTTGTCTTTCGTTTCACCGACATATACCATACAAAATAGTTACATTCTTATATAAACAAGATTAGAAAGTTTAATGTTTGAAGATTTAAGAAGATTTGGTATGAGTGCCAATGAGACAAATCTCCATCCAGGTCACAATTTGTAAAAGTAAACCATTATAGGTCCAATTACGTTAGATCATTTTCAGTGCTGGTTTTGGTATGATGTTTCACTTAGAATGATAATAAAACGATTGCTTCATTTCACAGCTGTGCATATATGTATACGTACTCAAATTAATGATGTGTATTTAATTCCATTACATAGTATGTTTATGTGTCTGTATTCCAAAGTTGGAATGCTGTCTTTTTTTAATCAGTTCAGGTTTGTTATCTGCATACAGTTCAGTTAAATTGTTAATATACATGTATTTTTCAACCTAATTTTCAGCATACAACAAGTAAATTGTAGACGGTTATGAAACTTGGCAAGTATATGTCGTGTAGAACTAATTGTAGAGATGCACTTTGACAGAAAATAAATTACGATTTCGCCACAATAGTTTATCTTATAGTTTGTGTCTGTGTGTGTTGCATTGCCTTTTGGTTTCGTTGCACTTTAGAGTATCTGTTGTTTCGTTTTTTCCTCTTATATTTGATGTGTTTTTCTCAGTTTTAGTTTGTAACCCGGGTTTGTTTTCTCTCAATCGATTAATGACTTTCGAACAGCAGTACTACTGTTGCCTGTTTTACGTTTATAAATATCCTGTTATTAGGTATATAAAAACACTGATAATTTATAGGATTTCCATAAACACCAGAGCCAGCATTATTACAATGCTTTATTTTCATTTATTGTTCATATTATATTGCAAGGACAATGTTAAAAGATTTAACACAAAACAACTAGTAATGATTTTGACGCACCATAAATCGGTAATGAACATGGAAACAAAATATTGATTATACCTGTAAGGGTAGTCTATCGTGCATATATAAAATGTATTCTCCTTCCGTAAGTCCATTACGAATCTGTAACTCATAAGATCTAAAATAAACATATATATGATATCAAATAACAACAGAACACATTGATATTATAAATAACGACAAACAGTGTATTCTGTGTTTTATGTTTATATGAAGGTTGGCAAGCTGATAAAATAAACCTATTGGTGGCACCTTGTGGTATTTTCTAGTTTGTGTGACTTGAGTGATGTCTTGCAGTCGTTAATTATTTGTTACTTCAATTTTAAACCTTCATTTGCGCGAAGACGTTACTCAGTTGTCAAAATAACACACACAAAAAGTGCTATTTTTTAAAAGAATTGCATACTAAAAACTTCTTTAAGCCTTTTACTGCATCATGATTGCTGTTATCAATAAATGAAAAAGGTAGTTATTTTATTATCAGTCTGATTTGATTAGTTGATGTGAACAAGTTAACATGTAAACAAATTATCTGTATTGCATGTACATTATAATAGCTGTAACTTCAAACCAAGTTTTTTTTTGTAAAGATTAACAATAATATGGTGTTTACAGCATATACAATTTAACGCTTTAAAACCACCACCTTACAATAGTTAAATTCAAACTAATTCATTAACGTACGTGTACAACATACTTTGAATCAAATGTTCTCATATGAGGATCATTGTACGAGTAGCAAGCAGCTCCTCTAGTTGCAACATCACCATCTGTTACTAATACCTTTTAAACAAATTTTTATGTAATGGTTATTAAACAAACATCTTGATAAAGGGTAATTTACAGAACATATTCAAATTATAAGCATGATACTATACTTAGTATATATAAGAAGATGTTATATGTACTGTGAATTTATATAATAAGCGATTATATATAAGCACTTTTCAGAGATTATGTATAATTGCTAGAAAAAACGTCAGGGTGATATCACATAGTAACTGAAACGAAGAAACCGTTTTGTTTATGAAGGAAAGGAATTAAATTTATTATGTTATTCCATAAAATCATATTAAAACATCATTATAAACATAAATTGCAAAAAGCACAATATATGTGTTTACAAAAATGTTAAAATGATAAGCACAATATATTAAAATGATAAACACATTATATTTCAATACTAGTAAAAAGGTATTCAAATGACAAACAATATTATAAAATGTTATGTACAATGTTAAAAATAATCATTTATGATTTGCCTTGAGAAGTAATAAGCAGGAGTTTTGTCTTCTTAATAACTGATTTTTTTGTCATAAAAAAAGATGTTATTGTATTTGTTCTTTTCCTTTTTTTCTTAGAAATTTTCAGTAACTATTGAGCATACGTTTGCTGCAAAACAAGTCACATAAGTGCCATTGTCATATCATACTTATTTATTTGTGAAATAATGTGGTTTAACACTGTTCACTTAAAATTTCAATGAATGAAAGAAAACGAATAATAATTTGTCTATATTTGATACTTTTATAATATGGAAATTCCCAGAAATCATATTCGGGAATTTGTAAATTAATTAGTACCATGTTCATTGATACTATAAAATCAATAGTAATTTTTAGGACTTCTATATAATCATTAGTGATTTAGGTGATTTATCATTATTCCGAAAAAAAAATAGAGATTTTACACAATTCCTGATTATAAAAACTTTCTGTAATATATATATCTTACAATTACCTTAACATCAGGAAGATGTATATTTTCCCAATATGCTATATCTTCTGCCGGCTTTAAATTGTCAGGATTGTACAGTCGGATAAAGGATAAACGAAATCCATCATTTATTATACCGTCAGATTCTCCCCATACTTCGATATATTTCTTTGTTTTCCAATCTAAATGGTTGAAGTGAATACCACAGTAATCTTTTGTAAACTTTACGCCGTCGTCTTTTATGTCCTTTGTACATTTATCTGTCTGATATTGTGGGACACCATTTAAAAGATTGATGATACAACCACTCTTTATTGCGTTTGAACTAAACATAAATAACAAAATTTGTTTATATATATATATAAAGCCCAGGTGGTCGTGTGGTCTAGCGGGACGGCTGCAGTGCAGGCGATTTGGTGTCACGATATCACAGTAGCATGGGTTCGAATCCCGGCGAGGGAAGAACCAAAAATTTGCGAAAGCAAATTTACAGATCTAACATTGTTGGGTTGATGTTTAGACGAGTTGTATATATATATATATATATATATAAGTACGTCTGAGTCAGTGACAACCCTACAACAGATGTATCCATCGGATCGCCATCAATGATGGTGATACATGGCTGTGTACATAATGTATATACAACTCGTCTAAACATCAACCCAACAATGTTAGATCTGTAAATTTGCTTTCGCAAATTTTTGGTTCTTCCCTCGCCGGGATTCGAACCCATGCTACTGTGATATCGTGACACCAAATCGCCTGCACTGCAGCCGTCCCGCTAGACCACACGACCACCTGGGCTCTCAAAAAAAGAGCTTTCGGTGGGCATGTGTTACCTTTCCACGTCAGTTTTAATCTAGCGGCGTACTACAGTACATGATATATAAGGCATGAAGATGTTATTGTTACAGATCAGCTAAATTATCTATAGTAAAGGATCCTACAAATTAATGTAAGATACAGTCACAGAAAATAATTATATTCATAAGTACGTCTGAGTCAGTGACAACCCTACAACAGATGTATCCATCGGATCGCCATCAATGATGGTGATACATGGCTGTGTACATAATGTATATACAACTCGTCTAAACATCAACCCAACAATGTTAGATCTGTAAATTTGCTTTCGCAAATTTTTGGTTCTTCCCTCGCCGGGATTCGAACCCATGCTACTGTGATATCGTGACACCAAATCGCCTGCACTGCAGCCGTCCCGCTAGACCACACGACCACCTGGGCTCTCAAAAAAAGAGCTTTCGGTGGGCATGTGTTACCTTTCCACGTCAGTTTTAATCTAGCGGCGTACTACAGTACATGATATATAAGGTTGATGTTTAGACGAGTTATATATATATATATATATATACCACTCGTCTAAACATCAACCCAACAATGTTAGATCTGTAAATTTGCTTTCGTAATTTTTTTGTTCTTCCCTCACCGGGATTCGAACCCATGCTACTGAGATATCGTGACACCAAATCGCCTGCACTGTAGCCGTCCCGCTAGACCACACTACCACCTGGGCTTCACAATAATAAAGCTTTAGGTGGCCGCGTGTTACCTTTCCTCGTCAGTTTTAATCTAGCGTCGTACTACAGTACATGATATATAAGGCATGGATATGTTATTGTTACAGATCTGACATTGCTGGGTTGATGTTTAGACGAGTTGTATATACATAATGTACACAGCCATGTATCATCATCATTGCTGGTGATCCGACGGATAAATCTGTTGTAGAGTTGTCACTGACTCAGACGTACTTATATATATATATTTACAGATCTAACATTGATGGGTTGATGTTTAGACGAGTTGTATATATATATATACAACTCGAAAAAGAACCCTCATTTTTAGATAGACTCTTGAATTTTAAGAGTCAATATAGAATAAACGGATCATATAAACCGGAGGGAAAATATGATACAAGCCCAAACGAAAAAATATATACGCGTCTAAATTGAAAACTACGTTCAAACCTATAATTGCGTTGGATAAAAACCGCAATTTTTATACGTGTGCATGTAAAACAAATTTCGTTGTAGAAGGGTCTAAATACAGCACAAACAACATTTTCCAAAAGACCAAAAAAGTGAAAAGGTATATTTAAACAAAACGCATTTCATTTGACTAACAGGTCGAACAACTGATGTTCTTAAACCCTGCTGACTGCCATTGGCGATTGACAAATAAAATTGATCACAAGATGTAACAAAATGGATCTTAATATAAATTTATTACTAAACAGAAAACAATTAACTTGTGGCCACGATGTTATGCCACAAACATAAGGTGTCAATATATTTTTTGTACACCAGATCCGGATTTCGACAATTAATGTCTCTTCAGTGATGTTAGGGATCGAAACGGTATTTGGAAGGCCATATAAAAAGTACCCTCATTTTTAGAAAAAAGTACTCTCATTTTTAGATAGACTCTTGAATTTAAGAGTCAATATAGGATGAACGGATCATATTAAACGGAGGGAAAATATGATACAAGCCCAAACAAAAAAATATATACGCGTCTAAATTGAAAACTACGTTCAAACCTATGATTGCGTTGGATAAAAACCACAATTTTTATACGTGTGCATTTAAAGCAAATTTCGTTGAAGAAGGGTCTAAATACAGCACAAACAACATTTTCCAAAAGACAAAAAAAGTGAAAAGGTATATTTAAACAAAACGCATTTGACTAACAGGTCGAACAACTGATGTTCTTTAACCCTGCTGACTGCCATTGGCGATTAACAAATAAAATTGATCACAAGATGTAACAAAATGGATCTTAATATAAATTTATTACTAAATAGAAAACAATTAACTTGTGGCCACGATGTTATGCCACAAACATAAGGTGTCAATATATTTTTTGTACACCAGATCCGGATTTCGACAATTAATGTCTCTTCAGTGATGTTAGGGATCGAAACGGTATTTGGAAGGCCATATAAAAAGTACCCTCATTTTTAGAAAAAAGTACTCTCATTTTTAGATAGACTCTTGAATTTAAGAGTCAATATAGGATGAACGGATCATATTAAACGGAGGGAAAATATGATACAAGCCCAAACAAAAAAATATATACGCGTCTAAATTGAAAACTACGTTCAAACCTATGATTGCGTTGGATAAAAACCACAATTTTTATACGTGTGCATTTAAAGCAAATTTCGTTGTAGAAGGGTCTAAATACAGCACAAACAACATTTTCCAAAAGACAAAAAAAGTGAAAAGGTATATTTAAACAAAACGCATTTGACTAACAGGTCGAACAACTGATGTTCTTTAACCCTGCTGACTGCCATTGGCGATTAACAAATAAAATTGATCACAAGATGTAACAAAATGGATCTTAATATAAATTTATTACTAAATAGAAAACAATTAACTTGTGGCCACGATGTTATGCCACAAACATAAGGTGTCAATATTTGTTTTTGTACACCAGATCCGGATTTCGACAATAAATGTCTCTTCAGTAATGTTAGGGATCGAAACGGTATTTGGAAGGCCATATAAAAAGTACCCTCACTTTTAGAAAAAGAACCCTCATTTTAAGATAGACTCATGAATTTTAAGAGTCAATATAGGATGAACGGATCATATAAACCGGAAGGAAAATATGATACAAGCCCAACCGAAAAAATATATACCCGTCTAGATTGAAAACTACGTTCAAACCTATAATTGCGTTGGATAAAAACCGCAAGTTTTATACGTGTGCATGTAAAACAAATTTCGTTGTAGAAGGGTCTAAATACAGCACAAACAACATTTTCCAAAAGACCAAAAAAGTGAAAAAGTATATATATGTATAATTTTATAGTTTAACATTTTATGAGAGTTCATACGACCTGAATGAAAGCAACTATTGACAATCGCAGGGACTTAAAAAAAACTCGAATGAGATGTGCTGACGATTTTGTACCAATTTGGCGTGGTTGCCAATTTGGTTGAAACTCATGAAATACAGATAGAAATTTTAATAAAAAAAATTCATGTGCAAGACAAAGAAATACAAACAAGTTTTATTTGGCCAAAATATTAGACCTTTTAGGTGTGTTTACTAACAATTGTTTACTCTTAAGTGTTTTGGAAAAAACAGTAAGGATGATAGAGATAAACTGTTTTTGTCATGAATTATATCGAATTGTACAATGTTGTAGAATATCCATTGTTGAAGATGCACATAGACATTTTCGACACATGCTCTTTAAAGTCACTATTTTAATAATAATTCTAACTTTCCTTTCCTTCATTCAATATGTTCTAAATGTGTGTGTTGTATTTACGTCCTTAAACAAATTTCCTTTAATTTTCAATTGCCTACTGTGTACTTACTGTCTCAAAACATTCTATAACCGCGGTTCCAATTTTCCCCACAAAAAACGGAGCCAGCCCCTAATGTTCTGACAATAAAGTAGTTTCTTTTCCTTAGTGACACCCTTTGTTTTTGCTCTTGTCAAGTAACAAATCATTGAATGATTATTTTGCTACAAAAAAAGTGTTACATACGGGTCGTCTTTTGGCCAATTGCATGAAATAGGCATCGTCATTATAACTGGAATTTTCAGGTTTTCTTTTTCTTTGACTACAAAGTCCTTGTCATCTTTTTGCTCAATCTTAAAGAGAAAAATGTTAAGCATTATGTTTGAAGGCAATGACATGCATCTTCCCTGACTATAAAATAATAGAAAGCGATATAGCTGTTATATTGGATCGTTTTGCAATGATAATTGTTATAAGGTACCAGGATTATAATTTAATACGCCAGACGCGCGTTTCGTCTACATACGACTCATCAGTGACGCTCAGATCAAAATAGTTATAAAGCCAAACAAGTACAAAGTTGAAGAGCATTGAGGACCCAAATATTCCAAAAAGTTGTACCAAATATGGCTAAGGTAATCTATTCCTGGAACAAGGCTTCAAATTTAAAACAAATATTATTCCCATACGTAAAATTGCATTTATGAGAATGGCTTTATATATACTTCCATTAGAATATTGTGTCTATGAAATTGTTATGCTTATACGAAATATAGATTAAAAACTGGACAAACTTGAAAAGGCTTAATTATTATTTTATGTTTTTATAGTGATTACGATTATAAAACAGTATTGACTCTGATCCCTTTTTTGACATTTTTACCTTTTATGTCTGTTTGTTTTGTCGTTGTCAATATGATTGAATTTTATGTGACTGTCATAGGGTGAGAGGTATAGCTACCTATAAATACAATTTTACTCCATCTACATAAAAAAAAAATGCATTTACCAAGTCAGGAAATGACAGTTGTTATCCATTCGTTTGATATGTTTGAGCTTTTGATTTTGCCATTTGTGTAGGGACTTTACGTTATGAATTTCCTCGTTTTTTTTTATTCATTTTACTTTCTCAGAAATTTAACCATCCCCATTGCCTTGCTTTCCTTTAAATTTAATCGTTTGTATCATTATGTGCATACGTATGCAATTAGTATCTTTCATTGATTTGATTTAAAGTATACTAGTAAAAAAATATCTTAATAAAATGTCTTATAAAAATATGTACCGCAACAATTTATTTCCTATAGAAATTTCAAAAAAGAATGTGAACATTTTACATAGTTTCCTAAATTTCAATCCACCTGACTGATACTTCTAAAATTATGTACATGAAACAAGAGATCAAATAATCATTATATATTTTTCGTCTAATTGTTTTGTTAAAATTACTTTAAAAAGTTCATGTGTGAAAAAAGTGTTTGTTATGGTACATGTTCACTTATTTGAATCTTTGTCCAGCCTGAATAATAAAATTGGACTGTGAAATGAAAATTTGCCCATAGAACATTTAAAAAACAATCTTAAATATTCATCTGAACCCACTTTAATTGTTAATTTCTGTGTCATTTGGTCCCTTGCGATCGTGGAATGGAGGCTTATTTGCAACCATACCACATCTTCTTTTTTATATTGTTATTTCATTTTTATTATTTAAAACTGAACACTCAGATATAAAGGTTCTTTTTATAATTTTGATACCCATATGATAGGTTTTCTAAAGCGATTGGGACTCATATTTTGCAAGACACAGTAAAACAAGTGCAAACAAAACTATAGATGGTTGCGTAAGCTTTTTTTTTCAATAGTTTTTGAATGATCATAAAAATACGCGGCCGGAAATAAAAGTAGAATCGTCTTCACAATTTGCAGAAATCATTTAGTCAACATGCTTTCAAGTTGCCCAGAAAGAGGAAAACGTGAAGAAAACGTGCAAGCATTTGCCAAACGCGTGCGTTAGAAAAAAAAAGGCAGAAATTTATCAATCCGGTGGTTCTAGCTCAACTTATGAGGGTTTTCATTGATTGGTCATCTCATGACTTACTTAAAATGGAAGTGAATTCCGTCATTTGCAAACTGCCGCCAAAGCAGCTGTTTTGGAAAATAAATAAATGCATTTAATGGACTAAGCAAGACATACTTGCCATATAGCCAATAGGCATGGGGATCTCTTACTCGAAATATGGCTGATTACCAGGTTGATGAATCCATGAATTCAAAAGACGGGAGACACTGCATTTACGAGTCATAAAAGACTTAAGGGATATAATAAAAATGCCTATTTGTTTAATAATGCGCCAGAGGTTTTTACTAGTTAGAGTATCAAAAGGCTTGAAGAATTTTCCAAAAGTCAGTATTTAAAAGATTTTGGTATTTTCTGTTATACTAAACAACCAACATTCGGAACATGCTCAAATTGGATTTGATAAGACAGTATAATTTAAAAGGAAAATTAAAGAAATAGGTCTTTCTTCAAAAAGAAAACAAATTACATAGGTTATGTTATTTATGAAAACGTAAAAAGAACAGATTAGGCCAACGGAATGCAATTAAATCTTCAAGGTCACTTTCAACTGTTAAAGTAATTAGGCGTTTTATGGGAGTGACCGTTTTTATGGAATATTTCCTTCAAATTGATAAAAAAAAAAAACAACAACAGCTGAACCAATCGCTGAGCTAACAACGAATTAGCAAAGTATAATTTGTCAGGAAGCTTTTGCGTCATAAAAATTAGTTAAACACCTCAAACATATTCAGATATAAATAAAACATAAAATTAATATTATTTTACCAGTGACAACTGTATAGAAAATGTAAAACGCAGCGATGTAAAAAATGAAAAATACTGAAAAGTTTTTACTAAAATTCACCTAAAGCTTTTAAAAAGTTGTCAAAAAGACAAGTTTATAATAACAGAATGTTCATGTTGGCATCAGGAATTTCGACTTATAATTGCAAAATTTATTTATTTCACAAACAGAAAATACGTGTGTCGATTTCTAACCAAGATTAGTGCCCCCTCTTAGTATGGCAATTATAGTGAAACAGGTAAAATTGATACAGAAATAAGCAACAACAATATTGCAGTTGACGTATTTCATTATAATCAATTATAAAACAAACTTATGGAACCTAACATTTATAAACTAGAATTAATAAAAAGTCTCTCATGTTACAGGAGTAGCAAAAAGACCCTGAACTTTTACACATTGTTTAAGAACTAACATCTGAAATATCAAAGCAAACTATAAATTTCAGTTCCAAATGATAGAGGAAATGTTATACTATCTATCATGGTCTGGTGATTAGAAGCGCAGTTATACATCTCGGGTTATACAAAAGATGATGTTATGGACGGTCATCGTGATTTAAATTATTGCAAATTGTTTTACAGCATCAAACAAAAATACCTAGGGCATATCGATATTAAGATTGTATAAATACTTAACGATTCATTAACCTGTCAAATGAGAAGCTAAAAAAACCAACCAATATTACCACTTAAAAACAAATATCCTCCTCAATTGTTTTAATACCAGTTTCATTTGTTTCGGTAAAATAATATTTATTACGATGGCAAACAGAATAATATGTCGGTAAATGAAACAAATCTTGCACATAAAAAAGAAAAAAGTAAAACATCAATCTGATACTAATCTATTAGTATCAATTAATGAAACAAAGTTTAAGATGAATCAAAAGCATGCTTAACAGGTTAGAGAATCAAAACGGGAAATATTCCAAAGAGATAAAAGCCCGACCATAGAACACAAACAGCAAAAGGACACCAATTGGTCTTCAAAGCAGCGAGAAATCATAAAATCCAAAAGGTCACATGTTTGAAGGACTTGCAAGTTTTGATACTTCTCTTACGAAACCAACTTAATTTATACACTTTACAATTATCTCCATGACCGTACATTATTCCCAATAAGCATCAGACTTCTTGCGTCTTCATACCATTGTAGTATGGTAAACAACAGACTAAACTATTAAAAGTCTTCATACTCTTATTTCTAAAGTTTCCTAACAATATGGCACTTTTTAATGCAGGTCAAAGATTTTAAATAGAAAGATCCGAAATTTGGCATACTACTGATACATTCATGATCTCTGCTAAAAGTAAAACTTAAACAGACATTTTAACTATATGAAAGATATTCAACACATTTGGAGGTATAAAGCTAGCTGATTTTATCCTTTACCTGACTCTATTAAAAATGCTATAAAGCTTTTGTTTTTCAAAGCGACAGGCTTACTTTGATCGATAACTTCTTTAGACCAAAGCTTTGAATTTATAATTGTGTCTGTTCCAAAGCCGGTTCGTTAGAGTGAAGTAAGACAATTGTCGTCAAACAATCGTTATGGTGATTGTTTACGTATAACCAGAGATGGAACTACCAGTAATTTCAGAAACGGCCTAACCAAAGTGATTACATAAATACTTGACGGTACAATTATTTTGCTTGTCTTTCAATTCGAAAATCTATCAAATATATAAAACATAATTATCTATTTGATATTCCAAGCAATGTATTCTTAAACTTACTTTTATACCCGCCATGAAATTATCTGACATTTGTATTGGAGTGGGAGCTTTCAAACCATTTTCCCATGCCTGTATTCCACACTTAACTAACATATTGGGACGATATTTATTTGTCCAGTGTTTTTCTTGTAGAAAACCTTTTCCATGAAGTAAATCATCCATGGTTAGTGATTTTGCCTTTACATCTTCAATTTTGTCATCATTTATATACCATGTAATGTCATAGGTATATTTAGCATCCAAACCGTCGCATTTACAATCGAAAACTGCTCTGCTATAAACCATATGTTTTTTTAAATCTGTTAATTCCTTCTGTTTCATGAAGAACTGAAACAACATATGGCTTTCGAAGCTTTATATCTGGGTATTCTGGAAAAAAAACGAAACCTTTCACAATTTAACCTTCATTTGTAGATTCTAAAACTTTTTATAGTACTTAAAAATGTTATGTGAAATAAACAAACCTGTGAATGAAGAATACAAACTATATCAAATGCGGATATAAAGTATGGAGAAAGTATTATTTTCATAATTCTATATTTATTTGATTAAGTTTGGAATTTTAAACATAATTAGAGCAGAACAAAACCCCTTTTTGAGAAATTAAAATTTTATATTTCGGAAATATATAAAGTTTTGTTTAATATTTAAAATTAAGTTCGAAATTGCTTTTTCACGAAAGAATAAAATATTGCATTCCACTACTAATACACTTCTATACACCTGAACAAAATAGTGCTTACTCATCACACAATTTGTCTGTGATTTCATAAAAGGGATATGATAAGACAGATTTTTTCAGATTTGTAAAATACTTTTAGAACATTTTTGCTTATTGAAAATAGAGGACCGGCTTCAACCATTAACAGCTGATATAGCAAAGGTGTCGTCAAATTAATTGGTAATGTATTGATAAATAAAATACACTATTATTTTTTTTTAATATTTCAAAGGTGTATCAGTTTTTGATGGGGTTTCTAATTTGTGTTTTGTGTTTTGTGTTGTTGTCTGCTGAAATTTCCATTTTTATTAATGACGTTGTAAGTTTATTTCCGACTTATATGTTTGAATGTCCTTTTTTCGCCTTTTTTGTGTAATTTTTATAAGAAAGTTTGAGTCAAATAGAATTACTGCCCCACGCAAATATATGATCGCACAGGTAAGTATACAAATAAACATTGTATAAAAGTGACACCTAACATCCACGTATTCCAACATCAATCCGAATCCCGATAGCAAACAATCTTATTCGGAAGACTCCGTATACATACTATAAGTACTTTATTGTAATTATATTACAAAATATTGATCACCTGATGCTAGTATTTCTAGACTTGCAATTGCTTTACATCAATCCGACATTAATTTAATGTTTCGGCGGTTTTTGTATTATATGCTAATGATAAATGTATAACATTTATGAAAGGGTTTAAGCATTGTAGGCCCGCCATCATCAGGGATTTACCTATATCAATTTATTTTAATTTTGTCGTTGTCAATAGATCTGCAATATTTTTATGCTTTTTATTATAGTATTAATGAATGGGTGTTTTTATAATGGCCCTGTTATATTTCCAAGGTCTGTAATAATGGTCGAGGAAGTCTGTAATGGCCCGAGGCAACGCCGAGGCCATTATTACTGACCGAGGACATATACATTTGTAACAGGGCCATTATAAAAACACCCATTTCTTAATACATTTATTAACCAACTGAACAAAAGTAAATGTGTTGCTACCAACTTGATGTACTGTCTTACTCTTTTAATGACAGTTTAGTTTGAAAAAAATAATTTGTACTTCACCATGATAAAGCTTTAAATATACCAAATATCCAAATAAAGTTGAAAGAAGTTATGTGTTGAAAAACAGGATGAACAGTGATCCTCTTTAATGTTTGTTGTTGGTTACTAAATAAAACAAAATACAAAAAGGTATTATACTCTTTACAACTTATCTTATTAACTTTATTAAAAACCCTAACTGGGCTTAATACAGACAAACTAGGCATTAATACAGGGCCATTACAGAAAAAAAACAGGGCCATTACAGAAAAAACAGGGCCATTACAGAAAAACAGGGCCATTACAGAAAAAAAACAGGACCATTACAGAAAATATGTAATTTTTAATAAATAGTCATTTTTGGCAATAGTGTACTTAGTTGGTTGATAAAAGCTATTATTGGTTTGCTTGAAAATATTTCGTTGCAAACTGCATCCTGTTTTAGTAGGTCCCAATGTTTACTCATGCATGGTTTTAATTTATGAATGCATGGATTAAATTTCGTTGCCAATATTAAAGGAATTTCCTTTGTGTTTTGTTTGGCCTTTTTTCTTATTAAATCAGATCTATTACATGATAATGCCTCAGTTATGTACTTTTCGATTTCAATCTCCTTGTATCCTCTCTTTAATAACTTCAATCTGAACTGTAACAAAATATATTGTAAATCAACATCATTATTTGTTGTTCTAATGTATCTGATTACTTCGCCCTTGATAAACCCTGCAAACGCATGTCTACTGTGACAGCTTTTACGATCTAGATAAAGGAAGCCATTTGTCGGTTTAAAGTGTGTTTTCACATCCAAAATATTTTCATTAGAAAATCTAGTTCCTTTGAAAATATTAACATCAAGAAATATTATTTCTTTAGATGAGAATTCTTGTGTGAATTTCAGGAACGGATGATGATTATTTGCTAACTCTAGCAAATCCTTTATTTCCTTCGAATCGCCGTGATATATTAATATAATATCATCACGATACCTTCCATAGAAAAATATATTTTTTCTATTTTCAAACTTAGAAAGAATTTCTTTCATAATTTTATACATAAGTATATCACAGATTTCCGGGCTTGGCACTGCTCCTATCACGGCTCCTATTGTTTTGTATAAAAGAGACACCTAACATCCACGTATTCCAACATCAATCCGAATTCCGATAGCAAACAATCTTATTCGGAAGATTCCGTATACATACTATATGTATTTTATTGTAATTATATTACAAAATATTGATCACATGATGCTAGTTTTACTAGACTTGCAATTGCTTTACATCAATCCGATATTAATTTAATGTTTCAATGTTAAAATAAACACACGTAGTGTTTTATTCATGAGTATTGCTACTTTTGATGATTAAAAAACAATAAATGTAAAAGATAGGCGAAAGATACGTTATAGGGGAGATTGGGGTAAGTGGACATGTGGGGTAAGTGGTCACTGCGTTAGTTATTTCCGGTAGCTGTCTTAATGCAAGTTGTCTCCCGTCAGACACGTAGCTGATCAACACAACGAACAGTCAAAGAAAAGTTAAAAGGTAAATTGAAGGTCAATGCACCTTAGTAGTAAATATTCAGGCATATGATTTTTTTTGCTGGTTGCGATAATGGAAGGAGAGATAATTAGTAGTTATAATGAATCATACGTTTGTTTTAATAACATAACACACAGAAATCTGTCCCGTTCGGCGACAAACGTTCGTGAATGCATACTTGAGATTCTTAAAACGACAAATATGGCCTTAAAATGAGACTTTCAATGATTCTTTTGATAGTACAATGGCATAAAATTACACAACTAGCTAAATAAAAACATCCTGCTTCTGCAATACGGCGGCATACATGTCGTATACCCGCCGAATATGTACGTTCTCAAAATTGTCTTTTACAATAAATGTATGTGGGATTCCGTTGAAAATAACTTGACTTGATCGAACTTGGATATCAAGGATTACGATTCAAACCCAAAGACTTGTTTATCTGTGCGGAAAATTGCTGCTTTGAGTAAAACAGAAGAAGCGGTGCCGTGTTGCAAGTAGCTTTCAATATGACGTCATATCATTCATTAAAAAAACAGAAATTTGCATAAAACATATCCTAAAGCAGATCAGTGCACACAAACCCCCTTTATGCTTAGTTATAATTCAATAGCCACAACAAATGCATCATAATAAAATGTATCACTTTAAATGGTCGACAAGGAATAAATTTGTTTCCGTTTCTTGAAAAACACGATAACAACCGAGGTGTCCACTTACCCCATTACCATAAAAAAAATAAACATACTTGGTATGTGTCTTTACTTTTCTATTGTTTTGTGTTGTGCATCAAAATTTATGAAAACTTGCAAAAGGTTATAAAAGGCTTTCCAAAGGATTTTTAGGTACATATGAACAAATCCAAAAGAAAAAAAGGGGGGGGGGGGGGGGTAAAAGCATGTTTAATTTGCTACATCTCAAAGAGCTCGAGAATCTGATAAACAGTTACAAATATTAGCCAATGTTTGTAAATAATATGTGTTCTCCCGCAATCTTGTATATCGACGGCAGTCTCAGTTGTTAAATATGTATATATATATATATAGTGTATAAAACACTCATATAAAGCAATACAACCAACATCTTTTTTATTTCAGCAAAAAGGCTAGAAACAAAAAAGGATGGACTCCAAAGCAAGGAAAGTGGGGGCATGTCTAAATTGAAAGCATCAAAGTTATATAATATACCAAGAACAACACTACTTCGGAGACTGAAAACTATGGATCTGGATTCACCAGCAACAAAAGCCACAGTACTTGCCATAAAGGATGAAGAAGCTCTGGTCGGGCATATACTAAGAATGGAGGAAAGAGGGTTTGGTTTAACTATCACAGATGTCCGAAAGCTAGCCTACGAGATAGCCGTGAGGTCGGGGAGAAAGCATTGTTTTAACAATGATAAGAAAAGTGCCGGTTATGATTGGTGGCAATGTTTTAGAGATCGGCATCCATGTTCATCTGTACGCATACAAGAGGGTCTTAGCGCAGCACGAAGTTCAATGCTGAATCCAAATGTCATTTCAGCTTACTTTCAAAAGCTTGGAAGTTTCATGGATAAACTGAACATTAAGGATAAGCCCCAGCAAATTTTTAATGCGGATGAGACTGGCGTGAGTACCGTACATGATCCATCAAAGGCTGTCGGTAAAAGAGGCCAAAAGAGTGTGCATTCCAAAACAAGCGGAGAACGAGGCGAAAATGTAACTGCGTTATGCTGTGTGAATGCAGAGGCAAGAGTTCTACCACCAATGCTCATCTTTAAGGGACAAAGAGTAAGCCAAACATTGATGGGCAATGCACCAGCAAAAACATTATTTGCATGCATTTAGAGTTCATTTATTGTTACCTGTACTTATTGTAACGGGAACTACATGGATGACAACTCTGACGATGAAGACTGGGGTAAATGTTCGAGATGTAGCGATTGGTATCATGAGTGTCGTATACTGGAAAGTGTGGGCATAAACTTTTACACTTCGTGTGTAACAAACATTGACATGTTTCAAATTTTGACCAATTATTATAGTGGATTGTGTTGTCAATATTTATCATGATCATTAAATATGTTATATCCTCTTAATATCATTGGATATTAATTTAAAGATTTACCAAATCAAAACATTAAAAAAAAAAAAAGAAGTGCTGAAGCACTATCCAAAAAAAGTGGATAACACTAAACAGACAAACCCGGGAACAAATAAGACAAGACACACAAGGACAAATAACAACATATAACATCGAAACTAAAAACAAATGAGAAACACGGACCCGAAAAAAACACTTTAATAGGCGACTTCAGGTGCTCCAGAAGGGCTTTGAATTTTCCCTTGTAACTATAAATACATGTATTTGGAAGAATGATTGATTGACATATAATTACAAACGTGTCATGCATAATCAGGACGAAAACACAAATTAAACAGAACAGAATGGCATACCATTAAAAGGGAAGAGTTTGGGTCGATTTTAGAACGCAGCAATCATGACTAGAACCTTTGTTTCCATCGGGATATTTGAAGAAGTCACAAAAAAAAAAAAAAAAAAAAAAAAAAAAAAAAATAACCATGATTTAAATTTCCATCCAAAACACACAAAAAAAAAAATATTCCCAAACCAATCAAAATTTACAATATTCGAAAATCATCCCACACATACCCTTCCAAAAAAACCGACAAGGACTGAAATATGAAAGCAAAATTTCTGAATTTCTTCTTGCTAAATTTTCAGACCATTTCTGAAAGGGAGAGATAGACACTGAATTGATAAAAATGTTACATGCTGTATGAAAAGCTAATATATTGGTTAATATTAGCATCCTGCAGTTGCCGGCAGTCGGAAATACATAATTTTGTTTTATAATCAATCAATCTGACAGAGTTCGGAGGTAGGAATAAAAGGTGGAATCGAGGCGATTAACCCAAGAAAATGGACTTAGAACACTTCTTTTACATTTACTCGTATATGACCAGTTACCCCAATACATGGGGTAAGTGGTGCTTTTTCCGCTGTTTGATCTAGTCCTTGATTCCCAACAAGCCCGTGATAGGAACTGAAAAAAATGCCTAAAATTATGAAGAAAGGTCTACACATAATTTATTGGAACGGAGGTGGAAAATATCATCCATGTCCCAGCGAGCTGAAACGTGTGAATACGCTTAATGTGTCCACTTACCCCATTCTCTCCTACTACAGTGACATTCAAACTTATAATTTGAAAATTAACTGACAACGACTTGGCTTAATAAAAAAAGGACTTACACTTAAACAATATTACACAATACACAACAAAGAAAACGTCAAACTGGACAACAGTAACCCAACAAAAACTTTTGGATTCTAGGTGCTCCGGACGGGTAAGCAGATCCTACTTCAAAATTGGCATGTTGATCACGGTAGTAAAAATTCGCTTATAAGTCTAATTTGGTATGTCACATTTAAGACGGGGTTTTAGTAACTTAAACTATTGAACTAATTGCTTCCTTATAAGAAGCAACCTTCTATAAAAGAAATCATGATTGGAAATACAAACCTTAAAAAATCGCATCAACTTGAAGATATAATACTCCGTATCCAAGCGCTGCTAGAATGTTGCTACACAGAAATTGAAAATTCACAATTGAGAAGTTGAACTCGTCTCTTTCGTCGTAAAGTTTTGTTTTCAATATACCTTAATTGTAATTTTAGATGCAAGTCAAGATTTGAGGCAGACTTAACTCTATCTGGCAAGTTCGGTTAAATAAATGCGTTTAATAAATTTGGAAATATTCTGCGAGAAAACATCATCTATATAGCGGAAAGTAAAGTTAAATAATACTGCTAACTTCAATGTTTCTTCAAAAGAGGTTCATGTATAAAATCAGTCCATATGAATAATGGGAAGCAAGTAATTTCGTACCTTGACCATTTCGTACCTCTGCCATTTCGTATGGAAATTTGCAATTTCGTACCCGACATTTACCATTTCGTACCCACAATAATATCCATTTCGTACCCACCATAATATCCATTTCGTACCCTATGGGCCAAATGCATCTACCGTTTTGTACCTTGGACTTAATGCATGTTAACTAAATGTATTACATTTTTCATTAAGTTTTTCATGGTTTAATGGGTTTTATAAAATATAACATAGATAAGGTTATGCATCTATCCGTAGAAATTTTATAAACACCGATGCTTGGTTTGATTAAGCAGCACATACACACCTTCCATTAGGTACGAAATGGTGTACTGATAAATCTTACATGAGGAACGAAGTGACATACATATAAATCTTCTATGGAGTACAAATTCGCACACCAATGAAGCATGCACATATCAATCTTCCAAGAGGTATGAAATGGCATACATGGAAATCTTCTGTGAAGTTCGAAATGGCATCCATGTAAACCTTCCATGATGTACGAAATGGTATACATACAAACATTTTATTAGGTTTGAAAAAAAAAGTTTCGAAGGTTCCATTAGATACGAAATTGTTAGAGTATGAAATGGCTGTAATTCTGAATAATGTAGCTAATCGACAAGAAGAGTTAGTTCCCATGGGATTGCCAATTGTTTGTTGAAAAACACAACCTCAAATCAAAACAATTATGTGTCAATCTAGAAACAAAGCATCTTGATAATGTCAGTTTCGAAGATTTTTATATTTGAATCAGAGTGATCCCTCCCTTAGACATGATATTAGAATCTACGTTAGCAATCTTATTTTATGGAAAAAAGATAAAACAACTCTCTCATTTGGGGAATACCTGTGTAAAGTATAGAAAAAGTCAAATGTTTTAATATTATTGTTCGACGAAAGAGTATTAGATTGTATCTGCTCTAAAAGATCTTTTGAATATTTTAGTATCGAAATCTGATTCATGCTGTCTCTTGAATATGCAGTTTCTTACTGCGGGAAGGACATATGTGTCCTCCCCTGGCTTACTGCGGGAAAGACATACTGTATATGTCCTTTGTGTAAAAAAAAAAAATGATTATTTTTTTCCCTTTCGTAATATTTCTGAAAAAAAAACACCTTTCCTTCAGTTATTGAATACATTTTATATATTTTATTCATCATGTGATTATTATTTTTGTTGTTTTTTCTTCCTATCTGTTTCATAAAACGTCATTATTACGTCATATATTATTTGACGTAATTCGACGTCGTAATTGATTTGACGGCATGATAACGCTATCACATTTTAGAATGAACAATGTTTATGCTGTTATTGATAAGATAAAAAAGAATCATAGTATGAAACAGAAGGAAGAAAGAACCCAACCTCAACAAAATGCAATACAAACAAAACCCAACAATAAATAAATATTTTAAACAAATGTCCGTAGCTCTTTTAGATTTGGAGAGACACACATTATACTTAGTCTTGTACTTGATGCATGTCTTGGTTTTCTTACTTCTTCAAAAACAAATTAATTAAACAACGAAAAAGTCTACGTTGGTATTTAATAAATAAATAAGTCTACAATTGATTTACTGACACGAATTGTAAAATTGGCATAAAATAGCATTCTGCATTTTAATGTATTTTTTTATGCACTATTAGCTATTATAAACTTTAGTTTTAGTTTATGTGCAAAAATGTATAGATACTATGGAGTTATTGAGAACCCGTTAGGAGCAGGAATCAGCCAAATAATGAGAAAAGCCTTTAGCGTAAAGTCAGCTAAAGAAGGCCCCGACATGAAAAAATGTAAAACTAACATGAAAACTAACGGCTTAATTTATAAAAATTTAATTTATCAAAAACATATGTGACAGACATGATCCAACTACAACCACTGAATTACAGACTCGTGACTTGGGACGTAAACAAAAGTGTTGTGTTATCTTTATTTTTCCGGTCATTTTTTGTTTGACGAGTGTTGTTACCTTTTGAAATATTTGCTGCTGAAAACTTATGTGTAACTTAATCTATTTTGTGTTATAGTTTTTTGTATCCTGCCTTTCAACCTTTCAGAACAAGTATTCTTATTATTTATATATATAATTTTATAACGCGTGGATTGTGATGACTCGAAGTTACACCACATTGGAACTGTATTTATACCAATAAAAGATCAGAGTTTCACATTTTTAACGACACATTTTTAAATCCCTTTACATTTATTCAATGAAGTAAACCTTACGATGTTTAAATTTGAGACCAGTAAACATTTTCAAAACTCATATAATGATCTATCACGGCTTTAAACAAAAATCTATGTTTTCCTTAGTATGCTTCACGTGCTATATAAGTTGGGTGGGTGGGGAGGGGGGGGGGGGGTAAATATATATGATAAAATATCTTTTCTAAATATGTGTAAATATTAGATTGAAGTACGCATATAAATTCGGAAGGGCCCTCTAATTATTTATTCTATAAATATATACATATTGATGTTTACAAATAGTATAAATATACTATTGAACAATAGTAATCACAGAACTTAAACAGGTATTAACGAAAATGTTAGAACCGAACCTAAAAAATAAGAAACACAAAAAACAAACATGTAAAAATATAGCTAATAGCGCACACCATCCACAGATTACAACACCTGAATGAAAAATACAGGTATGCAAAGATATATTACAGTTAAGAAGGAATTTTATGGTGGTAATTAGTAAGCATGCACCAGGTAAAAATGTGTGTTTGATTTGGATTTGTCATTCGTTAAGCATCAATGTGTTATGATAATGAATATGACAAATAAAATATGATATGAATAGATATAAGAAGATGTGGTATGAGTGCCAATGAGACAACTCTCCATCCGAGTCACAATTTATATAAAAGTAAACCACGATAGGTCAAAGTACATGCTTCAACACGGAGCCTTGGCTGACACCGAACAGCAAGCTATAAAGGGCCCCAAACAATTCTAGTGTAAAAAAAAAAAAAAAAAACGGAAAAAACAACGGTATAAACTATGTAAAAAACGAGAAACACTTATGAACCACACCAACACACGACAACTACTGAAAATCAGCATATCATAGAAAAAAATAACAGTAGTAAACACAAGAAATATTTCAAGTGATGACAGTAGCTTCGGTGCAACCATCATCTACACAGAAAAGGGAACAAGACGATTACAGTGTATCACTGATGGAGGATTTTTACGGAGACAGATACATTTTACAGTATACATAGCAAAACATTTCACAGCATTGACATATTTTTGGCATTTTTAAACATTTCTATTAAAAAAAAGGATATAAAGTGTGCATGTGTAAACACCATTAATCATGTGTCTTTCTTAAAAAATTAAGGCTGAAAATTAATTGCGTCATAGTATAGTTATCAAAGGTACCAGGATTATAATTTAGCTAGTACGCCAGACGCGCGTTTCGTCTACATAAGACTCATCAGTGACGCTCATATCAAAATATTACATACATCCTTTATAACATTATATCAACTTGAGCATAGTTAAAATAATAACACAGCACTATTTAACTCAGATTGTTTTGTATAACTTGCTAATCGTTTGACTTTAAAAAAAGCTTACCTATGCTTTGTTATACCAAAGTATGAGAGCTTACTTCTTACGAATCAAAAAAAAGTGCACAATCACTTGCTATTGAAACGGGGTGATACACAGTTTACATAAAGCACTAGCAACTGAAAGTTTCTGTAAATTTTGCGGAGATAACGCAGAATATTGTGCGCATTTCCTTTTATAATGTCCCCAATATAAAAACTTTTGGGAGAATTTACGTTTAAGTTTTCAAAAATTGGTTAAAGTTAATGTTATCAAATCAGTATCATATTTAATTAATCAAAATAATATTGCTGATGCCAACCAAATTTGTAAATATATGAGATAAGCATTTGAATATAAAAAAAAGGAGATGTCAGATGTGGTATGATTGGCAATAAGACAACTATCCACCAAAGTTTAAATGAAGTGGATGTAAGTACATTGTAATTACAGGCAACCGAACGGTCATTAACAATGAGAAAACCACAATTTAAAGTTCAAAACAATGCTTAGTGTCAGTTAGTCTACCATAAATAATGGAAGAAATATATACAAAAAATAGACTTGTAGTTATAGATACAGCATATAATGAATTTTCTCTTATTTTGCATCATGTTTTATTTACATTATTTGTCATGTTGTATATATGTCATGTTTGTTGAAGTACACTTGGAATACGCAATGCCATCTTTTTTATAGGTGCTTTATCCAATAAAATATTTTATTTGATCTAAGATGACCAACCGAAGATAAGTAAATCTGACTTGAAATTTTGTAAAGTATAGTGCTGTTTTGCAAAACCTGAACGTTTTCTTAAAACACTGCAAAGTGCTTGAATAATTGAATAGCGCGAAACTTCCTTAGGACGTGACGTGATCATCATTATGACGTTACGTCATGTCATATAAATAATGTTATTTTTGAAAAAAAATAAACATCTATACTTTATGTTTGGTAATTCTTCAATTATTTGAGTTAACATGCTGTTATACAAGACTGAATAACAATTTACTGTTTTTGGTATTTTTTACTGAAATTGACCCGTTTCTGGACAATGTTTTGAAATTTAGCTACGCACTAAGAGGGTTAACTTAACAGCCCGGTATTGATTGCTCATAAAATTGATGTTAATGAATTAGGAACAGGTTTCGTGGAACACTTGAACGACCAAGCAATATAAAAAAATTGTAGTGACATTTATGTTGTTAAAGCATTCAGTGATGGAATATCCAGTTCTTTATATTTGGCGGAATATAGAACAGACCTATGATAATTCAGGATTCCCTCTATGATAAGTGTCGCGAGGGAATATTTTGAGTTTCTAAGTGAATTGTTATACATAATATATTTGTTTCAGCACTTTTTGAGCATTTGATATACCCAGCAGTATAACATTGTTTGAAATGACACTGATGTAGTTAGGGTATACAGTGTTGGAAGAGCCAGTTCTTGGTCTTTGACGGATCATAGATCAGACCTATGTTTATTCAGGATTTCGTCTATGGTAAGGGTCGTGAGGGAACATGTTGAGTTTCTAAGTGAATTGTAATACCTGATTCATTTGTTAAGCAGTTAATGTAATGTGATTAAAACACAAAACGATGCTGTTTGATGCTTCACCTGCGGGGACAACCGGACAACAACATATTTTGTTACGGAAGTATGACAAGTGTTTTTCAACACTTTGGTCTTTGAAGCTTGATGTAGCATGGGTATTCTTAGTTTTTATAACTATATACTTACTAAAACAATTTGGACCAAACCCTGTCTTGGAAGATGTGCCATTTATACATCTCTTTTGATCACCTACATAAGTAGAAAACAAATTGCACAATGTCTTTTTTAATGCTACGTTTTTACATTTTAATATCAAAAAGCTTTACAATACATAGAGATTTATACATGGCCTTTTCCATATCGGCCCGGGTATCATCCCGAGACGAAGTCGAGGTGCTGATATGGGTTGAGGGATGATACCCGGGCCGATATGGAAAAGGACATGTATGAATCTCTTTATCATATACTTCCGACAATTGTTTTATGTAAGGCAAATAAATAAATGAAATAACTAGAGCAGTCGAAAACTTTACAAAGAAGTTAAATTATGCAGCCAGCATAAAATACACTATATTTGTCCAACAATAGCAGATCCTGTCAATCCATGATAAACTATCATCATTGAGAAAATGTATATCATTGGATTTAGTCATGTTTACATCTGGTTTTAATAACAGCTGGTTCTGTACAAGCATATTTACCATTGGATCCAATACACCTTATCGCTTTTTGTCCGCTAGTAATGGACATCATAAAAGTTCCCGTAAAATTTTGACGTCATAAAACTGAGAAAAAAACATCTGACGCCACAATGGAAAAGTAAACAAACGATACCGGAAATACTGGAAGTAATTTGCACGAGAGGCACTGTTATGGGTTTTGTGCACGAGATGCCCCTGATATGGGTTATCAGCCCGGGTGGGAAATTATGGCTTGTGTACTTTCGTTCATTACACATATGCAAAAGCTATCGTATCAATGCTAAGTATATGATAAATATAATTATTGACTGTTTATAAGTTATACATTAATTGATATGCTATTGATAAACATCCACTCCTCGGTGTAACCGGGATATAGACGAAGACAACAACAGTATTTAGTACAGATTGTCTGATGTTTGACAAGCACATAATTTCTTAAGACTCAACCAGTTCCACATACGATTTATAAAGATATATTCTAAGAACATTGCCATTACATAACAAAGTAAACCAGTACCAAAAAGCTTTCTCTAAAATTTAAAGATTTTGATGAAAATGGCCTCCAAAGGAAAACTCCATGCCGAATACAAATTTCACAATACTTTTATCTTAACTCTTCCTGGTTAATACCAATGGTTTGTCAAAATTTTGGATTACTTTTGTTTTATTTATGGATTGTATTTTTATGATTATATGGTGGGGTTTATATATTTTCAATGTTTTCTTTTTTTAAAGACATTTCCGTGCTCATTTACTCTTCATTTGCTAATCAACATCCAAGTATGAAAGGTTGCAGCGTAGTCATTTGCGTAATATATTCACATTTCTATTTCCAGAACACTAATAGATCTTATGTCGTTATTGTATGATAATTTTGCATAAAGCTTTTGATACCATTTAAGATAATCAATCAGCACTGGTCGAATGTCCTGAGGGCAAAGTTTCGTTAGCAGTTTTTTTTTTTTTACTAGTATAAATCTAAACCTATTATCCAGCAAAATAAAATGACATCGCCATGGCTAAAAATTAAAAAAAAAAAAGAGCAACAGAAAAACATTAGTAAACATGAGCACGGAACGAGGACATACGTATGTTAATTCATGCATATCTTTTTGAAAACATAGAAAGCTAAAGACTGAGCAATCATGTTTTGCGATTTCTATTAAAACTAGGAAAAGATATATCAAATTAAAGTGAATCCTAGAATTTGTTTAAGAATTGAATGCTTCTTTTTGTAAATTTATTGGGGTGTAAAAGCGTTGACCGAAGTACATTTTGTATGAAGCGCGGAAGCGCTTCATTCTAAAAATGTACGCACGGTCAACGCTTTTACAACCCTTTAAAGTTACAAAAAGAAGCATTCAATACTTATAATTACATTTTGTAGCTATGATCATGAAAACACGAATTTTATATATTTTATTATTTAATTCACCTGTGCACTTTATTGTTGGAGCACGTGTTATCATGAATGAAAAGTTGTATTGAGCAATACAACTGCTTACGGAATAACACGTGATGTGCAGTTAGCCAATCAGAATAAAATATTATAATGAAACACACATCTAATGTAATTATTAAAGAATACAAGTCATCCACCAAATTATTGATATTTATGATGAATTGATTTGTTTCCTTATTGGTTTATTATCTGTGCATTCATTTCAGAAATTAATGCTTCTGTTTGTAATTTTATTGGGGTGTAAAAGTTATAACCCAAGCACATTGTGTATGAAGCACGGACGTGCCTCATTCAAAAGATATGTGTACAATAAACACTTTTACAGGTCGGGAACACTGACTAGCTTATATGGATATGCATGAATTAGCATACTTATGTCTTCGCACATGTTATTGTTTATTTACGTATGACGCAATATTTTGTATCTTGGTTTTTGACCAGTCCACAAAATGAGTAACAATACATGATACACTACATCGTGTTTACAATCAACTGGAAACACGTGTTATATGAAATTCCACCATCTTTTCACCAGAAACTTTCATAAAGATAGTAAAAAAATAAGAGATCCTTGGATTTTGTCTTCGTAAAAAAGTGGACGACTTAGAGGGTGTCAAATATCTGTTGGGGTCACTTATATTTCACAGTGTAAAAAAAAAATGTTTTTACGATATTAAACCTTCTTTTATAATTAAAAACGCAATTAAATCGAGGAAAATTATGTATTTATTAAGAAAAAAACAATTAGGAACAAACACGTGTAATCATCAATTGGTGCTATTTATAGCCGAGTATACAGTATGGTTTTTTTCCTGTTGAAGGCATGATGGTTGCCTTTAATAACTTGCATGTACATCCACTGTATCTATACTATTAAACGAGAAGACCTCATTTTTGGTGTCGCTTCTCTTCTTTCCACAATAAATTAATCAACACGACTCTGTGTCCTATATGTACAGTGCATAGTCGCATTTGTCATCCATTCATATGATTATTCAGATTGAGTTATTTTGGGAGAAAAACGAGAAAAAAGGCATCCGGATATTGTCCCGTCATTGGACGAAATTTTAAGTCAGATTATACTTCCGGTTTGCGTTTTTCTGTATACTTTGAACAAACAAATAGTACTTTAATTCTGTTCAGAGTTTATTAAATGGAGAGGGTCTGTATACTATGTCAATTGACCACCATGGATCGATTACTAAACTAAGAATTGAAAGTAAATACACTTTATTTATATAGTAATATACAGATAAGCGCTAAAATTATTCATGTGAACTTTTGATACCTTTTCTGAAATTCTCCATTCATTAAATATTTTACAAAATTCATTGATTACAAAAAAAAAGATGTGGTATGATTGCCATGTTGAGACAACTCTCCACAAGAGACCAAAATGACACAGAAATTTACGACTATAGGTCACCGTACGGCCTTCAACAACGAGCAAAGCCCATACCGCATACTCAGCTTTAAAAGGCCCCGAAATGACGATGTAAAAAAATTCAAACGAGAAAACTAGCGGCCTTATTTATGTACAAAAAAGAAACGAAAAACAAATATGTAACACACAAACAAACGACAACCACTGAACTACAGGCTCCTTACTTAAATGTTCATAACATACTAAATGTATGTTCATATTGAAATTGATAGAAAACCAAAAATTGGGAATTTTGGAAATGAAGGAGGAGGTATAAAACTTCTAACAACACTTTACATACTTTTAACTCCGCTCTGAATGCCCGCGATTTCGCGGGTGTGTTCTAGTTTGATCTTAAGTGGATAGTTGCCTCATACCACATCTCCTTATTTTGTATACTTTGTACCTTTATACCTTTCAAAAAGATAGGTTCCTCATTATGAGATATTTACTGTAGAATACTGTGAAATATTTTTGTATTTAAAATTTGACAGGTACAGAACATGTATAAATAGATATAGGAAGATCTTGTGTGAGTGCCAATGAGACAACTCTCCATCCAAATAACAATTAATAACAGTAAACCATTATAGATCAATTTACGGCCTTCAACACGGAGCCTTGGCTCACACCGAACAACAAGCTATAAAGGGCCCCAAATTACTAATGTAAAAACCATTACTAATGTAAAACCATTACTTATGTAAAACCATTACTAATGTAAAACCATTACTAATGTAAAACCATTACTAATGTAAAACCATTACTAATGTAAAACCATATAAAGCCTTTAATTGTTTTACACTAGTAATTTTAGATCCCTTTATAGCTTAATTTTCAGCGTTGAACCTATGATTGCTTACTTTACTAGACTGTGTCCTGGATAGAGAGATGTCCCACTTGGCACTCATGCCTTATCTTCTCATTTATATATACAATTAAATTAAAGCACGTTTTGGAAACCTTAACAGGCAACATGGCATCCACTATGATCCAGGGGATTAAAATTATTGAAGATATCGCACATAAGTCAATAGGACTGCAGCCTAACGATACAAATACCTCTTCAGTATATATTTGGATAAAATTAGCAACAGACGGACTTCGTCGATGGACAAAACTTTACAAAATATGTTAAGATATTTAACGTCCCTCCATTTATAACACATGTTTTGGGGAATACTGAATATTATGATGTTCTTACTTTTAGAGAAGGTCCTGATAAAAAAAATACACATCCAATGCGATAAGTACTTAGTGTCCTTTTGTTGTTGGGATATACAAGTACCCGGCCACGTCCACTTTGTGTTTTGTTAGATGTGTAAAAAAAAATCATGGGATCGAAACTGTATCGTTTGCCCTTAAGTACGAGTTAGATGTTAGCGACCTCATTCGGAAGATATGGAACAATTTTATGAATTATTTGGAATTTCTTGATTTTCAATTTTTAGTGTTTCTTGTGAAACGGATCTTTTCATAGACTGTCAGCGGGAACGCCAATGACACAAAAGCAAGTATTTATGTTTTACAGATAGAGAATGTTAACATTTTGATTGCCAAAAAAATACACGTTCCTATAAACAAACATAAAAATTTCATTTTACAAATCAAAAAAGTTATAATTTTCTGGTAACGATTTCAAATGAAGAAACTATGTTGAACAAAAAAGATCAAAAAAAGAAAAGCATCAATAAAATATTTTCACAAATAATCAAAATGAAGAAATTTAGATAACGAACGAAGAAAATATGTTTACCAATTAAGAAAACTGTACTGAAACATGAAGGAGTTGCATTTCACAAATCAGGAAATGTAGAAATTCATGTGACACATGAAAATAAATGTGTTACAAATAAAGAAAAACATTCTAAAAATTGAGAAAACTGCATCTTACAAATTAAGAAATTGCATTTTATAAATTCAGAATTGCAGTTTACATATTCCGAAATGTGTAATTATGGCGGATACTCCCTAGCCGACCTTCTATAGGTACTTAGCTTACATTGTATCTTCGTCGTTTTCAAGTGTTTAAGTAAAGATTATTTAATTTTTATCGAATTAAAATTTTGATATTAATAACGTTATCAGTAGATTTTTTTTTACATTGGAAAAGATGTCAAACCTTACAGGCGGACCAACATCGTTTCTTCGTTACTTTGTCAACGGCAATTTATAGTATGCTGGGAATTTAGTGTTTGCAATTTGGTAAAGTAAAGTTCAGTCCTTGATGAAGCCAATGTTAAAAAAATAATTGATCGTAATTCTTTATTTTATGTTTTTGAATGTCAAATATTTTTAAAATATAAAATTAAAGCATTCTGTGCTTGGTATTCATATGAAGAAGACATAATCTTTCGATCAGTTTTATTGAGGTCTGGAGCTGGCATGTCAGTAACTGCTGCTAGTAGTCGTTTGTTAATTTATGTATTATTGTCATTTTGTTTAGTTTATTATTTACCTATACTGACATCGGACTCGGACTTCTCTGAAACTGGGTTTTACTGTGCGTATTGTTGATTGTTTGTTTTTTCTACACTGAATTGAGGTATAGGGGAGGGATGATATCTACAAAAACACGTTTAACCCCGCCGCATTTTTGCGCCTGTCCCAAGTCAGGAGGCTATGGTATTTGTATGTCTTGTATGATTTTTGATTTTAGTTTCTTGTATACAATTCGGAGTTTAGTGTGACGTCCATTATCACTGAACTAGTATACATATTAGTTTATGGGCCAGCTGAAGGACTCCTCTGGGTGCGGGATTTTCTTACTGTGTTTTGAAGACACATTAATTGGTGACCTTCGGCTGCTGTCTGCTCTATGGTCGGGTTGTTTTCTCTTTGACACATTCCCCTTTTCCATTCTCAATTTTACTGTTGCAGTAGTTTAAATATTGTAAAAAATCCAATTTAAGGAAGAAAATTACACATACTTTGTACTCCATCATAGGTAACACCTGCCTTTTGTTACATTTTCCCAACCATAGTCATGCAACACAGTAATGATATTAGGAGTCATTTTACATGAAAGAATGAAAATAACAAGCACGAAATTATATTGGAAAAGCATAATTGTGTGGTTCTTTTTACAACTAAGATGTATAGATATTTAAGCTATAGCTTAAATTCGTATTACCGAAACAATAAGCTGACGAACATCTGCTTGTTGGCTTCAAGTAATAAACGTAGAAACCAGTACATCCTTTTATTTGTATTTGTATCGGTGTAGCTTTACAATTTCCGTCATTTTGTGACGAATATGCTGTTCTGGTTACTGGCGGGTTACCTTCTGTAGGATAAACATCTTCTTTTGGTTTGAGTCCATCTATTTATATGTAAATATAAAAAAAAAAAAAATGTACAGTTTTTGAAAATGTTTATATACTTTGCATCCAATCCATTACATTGTAACATAAATCTTTAATCCAAGATAGGATTTATTTTTCAAAAGTTATGCAGAACGAGATTTTAAATTTTTGTTACTTAATTATCCTTGGTGAAGGTTTTGCTAGGTCTTTGTATTGTACATTTAGATTTAGTTTGCAGGTTTGTATTACGATTAAAATATATTTTCGTTATTTGAATCTTCACAAACAGGAATGCATACATCATCTGATCGTCAAACAAAAATCAACTCCTTCCTACAATGTGTTAGGGACGACATCAAAAGTTCAATGTAGGATAAAAAAACTTAATTCACATAGTTTTTTCACTGACACCCCACCCCCTCTTAACTTAATTTGAGAAAAATTGATTTACCAAAAGGAATATATGTAAAAATCGATTTTAGATATACAAATGCAGAATTTTACCCCCCCCCCCCCCAACCCCCCAACCCCTAAACTATTTGATTTAAGTTTTTTATGCTACATCGATCTTTTGATGTCATCCCTTAATATCACAACTTGTAAGCTATTTCCGTGTCTGTGGGGACGTTGATGATTTAAAAAAACAAATATTTTCTATGTTTAATTGATAAATGGTAAAGTCAACAATGTTGATACCATACATTACTGTACATTTTTAAACCGTTAGAAAATCATTTAAATATAACGCAGAAATGTGCATAAAATTGTAGATAAGATCGAAGATGATGTCAACCTATATATATTACTTTTTTTCGTTATATGATTATACATTGTAGTAAGATTTTTTTTTTAAATATTGTTTTTCAAATACTTTTAGTTACCGGTATTCAAAAAATAAATAAAACATAATTATGAATAAATTCACCAAAGATACAATGATTGAAATTTTGTATTTGCACCAGATGCGCATTTCGTTTATAAAAGACTCATCAGTGACGCTCGAATAAAAAAAGATTTAAAATTCTGATTGCATAATAGAAATTGGTTCCAGTGACAATTCATTTTTCCCTCATGTATACATAAACACTTCTAAATGTAAAAATCTAAATATATTGTGCAATTACCGAAGGCATAATTCACTCACGTGCTCAAACAAATGAAACAGAACTATTTTTGTATTTTGCAAAATAAGGTTTACTATGTGGTCATTGAAAAAAAATCATTAGTATATATATTCATGCCTTTTTTATATTAAGATATATATTATAAATTGTTGTACAAGTTATAAGTGATTTTTAGTCAAATTTTGTACAAATTGTAATTTGAACAAACACTTCTTGTACAAATTACAATTTGTACAAAGTCAAAATACGAATTATAATTTGTACAATTTCTTAGTACAAATCATAATTTGTACAAAATGATAACTTGTACACAACATAAATATATATGTTTTAGATCTTTTCATAACATGGCCTCCAAAGACTTACTATACGATCTTGCTTTTGTTTTAAGTTTTCTTTTGCTCATCGTTAACGGCAATCGTACGCTAAAGTATCAAGATTGAAATGTTCATTAACGTATTCTTGTTAATAGTTGTCTCATTCTTTTACTTCAATATAGAAACTAACGCACACAAAGGACATATGAATGCACTAAATTAAAAAAAATACACTACCGTAGACTTACAAAAATGCGGCGGGTTTAAACATGTTTGTGATATTTCAACCCTCCCCTATACATCTAGCTAATATAGAATAAAAAACAAACAGTGATACGTCCAGTTTAATAGATATCCGAGTCCGATATCAGAAATAGCAACTTATGAAACTAAGCATCATTACAATGATACATGGATTAGCAACAAATAAAATAACAATACTCTTCTTTTTGTGTCGGGATGTATAATTACCCGGCCACGTCCACTTGTATTTTTGTCCATCTGATGAGTTAAGCCTTTTTCAACTGATTTTTATAGTTCATTCTTATGTTGTACTGTTATACCACTGTCCAAGGTTAAGGGAGGGTTGGGATCCCGCTAACATGTTTAACCCCGCCACATTATTTTTTATGTGCCTGTCCCAAGTCAGGAGCCTGTAATTCAGTGTTGTCGTTTGTTTATGTGTTACATATTTGTTTTTCGTTCATTTTTTTTTACATAAATAAGGCCGTTAGTTTTCTCGTTTGAATTGTTTTACATTGTCTTATCGGGGCCTATTATAGCTGACTATGGTATGGGCTTTGCTCATTGTTGAAGGCCGTACGGTGACCTATAGTTGTTAATGTCTGTGTCATTTTGGTCTTTTGTGGATAGTTACCTCATTGGCAATCATACCACATCTTCTTTTTTATATGAACTCCGAGGAAGTTCAAAGCGGAAAATTCCTACTTATATGGTAAAAACAAAAGCTTAAACTCCTCAAACAAATGGATAGCAAGTGTCATATTCCTGACTTGGAACAGACATTTTCTCACGTAGAAAACGATGGATTAAATCTGGCTTTATCGTTAACCAAACCTCTCACTTGTGTGACAGTCGCATTCAATTCCATTATATTGACAACTATGTGTGAACAAAACAAACAGAGATACTAAGGACTTCTAGTAGTTCCTGACATATCAGCTCATGATATCGAATAGACTAACTAAAAGATTATGTCGCCAACAATTGAAAATCAAGCACATTCACATTCCCGTAAGGGGTTTAGTATGATACAATCATAACATATATGAGAGGAACATAACCCGTATCCTGCAAAAAACTGGTTTTAGAATAAATGAGTTTATTAATAAAGGAAAACCCCAATGAGTGAATAAGTATTAAGGATGTACTAGGTTGAAATTCTAAAATTCGAGAATTTAAAATTTACACTACTTTTGGTGAATTTGTAATAACTTCAGTCTTAAATTTACGTCAAACATTAATTATAGTACTACTGACAGACTCATAAGTCGGGACATTAAGAACTTTCTTGGAGAGTTTTCTTAGCTCATGTTTGTTACGAGAAATAGGGATATTATGGTTGTTGTGAGGATTATAATATTCTTCAAAATGTATAATACAAATTATAAAAGTTTTTTTTTTCTCCAGATCATTCCCGTTCCACAAGACACCGTCCAGAAAACCCGGACATTGTTAGGATTTTGATCCGATACAGCAGAATCTGTCACGACATAGTCACGCTTGTAATCCGACTAGACAAAATCGGCTGAGTTTCCCTGAATGTTACTGGACGCACATAACTGTCGGGTAGCTTCGCTGAACCATCCGGACCATTCCCGACCCATAGGAATCTGTTACGAACTTAAAAGACTGCGTTCAGACAATAATAGGACATTCCAGATAATTGAGGATAGTAATCCGACTTTTTCACTTTTCGTGTCTTATCGCTGTCTGATCTCAAACGGGAGCAATAATCGGTAATGTGTGAACGCCGCATTACAGATTTGATTCGGTTATAACATAATCTTTAAACAAATTGCTTCTCTTGCTCTATCGAGGACTCATTCTACCCGGACAAAATTGGTTTTTGCTACGAAAAATATGACAAGTTCATAGCGATATATCTGCATTTTAACAATGTTTTAGTGAGAAAAAAAACCTTCTGGTATCGAACGTTTTTTTAAAGATTGACAACAAATGATACGTAATTAAACTCGGGCCATCAATGTATTCGAATTTATTGCAATTTCATGACGTATGTGTATCATCACTGATATTATTATACTTCACGTTAAAATGCCATATTTTGATTGACTGATACGAGGGTGTTAATTTACCCTATCACGTGGCTGAGAGGGTGACAATTTTTTTGAATGTTACCCTCGCGTCTAGACCAATCAAAAATCGATAGTTTAAAGGACAATGAATTGGATTTACATCAAGTAATTAAATACAAATGCTAAAGTTTTACGTTTTGGCTCAGATTTTATTATTTGACTGTCAAAATGAAAACAAATTAAAACATCTTGCTTAATTTTGTGGGTTTTTTTTTCTAACACCGGTTGACAATGTTTTCTCGGAGTAACAATCTGCTCTATCACCCTCTCAGCTATGTGTTATTTATATAATATTAATAATATCTTTACACACTGACGAGAAGATTTTGTTGGTAAACATAACAATACGAGGGAACTCAGCTATGACGCAACGTTAGATATTGGTACTACCACGAAAAATAGCGTTAAGTAAATATTTGACCGGAAATTTTTTATAGAAATGCTGAAATAAATATTTCAAATTATACATGAAAATAATGATTGATTCTTACATTTTCACATTATGATAGAGAAAGAATAAAAATATAATATGCATAGGCTTAGGAAGACATAGATTATCCGAAAAACGTTTACTTAGCGTTGTCCCATGTAACAAACTCGGGACATAAAACTCGCACAATTCGCAAATGTTCACGTGACTCTTCGAAATTTTGCATGAACATTCTATGACGTGATATATTTCAGTATTGGTTAACATGGCTGTCTCCATTTAAAATTTGAATACATATTTTCAAAAGAATATGATGTACGGAAATGTCCCATCGGAAATTTAATTTGGAAACTTCAAACATTTCAGTTTATAAAAAAATGTTTTACAGAAAATTCATTAAATTGTAAGCACGATCGTTTTGTACTAAGTGTAAACTTCCAAAATTCGAATTGAAAAATAAATTGAGCTACATATTCAATTCAAAACAATAGATTTGCAATGTCTTGCGGAAATGTCCGAGTTAAACTTTCATGCCTTCACAAAACTTTTACGGCCAAAAAAAAAAAACAGAGATTTGATTTCGTGAAGATTATTTTTCGGCTTTGATAACCATACCAATAAAAAGTACTTTTAAAGTTGAAGTTGGTACACCAAATAGCATTAACATTATATGGTTATCTATCAAAAATACGGATTAATGAAAATGTCTTGCAAGTTTATCCGTTATCATAATTTGACGTCGCCAGAAGCATTATGCTAGCTATAGGGACGACATAAACTGCATTCGCTTGTTCCTTCCTCCACTAAGCTAAATACAAATGTCCTGCTTTCAACAAAACGAAATGATGCACACATTACAAAAATACACATCTATAAGACGATCAAAAAGTAAGAAAACATCAGTATCATAACTATAAGCTATTGTATGTTGCTGCTTGAATAAAATCATACTCGGGTTGAATATATATAATGCAGCAATATTCCTCCAAAAACACATAATTACTAGCAGTAAAATTGCATTTCCTATGTTAATTATAAAATCATATTGGATTGGATTCTCACGGCATTTACACTTGTGTGTTATACATTGCATTTACCAAAAAAGGAAAGCAGGAAGAATTAGATAGTGTACGTTTACAATTTAACGTCATTTTTCTGTTACACTGAAAGGTAGCAATATCTGACGTTGCGTCACTATTGAAATAATCAGGGATGTGTTCATTTACGGAAACGTCATTAAATTATCGTCAATATTTACAAAATCAAATCTTATTTACACATATATGATTTACTATAAAAATAATAGATGATGTTAAGGGCGATCAGTTTGGGGAAATGGTTAAAATTTGGACGATTTCATACTGCTACATGTAGGACTGCAGTATGATATTGTGCTGCAATTCTCTAAAATTTAGAATAATCTTTACTAAGTTATTAAACGAAAAGCTTGATCCACAGATAATGTACGCGTTTTTTTAAATAGCAATTAGGTCAGAAATATAAGTAATGTTGGTAAGGATTCTTTTTCTACGCCAATGAAAACGGGTTTTCAGATTGTTTTAGAAACATCAGAATGTTAACATAATCGGCTCTAGATATATAACCAATGACTTTTATATTTTCAATCAGACTGATATGATAATCCAATTTAATTCAATTATTTTTCCATGATCATAATTATATATTTTCACATTAGTTTTCTAGATTACTTATTCACTAATTCAAAAGGTTGAACTGTTAAATGTTTGATAGTTTGATTGTGCCTCTTAAGGATGTATTCTTTTGACCTTTCAGTCTCGTTGAAATCTCGTTCTTGAATTATTTCCAAAACATGTGATACAAGTGGAAAATATATATGAATTTAATAAATATTATAATTAAACATAACTCTGTGAAAAAAATGTGTATTTACAATGAATTGTTTTTAAGTAATCCAGTTTTCAAATTTTACGACCAATCAAGTCAGTATTTTTAGCCAAAATTTTGAGAAAATGGGTGAGGGATACACAAAATTATTTTACAAGAATCATGTACATCCAATTTCATTTTGGTCTTTTCAAATTTCTTAAATATGTATTTTTTCAATCATTTATAACAAAAAAATTGAAATGATATGCATTGTGTTCTTAAAACTGAGAAGAATCACAGATTTACAAAATTGACAGCATGGTAATTTTATACAAAAAAAAAAACATCAAAATATGATAAAACTTTCTTATATTAACAACTACCTATAGGTCTTTTAAGTAAAATTTATTCATATTGGTCCACTTCATCTTTATAGAAAGTATGAAAAAAGATTAATTGTGGAACTGCGATTTTTTTTACGATGATAGCCCAAAAATAGGTAAATAAAGGCAACAGTAGTATACCGCTGTTCAAACTCATAAATCCATGGACAAAAACAAAATCGGGGTAACAAACTAAAACTGAGGGAAACGCATTAAATATAAGAGGAGAACAACGACACAACACTACAGTGTAACACACACAGAAACGGACCAAGCATCAGACAAAATCCCACGAGAATAACAAATATAACATCAAAACCAAATACATGAATTTGGGATAGACAAGTACCGTGACACGTCTTATCGCAATGTCAATTTACACTCAAAAATAAGAGAAAACAAACGACACAACGTTAAATTGTAACACACAGAGAAACGAACTATAATATAACAATGGCCATATTCCTGACTTGGTACAGGACATTTTTAAAGGAAAAAATGGTGGGTTGAACCTGGTTTTGTGGCATGCCAAACCTCCCCTTTTATAGCCATGTTAAAAAATTGATGAAAAATGGGAAACTCATCAAAGTGGACATTTTCAAAGGACAGTAGCAAAAAAAAAAAAAAAGTGCACCACCATATGATTTTTTCTTCACTAAATATTTTGTTACAGTCTTATAAACCCAAAAATCAGGTTAAGAAAAAAGTTTAATTCTAGAAATTTTTGGCTCCTTAGAGGTGTGCATCCTTAATGTGTTGATAAATGATACTTTAAAAAATTTTGGGATCTTCTAAAAAATAGAAAACTGTCCTTGCGTTCGATTAGATGAATAGCGTCCAGTTCAATCTACGCACTGAATACCGCATTCTGGTTTGTTACATGTGAGGAAATAGCTAATTTAGATGAGTTTAAAAGTTTAAGGAAATTTGAGATCATTAAACGTGGACCTTACCGTATTGTTGATGAAAAGACAGGGACATGTTAGCCATTTGTTTGGCATGACACTCATGCTTTTTTTTTTTTTAATTAAACCGTCTTATGATAAACGATTTTGAAGTTTGAGACGTGAAGTTGAGTTTGGTATTCATTTTTTTTCCATCTCTAAGTATCATTTTGTTATCTGTATTTCCAATTGAAAGGAGCAAAGAATGACGTCCGGAATATAAACCAGCACACACCAACCAGACGCCAAACGCTATTTGACATTAAGTACCCAACAAAATACGTAAATTACAAAACAAGAAGACAACAAAATATCAGGGTAGCGCATTATGACTGACTAAATAGTAGAATTTGACTGAACTTTAAAATTACAGTTTTAGATAAATTTTCGTAAAGTAATGAACATACAGAAGTTCCCTCTTAGACGCAAACTCCTGGATCTTTTATATGAAATGATCATAAATCTGAAACACGTGGTGGCACTCTACTGTCTCCACGCGACACTAAAGACAAACTTTGTAAACTATAATTGATTATGGAAATAGGAAATATGTCAAAGAGACAACAAACCGACCAAAGAGCAGAAAACAGACTAAGGCCACCAATTGGTCTTCTTTGACAATTGGAACCCTCAAGCGGGATTCACTGCAGATATCACAAAGAGAAAGACTCGTATTTCTTTTACAGCAATGTCACTCTCAAGGCAAGAAATTAAACAAAATACATCAATATATTGATGTAAAAATAAAAGATGGTATATCAGAGTTTTAATTAAGTAAATAATTAAAAACCTCATTTCAAAAATATACATCGGCTAAGTTCTACTAATTTGCAATTGGTAATGTGATGGAGTATTTACAATTATTACCATAAAAGGCACTTTGACGTCAATGTTAGGTCGAATTTCATCTCTTAAGGTGGTTCCAAACACCATTTCTAATATTGATTTCGCTCGTTTAGTTTTCATAAAATTATTACAAAATGTGTACTTTGACCTTTGACGAAAATAAAACTAACAAAAACAAAAACCTTAAACAGTACACTTTATTAATTTAATTGGGTATATAACAGTTTGACTAACAGTTATGTTAAGTTCATTGAGAAGCTTAAAGTTTATACTTCCTTAACAATAGAATGTGATTCGAACGTTCAGCTGATTTTCACTTATCTATCTGTCTGTAATGTTATATTCAACCTTAAAATATCTGTCAAATGACTTATATATCTAAAAATCAACTAACTGTGATTTTTTTAGTGTCTTGATATTTGAAATTTTCAAAAAGGAATAGGAATATGAAGTCTCAAATTTTTCTTTGCGTTGAATTCACAGTAGTGTTAGATTCTACACACAATTTACATCCCTCTTTTCATTTACTTGTGTTCAATAAGCTACATTGCGAATAGAGGAGAGAGTTTTACTTACTCATCGGGATCATCTGTGTTTGATTACAGTATATAATATTTTGTATATTGATTAATCTGTGTTTTTAAACAAACGGGATTTGTTCATTTAGTTCGACTGATGGTTACTGGTGTTTTTTTTTTAAATCGTCTTTATCACTTGTGTTGTGTTACATTTATAATCATATATATTTCGATAATCATCATTTTTGTTTTAAGTAGTTTTTGGATCCATATTTAAATACTTTTACGGCTACTTCGTGTTTAAAGACATTAGAGATACTCGGCTTAACACAAAACGAAGTACTTAAGATAAGTGTTCTGTTTATATTAGTGACACTCGAATAACAACAGAAGTGGACCTAATAAATCTTCACGTTTAAGAACATTAAAAAAACGCAAGATAAGATTGTTTTATTTCTTCCATGATTTGTTCTTTACTAATTTACGAAATTATATTCAGAATGCAGTTATTTTAAGTAGAAATAGAAGGCTTAATGATTAATAATTTGGTCAATAGTGCAGAAAGAAGCATACAACACTAATACTCAATCAATCGATCTACACTTTTGCCATATAGTCTCAATCTCCGTTCTGTTAGCTATTTAATACAACCAAAAATGTTATATATTTTTTGTTAACTCCTCCTTAATGCAACATTTAAAATCATTATCTGCCAGAGTGAAAAAAAAAACATTTGTGTGTCAATGATTTAAATTATCAATAATCAGCACTTGTGTTTATATGATCCGAAACAATTAGGCATGCTTATGTTATGATACACAATAATTACCTTTAGACAGCCAAATAGGATATTGTGTACTGCATCGTCCACCATTGACAACACACTCTGTCGGCATTTTCTCACCAGATTCACTTGCAATACGATACCAAGCCTCTTCTAGTAAATTGTCGCAAAGACTTCCAGACATTATGGCAACAGAACGTCTCCAGTCATCAATGATTTTGTGGTTCCCTTGCTGACATGGATCTTTAAAATATTTGCAACTATGAAATTTTATATTTTTAATGACGAAGCAATAACACTGGTGCCCGAAATATTTTGAAAATGGAAGATTAAAAGTTTTTTTTGTATATTGAAATAAGAAGATGTGATAAGAGTGCTAATAAGACAACTCTCCAACCAAGTCATAATTTGTAAAAGTAAATCAAAAAAGGTCAAAGTACTATCTTCTACACGATGCCTTGGATCACAGTGAACAGCAAGCTATACAGGCCCCAACAAATGACTAGTGTAAAACCATTCAAACGGGTCTAATCTATATAAAAAACGAGAAACGAGAAACATTTATGAAACACATCAAAAAACGACAACCACTGAACATCAGGTTCCTGATTTAGGGTACGTGCAAATGAATGCAGCGGTTTTAAACGTTTAAATAGGTAACCTTCACCCTTACCAGAACAATAGTGTAACATCATAACATAGAAAGACACACTATAAAATAACAATTAAAATGAATTAACTCCATCAAAAGACATATGATAACAAACTAATGAATAAACAGTGAACGAATAAATTTGATCTGTAACACGATTTTAATACAAATCCGTAAAATAAAGGGTGAGATAATAAACAATTTTAGAAAACCAACCATATTCTAAAAAAAAATAATACCACCATGTACATGATATAACGATGTAAACCTTGAACAAAATGCTGCCAAATAAAATAGTTTGGTTCCTAACTTTTCATGAAGATATTTTGAAAGACAATCAACAAAAGAGATGATTTTTAAAGATATAAATAAAGGCAACATAAGTATACCGCTGATCAAATATCATAAATCGATTGATTGTCAAAAAAACCCAAATGCGCGTTCCAAACTAAAATCGAGGTAAACACAACAATAAGAGAAAAACTGAAACAACAGAAACACTGACCTGCAACAACAAAACAAAAGACAATTCAACATACATTGAAGCAAACCATAAGATAACAACTGCCATATTTCTGACTTGGTTCAGGACATTTTAAGAAACAAATGATGGATTGAACCCATTTTAGGGCTAGCCAAACATCGCGCTTTATGGCATTGTTAAAAATACTGCTAAATGACAAAATTACATGAATGGAATACAATACAAATAAATGCGAGAATACATAAGACAGAGCAATAAATATATAAGTAATATAATAGTACGTTTCGAAATGTTAACCAAAGAATAATAACGAATATCTAAAACTAATTAAGGACCTTACACAAAACATCATAATAGAATTACTAACTGTCTGCCACATGTATGTATCAACGCCACAAAAAGTAACGTCACAGGTGAATTTCTAAAAATTGGACATAAATGGAGATAAGGTTTGTAATTATGTTATTTTGATGTAATTTATAATAATTACAAGAATATTAATATAAAATTGTGTTAGTAACTGTGCAACTAACTGCACTATCTAACTTTGTCGGTCTTTCTTCCAAAATCAAACTGTTTAAAATAAATAAATTCTGTGCACATAGTTGCTTTAAACTAGAATAATACAAAGTATAAACCATAAAAATTTATAAATAAAAAGTCGAAAGTTAGATTAACACTATATAAAATTGATGTGTTCAAATGTTTCCAAATAAGATATAAAAACAAAATTACGTTATTAGGTTTACCGCTATTGTATTTAGTTTTTTTTCGAGAATGATTGTATTTGCTTGTCTTGAAAATAAACTTACCTTTTACTGCATATGTCACGATTAGCAAACTTTTAAAAATTGCCAACCCTTTCAAAATTTCGAAAATATGTTTGCAAGCCATCATTCATATCCGGACGATAACATTATTATGCTATCGAATTCTTATAAACATACTTTTTAAAGTATTACACAGGTGAGTTATGTAAAGATAATTCTCTTATCAAGCTTAGTTTATTTAGTTCTGTATATACTAAACATACACTTTATACAGTAGATTGAAAGTGATAAGCTATGAAAGAACAAGTAACAAAATTTCTACTGAAAGAACAACTTTCATAAACGTTGTATTTTGACAATACTTGATTAAAAATAAACATCAAATATCATGAACATATCTTGTTTTTATTTGCTGATGTCATGTCTGTTAAGTTTTTTTATAAGTAAATTTATTTTTACTAAAGAAATGTTTTTTTTTTTTTTTTTAATTTTATGGTAAAACCTGTTACCCTGATTTACATGTGATCCATTGATCAACACGTATTCGATTCTATTATATTGTTCATGTCAAGTTAACAAAACAAATTAAAAATTGTTAAGTATTTAACTACTATCAAAATACCAAATTTTTCATCTAAATTGTCATCATTGACATCATTTACAAACAATTCATACAATTCAGATGGCAATTACACTTGTTTTAATTTAGATTGTCAGATACATTCACTATAAGTATGTAAGAGGTTTATTGTTTGACGTTTTTATCTTCTAAAAACGAACAGAATAGAACTGTTGTAATATTTCAAAATTTATCTTATATGGCAAAACCAAAAGTAATTTTGTACCAGTGATACTTTAATGGACAGAAATATTAATTGGTGATACATATATGCACGGCCAGTTTCTTTTTATGTATACATAAAGAAGAAGATGTGGTGTGATTTTCAATGAGACAGCTATTCACAAGAAATAATAACACAGAAATTATTAACTACAGGTCACCGTACGCCATATGAGCAAAGCAATACCGCATAGCCAGCTATAAAAGGCCCCGTAAAACAATTAAAACGGAAGAACTCAAAAGTGAACTAAAAACAAATATGTAAAACAGCAACATACGAGTAATACTGATTTACCGACTCCATGCTTTGGACAGGCACATATATACAGAATGTGGTGGGGTTAACATGTAAGCGGGATCCAAACCCTTCCCCTTACCTGGGACAGTGATATTACAGTACAACCACCTAGTCTTAGCTGTTAATTGATGAGAAAGTATGTGTGCAGTCCGTTTTTTTTAAATGCATGTTTTATAAATGTAATTTCCAACATTTTTTAAAGTGTTAATATGCTGGTACGTAGAAAAAATCGAGATATGTTCACGCCATATTATACGGACGAAAGTTTACTACTGCGGAAAATTGAATTTGACAATTGCAAGTTGAAGTTATCCTGTTTGTACGTACGTCCATTCTTATATTAATGAAAATATCAATATATAAAAAAAGACCTCTTATTTTCAGAAGTAATATTTATCTCAAGTTTTTAGTTGGATATATGAGATACGATCACTTACGTTGATTATTGAGTGACAGAATATCATTATTATATCTGAATGTGTAGTTAAAGAACACTGAAAGATGTTTGTATTTTTGTCTTTGATTGGTTTTGTATGCATGTTACTTCATTTGTGTACAAAAACGTAATCAATTAGTGGGACAGGAGAAGTTATCAGTCTCTTCTGAATTTCTTATTGTTACGTCAGGAAAAAGACTGATGACGTCATATATAAATAACACAAGTTTCTGTAAATCTTTGAAAGCGGGTTATTGTAAAATGTGCACCACATTTTTAATGTTTTTTCGAATGGACAGAAAAATATTTCAGTAATTTCTTCTAATTAAATTATAAAGTACATTTTAAACCGGAGTAAACCATTAACAAATGTTGATAACGTCACGGTCACGTCACAAAATTATGTCTATGAGCTGATAAACAAAACAACGTCAGCCAATTAGAAGACGGGTTACATCCAAAATTAAATTATTATATTTTAAAGTTCGATTCTATACAGTTTCACACCTATCACTAATTGATTTCTGTTCACATCATACGCACAAGTCATCGTTACTGAGCAGTAGCCTCTGGAAAACATACAAATATTATAAAAGATTATACAAATTAAGAGTTTCACTTTATTTTTACTTTAATTTCTTTGTAATATTTATAAAAAAAAAAAAAAAAAAAAAAACAAGAAGAAAATAAGTAATTTTTTTTTTCGAAAATATTCTAATGTTATCACAACTAATTATGAGTTATGAACATGCACAATTCAAAGCAATTGAACAAACAATAAAAAACTAATAAATCATATTTCTATTTACTATAGACTGTAATAGTGACAGATCTTCAATACGTTCAAACAGCATGCCGATCTAAATCTTACTATAAACATATGTTTTATAATTTTTTCTCACAACAAGATTACATATTTGACTGCTTTGCTATTTCTGACTGTCTTGGTTTGCATTTGACATGCACCTTTTTCATTTTACATCTATTGGTTAATGATAAGAACCCGAAATATCTTCCGTACTTGGAAGTGTGAGTAATATTAAGCAGTATTACATCAACAATATTATCTCTTAAATAGTGAGGAACAGAATAAGATCTGAGAATTAAAAAAAAGTGTTTGACAAATGACGTAAATTGGAAATTTTTATCACGTGACCAACAGTTTATCTGATATGTTATCCAGTTAAATAATGAAATAACACATTCAAAATGTGTGGGGTTCAACGAGGACTTCTTAGTTTATTTATTGCTCTAGTAGATATTGAAAAGTGTTTAAAGGCTTAACAACCTCATATGTTTGTTCTAGTTGTAAATGATGTTGGTTAACGTATGCTGTTCTTTTTTAATATATACTCAAAATTCTTCTCTTCTATTTATTGATAGCTAGAATATTGATGCCATCAGTGTATGCCGCTGCATTAAAACTTGTGAATTAATAAGAAAAATGCATGGTGTACAAGTCTAAATCAATATTTGCAAGTTAATTGTTGCTGTAAGGTTTTGCATTTTTTGCAGTTCATTTTAATCATTATCAACACAATTAGAAGTACAAATCTATTTTGTCAGAGCATTCATGATTGAAATTGACAGCAGTGATTATCTGGCTTCTTTGTTCGCTGTTGACATGATGGTATCTTACACATTTGATATAATGACAAGGATATAAAGTTAGATTACCAATGTGTCATCTCTCCACCAGAAACACTATGACAAACTACATTCAACAATAAGCAAATCCAATACCGCAAACATTGATATAAAATGCATGAAAAAATAAAATCCCAAAAATACTGAACTCCGAGGAATATTCAAAACAGAACGAATCAACGACACACGTAAAAAAGTTGAGACGTCCTAATTAATGTACAAAAGAGGGAGGAAAGATAACAGAGTGACAGTCAAACTCATAGATTGAAAATAAACTGACAACGCCATGGCTAAAATAAAAAGACAAACAGACAAATAAGTACAGACAACACAGCATAGAAAACTATAGACAAAACAACTCGAACCCCAACAAAAACTAGGGGTAATCTCGGGTGTTCCGTCGTGTTGCTTATGTTATTACAAATCAGGTAAATAGTCTCATTCGGTAGGTCACATTTGTGAAAAGGGAATATCAAAAATATATAACGAAAAAAAAAAAACGAAAAAAAACTTATACACGGCAACAAACGACAACGATTGAATTAAAAGCACCTGCCATGGGACAGGCACATACATGCCTGTTGCAAGTCAGGAGCCTGTAATTTAGTGGTTGTCGTTTGTTTATGTGTTAAATATTTGATTTTCGTTCATTTGTTTGTACATAAATAAGGCCGTTAGTTTTCTCGTTTGAATTGTTTTACATTGTTATTTCGGGCCTTCATTAGCTACCTTTGCGGTATAGGCTTTGCTCATTGTTGAAGGCCGTACGCTCACCTATAGTTGTTAACTTCCGTGTCATTTTGGTCTCTTGTGGAAATTTGTCTTATTGGCAATCATACCACATCTTTTCTTTTTTTATACATACAGAATTTTGCCAGTTCAAAATGGCTTCCTAGCCTGTTACAGTTTTGTAACAGTACAACATAAGAACAAACTACCTAATTATGTTAAAAAGAGCTTTACTTACTTTTTCGTTATATATTTTTGATATTCCCTTTTCATGACAGTTCTTGTCCTTTCGTTTTTGATGTGTTTTGTCATTTGATTTTGCCATGTGAGTATGGACTTGTGATTGGATTTGCTCTGAGTTCAGTATTTTTGTGATTTTACTTTTTACCAGATCGATACACATCAAAAATACACCTAACAAAAACTCAAAAGACACGAGTTATATATTTTAGAGTTCTGTTAATTACTGAAAGGTTGTTCTGTTCTTTAGAACTAGCTCAATATATATTGATTGCCGATCCTATATGCAGCGGTATGGCATACATGGAAACAACAATATTTTTGGGCGATTTTGTAGAGACATTCAAAATAAAATTCCAAAACGGAAACTTGAAGTGTGGACTATTATCAAGCAAGTTACATCAAATGCCTTAATTAAATCTACACAGGAGGTTTATCTAGTTTTAAAAAAAGTAAAACATGAATACCGAACAAAGAAAACTCAAACCGGGGGATGTATTTAAAAATGGACAGCACCAAACTTGATCATATGAAACGAATGAAAAACAACTGTCATATTCCTGACTTAGAATAGGCATTTGTGAAAGAAAATGGTTGGTAAACTTTTCTTTACAGCAAGATAATCCTCCCACTTGTATGAGAGTTTTTTAATAGATCAGTTTCATTGATGTAATAGGTTAGCAACCAAAAAAGACATAACAGGTATGACAATACTTGACACATGCTGCTACAACTGTGTAAACATTCATCACATAATGGCCATTCGACATGGCTCGGTACTTGTAAATCCTGTCATTGTGTTATTATGCCTAGGTAATGTTTGTATTCTTGACTTTCGTTTTTGTGCATGTGCTCTGTCTACATAGATATAGGGAGATGCCGTACAAGTAATAGGTTAAGCTAGCTATATAACCAGGTTCAATCCAACATTTTTCATCATTAGAAAATGCCTGTACCAATTCAGGAATATGTCAGTTGTTATCCATTCGTTAAATGTGTTTGAGGTTTTAATTTTGTCGTTTGTCAGGGACTTTCCGTATTTTCCTCGGTGTTAGTTATTTTTGTTATTTTACTTTTCAAAGACATACAACAAAACTGGATAAAAGGTGCCATCAAACAAATAGAATAAGTCGCAAACATAAAGTTGTAATTGATTATAAATGTTCAAAGACACCAACAAAAAATGTTTATATTTCATTGTGAATTGTGGTATTTGTGAACGTTGACTTGCATTGAACGAGTAACATGTGTACTAAGTTCACAGTTTACTGCAATTTATATAGATGTGAGAAGATATGGTTTGCGTGCCAATTAGACAGCTCTCCATCTATAGATATTGAAAAGTGTTTAAATGCCTAACAACCTCATATGTTTGTTCTAGTTGTAAATGATGTTGGTTAACGTATGCTGTTCTTTTTTAATATATACTAAAAATTCTTCTCTTCTATTTGGTGATAGCGAAAACAATTAGGTCTGCTACATATTTTGACTTACATCTAGAAATTGACAATGCGGGTCGGTTGAAAACAAAAATTTTCGACAAAAAAGATGAGTACAGCTTTCTAATTGTGAACTTTCTATTTCTATGTAGCAACATTTCAGCAGATTCCTCCATACGGAGTACAAAATGTATATAACTCCCAACTGATACGATATTCCCTGTCTTGTATTAACTATCATGATTTCATTGATAGAGATTTGCTTCTCATTAGAAAGATTTAAACCAAGAGTTCCAATTGGTAAAGTTGAAATCATCCACTCGTAAATGTTACAGACACCATCATGAGTTGGTTGACCGTGATGGAATATCCGTTTCAGAGATGGTATCGGATATGTTCGTTATGTTGTAGCTAAAACCCTTTTCCCTTTTTAAGAATGTGACTTACCGAATTAGAATTATTAACGAGTTTGTACTTACATGAGCAACACGACTGGTGCCACATGTAGAGCGTTTTATCCTTACGGAGCACCTGACATCAACCCTAGTTTTTGATGGGGTTCGTGTTGCTTAGTCTTTATTTTTCTATGTTCTATTTTGTGTACTTTTGTTTGTCTGTGTGTTTTTTCTTTGTTTGTTTTATAAAACTAAGGTCAGAAATATTGATACCATACCATGAATAAGTGGGTTTATGGTCAATTTATAAAACTAACAGTCTGTAAAAAGATTAGCTACAACGTAGACCTATATGCACGTGTAGTTAATAAATAAAAAACTGTTATGAAACAGACACACATCTATCTATGATACTAGATACGAAATAAATACCGAAGGTCGGCCTCTGATGAGGGTTTACCTGGGAATACTCCCGAAAGAACCCGAAACATTGCATATTAAATTCTTAAGGATTAAGCAATAAAAAGTACGTAGTGTCAGGTCAGAAATATTGATACCATACCATGAATAAGTGGGTTTATGGTCAATTTATAAAACTAGGCGATGTCAGTTTATTTTCGATTTATGAGTTTGAATGTCCTTCTAGTATCTTCTGCCCTTCTTTTAACTGTCAAAGTTTGAACATATACCTAACCTTAACAATCATGTCACAACACAACATGACAACCAACTGTAAGAAGCAGTTGCAAAATGTTTTACTCAAGAGATCGTTTCAAGGCAACAAATTGAATAGCACTGAAATAACAGTACTCGCAGTTACTGATTGCTTGTTCAAAGCCAATCACCAGGTCGAAAGTGTCAATCATTTCACATCCAACTGATTAATTGTAAAGACACTATAACAGTTCTAACAAACGCATGGCTTTGTTCTGAAAATTTGATTTGGTCTATGTTCTGATATAAATAATCGTTCTTCAAAATGTTTTTTTGAAATAGGTTATTTGGATTTGAAATCTTTATTCCATCATAGAAATGTTTGCAGGAATTATTATTTTTTTCGCTTTATGAATGATCTCTGATTACACATGTTACAAGTGTAAGTGAATTGATAAATCTCTTACTAATTGAGGAGTAGCTATATAGGAGAAGCTGTACGACAAAGGCAATCTTTAGAATATCTGGAATATAGAAAGATACATTCGCTTGAGTAATAAAGGACATGACAGAATATTTTGTACCAATATAGACACTTTATTGGTACTGGTTTTGTATAATTTGTTTTCACGTTTTTGTTTTCAAGTGGCTGTTTATATTCCTGAGGATAATACAGGACAAAATGGTGAAATAAAGTAACAAGACTATGTTGAATCGTTCAATTCAGCTGGTTTGGTCTTTCTGTCGGTGATCTCATGCTGTCTTATCGATATTCACTGCTGTCCCAACCTTTAATGAAAACACACTGTCCGAACGAACCAAACGCAAAAATACCCAGAACGTTATAAATCTTTTACTGCTAATAAGATCTATTATGAAAGGTTTTACCTTGATAACGTGGCATTTTGAATAGAACTAACAATGCATCTGAAATAAACATTTGATAAACTTTCTTTTATAGAAAACCTAAAATCAGTCGGACAGAAAAATAGAATCTCAGGTCGAATATTTATGTGTCCCATTTTGTGTAAAAAATAATCTTAATTTTTTCCTTAGTCGTAATTTTTGTTATTTTTCTACATGTACCTATTTTCAAATATCTTATCAAATCAAATCCTTGATATTTGTCCAATCCAGTTACGTGTACTGATAACAAAACAGAAGTATTGATCTTCTTCATGTGAAAATAATCCTTGTTACACAATGGAAATGTTTACTTCAAAAAACATAAAATGAATGTTTCGTTGATTTTATCATTATTGGCCTTTTTGGACATTTTAGACAAGCTGAAATGTAAGTAAAGAAGCAGAATTATAAATGTTTATCTAACTTTCCGTTCTTATTTATTCTTTATGACAGCCATGTAATAAAAACACACAATTGTTTATAATTTATGTGTGTTTTTGGAAAACGATCAGTTGAGATTGGTTATGGACGAACAATGCATTGAAAAGGTCTGCCAAGTATAAAACACATTCAAACATTTACAAAATACAAAATATGTCAAAAAATGAGATTTTGAATATATGTCATGGTAACCGACCAACACAAAAAAAAATACATATATCGATTATGTTACGATCTACATGTACGATAGATTCGAGTGTAGATAATTTTGTTATACGAAAAATAGCAGAGAAAACGAAATATTTTAAATCAACATACAATTTTTAATTGAGAAACAAAAAGTTGCTGTTGATGACATCTACTGATGCGGTATCTATTCATAGTAGGCACATGCACATTGGGTTGGTTTAATCAGTATCTGTTGGCTGCTGTTGTAAGTCATTTCGACTATCATTTATGAAAAATTCGATGGTTTAAAAAGCGTGTATCAGTGCTGCAAATATGGTGATGTGAAAAAAGTATTTTATTTCTAAAGATTAAAATAAAGATGTACATTATATATAGCGTCACGGACCAAAATGTTCAGAACGTATACAAAACCTTTAATATTACAGAAAAGAAACTTGCCTGATTAGTTCTTATGAAAGTCTTACTGCATATAATAAATACTATGAATTTTGTTGCAAACAAACTTATAACAACGTTCGGGAACATTCACCTGTTTAAATGTTTGCCAAAAACAATCATTGTCAGTTGTTTTAATTCTCTGAATCCTTCACAGAAAAATTAAGACTATCGTTGGTTTTCGTTACTATTAATTTGTTGACACAATATACTGTTCAATTTCAATTTCACAAGGTATCTTGATTTTTAGTTTGTAGTTCATCAACACGAAGTGTATGATGTCTTTTTTGTATATTAAAATGAAATTGCAAACTTCAGGACGACAAATTATACCATAATAATTCTGTAACGAATGTCAATATATCCTAACTATATTTTTATTCATAAGGTGATCCATGTCACGACTACAAGAATTTAGACACCGCGGACGATTTTAAAAGATCAACAGGAAATGCAAACAACGATAATTTGTGTGATAACGCGTTGGAGCCAGACTGGTATCGCATTACAAGTAAATCTGGGGAGAAAATGCCGACGGAATGTGTACAAGATGGGGGACGTTGTGGTGCACTACGTTCAGTGTGGATGAACGGTAAGGCCTGTACCAAGTCAGGAATATGACAGTTGTTATCCATTCGTTGGATGTGCTTGGACTTTTGATTTTGCCTTTTGATTTTTGATTTTCCTTTTCGAATTTTCCTCGGAGTTCAGTATTTTTGTGTTTTTACTTTTTATACCAGTTTGAGTTTTTGTATGCAATATTTTTATTATTAATTTAACACATTGATGTCAGTAACAAGAAGCAACTAGCAACCAACTGATTATGTAAAAATGTAAGAGCAGAGTTTAAACATTAGATATACATTCGCTTACTATATCAGATATACTGACCGACTTTAGAAACGCAACACTAGATTATTTTTGTGTTATTTTTGAATTTCTTTAAAATTATACACCACCAAGTAGCAATATACCCCACGAACTTGTTAATACCATCAGACAGTCGAACAAGACACTACACTCACAGTCACTCATTCAGGCACATACAGGCAAAAAAAGACTCATATAAATTTTCATTCTATCCTAGGACAATCATCCAATTGAACCGTTTTCCAGTTACTGCTGTCCAATGCACCACGGTTGAAGCATTCAGAGAACAGATTCTTATATCTGTTCTCAACCAATACTACACCATGTAATTGTAACACCTTGTAAATAGTTTTATCTTATATGTACAGTGAAAATCAAAAACAAGTTATTATTTCTTTATTATTTTTTTTTTTATGTAAATATAAAATTGTAAATTTTACCCACACATGCACGGCACATAGTCATCAATATTATGATGGAGTGCGGAAACTAAAAGAAGAAGAAGAAGAATGTGTCACCGTCAAAAGCGATGACTGCCTGTTACAACGCCAAAACGATTGTCAGAAAGGTCAACAAATTCGGTCTGACATGTTTTGGGTTCTGTTTTACACCTTCTGATTTTGCATTTGTTCAACCCATTAATTGGTTTTGGGAATTATGCGGTTGGAACTTAAGGGCTTTAAAGGTTTTATTTCAGTCGATTCTTTGGCAGTTCAGTTGATGCGAAACATTTCTGGCATGAATCTGTACTCAATGGCACTCGGCAATTTGATTAGCAATTGACGTTGCGGCCGTAAACATGTCTGGCAAATGACGTTGCATAATCAAATTCTGTTGACGTTTCATTGTCACTACACGTTGATCTGTTTATTGATGGCCAGCAACAAATCTTGTCTACTTGTATCGTTGTCGGAAGGACAGTAAGGCGAGTTTCTGAAGTCATACAGTATAATTGCAGCACGTTTATGTTTTTATGTTTGCAGTATTCTTAAGGGCTAATTCAGTTTTTTTTCTTAGTCTTGGCAAAATGGAGATGCAACATTTTTAAACTGATTTAAGTGAGGCAAAGGATTGAAAGAACTGTTTCACAAACCAAATAAAACTGAAACAATCTTTCATGGGTCCAAAATTTCGCTTTAAGAAATTCGTGCGACTTCAAAAATTCGGTATGTTCAATAACCACCGGAAAGTCAGATTTTGATTTTTTGTAAGGAGAAAGAAGCACAAGCATGAAAAGTAGTTGTAAGAGAATCAAACAAGATTTGGTAAAACAAATCAACAAAATGAGTGTTGCGTTTCTAAAGTCGTTCAGTATGTATATATATATATATATATATATATATATATATACACATGTATCTCGTATGTAGATTCAGATTCTTTAAATTGGGTACTTCCAACATTTGTTTTTTTACCTGTTAAATGCAGTATATAACTTTAAAAATTGTATTTAAGTATTCTTTTTGATTAAACCCCTTGAACTATGAACGCCCATTATATAACGCATATTCATCTACTGTCGTACTTCCGAGTTGAACATGTAGAGCTTATAATACATTACATATTGTATCACAAGGGGAAAATATCACAAATTGCAACAACATTTTCGACTTCATGCTTGAGCACAAACATTTCAGTAAAGAAAAGATTAACTGTTTAGTAGGTTTGATAGTAAACGTAATAGTGTTAATATACTTTAAGTGTATAGAAAATTGAAGTGCAGCTCATATGCATTGCTGGATATGTTCTAAAATTTTAAAATATGATGTTTTGTTTTGAACGAGAATCTAATTTTAAAACCGAAAATTGTTTTTCTTCTTCATAGCTTTATACACCGTTTTTGCGGTGATATCAAAATTATAACAATGTTGACTACTGTACCCCTAAGTTTGACATGTTTACCTATTATGTCTGTTTGTTAAGTTCACACATCGTTGTCTATCTAACAAAACTTTATGCGACTGTTATACAAGAATGAGGTTTGGCTAGCTATGATACAAGGTTAAATCCACAATTTTCAAAGCATTTGTAGAGAATAATAAAGAACTGATATAGAGTAAATGTATATTTCATTTCGTGATGTCTTTTACTGTTAGTTATTAGAATGGATGAGAACAGTTATAATTGTTGTAAGTAATCTGCAAATGTTTTGTATAGTAACTAGAAATATTCATCTTTTTCATAAATAAAAAAATACTTTTCTTCAGGAACGTTTCCAGTAACGGGAAAGGTAACAAATGTGACAGCATGTACTTCAAATTATGATGGAGACTGTTGCTTGAACTCAATGAACATACAGATAAAGAATTGTTCAAGTTATCTAGTTTACAAACTGGTTGCAGTGACATCATGTCCACAACGATACTGCTTCGGTATGTAAACATTATCAGACATTTTAAAAAATATATAGAACACTATGTATCAAGTATAGTTTCAAAATAAAATGGGAAACATAGAAAACTTCTAATTTTAAGAACGCGGTCTTCAAACGTTTGAAAATTCAAGTAATTGGACATCATATATACATATGAGTAATCCTGATGGATTTAGCCACTACATTTTTTACTTTAAAATCATTATTTACACACTCAAATCTTTGTAATCAACATCATGTATCGCTTTGTTTATCAAACATTTGTTTATTGTTGGTTTTGTTGGGCCTTGTTATATTGTTTGTGAGACACCTTCGTAAGTTGCACATTTATAATACTGTACACATTTGTATAAACAAATGATATATTGGTAATGTAAACGATGAACCAAAGACAAGATTCTTTATAAACAAAATGCAGAATAAAGAAAGACAATGATAGGCAACATTTACCCAAATCATTATTTTAGTTATTTGTTTACTATGAAGTTTTTATCAGTCATGTTTGATGTAATCAAGAAAAATTTGAATGTGGGGAAAGAAATTAAAGACTGAAAGACTAGATAAAATGAATCGTTTACGTTTTATAACAAAAGTTTATGATATGTGTATTTATAGTAGTTAAGGGACTTGCCAAAAGCACTGAAAGACTAGTTGTAGAACATTTACTAGAGGCCGCGATGAAACGATATTTTACAGGTTTTTATTTACTTTAATTAACCAATACATAGTACGGACCTTGAAAGGTTCAGAAGAAGACCTAAGCTGTGATGTGTTTATGATATGTTTGTTTACTATATGACTGTTTGTGGAGCGCACGGACTTCATTCTTAAGAACGTCCGTGTAGTATTTACAGCATGCCTACACCACTTTGATGGCTGGTGTGTTTTCCGGTACAAACACAAACCATTTTGAAATTTCTTAAAGTTTATTTCTTATTCTGGAGACGTATTATGTACTCTTTTATTTATTCTGAATTATTTCTAAAAATGTGATATTCTATTATCTTCAACATTCATAAATCTATTGAAATAAGAATCAAGAGATTTTTTATAAGATTTTTACCGTTTACACCAATTTTTACAAATCGAGGAAAGATCTCATTTGATGACATGACGACACTGTTTCCATTTTATTTAAGATGAAGGACGATATTTTGGATCTCTCTGTCCTGGACGATATTGAGGTACCCTGTAATAACATGGCCATAGGGATATTATTCAAACTTTGACGATTCACACTTTCAAAGTTAAGGAGTATTTTTTTCCACATTAACGTCTGAATTAACCGACGTATAATTAAAAATTAAACTTCTGTTGGGTATTGTGTACGAAATAATCTGTGATTCTGTGTTATCAAATGAGGGAGTATTGTTTTCCCTGTGTGAGTAAATACCAGTTGATTGTCTGGTATACAAAACACGCTTTTTGACGACATAAGACTGTTCGGAGCATTCGAATTGAAACAGTTTATCGATTAACAGACATCAACAAGACAAAAAAAAAAAAAAAAAAAAATGCACAATGACAAGGTCCATAGACACTTCCAAGCTTTGCATAGTGAGAAGCCAAATCGATTATAATCGTTGTTATGAATAATTTTGTTTACTTACTAAATAATGTATTAATTTAAGGCACGCAGGTCATGCAAATTTGGATATTTTAGTTTATGACTTTGTGCCACTGAAAGTTATTGTTAATATATGCATTTTTCCATCTATGTTTAGGATCAGAAATGCCTTGTCCTGAAGGTGAAACGTCGGCGAATGGATTCTCACCTGGTTGTAAATGTAAGTTATTTAAGTATTTCAACATTTTTCACATTGCTTATTTTTCACCTCGACAATTCAAATAGGTAATAAAAAGTATACCTTTTGTAACTACTTTAAGAGATACCGGTATATAGGATCAAAGTTTTCAACATTTACTCAAACTTTCGTATTTTTGTCTCGCCTTGACGGGGTCCAAAAGCGAGACATATATATGCTTTATCCAGCGTTGGTGTCGTCTTCAGCAGAGTTAACAATGGAATTAGGTCTATTTATGGTCAACCACTAGCACGGTAGGTATAGTGTCCGGCTAGGATCGAGGTTTTTTGAGTGCTTCGGTCCATTTTTTTCGAGTGTAGTTCGGACTTTTTCGAATGATAACACATGCGATAAGTTCAATTAACTGCTATTTTGTAACTTTTGTTGTCAAAGTAAATAAAAAATTCGTGGTGAACCATGGAGTTTTTATACGGGACGTATTATGGTACCCCGTTGTCCATACATCCATCGTCAGCATGTCGGACAAAAACTCAATAACGCTGTAACCAATTTTCTTTAAACTTCGGTTAATTGTCTATTGAGGTATCATCCCTTTCGAATTTTTAGAAGTTATTGATTTTATGCGTTTCCGAGTTATGGGGTTTTATTAACATTATAGAGTTTTTTCAGAGCCTGTATCACTCACCTTAGTCTATTCGCTGCAGTGCATATCAAACAAAGGGCACTCTTCGACATTAAAGACAAGAATAGAATTAATGGCAAAATTTTCTGTTGGTGGTGGTGACTTGTTTGTAGATTTTATTTTACTTTATTCTTGCTGTTTACAGTTATCTCTATCTATAATGAACTTCGTCAAGTAGTTTCAGACGAGAAGATTTTTGTAAAAGTTAAGTTTTGACATTGAGAAATTATTTATAGGTGTCATAACGAGTGAGAATAGATATCGAAATTACGAATGTTTATAACATGTAAGTGTTAGAACACCATTATCAAACTGACAAATGCATTGGTTCATGCCTGGAAAAGTACTTAATTTGAAACTTTGTTTATTATTTTTAATCGTAAATACACTGACAAATAGCATTTTAAACTATAGGCAATTTGTATAATCACTCGAAAAATTGGACACACTCGAAAAAGCCCGGACTGCTCTCAAAAAAAACCCGAACATAAAAAAATGAATTTAGTCTCAAAATGTCGTTTTCAATGCAAAAACAAGAATTTTTGTAAAGTGTCTGTATTTCCAAGGATATATAGATTCCATGTATACATTTCCTTCAACATTATCAGTGTTATGTGTATAAAAATGGCTTTATTCTGTATTTTGGAATTAAAGCATTTTAAGGCTTATTTTAACCTTTTTTTTAACGAAAAATAATGTCGGGTTAGTAATATCTTTCTATATCAAATACAAAAAAAAAAAAAAAATACATAATATAACTTTGTATAATAAACACAAGCGTCTATATCACGTCTTGTTAGAGATGAAGTCTGTTTGTTTACGTTTTTGTTCATACTCACTCGAAAAAAAGTGGTCACACTCGAAAAAGCCCGATCAAATCACTCGAAAAACAACGATCATAGCCGGACACTATACCTACCGTGACTATTGTTAGGTCGATATTACAGCAGATTCCAACGAGTATAAAGCTACAGGTAGATTCTTTGGTTAGCTTAATTGGTAGCTCAACCATGAAATGGTAAATACCTTAAAATTGGGAGGAGGATAGCACCAATTCATCATCCAATGAAAACACTCATATCAATGGCCTGTTTATAATACGTATGTTTCATCCAAACAGGTTTACCTAAACAACTTTGCAAATTAAATTTTATTTCTTATAGTCTTTGATTGAATTAAAACATTCTTTATATTACAATAAATTAGAAGCGGAGGTGTTTTGTTCAAGGATGATAATAGTTAGTGTTGATTCAATGCTAAACAAATGGAAATTTTATAGAAATTCCACAGCATTTCCCCTTGTACTCTTATAGTTGGCAATTTTGTGCTTGATAGATGGAAGATTATTGCAAGCAGTGCTAGCAATGATTTCCTTAAAACAAGTTTATAAATTTAGATATTGGTTTAAACAAATATAAATATAGACCAATTCAAGTACACCTTCTAGAGTCCGCTCAACTTTCTTGACGTTGGCGCTATTTTTTTTTTTTAATCTGTTATAGGTTGTTTAGGACTTTTTGTAAACAATAAACGCTAGCACATCATAGAAAATCCAGTGAGTAACCTATGCTTAAAATTTTATAACAAAAATATTTGTGGATTTTCTACAAAATCCTGTTTAACTTTTAAATGCAATAAAACTATAAATAATAATGTTTGCTCGAAGTTTCTCCTTTGTATATGTATAAAATGGTTCATCTCTATTATTCATCATCTTTGCTGTTTTTATACTATTGCAGTTTAAAAAATTCGTAATTCAAAGCCAACAGAAGGGGTCATAAACCTTATATTTACGCCGTGATTCTACCATTGTAAAGTACATACACATAACTGGATTTATAAATGAACAGAGTAATTGATTGAAAAATTGGCAATTTGAAGACACCTACAACTTCAATGTGAATTTGCTTATAATTATCAATAAATTTTAAATTTAGATTGAAATCTTATTTTTAAACTGACCAAAGAATCTACATGTAGCTTCATACTCGTTGGAATCTGCTGTAAGTACATGTATGCAGTTGAATTAGCATTAATTTAGCACATCTCATCTCGTCTCATTTTCATTGAAGGTGTACGGCCCCACTCTATCAGTTATGATCTATCGTCTTTAAAACTTTTGCTTAGTTTCCATGTATTATATTGCGATTAGAAGAGTTCAAAGGGAACCATTAGTGTTAAACCATTTAATTGATATGAAGTTGTATAAACATTATCACATTAAAGAATATTTGGCCGCGCCTCCTCAGTCATGGTCTATTGACTTTGAACATTTTGCTTAGTTTACATTTATGCAAATTTATTGGTATTTGTAAATTTCGTTTCCTTAAAGATTATATAGTACCATCCGCTCACTATGGTTCATTGACTTTTACATAATCTACAAGTTAATGTTAGTGTTATGATGTGTTCAAAGGGAACGACCTATGATAAGTCAATGGTATTTGGTATGTAGTTGTACTAGCATTGGTTCATTTCATTTCAGTTGAGATTGTTTAGCCATGTACCTAGATGTTTTGTATTTTTTGGGTTCAAAAGATAAGCACCAGCTGATTTTCGGTATCCCATTTGAAAAATCTCCTTTACATAGTTTTCCTCTAAACTTGTTTAATAATACTTTGGAAATTATTATTTTTATCAAAATTTCAGTTTTAGACTTCATTCATTTATCTAATTCATATAAAAATTTCATTGGTAACTTTATCTTGAAAATTGGTACAAATAAACTTAATACGTTATTTAACCTAATGCCATTTGAAATAAAAGTCGCGAAAATAACATATTACATCAGCAACTGTTACCTTCCCTGAAACTGTAGCGTATTTCCTTTCTAGCAAAGTAGTCATTTCAATAAAAAATATTAAAAATCCCAACTATAAGTTTATCAGTCAGCCGTTATTTGCAAATGTTAAAATATAAAAGAATTCAATGAAATTAAATTATACCTTTAGTCGAACACTATAGTCTTTTCATTTGAATTATATGATCTCTATTTTTATAGATGAGCCTTGTTTACCAGCTAACTATAAGACTATAAATCAGTGGGAAAGATCGGTTGGTAATCTAAAAGGTGGGCAAATATGTGACAATATTTTAAAACCTGGATGGTACCGTCCTGTAAGTTTAGCTGGAAATGCAATGCCAACAGATTGTCAAAAAAATGGACTCAAATGCGGTACTATGTTTCCTATATGGATGAATGGTAAATATTGTTGTCTTTTTTTCTGTTCTTGTCTTTTTTCTTTTGTGACATTAGCTGAATCTTAAAACGTTTTAATCGAAATTATATCAACGTGATCAAGATAAATCATGAAAGCAAAAAAAAAAAAAAAAAAAAAAAGGTTTTGGAAATATAATGGCTTCAATCTTTAACAATGTGATTAGGTCTATTAGGTTAATCTAACTAAATTAACTCAGAAAAATAATTTCAGGGAAAAGAAATGTTATTAATCAGCTGTTCTGCTATCAGACTAAATTAACAGATTGTGCAAGTCTGTATACTTTATGTTTTATCTCTAATTAACAATTAATATGTCTCGTATCGTCTGAATAAAAAAAGGTTTTAGTCTTACTTCAAAGATTCACTTCATCCCGCACAAGAAAATAAAGTTCATAATACAAAAAAGTTTATCATTAAAAAATTGTCACCTTGTGTATAGTTCAGTTTCTTTGTAATGGAAGGCTATACGTTTGGTTCTTTGTTGATATCATCAATTCGTTATTCATTATTATTTACATATGCCTACTTAGTTTGTCCTTAAACATTTAATAGTGATTGGACATAATATGTCATGCACATCAGAATATATTTTCTTTACCTAGGAACTCATCCTGCAGCAAACAAGATTTCAAACGTCACGGCATGTGTATCGAATTACAATGGTGGATGTTGTACCAGTTCATACAACATTCAGGTCAAAAACTGTGGAGATTTCTACATATATAACTTGAAACACACTGATAGTTGTTCTCAGGCATATTGCTTTGGTATGTTGTGTAATGAATTTTAAGAAACTTTTATTTGCTTTACTGCGAAGACGTTTTGTAGTTTTATTATACATAGTTTTTCTTTAAAATAACATATTGTTCAATAGTATATAAAGTTATAGATAGAAATACATCATATAGATAAAATATCAAAAAAGAAATTGCCACAAACTAATTTAGTGATATCAAATTACCTCGAATTGCTATGAAACAAATTTATAAAAAAAAGTCTTATAATTTGTTGCCCCAAAGATGCATTGATTCTACTTCAAACAAATAAATGACACTTGAATCAAAACTATTGGATAATTATCAAACAGCTGGATGGTTTGCCTAATCTTTACCCCTTGTAGTAAAATCAATTTTAACAGCATATAATTGTTTATGTTCAGATGAGTTAAATTTTGCACAGAAACTGCATTATAATGACAATCTTATACGTAGGAACTAAGATACCTTGTCCCCTCGGACAATCTTCTGATAATGGATTCACACCTGGCTGTAAATGTAAGTAAATAGTTTAGGGAGCTACCATTTGATTTTTATGGGGGGGGGGGGGGGGGGGGGCTAGGATGAAATTTGAAAAAAATAGGCAGGACAGGAGTTTTGAGTAAAAAAAAAAGGCAGGATGAGACACTTGCAAAAAAAAAAAGTCAGGACGACAATTTAGGTAAAAAAAAAGTCAGGATAAACTAAAAAAAAAAGGGCAGGACCGAACAGAGTGAAAAATAAAAAGGCAGGACAGAGATTATAGCTAAAAAAAAATGCAGGACAAAATTTTTCATCCTAGCCCCCCCATAAAAATCAAATGGTAGCTCCCTTATTTGAATTTATTTGTATATAATATGATTTTGGATGTAACGCGTCTTCTGATTGACTGACGTAGCTCATAGAAATATTTAAGACATAATTTAGCCACATGACCTTGTCGTCATCAACGTTTATTTATAGTTTACTCTAGTTTAAAATAGAATTTATAATTAGATTTGAAAAAAAGACTGTAATATTTTTTCTGTCTATTTGAAATAACATAAAAAATGTGGTGCACACTTTAATATATTCAGTGTGCACCACATTTTTTATGTTATTTCTACATAGACAGTCATTCCTTAAATACTACTTGTTTTACGGATTAAATACAATAATGATAAAATGACAGTTTTAAAGAGTTGGGTTACAAGTTTTAATTTGGAAATGGGATAAATTATGGAACGCCACGACTGCCTTATGTTAATAATCAGCATTATACGCAGTGTTCACAGCATTATATGAAGTGATCACAGCATTATATGTAGTGCTCACAACATTATATGAAGTGATCACAGCATTATATGCAGTGCTCACAGCATTATATGCAGTGTTCACAACATTATATGAAGTGCTCACAACATTATATTAAGTGCTCACAACATTATATTAAGTGCTCACAACATTATATTAAGTGCTCACAACATTATATTAAGTGTTCACAACATTATACGTTTTTTGTTGTATGATGAGATTGATGTATGATGAGATTTATGAATGATGAGATCATTCGGTAAACTTCGTTTTTTAGCGGAAATTACCGAATCCATAATTGGTAAATTACGGTAAATTAATGCCCAGCAAACAAATTTAAACAGTTATTATTATATATGTGATCATTAAGGCAGTATACAATATTTAAAACGGATTGAAATAAGTAAATTAAGAAGTATGATCAATTTAACCCAAGTTTATTCAACACCAGGGCATTTTAAACTTATTTTGAGGATTAGTTTCACCATATTCACAACTTAATATGTATATTTATTTACTAGAGCACATCCGTGATATCGCGGGTCTGTGACCGAATTAAAGAATATAACTATGCGTAAGCCTTATTTTAGTATTGGTATTGTCATCTGATAAAGTCATGCCGATTATAAGATGAAGTTTTCTCTGCTTTTAACATCTTTCTGTTTGAACCCGTCGACCTGGAACTTGTCAATTTAATATTGGTATTATTGATTTTGTTTGGAAAACAAAAGTCTCTGGAAAGGAGTATTTTTTAATCAACAGTTTTGTCCTTTATGAGTTATGAATAAAATTGAATCTTTGATTCGCTGTTTTACGTCTAACAAATTGAAAACTGTACATGCTGTACCTATACGCCTTATTTTAAGTCCAGATTTTTATTATTCGTATTGTCACCTTAGAAAGTCATACTGATTAAAGTACTACAATCGGGAACAATGTGACAATGATTGAATTAAGTAGTTTCAACCCTGTGATTACGACCCGTGTATATAGCAAAATCTTAAATACAGCGTTTCGTGGTACTCCTGTCAGATGCGGAACGTACAGATAATGTAATAGTTAAACAGGTGAATATATTATTGGTATCGATTCGACCCGGAACTTCTTAATTATTGGCAATATTAATTATGTGGAAAACAAAAGGGTCTGGAGTGATGTTATTTTTAATCAACAGCATGGTACTATATTAGTTATATATACTCTCAGATCAGTACTTATAGTGTCTTTTTATTGTTGGGATATACAAGTACCCGCCCACATGCACGTTCACTCTATTTTCTTGTTAGATCATATGTATTTATATTTGTACCCATCTAATGAGTTAATATAAAAAAGAAGATGTGGTATGATTGCCAATGAGACAACTATCCACAAAATACCAAAAATGACACAAACATTAACAACTATAGGTCACTGTACGGCCTTCAACAATGAGCAAAGCCCATACCGCATAGTCAGCTATAAAAGGCCCCGATACGACCATGTAAAACAATTCAAACGAGAAAACTAACAAGCCTTTTACAACTGATTTTCATAGTTCGTTCTTATGTTTCTCTGTTACGCCACTGTCCCAGGTTAGAGGGAGGATACCAACATTCCGCTAACATGTTAAAACCCGCCACATTTTGCATATATGTGGCCGTCCCAAGTCAGGAGGAGCCTTTATTTCAGTGGTTGTCGTTTGTTAATTAATGTGTTATATACATGTTAGTTTTTCGATCGTTTGTTTGTACATAAATTAGGAATATTTTTCGTTTATCATTTCGGGGCCTTCTATAGCTGACTATCCGGTATGGGCTTTCCTCATTGTTGAAGGTCGTACTGTGGCCGTTTAGCTGTTTAAAATTTCTGTGATGTCATTTTGTCTCTTGTGGAAAGTTGTTTCATTGGCAAGCATACCACTTTTATATATATACATGTATGTACCGTGCAAACTGACGAACAAACGTAGTAAATGTTTTATTCATCCCCACAAACTCAATTTTCATAAGAGCTGATAACTTTAAATGAAAATGTTAAACAGGGTCTTGAAAGGGTAAATTTTTCTATGAAAGTTTAAATTTCTATATAAGACTGCTGATCATATTTAGAAGACAATCTTAGTACTTGCCGTGCTAAAAAGCTTGTAAAAAAATGGAATAATTGATGTAAAGTTATGTTTAACACCTACAGTGAAATGCTTTTAACTGCATTTTCCATATCTGTTAGATACTTATCTATAATACTAAAAAGACGAGGTGCAATTTGTCAGCCGTCATCACGTAAAATCGACGAATCAAAGAATTCAACTTTATATACAACTAATATAGTACAAAGGTGTAGATTAAAAATTACATCACACCAGGCCCTTTTGTTTTCCACGTAATTAATATTGCCAATAATTAAAAGTTCCGGGTCGAGTCCGATACCGATACCAATAGTATATTCACCTGTTACCTATTACCTTAACTGTACGTTCCGCATCTGACAGGCGCACCACCAAACGGTGTATTCAGGATTAATATGCTATATACACGGGTCATAATCACACTACTAAATTGTCAAATTGTTACCTATTGTAGTATTTTAATCAGTAACTATTTTCTAAGAGGTAAACAATACAAATGCTAAAAATCTGGACTAAAAATAAGGCTTATAGGTACAGTTTTCAATTTTTCAGCGGGTATGACGTTAAACAGCGTATCAAGGAATTCAACTTTATTTAATTATAACTAATATAGGACAAATCTGTTGATTAAAAAATACCCCATTCCAGGACCTTTTGTCACGTTTCCAAATAATTAGTATTACCAATAATTGATAAGTTCCAGTTCGACGGGTTCAAACAGAAAGATTTGAAAGCAGAGAAAACAGTGTATCCTAAAATCGGCATGACTTGATCAGATGACAATACTAATACTAAAATAAGGCTTGCGCATAGTTATATACTTTAATTCAGTCACGGACCCACGATATCACGGGTGTGCTCTAGTTCATGTAAAAATGCCAAATTCTGAAAATCGATGCCAAAAATGACTCTATCATGACATATATAAGCTAGCGTAATATGGCACCTATGTGTTATAGAAAGCTGACTGTTTTATTTAAAAGGTAATTAAGCTTTTTAAAACTGAGTACGGACTATAAAGTGGCACCTTGCTAAATTTCTTCAGTAGGAAATGAACTCGAGAATATATCATACAAATTTTCCTACGATATTTCATTAAATAAACTTTTTATTATTTAACTTACATTTTGCCATTCGTATTTCTTACGACGAACAGAACTACTTCAATCATTCACCTCTCAGTTTCATCTTTTCCTTACTTATTTCAATCAGTTTTAAATATTGTATGCTACCTTATGATAACATGATTTTAATAACTTTTTAAATTTGTTTGCTGGGCATTAATTTACCGTAATTTACCAATTATGGATTCGGTAATTTCCGCTAAAAAACGAAGTTTACCGAATGATCTCATCATTCATAAATCTCATCATACATCAATCTCATCATACAACAAAAAACGTATAATGTTGTGAACACTTAATATAATGTTGTGAGCACTTAATATAATGTTGTGAGCACTTAATATAATGTTGTGAGCACTTAATATAATGTTGTGAGCACTTCATATAATGTTGTGAACACTGCATATAATGCTGTGAGCACTGCATATAATGCTGTGATCACTTCATATAATGTTGTGAGCACTACATATAATGCTGTGATCACTTCATATAATGCTGTGAACACTGCGTATAATGCCGATTATTAACATAAGGCAGTCGTGGCGTTCCATAATAAATTAACAAATAAAATTATGAGAGACAATATCAAATATGATTTTAAAAGAAGAGAGAATAAAGTGAGTATGATTAAGTAGTTAATCATGATCAATTATCTTTAAATTACGGATCCACCAAACGTATGAATAACCGGTGACAATCCCCTTGTCTTTGATTAAAGTCTGTTAAGCGACATACATGTAAAACTGTATGTTTTTTTTCATTATTGATGCCGCATTAAAACGTCGTTATGTGTATCTACACATAGTTTAGTGTAAAAAAAAATTATTGTCCAACTTATTTTGCAACATAGAACGTCTTCTTCATAGAACAAGTAATATATGTTATTTTCCATCTTCAAAATAAACGGTTGCTACCTTTCTTATAGTTGATCCATGTCTGGAGTATAACTATGCTACGTTAGAAGATGAAGTTAAGAGATCCTCAAATTACACATTACTGGCAGGAGATGAACCAATAGATGACAGCACACTTGCATCCGGTTGGTACAGAATCGACAGTAGCTCAGGAAACGACATAGTTACAGAAATGGTAACAATGTATCAGTGTGGGACAATATATCCGCTATGGATGAAAGGTAAATTAAAAAAAAACAAGGAGTTTCTGGATGGTAACATGCTCTAATCAAAGAACAAAATATAAATTAAGTTGAAACAAACAATCTGGGGGAATTGATTAAACCCAAAAAAGAAATGAACTTAATGTGTTGACAGGGTGAGGGTCCCCTGCTATAAATGCTTAAAGCCGTGCACACTTGAAACAGTCGAAACGTCAAAATTATAATTGATAAACAGTCGCCATGTGTGGTATGTATAAATTTAAAACCACGGCATTATATTACCAAAGCCAGGCAAGGAATTAGATCTTTGAGTGAGAGATATTATATTTCTTAACCTAAAATAATTTTCCAAATAATTTGACAGCAAAATTTATTAACACATCGTCCATATTTGCAGACAGTAACCATAATAATGGCTGTTAGGCTGGTGAAACCCTTGGTAACTAACAATCAACCAGCAGATGTATCGTCCTAATAGTAGTTAAATAAAGGAAACAGTAGTATACCGCTGTTCAAACTCATAAATCCATGGACAAAAAACAAAATCGGGGTAACAAACTAAAACTGAGGGAAACGCATTAAATATAAGAGGAGAACAACGACACAACACTACAATGTAACACACACAGAAACGGACCAAGCATCAGACAAAATCCCACGAGAATAACAAATATAACATCAAAAACAAATACATGAATTTGGGATAGACAAGTACCGTGACACGTCTTATCGCAATGTGAATTTACACTCAAAAAAAAAAAAAAGAGAAAACATTAACGCTACCATATTCCTGCACAAAACTAGACTTTCAACTATAAATTATGATGAAACCTGTATAGTGAAAATAACCTTTAAAACATGAAGTACCAATAAGATTTTTTATATCATCACGTTTTTCTCTTTCTTTTTTGTCTGAAGTCGTGCAACTGCAACTGTGTACACAAAAACAAAAATTTAAATCAGAGCTTTCAGTTTCGTTCAAATCCTCAATCTCAAGTGCAACAGGATAATAAGGCAACAGTAGTTTTCCGACGTGCGTTGAGCATATACGATTGTTGTCAAAAACAACAACTTCAAATAAACGCATGAAATTAAAAAAAAAAACATGGTGAGTGCAGTTGATATGTATGCATCACCTCCCATACAAACCAAACCAAACTCGTAGTCGAGGTACGCCAAAATTGAAAATTTGACACAATAAAACAATTTCCAAAAAGTGAACACTCTTGACCCAAAACTGAAGAAGACAATAGAGGAGAAAAGGAGAAATTTCGTTTATGTTCAAGAGAATGAAGTTTCTAATATCTATATTTAAATTTGCTCATAAGAATTAAGATTCGTCAGATAATGAGATTTTATGAATAACATTAGATTTCGTGTAATGATATCACATTTGTGTCACAACAAGCGGTTTTTTTTTAATTTTAATGAAAAGAAATTAGACAAACCAATTTATTCAGTTTTTTCATAGTTCTTTCTTCTGCTGAAACATACTAGCTATAATTGAAATATGCTATTGTTTTTCTCTGTTTTTTTTTATTGTTATCTCAGGAAATCTTCCTGTCGTAAGTGATAAAACCATTGACAGGAAAGTTTGTAGATCTGGACTAAATGGTAATACATGTGTCGAAGAATATGACATCAAAGTTCGAAATTGCGGTGCTTTCAGGACATACTTTTTACCTCAAGTTAGACTATCTAAATCTGCTTATTGTTTTGGTAAGAATAAGTAAACAATCTTATGCTCGTTTCTTTTTTTAGCGAATAGGAATAATGATTACTAATTTGTAAACATCCCAATCACATTTCAAGATTTACTTTCATTTGGGATTGCTCAAAGCCACATACTTGAAGGCTATATATGGATGTACCGAAAGAAACAAAGGGCTAGTTATTGTTTTTCTTAAAACTGCACTTTTCAAATGATTATGATATGTTATGCTTATAATTTTATTACTGATAATTATCTGGTTTATCGTTTATGCTGTATTAGCTATACGCCTTATATATGGTGAAATGGCTTGGCATATATAACCAATCGGACGATTATGATGGGGGATTGTTTATATTCTTAGGTATCTGATTCTCTATATATGTCATTTTAAGGGAGTAGTTATTACGTAACCTACGATTTAGTGACTAATTAGAACATGTAATTCATATAAATTAATAAAAATATAGTAAATTAGACATAACCCCAAAAGAAAACAAATGAAATAGGTCAGTGTAAGACCTTCAACAATGAGCAAAACAAATACCGTATAGCTAAATATAAAAGACAGGGAATTGATAGATGTGAATCAATTGAAACGAAAAAAAATAAACGGCCTGATCTATGTACAAAACAATAGACAAAAACAAATATGGTATGTAGCAACAAACGACAACAACTGAATTACGGGCTCCTGTCTTGGACATGCACATATAGGATATCGTGATGTAAACATAATTGCAGTCAACCATCCATTCCTCAACCTGGAACAGTGGTGTAATTGCACAACACAAGAACATTACTTCATGTTTACTGTGACTCAATAAATGAAAAACTAAATAAAAAAAAAAAAATGATGAATAGAGTAAAAAGGGTTTGAACTTCGCACATAACGTGTGCGTTCAATTCTAATCCTTATTGACTAGGACTATCAGTTTTTCTGAGGCAGGTCGATGTTTCTCTCCGGGCACTCCGGTTCATACACCAAAACAAAATGACACCAACACCAAGTGGCATTAAGCACCTGCAATTCATCAATCAATCCAGACCTTATCCATGAAATGTGTTTATGTTATTCATGTCTGATTTATCTATGAATTTGCTTTTAATTAAATGTGTATATATTAAAATGGTAGTATTTTACATTTTTCAGGTACATTAGCTGTTCCAACTTCATTGAATCCCGTACAAGGTAAGGCCGTATTCCCCAGATGTAAGTCTCAAAATCCATAAGTTATCTATGAATAAAATGCAAAAACACATGGTCTTGTTTTCCTCAACATTAATTACCTTTTGATTCCCATTTAAACTTAATCTGCGTGAAGAATCACGACAATAACAAATGCACAGAAAACAACTTGATTATTTTATTTTCTATTCTATATAATGTTTGAATTGTCTGGTAAACAATGTAACACTAACTATTTCATTTAAAAAAAATAATAACTTAACAACAGACTCGACTTAAATCAACAACAAAGATAATATAATCATAATACGATTGTACATACATATTGCTCCCCTTTTTGAAAAGACAATAAAGTCTCTTTTTATATAATTTCAGAAACGATTGAGTTCTACATATGGATAATAATTGGTTTGTCATCGGTTATTTTGATTTTGATTGGAGTTATTTTAATTAGAAGGTTTGTATACTCATTTTTGTATTTAATTTGAATATGACAGCTTAATTGCTGATTTTTTTTTTGCCTGTAAAATCATGTTAACACTACTGAATAACATATTTAAACTAACATGTTTGCAACCGTTTTACTACTTATAAATCCAGAACAGATATGGACGCATGAAATTCATACAGTGTTGTTTTAAAAATTACAAAATATATATATAAGTCCACAAAAACCGTCTCAATCAAACGATAGACTATAAAAGTCAACGGAATAAATGGTACAAGCATTTAACCCATTGACACCAACTTTTAAAAAACACATAATAATAAACACATTTTGTTACAAAGACAAGTATCTAAAAGATATTACAAAAAAATAGTTCATGAAAAACATCTCCATGTTGAAATTAGTATAACAGAAAATAAGGTATTTACATTTGATGACCGTACAGTTTTCTGAATCAAACATATGCCAGTAAAGACAATACAATACTGTTGTTTTATCTTTTATAACGTGTTTTAGTTTGAAACATTAAAAACGGCTTTTATGCTTTATAATTTGTTTTTGCAGATTTTGGAAATGTACACCAATTAAGGGGTCAAAGATTTGTTCATCAGTACACACAGAACCTCCAACCTACGATGAAGCCATGAAAAATAAGGAGATTAAAAGCTCAGCTGTCAAAAACAAATAAACGTAACCTATGGATTTTAAAACAGAACCTTAACCAATTTTGTTCATTTTCTATATAGTTTATATCTTATTAATCTAACGAATATACTGAATAGAAGTTTTTTTTTTTAATGAAAAAAAATGTTTAAATTTAGTTGGCAGGTAAGATACATTTTACAAGACTACTTTATTCTGTAAGACGAAATTAACCTGTCTAACTGAATAAACTATCTTGTTCAAATTTGCTATAAGAATAAAACTTGTTACATGTTTCAAGTTCATTTTCGAGTTTCGAACTTCTTTCTGCTTGAAGTAGCTCAAAGATTTGAAACTGTATTATTTCTAAACTTATATTTGTTATAAGTCTTTTATATCGTTTTTGTCACATCGCCATTTTACATTTCTGGCTTTAAATACTGCGGGGAATGTTCCCTTTGATGATTAATCCCAAATAACTCTTCAATCTCATAAACTTAAGATGCTGTAAGTTTCATTTTAGTCATTAATCATATATCACCAGTGTATCTTATTATACATATGTGTGGTGATATATATGATATATTAATGAAAAAAATTGACAGATGTATTGAATGTCGTATGTTCATAATTTTCGAAGATTATCGAAATTATTGTTAACGTCTACTTAAACGTTTTATTGCTGAAGTTCATTTTCAGCATGCTTTTAAAAATAGTGTATTTTACCTATCTTCAATATAATGAAATAGTGTGAGTGTTTTATCAGTTCGTAGTCTTGTTTTGCCTGCCTTTTGTAAACTTCAACTTGTTGAATCATATGTCCTGTCGTTTAAGAGATTACTATCAATTTGTACTTTTCCTTAAGGCTTAAGTTATTCATCAAATGTATTAAACCTGAGTAAAAAACATATGTATATAACATGTTTAACCCCGCCACATTATTTATGTATGTGCCTGTCCCAAGTCAGGAGCCTGTAATTCAGTGGTTGTCGTTTGTTTATGTGTTACATATTTGTTTTTCGTTCATTTTTTTATACAAATAAGTCCGTTAGTTTTCTCGTTTGAATTGTTTCACATTGTCATATCGGGGCCTTTTATAGATGACTATGCGGTATGGGCTTTGCTCATTGTTGAAGGCCGTACGGTGACCTACAGTTGTTAATGTCTGTGTCATTTTGGTCTCTTGTGGACAGTTCTCTCATTGGTAATCATACCACATCTTCTTTTTTATATATACCACTCGAGAAAGGAGTGCAGATGGAACCCACCACGTTCGTCTACATTTTGTATCAGTGTTCTGAGGGTCAAACAGTTAGTTATACATCTATGTAAATTATTTGAACGTACTTTGTTGCGTCCCATGTATCTATTAATTAGTTTTATGCAAATCATTAATTGCAGGTTGATTCTAACCTGATAGTTATTGTGATATCCAGTGCAGCAAAACATTAAAAACAAAACATTTTTTTGTATTGGAACATCTTTTTAGTCAAACTATGATTGAAGCCAATATATAAAGAAACAAGTGCCAGTCATGACAAACATTGTTTTGCATAGCTATGTTCTATTTCTTTCAAATGTTTTTCCATCGATTTTTATTTATTTTTTATATTTAACTGAACATGTTATCATTTACAGTCTAATCTCAATGTGTCGACCTCACTGTTAAAAAAATTTCACATAATTTTGTTATAATTTTGTTTTTGTTTCTTCTTTCATATTTAATGTTTTTATGGCTTGCTTTTGTTTCACAAGATGTAACTTAGATATTTGATTTATGATATCCAAAATTTTATACACGTTTGTAACTGATACTGTTTAACAGAACACACCTTCCTTGACAGAGTGTTTATGTCCTTTACAACCCTATCTAAACCGTCAAAATTATTATGCTAACTGCTAGTCGCAACAACAATTTTGACCTATTCGAACTGGAGACCCCTTGTGATCGTAACACGTGAAGTGTAAGTCGTCGAGACTAAGGGTCTTAACTCTTAAGATCATTGGTCACTTAAAAGGAAAGTGGGGTCAAGGTCAAAGTTCAATATCTTGTTCTACTAAATCTACTCACTACTACCGTGTATGTACAAAATACATTTGGATTAGAATAGTACGTTGAAATTTAAAACATGTTTCTCCTAATTAAGTTTCAGCCATATAATAGAATGAAATTCAAAACAGTGTGGCTGTGGCACAATTTACGTGAACGTTTGTCTGTAACGACCACTGTTCACGACGTACCTACGATAGACATTTAAACTGTAGGGTCACCAAAGGTTTCTTAACGCCTTTAATTATAAAATAATTCGAAAAATTAATCAGGAATAACCTTTATGTTTTGATTTATATAATTAATATAAATCAAAACATCGTGTTATTTCTGATTAATTTTTCGAATTACTTTATTAAGGTGTTGAGAACCTTTGGTGACCCCATAGTTTAAGTGTCTTTTAAAAGTACATAGTGAGCAGTGGTCGTTACATACAAACGTTCACCTAAATTGTCCCAGTCAATGGATGAATTTAATGTGTCAATCAATGGCCACAGCCACACTGTTTTGAATTTCATTCTATAAATACCTAGGATATTTTGATTTGAGGCCCTTGTATTGAACTTGAAATTTAAGTTCAATGTCAACGTAAAATTTGATGTTCTAGAATTCGGACGTTGCTGTAACTAAATTCTGGTACAAGATACATTCATATGGTCTTTTGCGTTAAATTGCAGCATTATGACTGTCAAATACGTCAGCCGAAAGTGACGTATTGAAAACTGGAAATAATCATATTTGCAAAAAGTATATATATCTCGTATTTGTGCTTTAGAAAGATGTCATATAAAGGTAACAGTGTTTTTTGATTTTAGGGAGTAGCTTATTCTCTTTTTTTCACTAAAAATATCCTAAAACGTGTCATTTTTTGGAATCAGTGTGAGATAAAATACACACTGTCACCATAGCTACCCATTTCCATCATTTTTGCGTATCTGATATGAATTTGAATAGGATGGGAAAACCTTTAATTGATCTCTGAACAAATTATTGTAATTTATATATTGATAATATTTTCGCAAAATTTTTTGAATAAAAGTATGGTTTGTCATAACTGTTTTGTTGTTGCTAGTTTTACTTGTTTTATTTTATATATACATGAATTCATATTTTCGTGATGGCTTTTAGATATTAGCGAGGAAGAAGATACGAAAGGAGAACTTAAAAGTCATACGGACAACACTATCACCGAAAATGATAAACGACGAAAATAAAAAAAAACGGATGAACAATCACCAAAAACCGTAACAGATTTTATTTTCTAAAAGATACCAGACCTTAAATTATGTACACTACACGCTTTTTTTTACTCTTTCAAGCTCATCTCTGAATAAAAATAATAAAAAGGCCAATTTTGACCTTAATTAAAAGCATTGAAAGACCAAGCTTACAAAATATTATGCTTTATCCGGATAATTTCATTTAATTTAATTCCTGTGGTTAAAACATTCTTAATTGTTTCGAATGCTGCACATTGTTTAACCAGTTATTTTACAAATATGATCGTATCATTAATATTTAATGTCAACACAGAAGAGCTCATGTATGGACTATTGAAACACCAGTTGCATCGAACTAGATGTTTCAACGCCTCATCAAATATACCATGATAAACATTGGTCTGCTTAACTCGCATTTTATTTAAAGAAGAGCTATTCCGGGTGCTCGAAATAAATCAGTTTAAAAGTCAATTAAATAAAACTGATACAGAGCATCAAAAATCAAACCTTCTTAAAAACAATGAGCCAAAATAGGTTAATTATGCTTTGGGAAAAGAGGTTTTGTATTGACAATTATATATACTTTTAATAAGCAGTTTATCTAACAGTATGAACAATTGTCAAGAAAACATGCTGTACAATCAATGCAAACAAACCAACCTTCTGGAATTGCATGTACTACACAAATGAGTGTGACTGGGTGTGTAAACAGAATCAGCGTATCCTATTATATATGCATCATTCACCATACAAATTTCCTATCAGCTAATATGTTATTAAAGGGGATGCGAAACATTCATTCGTATTCACATTTCAATTCGATACGTAAATTAACAATTCAGACCACTATTCTCGCATCTTAAGACAACAGACGACATGCCCATAATAAATTTAGACAGTCACACAGACACTTGGTATGTACAGCCAAATTGTGATGAATGAACATAAACTTATGTAAGTTTGGCTTCAGTTGTTATTCGACATAGCTCAGAAGGCGCAGTTTTGTGTCAAGAGCACAACCTTGCTATGCCGTTTTGGGGTAACATACACAAACGTTACGTATCACACGAGACATGTATACATTATAAGATGGGAAAATGAAAAATTGCTGTTTAGAACTTGGTGCACGTGTTAACAGTTTCAAATTTGAAATCATCACGTCTGTCATATAGTTTATAGTCGTCCACCTATGTTAAAAAATCAAGATACGCAGAACCTTTTCTGAGTTCATTGGGCAATGTCATACACCACTAGCTGAAAATATCGGCTATTTAGTGAATTGGCATCATTAAGAAAAATAAAGCCAACAATAGTAGAACACTGTTCAAAAGTCATCAATCGATTGAGAGAAAACAAATCCGGGTTACAAACTAAAAACCCAGGGGAACACAACAACTATAAGAGTAAGTAGTCTGAAATTGAAATTAAATTTTAGTGTTACACTTTTTTTCTCCATTTTGACTATCTATTCGACTTCAGCTTTATATGAGTATACAGTTTTGATGATATAAGCTTTGCTGCATTAATTGTTGGAATCAGCATTGGTCTTAAACGATGCATTTATATCTATTGTGTAGACTAGGCTTCGTTCAATGTGGCGATGTAATAGGACTTCTAATTGCGTGTTGGAAACATAATTTCAAGCGCAGAGAAATCCTAAATGTTGTAATCCCTTATATGAAATGTAATTGACGATATTTTTAAGATCTTTGAAGGTTTTAAAAACAACATCAAAAGGACAACAATCCTAGAATTTCCCTGTTCATAATATGTATGAAGGCCATTTTTTACCTATTTAGAATTATGGCATACAAAACGACTTTAGTCTAATCTGTTCTCAAGTATCTCTTGTTGTGAGGAAGATCAGGACATATTAGGGATTTCAACTTTTATGAATTTCAAGGTATTCAGGTAGACATTTAAAATAACTGTTTTTGAATATGAATACATTGTTTTTGAGATATCATATATATTGTGAAGCCGTTGCTTATTGATATAAACAATACTTATAATATACTCCTCAGTTAAAAGAGCGGGTTCTTCATCTAATTCTTGACATATACATATACATATACATTTAAACTTAGGTAGTACACAACTATAAAAAAAAAAGTTGACATTGATATGGAAAGTAGAATAACAAAAACACCAAACTCCAAGAAAAATTCAAATCGGAAAATCCTTAAACAAATGACGAAATCAAAAATCAAACACATCAAATTGGTGTTGCTATAAGACAGAAAAACCTGTTTGGGCTATATTGTTGCACTTTGCTTCACAAAATTGCGATAACAATTATAACTAGCTCAACCCCAAAGTGTTTATGATTTCGTGTATCATTCAGAAATAAAATATTTATTTGAATATAATATTCATATGTGTATCCAGTATTAATAATATAATTCAGTTGATTTCATAACATTTGTTAATTGATATTATAATTTATTTATTTTTGGTTTTATTACTTAACTTCGTAAGAGTCTGTTACAGACGTTGTTTAAAAAAAAAACTTCAATGTTGCTGACTGTGTTCGAGCATTTGTAAAGTTTTCTAATATAGCAAATGATTTTAGCTTCAAAAAGTACAAGGAAATTATTCTATGCTAGTTATGCCTGGTACTTCGAAAGTGGCTTCTTTAAATCTTTACATGGATGATTCATCAAAAAATAAATTTGCATATACACATACCTCAAGTCCTAATACAGCTTAAATATATTTAAAATTCTAAATTAAAGTGGTACCTCCGTTCTTAATCACCTTAATGCACATCGCAAAAAATCAAAATGAAAGTTTCCAAAAACTTCAAACAATTAATTTTACGAACAATTAAACTTTCAAGTCTATTTCAATATCATGCTGTTAATCATTTAAAAGATATGGCGATCACGATTGAGTTCTTGTTTTACTATTTACCCACAGTGGGAAAATCAATCGTTTATCAACAGGAAAAACAAGATCATAACACGTTGTTATCGCGAGAGTGAAAATTGAGATCATTAAATGTCAAAGTATAAATGATAAATGCATTCTACTTAATTAAATTGCATTTGCCAAGTACTATCATCACAAGAGAACTTTTTTGAAAACCCGGATTATTTAACCAATATATTATACAATTGTTTTAAGCTGAGAGATGTAAAATCCATATATTGGTGTTAATCGTTCATACACATATAATAAAAGTTCTTGTAAAATGTTTTTAAAAGAGGGACGAAAGATACCAAAAGGACAGTCAAACTCACAAATCGAAAATAAACTGACAACGCCATGGCTAAAAATGAAAAAGACAAACAGACAAACAATAGTACACATGACACAACATAGAAAACTAAAGAATAAATAACACGAACCCCACCAAAAACTAGGGGTGATCTCAGGTGCTCCGGAAGGGTAAGCAGATCCTGCTCCACATGTGGCACCTGTCGTGTTGCTTATGTGATAACAAATCCGGTAAATTGTCTAATTCGGTAGGTCACATTCATGAAAGGGAATGGGATTTTAGTTACGACATAAGGAACATATCCGATATCATTTGTGAAACGGTTATTCCATAACGGTCAACCAACTCGTGATGGCGTCCGTAAAATTTACGAAGGGATTATTTCAACTTCACCATTTAGAACTCTTGGTTTAATAGCTTCCTTGTGAGCAGCAACCCTCTATCAAGAAAATCATGATAGGAAATGCAAGCATGGGAATATCATATCAATTGGGAGATATATACCCCGTATGCAGGTGCTGCTGGAATGTTGCTACTCAGAAATGGAAAGTTCACAATTGGAAAGCTGAAATCATCCTTTTTGTCGTAAAGTTTTGTTTTCAACCGACCCTCATTGTCAATTTCTAGATGTAAGTCAAGATATGAGGCCGACTTAACTGTATCTGTAGTATCCTTTATCTCCAGTTCGATGGGATAGATGCGTTTCACATAGTCACCAAATTTTGAATTATTTAGTGAAAGAACATCATCTATATAGCTGAAAGTAGATTTAAAGGATATCGCTAACTTCTTATTTTTTATCCTAAGAAGTTCCTGTATGAAGCCAGCCTCATAATAATAAAGAAACAAGTCAGCAAGTAGAGGGGCACAATTTGTTCCCATTGGAATGCCGACAGTCTGCTGAAAAACACGTCCTCCGAACGTAACAAATATGTTGTCAATCAAGCATCTTGATAATATCAGTTTCAGAGAATTTTTTGTTTGAATCAGAATGATCCTTTACAAAGTAGGATTTATCCCTCACCAAGACAAGATACTTGTATCTTCGTTGGCCATTCTTTTTTATGAAGCAAAGCAATACCTTTCAATTTGTCTTTTAGTTTGGAATGTGGAATACTTGTGTAAAGAGTAGAAAAGTCAAATGTTTTAATACTATTACAAGATGAAAGAGAGTTGTATGTACTCTAAAAGATCTTTGGAATTTTTAAGTATCCACATCTGATTCACGCCACCTCTAGAACATGTAGAATAAGCAGTTTCACAATAACTTTGAAGCCCGTCTTTGATTGCTGATAAAATAGATGTTAATAATTTAGAAAGAGGTTTTATGGAGCACTTGGAAGACCCAGCAATATACCGTTGTTTGTAAGGACACTTATGTAGTTTAGGTATCCAATACAGTGAAGGAAGATCCAGTTCTTCGTCTTTGGTTGAAATTCCATTGTTAATGTAATGAGTTTTACACACAAAAACGATGTTGTTTGGGGGTTTATCTGCGGGGACAGCAACATATTTGTCATGGAGGTAGGATAAATGTTTTGCAACATTTGGGTTTTTAAAGATTGACGTAGCATGGGCATTGATAGACCCATTCAGTTTCTTAATTCTGATTTGTATCAACGACCTCACTGCCTTAATCCATTCGGAAAGAGTGTCTATATCTTCCTTCTCGCGCTTAGCCCATTGCCTGGCATAATCCTCGACTGAATCCATCAAAATCTCAAAGTAGTATTTCCAATTGACGGATTTAGGCTCACGATATTTCGGGCCTTTCGATAACACATTTCGTAGAGAAGTGATATTAACAATGTTGAGGTCACCGGTAATAACGTTGCCAGCCGGATTGTATGTGAATTGGGAACTAGCGCAAGTGCAATCAGGAGGTTTAGGCTTGAAGTCGTCAATATCGAGATCTTGCAAAACGTGTTTGTAATTGAAAATTTTAGTTGCAATAGGTGTGGTATAGGTATAAGAAATGATTGGTACAGACTGGTCTTTAACATACACATTACTTACTGGTACGAAATGAAGGTACATTTTGGATTAATACTAATAATTAGTTGGTGTTAATCGTTCATGCACGACATAAAAATATTTTCTTATATTTATAATTAATACCTGCCAAAGAAAATCATTTTCCACACACCGTCAATAATATAAACTAAGGATTTTCTTACCCCAGGAGTAGATTACCTTAGCCGTATTTGGCACAACTTTTTGGAATTTTGGGTCCTCAATGCTCTTCAACTTTGTATTTATTTGGCTTTCTGAACTATTTTAATCTGAGCGTCACTGATGAGTCTTATGTAGACGAAACGCGCGTCTGGCGTATAAAATTACAATCCTGGTACTTTTGATAACTATATACAGTAAAATATTATAACTGTTGATGTAAATGTCCTTTGGTTTTTTGAGTCTTTGTTTACTCCTTTGTTTTGATTGTTATTGTCCATTACATCAAATGATGTTTTCAACATTAGGGAATTCGGTTTTCCAGGGATTTTTTGTTTGTCTTTCTTATTCAATTTATTCTTTTCTTGTGTTCGCTTTAACTGATGATACGATATTTGTCGATTACAATTAAATAAAATTGGAAATTGGGAATGTGTCAAAGCGACAACAACCCGACACAATAGTAGAAAACAGCAAAAAACCACCAATGAGTCTTCAACATAGCGAGAAAAATTCCGAACCTGGGGTCGGGCTTCAGCTGAATCTTAACATATGTACTAGCTCAGAAAAATGAACGTCCTACAAAAAAAAAACAAGACTAACTAAGGCCAGATGCTCCTGACTACGTTAGGTACAAAAAGCGATTAAGACTACTGATTTGGATCTCGCTTAATACAGAAGTAAACCAAAGTTTTTAATGAATCATATATATATATATATATAATGTAATTTATTAATGAAACATTAGAAACATTTAAAAGATAACACCTCTTGGACGTTGGATGCAACATTGGTAATGTCTGTGCCTTTTTTATACTATCAATAGGTTGATAAGACTCGTGTCGGACGTGTTAGAAAAAATACATCATCCGAACTGTAGCATATTATGCATTATAATAAGAAGATGGACAAGATTTTCTCTCGATTTATAGCGATTTTCAAGATAACAGACAAAACTAAACTATAAACCTATCATATGTTCAATTTTAGCCATGTCGACCATGATGTGTAGTGGACACGATCATCAGATCTGTTTTTAACCTTTTAACCTTTTAGCCAAATCGTGTTTGCTTTGTAACTTTGTGGGCCAGTTCGCCCAATACATTCAGAAGACATTTTTTTAAAGGTCAACAGATGACGGCTGCCTAGCACGATAGCACGCATGACTCAATACGAACGAAATGTTTCCCATGTCGATCATTACGTAATGGGTATCACCAGAGAACAAAAAGGACGTGTACTTTTAACGTTTGCCAATAATGAACAATAAACTAATAAAATTAAAATCAGTATATTTGTCCTTCGTAAAACAATACTTTTCGGTATATTTAAAAAAAATCAATTGTACAATCATTGATGAAATAATATAAGATAATGAAGTTGCAATATTGAAAGACAGAAAAGGTATTTAATATTTAAATTTAATTTCTTATCACGTAGATATTTAATAAATGCATTTCAACACCGTCAAATATGATATCAAATTTCAGAATTATCTTTACATAAGGTGAAAACAAACAAAAACCCGGTGAGAAACTATTGATTATTTCTTTGTTCAAGGATTAATTGTCAATATCGACAAAACAAATTTAGTTATCTTTGGACTTCTTTTTCCTGTTCGATTTTTTATATGTAATAAAAAAAAAACTTGCTGGTTACAGCTCTTTTCAAACTTTGACACTCTTGGTGCGCTTTATCTTGATTCAGTTCTTTAAAGATAAAAAGAAAAGAAAAGCAAAGTGTCTTTAATCCTGTTTTTTTTTTAATTTTTTTTTTTTATTCTTTATTTATTTTAAGAGGATTGCCAAAAGCCTAAGGCTACGTGTGGGTCTCCTCAACATAGAAACATACAGATTCACATTCAACAAAGTTTGTTTTTTTAGTTCACAAACATGTTTAACAGAAGACAACACAATATGTACAAAACAGGACATACGAATGTAATTTGACTACACACATATTCAATCACTCGCTCTTTCTTACTCACATCCACCCGACTTTACAAACATGCATGATTCAGATATATTTAAGGAATGACTGTAATATTTTTTCTGTCTATGAAGAAATAACATAAAAAATTTGGTGCACACTGAATAACGCGCGTAGCGGGTTATTTAACAGTGTGCACCACATTTTTTATGTTATTTCGAATAGACAGATTGATTGTTTGATTGTTGGTTGCTTAACGTCCAGTGGCAAATATTTCATGCATATTCAGGACGAGAACAAGTTCACAATAAATACTATAGGTAGGTCTTGAAATAATAGAGGCCATCTGGGATGATGGTCGGGGAAATTTGGTGCACACTGAATAACGCGCGTAGCGGGTTATTTAACAGTGTGCACCACATTTTTTATGTTATTTCGAATAGACAGAACAAATATTACAGTCATTTCTTATAATTTAATTCTAAATTCCATTTTAAACCGTAGAAAACCACGAAAAACGTTGATGACGTCACGGTCACATGACTAAATTATGTCTATGGGCTCATAACAAAATAACGTCAGCCAATCAGAAGTCGCGTTACATCCAAAATTAAATTATATAATAATAATTGTGAAAAGACGATGTTGAGTTCAATCAGGTCAAATGGAAGAAAGAAAAAAAAAAGAATTATGAATAAATATAAAATAATATCATAAGTGTATGTATGTGTTTCACCCCTAACATGGTTTATTACAAGGAAAAAGAAAGTATACAAATAAGATTTTGAGCGACTAGTATTGAGAAAATCTTTTTGAAGATTTAATACATCGAAAAACACACTCAAACAGATCTAAATTAGTATCATAAGAGAATTCGTCACTTCCTTCTATTAAAATTTTGCTCAGATAGTTGGGACATAGATCCCAAAACATTCCTATATTTAAATATTGACAAATCAGCTTCTTAATACCAAGTAGAAGAGTAATCCGATAGTTTGTGTAACAGACACAATGAATTAAATAATGCTTAATGCATTCAAAACGGTTACCTGGGCAGAAATCGCAAAACCTATTTGATGACAGATTATATTTATATAAGTGGTAATTAAGGACAGAAGCCCTAAGCGTAGTCCAGTACAAATCTTTTTCTCATAAACATGCCCTCGTGAATAACTACACAAATTGAGATTCTTCTTTAATAATCCTATGAAACTGAAAGATGTTACTGAAATTATTTCAGATGACAAGCTACTCCAGTCTCTAATCGAAGCTAGAAGAAAAGAATTATAGTATGCAACAGTGCTTGACCTGATAGGTATCAAGTTGGCATGTCGTTTCAAGTTATAGTTTTCAGTATTATAATGGAATAATTGATGAAATTACAGAAATGACCTGGGACAAGATGATTTTTCATTTAATACATATGTGTAAAACTGAGAATGGAAATGGGGAATGTGTCAAAGAGACAGCAACATGACCAAAGAGCAGGAAACAGCCGAAAGCCATTAATTGGTCTTCAATGCAGCAAGAAAATCCCGCACCCGGAGGCGTACTTCATCTGGTCCCTAAACAAAAATGTATACTAGTTCAGTGATAATGGACTATGAACCTTATGGCGTGTTTTAAGAAGCTCAAGGCCAACCTCTTTCAATAAAGTTACTCTGATTACCCTAGTAAATATATTGCAGGCACGTCTCTGTACATATTAAATGTTTGAACAATCAACGCTAGAGCAGTTTTCATAGATGACATCTGCAAAGTCTAGCAATGAACAAACAACTGATTTATATTACTTTTCAATGCATTAGATAGGAAATAAGTGTCATATCCTCATGCTAGTGTTTAGTTTACTGAGCCATATCTTATAAATATCAGCAACATGACCGGTCAAAGAAAATTTACCATTTAAAATTTGATGCAAACACATATTTTTTGTTTACAAAACTATAACAACTATAGGTAGTTTAAATTTTGAGACTCTAATATAATATGTATGTCTTTCTCTAATTTGAGTTGTTGAATAACGAAGGTAGTCATTTTGGTAGAATATATTATCTATGATTTTTATCCTGTCATCTCATAAAAAAAACATTATTGTATGCGTCCCTTCAATTGCTTTTAAAAAATTAATTCCCTATTTCGATATATTCAGTGGTCATATATTTAATCAATTGTTTCACGCAATCCGGTAGAGAGCTTTAATAGAATTTAATTAAATAAAAATAAAATTCGTTTATTGAGTTAGCAAAATAGTTATAAAGCCAAACAAGTACAAAGTTGAAGAGCATTGAGGATCCAAAATTCCAAAAAGTTGTGCTAAATACGGCTAAGGTAGTCTATTCATGGAACAAGAAACTCCTTAGTTTTTTTGAAAAATTTAAAGTTTTGTAAACAGGATAGCCTCACCATTCTCGACCCTTATAAATTGAGCTGTTCGGTCATTAAAGAATTTCTTTGAAAGCAACAAAGAAAATTAGTAACGTTGTTTATATGAAGACTTGCACGACGAAGATCAAAATACTAAATGGAATGAAATGATCGTATTGGTTGGGATAAAACAAATCTGTACATCCTACTTTTTCTGTTGTTTTTCAACTTGGCACTTAAAAAAAATGTAGAACGCATGTTTTTTGTGATATGATCTTTATAATTTTAATGCCAAATTAGAGTTTTGACCCAGATTTCACGGTCCACTGAACATAGAAAATGATAGTAAGGTATTCGTGGACACATTCTTCTTACCTTTTATATCTGTGTTTTGCTCACCCATTGTTGTCAATAGAATTGGATTTTGATACGACTGTAATACATATGACAAGTTTACCCATAAACAAGGTTTAATATATACCTTTTTCTACATGTGGATATACCTGTACAAAGTCAGGAATATTGCTGTTGCTTTGCTTTCGATAGATGCGTTTGAGCTTATGATTTTGCCATTTTATAAAGGACTTTCCATTTTTTATTTTCCTTGGAATTGTGTATTAAATCTAATTTACTTTTTTTTAATAAAAGTGGTTATGATCTTTAATGATGTATTCTTATTAACTTTCCTTGGTGTTAGAAAAAAACCTGTTACATTTTGACAAATTCCCCCTCAAAACTTTTACATCTTGGGATGACCTTCATATAGCGTTTATGGGTTTTCCATGTATGCCTCTTCGGTATCTTATCGGTATAAAACCGTTTTGTTCTAAAAGAGAACAGCTACTTCCTGCGGATCAGTCTGAGAAAGATTTCAATAAAATTCCTGTTACATATTATAAATATATTTCTGATGAAGTTCCCATGATTAGTCATCGCAGTGACACGTGTGTGTTAAAATATCTTTTAAATATTCCAATTGCGTATTTTTCGGAGAATTATCAGTAGGAGACATTTTCCTGCGGATCATTCTGAGAAAGATTTCAATAAAATTCCTGTTACTTATTATAAATACATTTCAGATGAAGTATCCGTGATTAGTCATCGCAGTGACACGTGTGTGTTAAAATATCTTTTAAATATTCCAATTGTGTATTTTTCGGAGAATTATCAGTAGGAGACATTTGGATCAAAACATTTAATCTATAGATGATATACTACAGAGGCATGCACAGAAAAGCAAACAAGCATGCCAATTTATATTAGATAAATAATAAAAAGGGAAATTTATCAATTCCTTGTCTCTTTGAATAAAACAAAAACTCAAAGAAAAAGTAAATAATATTTTAAGAAAAGCCCTACATTATAATATGATACAAAGTGAATTGAATCAAAATGCCAAAATGCAAAGTATTGTACCTCTGCAAGCCTAGTTTGGCTATTACGAATGCATATTTTGACAAAAATGTCTTACATAGAATTAAAATCCTTTTGTTTTTGCATTGGTACATTTATGAAAAATCCTGATTTTGATTTCATCTTCTCCAAGTAATATATTTCATTATCCATTGTCTACAGTAACGTCTCCATATAGCAGAGTGTTTAGTATATGCAGTGATGATGTCATGATTTTGTACAGTAAGTCATAAAACAGTTTAGTTTCTTTACTTTTTGTCGAAATACTTTTTTCCCCAGGAAAAGATAATCTTTGCTTATTTAGCAAATCCTCTCGAAATGTTAGGTCCTCAATACTCTTCAATTTCGTACTTTATTTGCTTATTTTTTGTTTTATTTGGACATCACTGTTCAGTCTTGTATCTATAATGAGTTTATCAAACTCTTTCAGGGGCTCTACAGAAAGCTTTTTTTTTCACTATTCAAATTAAGTTCATTTGATTATATTTTTGACTAAATGTCTGTGTTGCATATCAGTTTCTACAGTATTTCCCGAATTTCTCTGATATAGCTGTTTACTTATAAAGAGTATTAATGATGTTCTATGACATATGCAGCATTGAAGTCGAAATATAAGTATACCTGATACTGAACATAACGTTTGCATAGCAATATTATACATTTTGTTTACACAAACCTGCTACAAATTGATCAAAAACTTCGCAACGTGACGACTGAAAACTTTTATCAGCATGATGTATAACAAAGCTTGCAATTATCATGTTAAAAGATAAACATTTGGGTCTTAATTTATGCTTTATTAAGTCGTGTGATGTTGTTCACGACATGTTTGTATTCAACATAAACTTAACTTGTCAAATGAAATTAATAAAATAAGGAGAAACTGATTTTAATCTTCAAAGTACACATATATGATATATGAATATATGTCTTAGCGTCCTGCGGTCCTTTATCAGATTTAATTATACCTAAGCAAACACAATAAAATGTTTCACGTTAAATGTGTCAACAAATTTTGTTTTAGTTTTTAGAACAAATAAGCCCTTGGTTTTTCAATTTTTGAATTTTGTCATGGTAGGTCCTCTTAAAGCTTAATTTACGGTATCAGTTGTTTTTCATAGTTTATGCCGTATAATTGTTTATATCATCATCCACATCTTTATATTATTTATTAATTACACTTTTAATGGTTGTGACTTTGAACATTTATGTTGACTGTCATGCATTTTGTTTTCGAATTGAGTTTCCAATATTAATGGTATTTTTGTTTTCATATTTGCCCGCAGTCAATGTAACGAGACATTACAAATATAACCAGTCAATCACAAACACCGTTAGCACAGTGTGTGACGACAAGCTTTCATATCATATCAGTGGGTTGAATATAATTAGTTTTCTTTAATTAACTTCGTGGCGGTCCTTTTTTTTTTTTTTGCTCATTTGTATTTTGAACACAATGACAAAATAAAACAGTCAAAATGTGTATCATATAAATGTACCTGATTATGTTGTTAATCATATTGAAAAAATAATGTAGTCAAGGAATTGTTGACAAGATTAAAAGTCATTATAACTGTGGTGTTAAAGCATCATTGTCCATATAAATCCTCTTCATGGCCAATAAACAGATTGATTCTTGTGATTATTTTACATTATAATGTCCTGTGGATAAATATCAATTTAAAAGTCGCTTCTGAAAAAATGTCGTCTTAAGTTTGACTAGAAAACTCATCAAATTTATTTTCTGTTCAGTAACTACAGAAACCATTCACCCAAAGATTTATTCATGATGCGTTTAAATTTCACTGGAAATTTGTCTTTCTATCATTGACACACAATTAGTAATTTCTGTATAAAACTCTGGAGGTAGCAGGCTTATTGAGTGGGTGACTTGAATTATTAAAATAGTGTCTTTTATGACCTCATGTGTTCAAATATTCGGCTTTGAGAGTTACTGAAATGGTTAATCCAGAGACTTCGGACGTATGCAATTTATATCTATATATATACATTGTTGTTTTAATTGTTCAGAGCACTGTGTCAATAGTGCTACTGATGGACTATCAGTACCTTATAGTATCATCGGCTTTAGTAGTCTGTATTTCGGTACAGAGATTATTCATAACAAATTTGTTTAAATTGTCCGTTTATAACTATATATATTAAGTTGCCTCCACTACCTCAGCCAAAAAGGACCTTAGATGTGTTTGGCTATTGGTTTAAGGTCTCTTTGATCATATACTTCTTCAACTGTCACGGTTCATACATCATTGGCTTTCCAATATTCGTCTTTCAGCGTTCCTAGTGAATGTTGACCTAGGAAAGCGCCACGGACGCGTCAAATTTATAAAGGTGCAGTTCTAGATTTTGTTTATGAATCTAGGACGCTGTTGATAATTTCACCATTTAAAATACTATTTGAGATAAACATTCCATGTTTCTAATGCATACAACTTACGCGTAATAGGTCGAGATTAAAGCTTTAAATCATAGCTATGATAATCTGACGGAATGCAATACATGTGAACGAAGCGGCACAACTCCATCACAATTGTTTTGTGGGTAATACTCGTTTGCGACTTTAGAAAAGATGCACTCAAAATTATTCTATCAGTAGGACATAGAATCAAGTAAAACGAAAAATATTTATATATTCTCTTATAAACTAGGTCGAGACTAAAAATTGCGTTTAAAAGGAATGCAATACGTTTATAGAGGTACACTACTCAATCTATTAGTGGGAGACACTGACGCTTGTGAATAAAGAAACGAGATGCGCTTAAAATTTTCCAACATTCAATCGGCCATAGCTTCAAATAATTACATTAAATGTATGTTTCACTATAATACGTTATTCTGATTGGCTAACTGTACATCACGTGTTATTCCTTAAGCAGTTGTATCACACAATAAAACTTTTCATTCATGATGACACGAGGTCCCACAATAAAGTGCACAGGTAAATGAAATAAAAACTTGTTAAAAGACGTGTTTTCATGATGCTATAGGTAAAAATGTAATTATAAGTATTGAATGCTTTTTTTTGTAACTTTATAGGGTTGTAAAAGCGTTGACCGTGCGCACATTTTTAGTATTCCGCGCTTCATACAAAATGTAATTCGGTCAACGCTTTTACACCCCAATAAATTTACAAAAAAGAGCATTCAATTCTTAAGTAAAACGTAGAACTGTGATGTTTGGAAAACCAATATTTTTGGTTCGAACATCATTTTCTTTTTTTTTTATTATACAAAAAATACTTTCAATTTAACTGATGATTTCTTGTTAGAGTTAGAATATATTTTTCTAATAATAACAAAATAAAGTATTAAAGTCTTGTCAAATTAATACGGTTCCATTCATGATTTAATTAATGATTTATAAAAACGCATTCTAAAGAAATATGTTCATTCACTAGGCCAGTCGAAAATAAAACAAAGCGAGTGGCCTAGTGAATGTATATGTTTTCTCAGGTTGCACTCAATCCTTAGAATATAACTATCAATGAAGAGACATTGAATGTCGAAATGCGAAATGCATGTGAGATCAGAACAAAATGCTACTGTTAATGCTTTTGAAACACCTCTTTTTAATCTTTACTTAAACAACAGCACAGTTTTATTCTTTTATGACCACCTCCTTCAACCCAAACAAACAACGAGAGGTTTACCTTTCACTTGAATGAATCGGCGAGTATCTCATGTATTTAACATTTATTGGACCATTTGGGCAATGCATAAATGAAAAGAGAAACAAGAAGTTGGATTGCAATATTTTTACTTATTCAGAGTAAAAATGTTTCTCATACAAAAATAAACAATATATAATATATACATATACATTTTCCAACAAGATAATAACAGAGACATATAATGTATTATATGTCTCTGATAATAATGAATGCAAAACATAAAACGATAATAAAATAATACAGAATACAATAGCTTGGCCTAGAAAGGGGTCAACTAAGCCACCAGGAAAGATGCAATAAAATAAATCTTTCCTACCCCACAAAGGCCAAGCACTTGGCAAAATTCAGAACTGTTCGTCATATTTGATGTTTAACAAGTTATTTATGCCTTCACAAGATGTTCAATTTCTCATATTAGCTATATTAGTTCAAGCTCAATCTATGTTTGTAACTAACAGTGAAAATACTGAATGTGATTAAGAATATTTGAAAAACCTATAAATAAGTTGCAATACAGTACCAGCCCAAGCAAATTCTGCAAAATAACAATGAGACAATGTCCTTGTCAACAATCTTTTCAGTGATTATATATATATTACAATATCAAACTTCAATAAAAGACTGTTTACACCTAAACAAAACAACTAAACGAGCAAGACATATAAGCAAATATCTGAATGAGAGATTAAATCAAGCATTCATTTTGTAATAATGACTTAACGACCCAAGCAGTTAAGTTTAGTTAAACTAGCATGATATCCTACTGCTATGACACATTCATATTTTGTGCATAAAAATAATTTTTATGAAAGGCTTACTTTATGTAGAACTTTTGAAAACAAAAACAAAAAGGTTCTAAAACTAACTACCGGCCCATGCAGGTAATTATATTAGAAATGTCAAAACATTGTCTATTGGGGTCTCTTTTAAAGCATTTTATCATTGCAGCATAACTGTAACTCAGACTAGCATCCCTCAGCTGTACAAATTTTTAAAGCTATATTCCTTATATTTTGATCAATTGTCCATATGAAACATTTAAGATCAAATATATGTTTCTATGTGTTATGTATATCTGATAATGAAATTCTACTAACCAAAAATATGGTTTATAAGAAAAGGTTCATTTTAAAAAATGTATGCAAACATCAAATTCTGTTGACCAAATACAGGGTTTATATTGAATGCATAACTGAGCATCAACTTTATTTGACCAAATACATGTTCTATGAAAAGTAAAGTCTATCAATAAATATATGGTATTTTATTGTAGTTCATCTATATTAACTAAATACATGGTCTAAAAGCAACATCTATTGAACAAAATCAACAAATACATGGTTTACATCAAATGTATATGTACAATGTATATTATTACTATATATCTAAAAATCATATTGTATTGATGTTTACATATAAAATATAAATACTATTTAACAAATACATTGTCTACATAAATTGTACACTCTCTAAATAAAAATATGGTTTACATAAAATGTATAGATATCTTAAATTCATTTTCTATTAAACAAAACATGATTCACATAAAAAGGTCATGCTTGTATCTACATGTAAACATCATAATATATTGAACAAATGCAATGTCTATCTAAAATGTATATATCTAAAAATCATATTCTAATGAACAAATACCAGGTTAAAGTAAACTGGTCATGTTTGATTTTAAAAATCATATTCTATACACAAATGTTAGGTCTACATAAACTTAATATACATTTAATCATATTTTATTGAACAAAAAATACATACACAGAAGTTATATAACTTAAAATTATATTCTATTGACCAAAATAAGGTCTAAAAGTTATATATATTGACCAAATTAAGGGTCTGTTATTAACATCTATTGACCAAATACATGGTCTTAAAGTAATATACATGATATATATTGACCAAAATCATGGTTTGTTACCAACAACTTTTGACCAAATACATGGTCTGTAAATAATATATAAACCAAATACATGATCTGTTGTCAACATCTATTAACCAAATACATGATCTCTGTAACACATACTTAAAGACCAAATACATGGTCTGTTACAAATATCTTATGACCAAAACCATGGTCGTATGTGACATATAATGACCTAAATCATGGTTTGTTACATCATTCAAATGACCAAAAGCATGGTCTATACATAACATATAATGACCAAAACAGTATAATGACCAAATACATTGTCTGTTACTAAAATTTATTGACCAAAACCATGTTCTACTTAACATATAATGACCAAAACCATTGTCTGTTTCTATAATATATTATATAAAACGACCAAAAACCATGGTCTAAACTAAACAATTAATGACCAAAACCATGGTCTGTTACTAATATTTATTGACCAAATACATGGTCTAAAAGTAATGTCTATTGACCAAATACATGGTCTAAAAGTAATATCTATTGACCAAAACCATGGTCTACGTAACATATAATGACCAAATACATGGTCTGTTACTATAATAATATCAAACGACCAAAACCATGGTCTCTACGTAACATATAATGACCAAATACATGGTCTGTTACTACAATAATATCAAATGACCAAAACCATGGCCTACGTAACATATAATGACCAAATACATGGTCTGTTACTATAATAATATCAAATGACCAAAACCATGGTCTACGTAACATATAATGACCAAATACATGGTCTGTTACTATATATAATACCAAACGACCAAAACCATGGTCTACGTAACATATAATGACCAAAAAAACATGGTCTGTTACTATAATAATATCAAACGACCAAAAACCATGGTCTCTACGTAACATATAATGACCAAATACATGGTCTGTTACAATAATATATAATATCAAACGACCAAAACCATGGTCTCTACATAACATATAATGACCAAATACATGGTCTGTTACTATAATAATATCAAATGACCAAAACCATGGTCTACGTAACATATAATGACCAAATACATGCATGGTCTGTTACTATAATATATAATACCAAACGACCAAAACCATGGTCTACGTCACATATAATGACTAAATACATGGTCTGTTACTAATATCTATTGACCAAAACCATGGTCTACGTAATATATAATGACCAAATACATGGTCTGTTTCTATAATATAATATCAAACGACCAAAAACCATGGTCTCACGTAACATATAATGACCAAATACATGGTCTGTTACTATAATATACATGTATAATATCAAACGACCAAAACCATGGTCTCTACGTAAACATATAATGACCAATTACATGGTCTGTTACTATAATAATATCAAACGACCAAAACTATGTCTATGTAACATATAATGATAAAAACTATGGTCGTTTACTAATATCTATTGACCAAAAATGTATGTATAAAAAAAAAATAAAAAATTTAATTCTATTTAATAAAAATAGATTCTGTTCATAAAAAGTACATATATCTTTATAAATCAATTCATATTCTTTTGAACAAATACATATCATACATAACAATCTTATTCTATTAAACAAAACATAGTTGGTTACCAACCTCATGGACCTAATACATGGTTAATATATTATAATATACATATACATGTATTGACCAAAACCGTGGTCTGTTACTAACATCTATTGACCAAATACATGGTTTAAAAGTAATATAAATTGGTCTTTTACCAACATGCAACATTGTATTTAGTTTACATAAATTGTATGTATCTAAAAATCAAATTTTAATGAACAAATACATGTATAATGTGTACATCAAATATATATATCTCTAATAATAAATAAAATTCATATTCTATTGAATGAATAAATGATCTAAATAAAAAGTATATACATATTGTATCTATAAAAGATGTTTTTGAGAATAAATACATTAAATTAAGTTGAATAAAATGTATAAATATAAAAATCACATTCTATTGAAAATAAACATGTTCAACCTAATCTACAATGTATATACATGATATACATCTAACATGCAAAACTAGAATATTCTATTGACATTGTAGTACATGTAAATATAAAATGATTATATCTAAAAATTCTATTCCATCTAGCGATATGTACATGTACATGTATATTACCAACAGTGGGATGAAACACCTATCAATCAATCTTTTATGAACATCAATTTACAAATACAGTGTACATACGCTATATAAATCTATTATGTCTATGGAACAAGTATCATGAGTATATAATATTTAACCAACAAATATTGAACAAGTGCATGTACATGAGCTTTAATTAATATACAATGTTTAACTAAATTAAATATATATGCCAATTTATGTTCTATAAGGAATATATGAACATGATGAACATGGTCTAAATAGATACAGTGTTTAATTAAACATCAACTGATTAACTAAATATCTTGTTTTTTAAAAAAATATGTTTTTTTAGTTTTTTTTTTTTTTTTTTTTTTAAATTCAAATATATAAACCTTATTAAACAAATACATTTAACATGTTTAACATAAAAACATATGTATGAACCATTGATGCTTCTTCAATAAAATAACCAAAATATACAGTAAGTGTCCCTGTAGTTTTATTCATTCTTTTAACCAAATATATTGTATGACAATACATGTACATGTATATACATTTTGTATAGTTAAATTGTACCTTTTTTTTGTCCAAATACATGATCTACATTGTATTTTAAATGTAAATAACATTTACCAAATACATGGAATAAATTTATCTATGCATGGTTCAGATGTTCTTTTGTGTACATGTACATACAAACATGTACATGTATGAACAAGTATGATATGTGCCAAATACATGGTCAGACTCTAAATAAAAAGTTTATAAAATCTCAAAATAAAAATCTTGTTTACAAAACTATCGATCTGTAGATAAGCAAGAAAGTGTAATAAGATACATAGTGAAGAAACTAACCAATGGGCATCCAGTCAAAAGAGCGTAATGCAGGGGTTCCCCAAAGGATTATGAAAATAATCAAAAAGAAATGAATTAATGGTTTTCGTCGTTTGCATAAAATAAGTTATTAAAATAACTTGCCTTTATGACCACGAGTGTCACTTTTTCAAACAATGATATGTTCGGACATCTACATTGTTCGTACAAATTTTGCAAAATGTTTGGAGAATAATACTGGGCAACGATTGTACAATCAGGAGAAAGGATGAAATAGTACAATTCACATTTTAATGGAGTAAGTTGACAAGGCAAAGAATGTAAAAGTTGATGCTCTCTTAAATTGTTTAAATTTGATCAACGCATTAGTAAACAACTGTTTACACTAAATACAGATGTTATTGTAGACTCACCAGTTTAAGCCATCTGTAGTTTTCCAATGTTTGTGAATGGTAATCTACCACATATAGAACAAAACATGTTATATGACAAAACACATACTAAGAATGACAACTCTAATCTTTTAGATCCATTAAATCAAATCAATTTGTTTTCAATTATAAGTCATAAAAATTTGAATGTGTCGAATGCTTTTTGATGAACTTGAACTACTCCAAACTTCTCTGTAACTAAGTTTTGACAAATATAATAGCAGACACTTTTCTACAAACTAAATGCTTGAATGAAGAATCTATAAGTTCCTTTTTGATAATTAGTTAGCTGAGTTTTGTTTGTTGAATAAGTGCATTTTTCGTTTAATACTGCTTCCTTAAAGATCTGAAATCAAATTAAATAAAACAAACACAAATTCATTACAACATTACTCTTTCATTCCATTTCAAAACTGCACTTTAATTTTAGTACTTTCAAAGTTTGATCAAATATCTTTTAAACTATCAAATTTAAAACGATATTAAGACTTTAAAAAAATAATTGTTAAGTCAAAATTGAAAAATTGAAAAACTTTTCCAAAATTTGGAATAATGATATTTTAAAACTTTGATAAAAATGCCAAAAATCTAAAATTTCAAAATTGTTTTTTTTGCCCCGACTACGATAGTAGAGGGGCATTATGTTTTCTGGTTCGTTCGTTCGTCTGTCCGTTCGTTCTATCGTCCATCCGTTCGTTCGTTCGTCTGTCCCGCTTCAGGTTAAAATGTTTGATCAAGGTAGTTTTTGATGAAGCTGCATTACAATCAACTTGAAATTTAGTACACATGTTCCTTATGATATGATATTTCAAAAGCCAAATTAGACTGTTGACCCCAATTCCGCGGTCCACTGAAAATAGAAAGTGGAAGTGCCAGTTTCAGGTTAAAGTTTTTGGTCAAGGTAGTTTTTGATGAAGCTGCAGTCCAATCAACTTGAACGGTCCATTGAACATGGAAAATGATAGTGGTCATCCGTGTACTTTGGACACATTCTTTAAATTTAGAATTGATAAGTGTTACATCGACCACTTTACAGTATCATCTGTATCCGGAAATTGCCACTTTGTAATTTAAATAGTAACAGTCGGATTTATTGGTTTATAAAAAGCAATATTAATTGTTTTCATATTAAAATATTCTTCAAAACTACATTGTAAGCTATGATAAATTGTTTTACTTTTTATCATTTTCAAAATATTGTAATAAAAAAGAAGTCGACCAGAAATAATCTCACTGTGTTTCAATTTAAATGTGGAAAATGTATTTTATTCTGTATTGTGCAATATTCTTAAAATTAGCTAAAGGTAAGGTGGGATATATTTCTTATCTTGTTACCTGTATTTGACAATACTTTTCGGAATATTTGGTCCTCAGTGCTCTTTAACTTCGTATCCTTTTTTGCATTTTAAATCGAGTGTTACTGATGAGTCTTTTGTAGACAAAATGTGTGTCTGGCGTACACGATTTTGTTACTATGATGAGTTTATTCATACATTACAATGTGTTCCAAAGAAAGGAGTATACGTGTTTTATGTCCTGTGTCCAACATCATTAGTATAACATTGCGGGCGAGAATTGTGATATTGATATACTATTGGTAATAGTTCAAAAAAAGACATGTGAATCAGCCCGGATTCTAAGATGCATTCTATTCAATTCAACATTCTTGGAAGAAGAAGCGACAAAAACATTTTTTTGTATCTTTAACTTGGCTTGATTGAATCGAAAACATTACTCCCCGTACTGGTGTTGTCCATTATTCCCAAAAACCACCGAGGTGGTTGTTAAGTATTTGAGTTGATATATCAACAGTTGAAGTAGGTATATGTAAGAGAATATACATACTTAAGCGAAACAAGCTACATATATGGATAAAAAAAAATCGTGCATTAACACAACAATGAAAGATGTAATTGAAGGCAAATATTTTAATGCATATAACGTATACACATCTAGACTTGGAAATTATTTATAGAAATTATATACGGACAAGAAATAAACCCAACCATAACAATGGTATAAGTAACTTTTGCTGGAATTGGTTCATGAAGACGAATATTTATATAGTTTTCATTTTTATTTAACCTTATCATAATGCAATAAATACTGTTTTAGAACGACTGATTGTGTATCTCAAACCATAGTAACTTGTTAGGTTTTTGTGTTCATCTGTTATTATTTTTATTTTTATAAAGGTTGTTTATTTATCGTTTTATTTAAAATTATGACACATATGTGTTTTACATTTGAAATAATGAAAAGAAAATGCTACAAAACAAATGGATATGTGATGCTATTTAACATATTAAATGATTATGTTTCTCTAAACTTATCCCTTCTTTCGGGCTAATAGTTTAAGTTGAAAAAGCTAAAACATTTGACTAGATACATATTAATTAGATTCCCAGTAATTGTCCTCAGTTATAACTTGATATTGTTTCCTTTATATTATTTGGTGTCGAACACAGATCTTTTGTTTTCGTTCGTTTACAAATGTTTATTTGGACCAATAAAGACATGTTAAAGTCGATTGCTGTCGAGATCAGTTTTATTGTCTAAGAGTTAAAGTTCTTAAATGTTGGAAATATTCAAAAAATTTAAGCGCGGGATATCAATATTCTTAAATTTGATGCGACTGTCGTACAAGTGACAGGTTAAGCGCTATAAAACCAGGTTCAATCCACCATTTTCTACATTTGAAAATGCCTGTACCAAGTCAGGAATATGACAGTTGTTTGTTTGGTGTGTTTTATCTTTTAATTTTGTCATTTGATTTGGGACTTTCCGTTTTGAATTTTCCTCAGAGTTCAGTATTTTTGTGATCATACTTTTTATTTTGATCTTTGACGTTTATAATCTCGCTCGACAGTGGCAATACTACATGTTTATAAGAATGTTCGAACGTATGTTACACTTTGGTTTCCAGATACATATTTTGACAACTGTGTTTTAAAATTAATTCAGATTTAAATGGAATGTCTTGGGCCGGTTAAGACAGCAAAGGTTCAATTTTAGTTGTTTTCCATTTAACCTGTCTAGGATGATGATATTTGATTTTTTTATTGAAGAAATCAAGATTCGCGGCTCTCATTTGGTATATGGAGTTTCGTGAAGATAAGTTGGTATTTTGTTGTTATCATTTTGATCATTCCAAAGTTGTGTTACTTGATTGATTGAAATACTCAAAATGTTGTGTTTTGGGGCGATTAATCAAGATATCTTTTTTGAAATTTGTTTAAATATAAATGGAATATTTTAAACCAATTACAGACAACATCAACATCTCTCAGTTACAGTGGCCGTGTAATATGTGATAAGAAAATCACATCGCTAGTTTAATTTTATTATTATTGTTTTGAAGGTACAGTGATAAATATAATTTACACAAATAACACGGGAAATATAGATGACAGTAAACCGAAGACACTAAGCTACTATACACCATTGTCGCTGTACGGGATTGATGTATCAAGCAGGACATACATACTGTTTCTTGTGAAAGCGAAAGAGTCAGCATTTGTGGCCCTATGGACCTCTGCTAATATTTCAAACGCTATGTTTTATGAAATAGCATTGGGAGCTGGACACACTGCCATTGCACTTCGTTGAAATAAGAATTCTATATATTTAGATCATTTTGTGAATGATAAATAGATGAGCGATACGCAATTCATGCCTTTCTGGATAAGTTGGGAAAAGGGAGTTATAGAAATTGGAACCTCATCGGAACTTAACAACGACACAAGAAAAAGCTGGTCAGACCCAAATCCATTGAATATTCCTTATGCAGGAATAATGACAGGATGGGGACAGGATGGGGATTGGATAATCTATCCTTATACAGGTAAGTTAAGACGGTTGGTTAACAAATATGTTTAAGAAACTTACAACGCAGTTTTGCTATTATTAAGGACCTAACTGCAGAATACATCTTCACTAAAGAACCTTGAATTATACATTGTTATGTTTTATCATTTATATCAGTGGTGTCATTAAAATGGCGCCGGAAGCATCGTTCTCGCATTACATTATATTATTTTGTGCAAATCGTGATCACAAACAATCAACAACAACATTGACCAAAATGGAAGTCATTTTCGACAGAAACTCTGATATTCAAGACGGTGTTTTACTTCTTTTTTTTTTTTTGGTTGGTAAATTGACAAAAGATAATTCCTGGTGAAACTTTGATCCAATTATGGTATTATGTAGGTACAAGACGATATGGTATGAGTGCCAATGAGACAACTCTCCATCCAAGTCACAATTTATTTTCGATCGTTGAGTTTGACTGTCCCTCTGGTATCTTTCGTTCCTCCTCACGGTATTTAACACAGAGCATTGGCTAACACCGAAAGCAAGCTAAAAAGGGCCCCAAAAAAATTCTAGACTGAGTGATAAATCATTCAAACGTGAAAACCAAAGGTTCTATCTATATAAAAGCAAGAAACGAGAAACACTTAAAAACCACATCAACTAAAAACAACTACTAAACATCATATTCCTGACTTATGACAGGTGCAAACAATCGCAGCGGGTTTAAACGTTTAAATGGTACCAAATAAACATGTCATCCTAAAATTATCTTTAATCCATGTAACCTTGGAATCATCTATAAAACACATATGAAGCTGTGTTGCTATAAAAAAATTATATATAGATATAAACATTGTTTTGGATCCGAAATGAATTGTTGTTTTAAATAAGTAGCACATCAAAAATTTATATTTTAAGTTGAAGAAGCTAAATGCTGCAGTTGTTCTTGAAGGGAACACACACAGACTAATATTAGTTCTGAAGATGCAAGTACAAAAGCGAAACGATTGAAAAAAGAACTAATGGTAAACAAAGAGAGTCTATCTAAATTTGAAAGAAGAAATATATGTGCAGACGATTTCCGTGATCCATCAAAACACATGGGTTACATAGGAGCAATTGTTCTAACATTGATAGTAATTTTCGTTTGTGGTCTTGACTGTTTATAGTTACGGAGAAAATAAGAAATATAGATTTCATCACTGCATCAAGCATGGCAAGTGGGTTACGGTATATGTCCACTCAAGACATTCACATTTTAAAATTAAATTCGCGAGGCGTGACAACATTTTTGGATATTTAAAATTTAAACTGTTGAGAGTTAGGAAATTTCGCGTTACACGAGATATAAGGATGAAATCTTTATATCTAATGAATTTTAGACGATATCTTAACAAAGATTATCTTCTCTTTTCAAAGATGTTTTCAGAAAATTGTTTTGCATGACGTCACATTAGAAATTCAGAAGAAATCAAAAAAATTTGACGTCATTATTGCATTTCGACCAATCATTTGCCGAAAACAAGTTATAACTAGAGATGAGATTTTTTTCTCAAATCGATCGAGAAATGAGAAAAAAAGCATGTAAATTAGAAAAAGTTGATTTTGATACTTAAGATTATCTATTAAATAATATATGGTATCTCATTACTGCACGATATTGTTAAACATAAGAAATTACATATATTTTTGTGTTAGAGAAACCTCTGGAATAAAGGAACACATTTTGATATTGTGTTTGTTAAACAAAATTGGGGGTGGGGGTTTCTTTATTTTTGATTTGAATGATTTGTTTTATTTAGCACTGTCCGTTTGCTTGTTTGTTGTTGTTGTATTTTTTTTTTTTTTAATTTTTTTTTAAAGGAAGCAGAAAACTAATCACACTAGTTGACATCTTTTTTCACAATAGGCGAACCAAAACTTAATATACAGTCGACTCTCGTTATCTCGAAGTCAGCCGGACCAGAGAAATATTTCGAGATACACGTAGTTGGACTCATACGAAAACCGGAAGTTTGACAGAACAAGGGACACAACTCTTGCTTAGCTTGGTAAAGCTAAAATAAATCCGAGTGAATATGGGAAGGGGATCGATATTCTGGTATCAGATCGATGTATTTGTGTGTCATGGTCTTTCATTATTATAATAACATTATTTTTACTTATTCAATTGTTTCAGTTACAAATTTTCCTATGGCTTTTATCCGAGAGAGTAATTTCCAATCGATAGTTTCGTTATTCAGGTCGTTTATAGTTGACAAAATTAGTAATTCTCGGATACAAGAGATTTTAGAAAATTTTGATTTCTCTTCTTTTTGTTTTATCTCGCTTTTTCTTTTCAAAAGAAAATACAACAAGATTAAAAACGCCGATTGAGTAGTTTTTAGGTGATCATCAACGGAAGTGATAATCCTTACTGTATACACACCCAAGCTCATTAGTGTAAATCACAGTTAATTGTTTTGTAAACATTTTTTAAAAATACTTTTCATGAACATTAACAATGTATCACTAATTATTTATAAAAATTCTGTTAAAGATAATCTTAGGTAAACACTCGTGGAAATAGCATGTCATAAATCAATACAATGGTCAGTGACTGGAAATTTAATTACACGTGTATTGTCAGATTAACTCTTCAATCCATTTAAATGCCGGAGGTCATATTTTGACATATGTGTATTAGTTCGAGATACATAATGAATTTGTAATGCTTTTGTTAACCTTGGGATCGTAAATTTAGTTCGACTCAACCGAACTTTTGACTCATCAGGAGTCGAATAACATACATTTATATGGAACAAAGTTCGGGACCACGTGAAAACTTCGACTCATCCGAAATTTCGAGTCAACCGAGTTCGAGACAACGAGAGTTAACTGTATATATCCATTACATATTTTCCAATATTATCTAATGATGTTGCATAATTTTGGTACCCAAATTATAGAGAAAATCAACATAGAAAAGCCTAAAAAAACACAATGTATTATTCTGGATGTATGACTGTTCGGTCGACAAAATTCGGAGATTTCGTAATGTATATGATGCGTGTAATTATGTACAGCAACACTTAATTTACCAGAATTTTTTTCTAATGTTTTCATGCAAAACAATCTATCCACAAGTGTAATATTACCAGTGGCAGTACATTACATTTAGGGTATCAACTTCAAAATTTTAGTGTTGATGAAACATTGATATATCTGATTTTTAATAATGGGTTGGGTTAGATGTATGTAGATGAAACAGCAACCTAACGACACTATTAAATAAATGATATTTAGAGGGTAAATAACAGTCTTCAACAACTGATTTTTTTTCAATATCAAGTTCTAAAACATACAAGGTCTATAAAAGTAAATAACTTAGATATGATCAATCAAAAATCCGCCAGTCATACCCAATTATCAAAAATAAGGAATTGAACAAAGTCAAAAAGACAAGCAGAAGTAAACAAGACACTACATAAAAACACACAAGGCTGAGCAACAGGAATCACACCTTAACCCTGTGTGGTCTCATGTGCTCTGGAAGGATATGCAGACCCTGCTCTACGTGTGGCACTCGTTGTGTTGTTCATCTAAATATTAACCAGTTATAAAATTTAAGGTCACGAAACAGTAAATGCCTATGTCAAATATTGTGCTAAGATTTAGAAAAGTGGCTCGCTGAACTATAGCTAAAAATCTGTGACATAGTCTTCTTACTTTAATATGAGCTTAAAATAATTTTAGCCAAATGTGTACAGAGGGAAAAGTAACACTTCTACACAGGCTATTTAAAGGCCAGGGAAAGAGTATAAATAGCAGCCAATGAATGAAATAGTGGTAAATTCAAATTTCTTTGCCACATTCATATCAGGGACATATTTTTTAGAATAACCTTGTTCAAAGAGTGATTTAAAAAAAAAAACAATTGTCACAGAACCTAGAACTGAACTATATAATCTGTTGCAAGAAAAATAAAAATTATTAACTAATTTTATTTTGTTATATTCCTAAAACAAATCATGAAGCAGGGGTACTTTTCATTTGAAATATATTTTGATTGATAGATGGGCGGATATATACATTGTTTTTGTTTACACAGGAAGTAGATGTTGCCATGCATGCAGCCATGCTTCCATGTAAAATATCAACAAACACCTTACCTGTTGTGATAAAATCATTCCATTCCTATTTAATCCTCATATCCATTTTATATTTCTTTCATAATTCAAAGAACTAAATAAATATGCAGCTAATTTGCCCAAAAATGTAATTACAGTCATAATATTGAATTTTATCAAGTCAATTTCATTTTCCCTCCAAAACTGTGTTATATACAAAACAAAGGATTTCAATATAATAAATAAAAATCCTGCAGGAGAATACAAAAAACTATTCCCACATGTGTCCCATATATGGAAACCCACCAGGATTGGGAAACCAACAACACACAAGTGTCACAACACATTTTGGCATAATGTCTCTCTTGTGCCAGTCAAATCTTTGGGTTCTGTGGTCCCTGGTCATGGCATCTACTTTCATAAGCATATATCTATCATCATTCCAGGCACCACGATGGAGACGCATAGTCCAAAATCTTTTGTAGTGTTCCTTTCTGAAACTTGAGTTTCTTTGATGAGCTACTTTTGACTGACCATGCCACCACATTTGTCTGTTTTGATCATCAGTAATGCATGGCTTACAAAAGCAATATCTGCATTCTTCTTTTGACGGGTCTTGCTGTATAACAAATCCAGGCTGATCCTCGTCTTCATCTTCTTCATTATCGTCTGTTTGAGTACTCTGTTCTGTAGTCATCTGTAGATTTTGTGCATTCCCGCCATTTTCAATAGCAACAGCAGAGTCATCAAGAATTTTAATTTCCCAATCATTATGCCCAAACAAATGTTTTATAGTTTCTAATTGAAGATCACTTAATTCCATAGTAACTTTCTTATCACTCATTTTTAGGATTATTTAGAAAGCACACAAACAAAATATTTATACTGACTTCAAGAATAATCTGGTCTGGATTTTATCACCAGGTTATGTGTACAGAAAGTTGCTGACTCTGCAGGTGACCTCATAAATTTGTTCAATAGATGTAAACAGGTCCAGAGACAATTAGAGGGTTGCATGTCAATTCCAGAGGCAATTAGAGGATTACATGTAGTTATTCATTTAGCAAGAAATGAAATACTATTTTTTTACAACAAATCACAGAAAAAAATTTAAAAAAAATAAAAAATTAATTTATTGAAAAAGCCATGTAATGATCAAAGAAATTTGCATAGATCACTTTAATTTTATATTAAAATCAACTATCATGAAACCTTGAGACACTTTTTTCTATGTTGAAACTGAATATCATGAAACATAATCTCCTGATTATTTCATATCCAATTTCTGCTCATTCCTTCAGTTTCTTTCATGGTCAGTCATGGCTACTGAAAAACAAGATTCTTCACGAAAACGTCCACCCAATTTTAGAATAGAAATTCCTGGTGACGAAACTGTCAAAAGTCGAATTTTGGAAAAACTTCAAAAAGTAAAGGGTAATTTGACTTCAACTTTGAATAAGCCAGTTAACAATAGTTTAATTATAGAGGAACTTTTAGACTTTTGGATTTGTCATGCATCACTAAAGAGAGAAGATCAAAATTCTTTAGAACATATAAAGAACATGCTGAAAATGAAAGTGTTTAATCAGTTGACAATGCCGTAAATGATGAAATTTCTTCATATGACGACCTAGATGGCATCAACATCATGACAGATGCTAGACACGGTTGGGGAAAAAATCCGAAAGATACTACAGTTGTAGCATTAGGAGAAAAAACTTACAAAGTAATGCACTGTGAACATATTAGAAAGTCACAGGATAAAGTTGCCCAACGACATGAAAGACTTGGAACACAAATAATTTATGAAAATTTGGAGAATAAAAATGTGTCCATAAAAATTCATGCACATGATAGAAATTTGGCTGTAAATAAATATGTGAGGGACACTCAATTTCCTGTCAATCAGAATGACTTATGGCATGCTGTCAAGGCTGTAAAAAAGCTGTCACCAAGATTTCCAAAGGTACCAAACGTTCAGAGGGTATAAGTTGGAGTGTACAGCTAGGAGATTAAGTTGAACCCATAGCAACACACATTAACTGGGCTGTCCGTAACTGTGAGCAAAATTCTCTAAAACTGAAGGAAAGTTTGGATAACATTGTTAACCACTATTGTGATAACCATGAAAATTGTCATCATTCATCAAGGTGCAGGTATGATTCGAACTATGAGCCATCTAGGATTGTACTTACAAATTTAAAAGCCAGACAAATGTTAGAGATTGCTATAAAAAGTTCAACTATTTATAAATATCCTCAAGATTACATTCTTGCTAAAGACACATTTTATGTTGAAAGTTTCAATAATGTTGTGAACATATTTCAAGACAAAAGAATTTGCTTTGGTGATGATCAATATAAATTGAGATCACATTTGGCAGTATGTCATTGGAATGAGAATGTGGACAGAGGCTTTACATCAGTGTGGAAATCAAGGAATCTTAATGCACCAGCTTCACAGAAAGGAAAGAAAATTTACAAAAAACTAACATATAATTACAGGATAAACATTTGGAACCGCTACATTTCTAGTTTCTATTAAAAACAGAATACTTACACTAATGCATTAAATTTACAAGTGTTAACTATTATCATGCAAATATTTTTGATCATCATAATCTTGGTATTTCTTAGTTATTAATTTTAGTCTGGATTATAAATTTCTACACAAAGGTAAATTCCACATGTGTTTGTTTTCTTTAACCATGCTGACTTCTATAAATAATTGATAAGATATTTAGGCCCCTCCCATTTCCTTATTGGCTTAATTGCTTTCCAACCGGATTTCCATCTAGGTCAGCCCTGGCCTTTAAAATGAAAACTTTCATAACTTAAATTTTTTGTATTGCTAAATGGAAGTAAGAGAAGTAATTTGTCATCTGAAAAGCTGCAGAGACATCTTATTCATTTTAATAGTCATGAAATTGGAATTATATACGTCTACTGGCCAATGATAATATTTAATGACAATATTCTTGTCCACGAATATAGTTAACTCATTATAATGTATTTTTCTTTAAAAAATTTCCCGCTTTCTCGAAAGTGTGATTAAATAAGGCGCGAAAATGTAATATTATAGTTTCCAAACTCTTTGCAATCAATTTTTGTTAATGTTGTATATATTTGGGGACTGTACCTTAAACATGCAAAACAATTTGCAAAACAAAACAGGTGTGATATTTTTTTCAATCTGAAAAAACTGACATAACCTTACAAAGAACTTATTGGGGTATATGGCCAACTGTTCTTATCAAGTAAACGATTTCTCTAATGTATTTATGGAATAATATCAAATTTTTAATTAATTTTCGTCACAATTATAAAACTAAATTTATGGCATTTTAAATACTATATATGCAATATCACTAATACAATGTAAATAATTAAACTTACTACAACAATATCTTAATTATGAAATAATTACATTCTTGACACCATTGCTAATGTTACTATGAAATGAGTTTTATCAGCAGCAATTTCATAGAAAGAGAAAAATATTTACCACATTAGTGTAAAAAAAATGCTAACATTATTAAATTTAAAAATGTATTCTCATCTGAAAATGTTGTAGAACTAGAAAAATTGTGTAGATTTATACGATACATATTATTGAAAGTCTGTCCTCCTGGTTAAAGGAACTGTAATACTATTATATTGTTATTTATTTTCACACATGCGCAACAAAATATGTATTATATATGAACTGCTATTTTCTCTGTAGCTATGTACTAGTTTATGAGAATAAAATCATTCATTCATTCCGTCTTTCTGATTTTTGATAGAAATGTATCTACGTTGAAATGTATTTTTCAATTACAGTTGGTTCTTAGTATTTTAAATACATGTAATAAATACAATTCGAGTATGAAATAATCATTGTTATGAGAATACGACTAAACAACGTATACAACGGTGATGGTTTTATGGCAGTTGCAGACAATCAAAGTCGCCTTGTATCATGTTTATGGCACTATTGTTCAAATATCAGGTAAACGAATAAGATGCATCAGATAAGTATCGTTTTAATGCATTATGTCATATTATCAAAGTTTTAACAGTATTCCATCGGTAAAGAAGGGTTTTATTTACGAATGTTTTCGAAAATTTACTTTTGATATTTTTGGCATTTTTAGTACATTTGAAGCATTAAATATGTACATGTGTGGCTTGAATCTGTCTGCTATTATATTTGATGACGTGATAACAAGTTCATATTGTGGTGGCGTAAACATATCTCGCAAATGATGTTGAATTATCAAATTGATAGTGTGTTGTCACGACCTATTTATGTGGTCATCAACAATTCCATCTGCCTGAACCGTTGTTGTAAGGACAGTAATAGGTCATTTTCTTGCAATAATACGTTTACGTATTCCTGCCTACAATATTGTAATGGAATGATTCAGATATTCATTGATCAGTCTCGGCAATATGGAAAGACAACATTTTTAACTGATGTAAGTGAGGATATGAAGTGAAAGAAATTATTTCACAAAAAAACCCATTAAAAATTGTTTGGCTTTATACTCATTTTGATCTAATACCGGCGTCACACATCAGCATACAGCTCCGACGTACACCGGGCGTGTTAAAAAAATCATATACGCAGCCAATACGCAAGTAATTTTGGATGCATTCAACCTGTCAATCATATCTGTAACGTGTGCACAACGAGCTTTAAGCGTGTATTGGGCGTACGAGAAGCGTACCTAAGCGTTTATCGGGCGTTCAAGAAACGTATGTTGGCGTATGCCTGGCGTTTGTCTAACGTAGATGAAACGCACGCTACGAAGGAAAAAAGTTTCTTGAACGTATTTGAGACGCGTCCCGGTCGTATCTTGGACGTTCTATTATGGGGTGTTTGTTACAAACACACCCGCATACGTTTTAGTAAAAGTCGAACGATCTTGAAGCGTATGCAACGTGCCCTAAACGTGTCTCAAACTTATCTCTAGCTTGTTAAACGCGCTTGTAGTGTATGTATTACGTGCGTGTAGAGTGCAGGTATACGCTAGACACACGCTTGAGCTTGATGAAAAATTTTAAGCTGCATAAAAATTTCCTCGAGTTATAGCGTTCACCAAGCGTATACCTTTGTATTTCGACGTACTTCAAACTTATGCAACGCGCGTTTAACGATTGCTTAGAGTTCCTCTAGCGTGCAACTAACGTATACCGACTTTGTCAATTTGCTATGTACGTTTGGTGCACGTCGGTCTATACGCCAATGTGTGACGCCGGCATTATAACGTCACTGATAAGTCTTATGTAGACGAAACGCGCGTCGGGCGTATTAAATTGTAAGCCTGGTATCTTACATTGGTTTAAAATATCGCTTTGAGAAATACGTGCGACTTAAAAAATCCGGTACGTTTAATTACCTCAGGTTAGTTAGGTATCGAATTTTTCAAAACAAAGTAAATGTATGGAAAGCATGCATAGTACTTGTATGATGATCACTTATGGTTTGAAAATCGCAAAAAGTGTATTGCGTTTTTTAAAGTCCGTCAGTATTTGTATCATTCTATCAAAATTAAAAACCTAATAATGAACCAATTCGGTGGTCTTATGGATTCGCCTTGAAAGAAGTATTTTTTTATTTGTATCTCTGTCCAAGGCAGAACAAGGATTTTAAAGCTAGTAATGATGTTGTTATTTTTTATCAAGCAAGCAGCATTTACAAATGAGAGCAATAATATTTTAAGTTATCGTATGACCGCATTAAGCAAGCTTGTTTCCCAAAGTTACATAGATGTAAACAACAAATGTCTTCTTTTGTACAATAGCAAGAAATCTTTAATTGCACAATATTGCGCAATAGCACACATTTAAAAGTTCCTATTTAGATGTTTCCATTTGAGAAAACACATTAAATCCGATATAATGTTTCGGTCTTTTACATAGAAAAGTGCTTTCATGCACATTATCATCCTCAAATTCAAGTATGCGAGAATATATCACAATGCATGATGAATCCATCACCAAAGAGCACTAACATTCAATTCATTAATGAACAAAACTGTTGTCCGCAAATGAATTTTTTTTTTTAAATTACAAAATGGCACAGTTGGTAAATAATTTGTTAAAGTGTTTCCTAAACTTACTCTAGTTAAAGGATTTGTTTGTCTTTGGTAATTAAAATAATTTCCATGTCTGATTATCTGAAATATATTTTGTATTACTAACAAATTATTTTTTTAGTCAAAGACCATTGATTTATAAAAGATGTCAAATGTCACTTTTACATCAAAGTTCTCTTCGGAAAGAAAAAAAAGTAATTTGGTTTCGCTATGAAAGAGTAAATTTAAAGACAGTATGGTACTGATGTGTTGTTAACGATAAATAAGTAGTATAGATCCAATGAAGAATCGTCGATTCTTGAAACAGAAACCATAAGCCAAGAAGAGAAGGTGGAAGGTGAAATCAAATGAGGAGTTCAGGAGAACTGAATATAAAACAAATCATAGCCATCATTGAGCGACGAATTTAACGATCGAAGGAATGAATGAATATTTGAAGCTAACATAGTGCAATATCAAAATAACATAATATATAATGACAATGATAACAGTAAACAAAGAAAACACAATAAAGTCACAGAAAGCAAAGAAATACAACTGTTATTCAATTATTATTTGTTATTTTAGATTTCACTTAACAGACTAAATTATTCTTGTACGATATACCAGGAATGTAATCTAATATACCACACGGTCGTTTCGTCTAAAAAATATTATATATTATTCAGCGCTTTAAACTCACATTTCCCAAAAATAACGTTGACAACTAGAGAAATTCGGATAATGACTAGGAATGGTTGTGATGGGGAATGGATATTCATTGGTGGTCAGAGTTAGTATTTTCTAGTTATTTTAAAAAGTAAAACAACAAAACATACCGTACTCCAATGAAAATACATATCGAAAAGTCCAGTATTAAATGACAATATCAAATGCTCTAACACACTGAACGAATGAAAAATAACTGTCATATTAATGCAATTCAAATGTACTCTCACAACAGATAGATAAAACTCTCAACATGCAATTAACAGATAAAGTGTCCTTCTCAAGGTACTTCTTCTGTGCATACTAGTACCTACTAAAAGTTTAAGGTGTTGCATTTAGAAAAAAACCTGAATTAACACCTTCTTAAAAGTTATATATATTGGTCATTTAATAAATGTTTGTTTTGCTATATTAATTTCAAATTGTCATGTGTGACAGGATTTAGAAAAGATGACACAATGTGATAACCGTCGACAACATTTACCATCAAATGTAACAACTACTATTCAACAATTGAAACATGACATTCGTATCCAAGACAAGACAGTGCTATCTGCATATAAAAGGAGACAGAATTGTGCTGATGATTCTAGGGTATCATCCGTAAGCTTGGGATGTATTGGAAGTATTGTCATTATCCTTATTTGGATTTTTATAATCATTCTAGATTTGTTACCAGAAGTGCCAAGACGGAATAGATAAACAAAAACAAAACAGAAAAAAATACAGATACCATGTTTAACACTAGGAAAAGAGTATAATGATAATAAGTAAAATAACGTTACTCATTTATCAATGTTTATACTTAATTCCTTTGAACGATTTTTTTCGCAAAAGCGTTTACTTACACTATCAAAACTGTTCCTTTAACAAATCGAATTTTTTAACGACCTTGACTGGCAATACAGCCTTGCACGGTCTGCAAACTGTTCCGTAAAAGCCCTACACAATATTTATGGAGATGTTCTTTATATAATTTATGTACTGTTTCACTCCATTGTCGACGGTGTTTTACCTGTATGATGCAACTTTCCAAGAGACTTTTACACGAAGCGAGGAATTGTAATGGTAATCTTTATGAAAAAGAGGTGAACAATTACAAAGGGATATTCAGACTCATAGATCAAAGACAGATCACTGACAACGACATGGTGAAAAACAAGAGTCAAGCAACAATCTACTAACCACCACATAACAAACTAAAGACGAGAAACACAAACCCTTACCAAAACCGTGGTTGATCTCAGCCAAAAGGATCACCAGACCCTGCAGCTCTGCATATGCATGGCGCCCTTGCTGTTGCCCATGTAAGTTCACATTAGTTGATTCGTCTTATCTGGTGGCGTTACATTCTAGGAATTGAGAACAGAATTGTAGTTAAAACTGTCTTAGAAAGTTTTTTGTGACATAGATGTGTAATTCAGAAATTCAGAAATCAAACAATTTTAATCAAAAACAGATCGTCTAATTTGTCAAATTTCATTATAAAGAAACTAAGGTTTTTGAAGGATTTGGTAAATTAATATTATTTTTGGTAATATAGCTCTTTAATTATTTCGGTTCCTACAAATACTTCGCTTTCAATTATATCGTTCCTGATTGATGTTAATTAAAAAAAAAAAAAGCGCCTCGGACGCATGAAATTTATATAACGTACTGTTTTCATTTTTTTTCGCTCGTCGGTCGCGCTTATCTTGATAAACCCTCATCAGGAACGACCAAACTCAAACATACTAAAGCCAATAGTGTATGTATACTTGATTACGTGATGAGATGTATGACATAAAAAGAATCGCCAAATGCATAGTATGTCAACTTTGCTAGAGAAAGTCGGAACTATACTTACTTAATTATTTCTTAATCTATAAACGGATATTAGAAGTTTATTTAAGTATATAATACTGTTGATATCACTTTATTTTTACTGTCACAATTCAAGTGTAAATATGTACAATTTCGCCGGGAAATTGTTTTACATAATCAAGTAAATTATGATATCATTTTCACACGAACATCGTTTACTGCTGAAAAACTGACATAAACTTAAAAACTCAAGTCAAAGAATTAGATGCAATGATAAAAGTAGCTTAGACGTTTCCTGTCTAGATATATTTTCATATATCAACAAGGTACACATACATAACAGGAACCCAGTCTAAGACGTTTGATAAACATCCTGCACTTCATTATATAAAATTTACAAAAATGCTAATTGATACTAGTATGAAATACATAGATTGATTGATTGATTGATTTATTTATTGATTGGTATTTAACGCCACTTTCAGCACTACTGTGCTAAATCGTTGTTATCAGTCTTTATTGGTTGATACAGCCGAAGTGTCCGGAGAGAACCACTGACATTTGACATGGAAATTAATACTCCTAGTTACGATTGGAGTCGAGCGAACCTGCCACGTGCTGGTTTGCAATTGAGGTTGAGAGGGTAATGTAAATGTATCAGTCTTAATCTTTCCAAATTGACATGTTGAAAACGGAGAACAGATGGTAAAAAAATATATGCTTTGAAATGCAGATATAATTGGGAATAATATACTGGAATATGTAATTGAGAAAATCTTTATTTTGAGAAAGTGAAATCTGAAGTAACTTGGATAGTTACATTCTTTTGATGTCAACTCTCGTGAAATGTATTGTTGTATGACAAGACGGGCCGAGATTTTTCTATGAAACGTGATGTTTATCATAAAACTTCTAAAATGTTTATCAGTGTCATCATCAAAATAGTTATCAGTATGCATAAAGACATCAGAATACGAACAAACCATGCACAGAAAGTTCACTGTAGAACATTTGATCAAAGTGTTTTTTACCTTCAGGTATTTGAACGTAATGATTTGGGACAGGCACAGGCATGTAAAGAATCTGGCGGGGTTTAACATGTTTCTTAGTTTTAGTACGGTGACCAGACATTCTAAAAATGTATTTTGTATTTCCTGCTTGACGTTTAGTGACCATCATTCAATCAACCAATCAAGCAATCCATTCTTTTCTAGGAATAAATACTCTACCATATAAGTCGATCAACACAAACTTCTTCCCGTTCACATAAGTCCGATAGCATCAGTCCATTTATACCAATATCAATACCAAATTGTGGTGTCAAATTATCAGGAATGTATCATAATCCGAGTTCTATGTTCATTATGATTTGTGATCTTATTGAACTATTGTCAAAATATTTTACTATTTTTTTTTCGGATATTAACCCTTTGAAATTTCTATTATATGAACCTGCTTTATTGGTTAATATAAATAACTTATATTTGATTATTTAAATAATTCATGTTATCTTCTAATAAGATTTAATCGATTGTTTTTTATACCACTTTGTACGTATAGATTATAATTTGAAGTAAAATAAAAAAAAAAATCACAGTGCCCTCACTATGCTTTCTATGTCGATGTGGAAAATGATTTTCATTTTACATTGTGTAATATTTATAAAGGTGACTTACACAGAAGAACAAGTGATCAGTATGCTGGAGTTTCTTAATGACAACATATTTGTTGAGTTTGGAGGTAGACTTTTCCAACAAATTGTCGGCATTCCTATGGGAACAAACTGTGCGCCTCTTCTTGCCGACCTCTTCTTATTTTCATATGAATCGGAGTTCCTCCAGACACTTGTCAAAAACTAGAGGACCAAAGAAGCCAGATTATTTAATTTCACTTTCAGATATATTGATGATGTTCTTTCCATAAACAATCCGAACTTTTCTGATTGGGTTCCATTAATATATCCCCCAGAACTAGAGATTAAAGAAACAACAGATACGGCTTCCTCCGCCTCATTTTTAGACTTATATCTCGAATTTGACTTACACAGTCATCTCAGTACCAGAATCTATGACAAACGAGACGATTTTAATTTTGAAATTAATAATTTCCCCACCTTAGTAGCAATATACCAACTTCACCTGCATATGGGATATATATTTCCCAACTTATTCGATATTCAAGAGCTTGCAGCTCCTACTCCGACTTTGTAAAACGTCATCAGTGTCTGTGTAGAAAGTTAATGAACCAGGGTTATGTCAAAGAACGTCTCGTCCTTTTTCTAAAAAAAGTTCATCGGAAGGTACCAAGACCTTGTTGATAAATATTCCGTATCAACTTCTCAAATAATACACGATGGTCTTCATGTATAGATTCTGCGTACTGATGTTGTTTATCATCTTAACAACGTGTTTTATAGTTCTTTCATTTGTCTTTGTTCTATTATTAATATTACTTTTACTGTTGAATGGTTTTATGTGATATTCGTTTGACGTGGCTCGGTACTTATACATCTCGTCAATGTGTTTGTATTGGCTTTCGTTTTTTGGTAGTTTGTTTTGTATATGCGACTTTTTGTATTTCTTTTGTTCTTATAACGTGACTCTGTACTTTAAAAGATCCCGTCAGTATGATATTGTTCTATTATATGTCATTATGATATATTTCTATTATGAATTACTATATACGTTGAACCACAAACGTCAAAATCATTCAATCGCGTAGTGGAATTAACTATTTGTGGATTCTTTTAAATTCTATATATAACTTTTGGACTAGTTTAAATCTCGGTCTATTTCTGAAATTTATTCTTGCATACTTTAGATTTTTTAACCCTGTATGCTAACATTGCCTATGTAAAATTTTAAAATCGTTTGTATGCACATTGAACGACAAATTTATGTGACGTATAAAAAATTTCTGACGTCAGACACTCAAATCAATGAATGTGTTCGTAGATAGTAGATGTTTTTGCGTTCTGTTAAATTGTTCCTTTTAAAATTATTATACGATGATGACTGATGTACCCATATTTTGACTATTTTATTTATTATGTCTGTTTATTTAACGCATCAATGTAAATATAACGGAATTTGATGAGACTGTCATTAAAGTGAGAGGGTTAGCGCTATAGAACCAGGTTTAATCCACCATTTTCTACATTTGAAAATGCCTGTACCAAGTCAGGAATATGACAGTTCTTGTCCATTCGTTTTTGATACGTTTTGTTATTTGATTTTGCCATGTGATTATGGACTTTCCGAATTGATTTTCCTCTAAGTTCAGTATTTTTGTGATTTTACTTTTTTCAAGGTAAGTGTCGTTATAAACTTTCCACTTTGCAGTATCACATAATTTTTTTACTTGAAGTCAAAAGTCATCTCTTCTGAACAATTGCCTATGAATATATTACCAATGGTTGCTTTCGCTCTTTTCTACGCATAAGTTATTCCCTGTTTCCATTCTCATTTTTACCTTTTATATTATGTATCTTTGTTTTTGCTGTTTGCAATGATGTTAACCATTAGAAAGTGTACTTTGGTTATGTTAAGTCTTTAATATATCTAGTCAGATAATATTGCAATAAACAGTATTTTTGAAAGATACTTTTTGTTATTCAAATTATAGTAATGTCCTACATTTTTGTCATTGATAATTGTCAAAAGCGTAACCTTTATTGTTATTGTTGTAAAATGTTAGAAAGGTTAAAATAAGATTATGTGAAGTCAATAAGTTAAAATGTTAAAAAGTTAAATAACTAAAATACCTAACTCCAAGGAAACTTCAAAACGGAAAGTCCTGTACATTGCAAAATCAAAAGCTCAAACACGTGAAACAACTGGAAAACAACTGGCATATTCTTGCCCGCAAGGAAATTAATTGTTGGAGTTATACATATGTTGCTTAATTTCGTTTTACCTAAAACGTTTTGGTGTTCTAGCTGCCTGTTTTTTTTTGTTTTTTTTTTTTTGTTGGGTTGCTGCAGTATCAATGAATATCCCACGGGATCTACTGTAACAATTTGGCTGCGTAGTTCTTTTGTTGAGGACCATATATTGACCTTTTGCTGCTTTGATCTGACTGCCATGTGCGTTTGCTGTTCGGGGGCATTTATTTGTATTTTTCTTTTTCATCTACGTACATAGTTCCTGTATTTATGTTTTCATGAATTAATAAAAAATGTCTACCACAGCATAATATTTCCTCAACATGAGGAACGCTGTCTGTTATAGGTTTTATTACTTATACAATCGTTTTAGGTATTTTTATTGCACTATTCAGCCAAAGAGAGGCACTTATGAGTTTATTTTATTAACTGTATTGACTTTCATATATTCAGAAAATAATATAACAGAGTTATGTGACTTATTATCTTCTTGCCTTGGCCTAACACTTTAGTGAAATGAATACAGATTAGTCGGTATTTTTAGTAGTAAATTCCTCTAAGCTTCCTTGCGTGTAAAAGATTTAAAAGAAACGCAATCCCATGGACATTGAATCTACAATTTGAATATAATGTTTGAGGTACCATGGTAGAAATAATTCAGACAAAGGATCAAGGAAATGTACAATACGTTACATCTGATATACTAAGCTACTATACACCATTGTCGCTGTACGGGTTGATGTTTCAAACAAAACATATATACGGTTTCTTGTGAAGGCAAAGGAGTCAGCTTTTGTGGCACTATGGTCCTCTTCTAATATATCCGACGCCACGTTTTATGAATTTGCATTAGGGGCTGCAAGTACTGCCATTTCTTTACGTCGAAATCAGGTCACGGCGTATTTTGAGCATTTTCCTGGTAAATGGATGAGTAATGCGGGATTCATGCCTTTTTGGATAAGTTTGGGAATTGGGTTTATCGAAATTGGAACCTCATCGGAACTTCACAACGACACAGAAAGAAGCTGGTCAGACCCAAATCCATTGAATGTTTCTTCTGCAGGAATAATGACAGGATGAGGACAGGATGGAGATTAGATAATACATCCATATACGGGTAATATAAAAGGGTAGATTAGAAATAACGGTTAATAATTCTTTAAGTACATGTTGTTGGTTTTTTCTGATTTTTAGGGGTCATATTTCCTGGCATCAAAGAACATCTTCGCTTGAAAACTAGAAACTATTAAACAAACCGTTACATACATGTACGACAAGAAAAAAAATATGGCAAGCTATTTCAAGTGTTTATAAAATGGACCATGATGCATTGTATTATCATTTTAATTATTTGAACATAATATGATTGCATATAATCTCTTGACCAAATATAAGATAAGTTTCTGAAAATACCTCGTGGGGTTTTCACATTTATGTGATATGCAAAGTCAATCAAATTGATTTTGAAACTTACAAGATGCCTTAATAAATATGAAAACTGACAGAAAAGTTCCGTTTTTTATATTCAGTAATATTTTTATTTTAATTCTTTAAATTAAAATCATGGTAAGCCCCTGTATTTCTTTTTGTTTAAATTGTAAATTGAAAGAGAAGACGCATAACTATGAAGTATCAGTCATCGACTATTCTTGACGATTTTCATCTGGTGAACTCGAAATCTAGCAATTCCATTAATTCTTTTTGAATCTGAAGAAATATGAAAAAAGGGATTATAAACCTTCCAGGAAAACATTTGATAAAATTGTTATATAAAGATATTAATAATAAAAAGATGCATAACGACATGCCATAAAGTAACAGGATTTATGTTACACAACCTTACAATTATAATGGTTAATGCAATATGACGTTTGGATTACAAAAAAAAAAAAGCCTCTATACATCGTGCTACACAGTTGAACAACACTATGTGTCCTTAAATGTCGACCAAGGTGATTAATGAGATATTTCAGGTCAGAGACCATGTTATCTATTATACCAAATATACATGACTGCATACCAATGTCTGTTTTCATTTTTACATATGTAGGACTCGGAGGTGCGATGGGGACGCTGAAGTGCGATGGTCACGCTGAAGTGCGATGGTCCACGCCGAAGTACGATGGTCCATTCGCTGAAGTGCGATGGTTTTGCATGACGTTTGAATATTGGTAACGTTTTTATATACAACATGTATAACGTTACATCAAATACAACATAGATTTGCAGGCAGGATAATAAGTTTTTGTAGATTAAAATTTCATGCAAACAAAAGAAATGAAAAAAAATAACAAAGGATTCAAGTCACGAGCAAGTTTAAGCAGTGCTGGCGGATATTACAAAAATATTTAAAGCTATGTCAAAGCGACAAAAAGATGAACATGGTTTGTAGATGACCTAACCAGTGTTCGCAAGAATGCGGCAAACATTTTGTACGACAAATAAAATGTATTGATCTAAATATTAATTTTGACTTCTCTTCAAGTATGCTTTTTACTATTTAGTGTGTGCAATTTAATGATGAAATTGCTTACAAGCATTAAAAACGTTTTTTGCTATATGAAGTTGATTTGTAAGAACACTATCAGTTTAGCCTTATTTTATTGTGGTTACAGCGTTTAATTTAACTTCTACAACATGTTAGACCGACATTAACCTGACTGGTCCCCATACGTGTACTTCCTTATATATTTTTCTCCCCAGCGGCGAATCAGCTAATTTCAGTTTTTGTGACATAAGAACTATTCTCTAGACCTACACGCCCTGATTATCATATTTTCTGACACCATACTACTACGTATCTAATAATTGGCAAATTTAATAATAGAATAAAACAAAATGAAGTTTTTAAAGTCTTTGGTTTGAATTAACAGAAATTTAAAAATCTTTCAAATGCGAGGCTAGCAGCTACTTCGGTCAAATCTTAATAAAGATATATCATTTAATCATTTCATGTACATTTTGCTTTTAACTCTAGATCACAGACAGCTAGACCATCGCACTTCAGCGTAACCGCCATCGCCCTTCAGCGTAACCACCATCGCGCCTCCGTGTAGTTATCAACAAGTTAGCGTCATAATGTCACCATCGCACTTCAGCGTGTAAATCAACGCACTTCAGCGTGGACCATCGCACTTCAGCGTGACCATCGCGGTTCGGAGTACCATCGCGGTTCCGAGTCCTACATATATCATTTATTAACAAATATGCGGCAAATGGTTTTTGAAAACAACGAAGATGTTTTAACGACATTAATTTTGCTTTTCCAATTTTTAACGCATTATCCCTTACTAGGCTAATGTCTTGGTTTAGTTTAAATATTTTATTTGAATCTTTAATGTCTCAAAAAGATATCAAGTAATTGAGTAATTAGGCAGCTAGCAGGTATTGCATGATAAATCTGACCGAAGTCGATTTTAAGGTTCTTTATGATATCAATTCTCAAAAAAGCCGTGGCAACCAGTTATTATTACTCTCTTAACCTTTTGGTTCAGGTGAGCTATAATAGCACAACTCTGTGAAATGAAATAACCAAAATATGAATATTTCTTATACCTTTGTATGTAGACTTGGGCAAAATAGTAAACCTAACATCCATGAAAATACAATTTGTCCTTTCACCTCAAAAATAAAGTGTGTCCTTCATCTACAAAAATACAGTGTGTCCTTCATCCACGGAAATACAATGTATCCTTTTTTTCACGAAAATAAAATTTGTCCTTCATCCATGAAAATACATAGTGTCTTTCATCCATGAAAATACATGGTGTCTTTCATCCATGAAAATACATAGTGTCTTTCATCCACGAAAATACAGTGTGTCCTTCGTCCACGAAAATACAGTGTGTCCTTCGTCCACGAAAAAAACAGTGTGTCCTTCCTCCACAAAAATACAGTGTGTCCTTCGTCCACGTATATAGATAAAGGCAACAGTAGTATAGAATATAGAATCCACGAAAAAAAAAAGACTCCCCAGTATTTTATTCAGATTTTTAAAAGTAAAAAGTTCCTTTTGTTCTTATATGTGATTTTCATTTTTTTGTAATTTCTTTTTTAAATTTACGTTATATTTTAGTTGAAGAAGCTGGTTCCCATGTTTGTTCTAATATGGTGTCCAAGAAGCCCAACATCAGTTCTGAAATGGCAAAAACAAAAGTCAGAAAGTTGAAAAAAGAATAAAAGATTAAAAAGGAAAGTTTATCTAAATTTCACAGAAGAAAGATTAGTGTCGGCGATTCTCGTGGTTCATCAAAACACATCGGATACACAGCAGCTGTTGTTCTTACATTACTATATGTTCTTTGGATTGTTTTTCTCTACGAGGAAAGTAACAGTTGATTGTCGATAGTGCTAATATTTGTTATAATTAGTATCTGTTCTTTGAATTGTTTCTCTGAACGAGAAAAGTAAGAGTTGATTGTCGATAGCGTTTACATTCCTAATGATTGGTATATGTTCTTTGGCTTGTTTCTCTGAACGAGAAAAGTAAGAGTTGATTGTCGATAGTGCTCACATTAATAATTATTAGTATCTGTTTTATGTTGTTTTTCTGTACTAAGATGTCGAATATTCCTACGGTTATCTGTCAATTACATAAAATATCTATTTTTTCAATTTTTTTATTTCTTAACTTACATTTCGTTTTATTGGAGCAATATTGCAATTTATCCAAATATAACAATAAAAAAAAAACAACTTGCAAATATGAGTGACGAAAGCCGTAATGATGATATAACAAAAACAATGCATGCACTGCAAGGTCAAATCAAATACAGTCACTGACAAGTTGCCTTATTTACCCTTATTTGTCCTGATATCCGAATTCCCAAATTAGAAAGAACATGGCTGAAGAAAAGAATAAATAAAACTGCATCCTTAATTATACATGTTATAGTAAGTCCAATTAACTATTTATTAAATAAATTTAGTTATAAAATGAATGAGGCCAAATGATAGGTGACTGCCGTTTTGGGAGTACTGCATGCTATAGTTATATAAAATACAATGAAAAAGGTGGAACACTACCTTAAGAGGCACTAGAAGATATCTTGGGGATTGCGGATCTGGTTCAAGCGAAAATATATAGATAAAATCTATCGCATTATGGTGTCCTTAGTTGTAGCTTTCTCCAAGGACATAGTTATGTAAATGTAAATCGAGTGACGTATATAAATGTCTAAGTAACACTTACTGCTGGGTTAGTATTTTAAATCACCTGGTAAATAAACTCATCTTAGATACCAGGGCTAAAAGTTTACACTTACGCCAGACGCGCGTTTCGTCTACAAAAGACTTATAAGTGACTTTCGAATCAAAAAATGTTTAAAATGCCAAATAAAGTACAAAGTTGAAGAGCATTGAGGACCAAAAATTCCTAAAAGTTTTGCAAAATACAGCTAAGGTAATCTATTTCTGAGGTAGAAAAGCCTTAGTATTTCAAAAATTCAAAGTTTTGTTAACAGTTAATTTATTATTATGAACATACAGATGGTGTCTATCAAATAACTTTAAAATAAAAACGATCTGTACAAACTATTTTCGGTAGAGTAGAAAATAACACCTTGTACACAACATATATGAATATGGAACAACTTTTACAGCTCTTCTATAAAAGCATGCAAAACAAAACTTTGATCAACTTGCTTGCCATGTTTGCTTGGATGTTTGAAAACAGTAGGTAGGCGGAGTTTCAGTCTTTTAATTTATACTGGGATTTGGTTGGACAATAAAAATTTACTTGAAATGAAGTTAATGTTTATTGTCCAATCGAATTCGAGTATATAGACGAAACGCGCGTCTGGCGTACTAAACTATAATCCTGGTACCTTTGATAACTATTTACACCACTGGGTCGATGCCTCTGCTGGTGGACGATTCGTCCCCGAGGGTATCACCAGCCCAGTAGTCAGCACTTCGGTGTTGACATGAATATCAATTATGTGGTCATTTTTTTTTTTTTATAAATTTCCTGTTTACAAAACTTTGAATTTTTCGAAAAACTAAGGATTTTTTTATCCCAGGCATAGATTACCTTAGCCGTAGTTGGCACAACTTTTTGGAATTTTGGATCCTCAATGCTCTTCAACTTTGTATTTGTTTGGTTTATAACTATTTTGATATGAGCGTCACTGATGAGTCTTATGTAGACGAAACGCGCGTCTGGCATACTAAATTATAATCCTGGTACCTTTGATAACTATTTACACCACTGGGTCGATGCCTCTGCTGGTGGACGATTCGTCCCCGAGGGTATCACCAGCCCAGTAGTCAGCACTTCGGTGTTGACATGAATATCAATTATGTGGTCATTTTTTTTTTTTTTTATAAATTTCCTGTTTACAAAACTTTGAATTTTAACAAAGGATTTTCTTATCCCAGGCATAGATTACCTTGGCCGTAGTTGGCACAACTTTTTGGAATTTTGGATCCTCAATGCTCTTCAACTTTGTATTTGTTTGGTTTATAACTATTTTGATATGAGCGTCACTGATGAGTCTTATGTAGACGAAACGCGCGTCTGGCGTACTAAATTATAATCCTGGTACCTTTGATAACTATATAGTAAACAGACTTAATCAGACTACCTACCTGTTGTATTACAAACATCCAAACAAACATAGTAAGCAAGTTAATCAAAGGTTTGTTTTGCATGATTTTATAGCAGAGCTGTAAGAAAAAAGAACTGGTATTTTTTGCTAGATTTATTCCTCATACTGCATACATGGTAAATATTATTTCCTGGCAGAATTTATTCAATCAACAGTCGGTGGTTGACATGGCAGTTTAATAATACACCCCTGTTTATCCTTGTTCGAATTCTTGCAATTCTCTGTTCAGTTGATACCTCTTTCTTGTACGAGATAACATTCTACATTTAACTTTAATACTGGTTGAAAATATGCTGCCAAAAAAAAAAGAATATTAAGTGAGTTAAAATAAGCGAGTTGCATATAAACATATAAACTGTATTTTTTTTTGCACCTGTCCTAGGTCAAGAACCAGATGTTCAGTAGTTATCATTTGTTGATGTGGTTCATAAGTGTTTCTCGTTTCTCCTTTTTTTTATATAGATAAGACCGTTGGCTTTCACGTTTAAAATAGTCATTTTTGGGGCCCTGTATAGCTTGGCAGTTGATGTTCAGTGTGAGCCTAAACTCTGTGTTGAAGACCATACTTTGACCTAAAAGGTTTACTTTTACAAATTGTGACTTGGATATGTAGAGTTTTCTCATTGGCACTCATACCACATCTTCTTCTATCTATTTAACTTTGTAAATGTTTCTTAAAACTCGGTAAATAAATCATGAAACTTATTAACTATTAGTCAGGACTGGGTTGCACAAACGTCTATTAAAGTTAATAGTCTATTAAAAGTACACTTAAATTTAATATTCTATTACTTTTAAATTTAATAGAAAGAAGGATCGCTATTAAATTCTTAATAATACAATTAAAATGGATGACCTACTAGTGCTTGGATTCCATGTACCGCAAAATCAGCCGAAAAAATACCGAGTAACGATGCTCACCATCAATGATTTGTCGGACCGTGAGCTTCGGGCAAGGTATCGGTTTGGGAGAGCTGGCTTAGAGTTCATAACGGACATTGTAAGAGCTGATATAGAGCACCAAACAAAAAGAAGCAAGGCACTAAGCCCTGAAATGCAGGTACAAACATTAGTTTTGAATGCATGCTTTCAATTTTGTTTAATATAAGAATTAAATAATCGACTTTCAGTTCATTCCCAATAAAAGCAATAACAATAACGTAAGAAAAAAATGACTTACCATGTATTTGCCATGACTTCTATAAAGTTTACTGGTCACAGCATCACAGAAGTCTGTGATAATCCATATTTAGGGAATAGATTGAATGTATATTGCTTTGTTATTCTAAGTCCACTGATCACAAAGACTCAATTGTTTACATTCTGCAGTACGTGTTCACCCAGAAAGGTTTGCACTATGATTATGGCATGTGCGTGCGGGGCTCCATAACATCGCTATAAACTTGAAGGAACCAATGGATGATGCTGATGAGGTTGATGATTCGTGTATAGATATACCCTTTAGGGGTCCAGAGGAAGGTCGTACGGTACGTGACCACATTTGCAGAGTATTCTTTGGTTGAACACGCACATAGAGAGTAAAATTCAAATAAAATATCATAAACAATCATCATTTTTTTGTAAAACTTTGTTGTACAATTGAAACATGTAAATTAACCAATAAACACACACTCTCTCACACACTCACACACACACACACACACACACACACACACACACACACACACACACACACACACACACACACACACACACACACACACACACACACACACACACACACACACACACACACACACACACACACACACACACACACACACACACACGAGCAAATATCTTTTAAAGTTCAAGTCCAAACAAATCACATACTGAGGAAGCCAATTCATGTTTGTCCATCTGTGACCTAAGAATGGTTATTTCCATTCTAAGCTTTTGGTTTTTTAAGTCATAATATTCTGACTGTTTACATTACACTTCATGCTGCTTTACAACTACATCTTCTGGTTTTATATTTTTCTATATAATGGATTTTGTGGATTTACCGGCAATACGGGATCCTTATCCTTGTCTAACATGCTGATGCTACAATATACAACATATAGAATGAAACGTAACATAAATATATACACAATGTATACAAGACAGGATTTCATACAAGCAAATTTCAAATTTTATGTTCATATGTTTAACAATCATTCATATTCGTTAATAAAACGTATAACAACAAACGCATAAGTAATTGCCTTTTTACTAATTTGATTTACCTTTTTCTGACCCAAAGTAACTGGCAAACTCATTTGCACTATCATCTTGAAATAGCTTTATACAAAGGTAAACAAACTCATCTTCGCCTCCTTCACCCGGTATAGTTGTTTGTGACCTACACATGTCATGTACACATTTACTATTTATTAAATTATTAAATTAAATTATTTTAAGATAGAGTTTTTGAAGTGTGTTAAAACCACTTTCGACCCATTATTACTCTTCAAATGTCCCGTACCAAGTCAGGAATATGGCAGTTGCTATCTAATAGTTCGTTTCTGTGTATGTTGCATTTTCGTTTTTGTTGTCACTTCAGTGTTCTGATGTTTCGTGGTTTTCCTCTTATAGTTGATGTGTTTGCTTTAGTTTTTGTTAAACCTGAATTTATTTTCTCTCAATCAATTTATGACTTTTGAACCACGGTATACTACTGTTGCCTTTATTTGTTACTTTTATTAAATACTAATGGTTTTAGATATAAATGAATGAATTTATCTAGATAACATAAACTAATAGTGTAACATTGTTAAAAATCATGTGATAATAATGTCTTTATGTTGCGGGAAAATCATCGTGTACATTTTTTATATTTCTCCATAGCTAGTCGTTTTCCAATATTCTTGTCTTCAGTTGTTTTATTACCAGATGTACGTTTCTGAAGCAGATAACTCTAAATTATATTTGAATTGCTGTGTGTTTCAATTCAAAATGCAGAAAGATACAGCATGTCAATTAGGGACATATTGTAATGATCTTTGTCTTTAAGGGCATACATGTACTAGTGTAAAGAGTTAAGTGCAAATAAGGGACATACTGTACTGATCTTTGTCTTTGAGGGCATACATGTACTAGTGTAAAAAGTTCATTTATTTGCATGCTGTATCTTTCTGCATCTTGAAAGAATTTTCTGCGTCTGTTTCTGTTAACTGTATTTTACTTGTTCAAAAACAACAAAAATGTCTCCAAAATAAACTTTCAATTTGTTAGTCTCTCATAAGCTCAAATATCAACCAGTCCTAAAAATAAATCATTAAAGGTATTTTGAATCATATATGATACATTTATGTAACTCAATATGATTTGTGTATTGTCAGAACAATTCTCAAATATGCAGCCAAATAAGAAAGGCCAATATCATAAATGAAGATGGACGTTTAGTCAACATCAACTTCTTTTATAATATATTAATATTTGTGATGTGATTAGGGACGGTGCATTATTTATCAAGCAGGGGGGACCGGTGCAAATGGTAAGGGGACATGTACTTTTTTCAACGTAGTGATGATTTTTCATTATCTCAATGCATGGGACATACACTTTTTTCAAATGCTTAAGGTGGCTCGGCCCTTTACCAATGCGCATATTTTAACGCATGTTTCTTACGACGAGTGCCTTGGAAACGGTCGCTTTAAGGGGTCTTCTCAAAAATAGCTTTGACGACCTTGGAACGCGGGCGTGTATGAAAGCACCCTTGACGATGTAAACAAGTGATGAAAAACGTTCTTCAAAACAGGAAATACGAACGGTCAGAAATTCAGAGTGCTTTCTTTATTTTTCGCATAAAAGTCAAAAAGGGGAAAAATATACATGATTTAAGCATAACATTAAAAAAAAAAGAACATATAAATACTGACAAAGTCACATGTATGACGTCCACGGTATTTGGTGCCGCTTCGCTCCCAAAGCGCATTCTCATCTTACACGGTCGCCTCTTTGGTCCGTTCGTGCCATATTTTGAATTCACTTAAATACCGGTTGAATTAAATGATGTTTTGGATATTTATTTTTGAAAATGTTTTGCCAATGACGCAATGATTAACTGTAAACAAATGATAGCGATGTAAACAACTTCATGTCATCGTACAGCTTTCAAAAACAGGTAAACTTGTGACCCGTATCAGAGACATATATGTGTATATATATGTCTCTGCCCGTATAGTATGCTTTAAAAACATCGGGGCGGGTTTGTTTTCATGCTATAATCCGTTTGGCGTTTTATAACAGTTTGTTTCTGTCATAAATCTATTTAAAACTTGAAATATCTTTATTTCCAAGTATTTTTAGGAGTTTATTCCCGAGTATGCGATATATTTTTCCACTGCAAAATTTTGATAATTAGTTAAATATTTTTTATTTTCCCCAAAACAAATTTGAACATGCCAATTTTCTAACAGACTTAATACTTAACATTTTCATTTAAAGATTTGTTTACCTGCACGAAAATCATCTGATAATTTTTCTCGTATCACAATTCCATGATTTCCGGAACACTAGACTAAGTCCTATAATCTAAGACCTCGGGGCCAATGTTTTCTATTTTTATGATACTTTTCTATTACTAATTTTGTGAATTGTTATTTTGTTGATTTGCAATTTTCTGTTGTATCTATCAATATGTCAACCGAGTTCATATTAAAAAAAAAAGAAATATCAGCATTAAAACTAAAATAATTGAATCAGAGCACTGAATGTTATTAAAATAGACTAATGGATCCAGCAACTTATTTCACTAAAATCATTATTTGTTTTCCTGCAGAAATAAAACGACACTTCAATAATTTGCTGTTTCCCGCTTTTTTATGAAGATGAAAATTAATCAATCGGGCGGATCCAGCCATTTTAAAAGGGGGTTCCCAACCCAGGACAACTATATTTCCCCATTCAAGGCATTGATCGTCCAAAAAAGGCCGGGGAACCCGGAACCCTCCCCCTGGATCCATCACTGTCAAAAGTAACCGGGACTGGCCTAGTATTCCGACCTTATAAATCGGTCTATGATATAATTCCTCAATACTGCATGCTTTGCGGAGAACCGCAAAATTTTTGGTTTCACCGTGTCGGGATTTTGCTAGGACAAACACCCGCAGCGTGCCGGGCAGTCTCAAACACTACTAAAGACTTTATATATAAAAAAAAATCTATACTACTACTAGGTTCAGGAAAAGTTTGGATTGTAATTTAAAAACTACGCCCTGTACACAGGAACGCTATATAAGCCGGTGATGTTGGCAAACTTTAACTTCTATCTTAATTTTTGACATGCTTTTTTAAAAGGTAAGCTAATAAGGAAAGTTCTTGATTAAAACAAATGATCACAAATATAGTTGAGTGATGTCAATGCGGCAAAAAATGTGAATGACAATTTTGTTTGTGAACACTGATTTGATCTTACCGTGGCAAAGAAATGCATAACTAATCATCGATCTATGCGTGATGATAGAAGGAGATAATGTTTTTTTATTTATAATATTGAATTTTAAATATGATCTTTTGTGGATAGTTGTTTCATTGGCAATCATACCACATCTGCTTATTTTCATATCGTATGGTTACATGCAACATAGAAATATGACTAATCTGACAGATGATCCCTTGATTATACAGGGTGTTCAAACAGCTGGATGTATACATACGAAGCCTCGTAGGGTAAAAAGGGGGAATTTCGCCTATACATGCACCAAGCATAATTGTCCATTCATTTTCTTATGGCAGTCCATATTTTATCTAGCTCCCGTCTTACTTTGCATAACTTTCATAATTGATACTTATCTGCATGTTCTCATCTGTATTATGCTTGAAATACTTGCCAGTGATCATTCAGTATGCACAACTTTAATTTTCATTATGTGCAGTCATATAAAACTAGAGGCTCTCAAGAGCCTGTGTCGCTCACCTTGGTCTATGTGCATATTAACAATAAACACAGATAAATTCATGACAAAATTGAGTTTTGGTGATGGTGATCAGTGATGTGTTTGTAGATCTTTCTTTATTGAATATTCTTGTTGCTACAATTATCTCTATCTATAATGAACTTGGCCCAGTAATTACAGTGGAAAATATTTACTTAAAATTTACAAAAATTAACAAAAATTTATGAAAATTGTTAACAATTGACTATAAAGAGCAATAACTCCTTAAGGGGTCAATTGTGGTCTTATTGACTTATTTGTAGATCTTATTTTGCTGAACATTATTGCTGTTTACAGTCTATCTCTATCTATAAAAATATTCAAGATAATAACCAAAATCTGCAAAATTTCCTTAAAATTACTAATTCGGGGGCAGCAACCCAACAACAGGTTATCCGATTTGTCTATAAAGGGCAATAACTCCTTAAGGGGTCAACTGACCATTTTAATCATATTAACTTATTTGTAGATCTTACTTTGTTGAACATTATTGCTGATTACATTTTATCTCTTTCTATAATAATATTCAAGATAATAACCAAAATCTGCAAAATGTCCTTCAAATTACTTATTTCGGGGCAGCAACCCAACAACCCGTTGTCCGATTCATTTAAAAGTTTCAGGGCAGACAGATTTTTACTTGATGAACGATTTTACGCCATGTCAGATTTGCTCTAAATGCTTTGGTTTCAGAGATATAAGTCAAAATCTACATTTCATCCCTATGTTCTATTTTAGCCATGGTAGCCATCTTGGTTGGTTGGTCGGGTCACGTCACACATTTTTTAAACTAGATACCCCAAAGATGATTGTGGCCAAGTTTGGATTAATTTGGCCCAGTAGTTTCAGAGGAGAAGATTTTTGTAATAGATTACAAAAATTTACGAAAAATTGGTCAAAATTGACTATAAAGGGCAATAACTCCTTAAGGGGTCAACTGACCATTTTAGTCAAATTAACTTATTTGTAGATCTTACTTTGCTGAACATTATTGCTGATTACATTATATCTCGTTCTATAATAATATTCAAGATAATAACCAAAATCTGCAAAATTTCCTTCAAATTACTTATTTCGGGGCAGCAACCCAACAACCCGTTGTCCGATTCATTTGAAAGTTTCAGGGCAGATAGATTTTCACTTGATGAACGATTTTACGCCATGTCAGATTTGCTCTAAATGCTTTGGTTTCAGAGATATAAGTCAACATCTGCATTTTACCCCTATGTTCTATTTTTAGCCATGGCAGCCATCTTGGTTGGTTGGCGGAGTCACGCCACACATTTTTAAAACTAGATACCCCAATGATGATTGTGGCCAAGTTTGGTTAAATTTGGCCCAGTAGTTTCAGAGGAGAAGATTTTTAATTAAGATATAGCGAAACCCAACGTCCACGGCTTCCCTCTTCATCTTCACACAATTACTATCATTGTTTTCATAGAACATTGCAAGGTTCATGTTCGGAACCATATCGAAATATATTGGTTTTACTAATGTCCTACAATAGTTATATCACATAATCTATAATTATGTTTATAAAGAGATATATTCCTTCTGATAAGAAATTATCAAGTTTGTATTATATATGCTATTTATAAATTTTATATGTTTGCAATCAATCCTACACTAATATAGCGTTTCGGCGGTATTTTTTATGATAAATAAAATATTGTTATATAGGTCCGCCATCATCAGGGATTGTCCTATATATTTCAAAAATTATGGTTTCTTTACCTTGGTCGATGTCAGAATATCTGATAAATTTCTGTGCCTTTTATAAGCAATTATCGGTGTTTTTGTGAATACTTCATTGCAAACCACATTATCTCTTATGAGATGCCAATGTTTTAAAAGGTGTTTTCGTAATTTGCTTATGCAAGGATTATATTTAGTAGCCATTACAAGAGGAATTTCCTCTTTACGTTTCCCTTCCTTAGTTGAAAACAAATGCTTTCTCTCTTTGGTTAAGGCTTCATTGAAGCTAGACATGATTTCAGTGTCAGTGTAACCCCTATTTATCAAATTCTGTTTGAACTTTAAGAGAATTTCTCTAAGGTCATTATGATTGTTTGTTGATCTTCTGTAACGAATTACTTCTCCCCGGATAAATGCTTTAAACACGTGCTCCTTATGAGAGCTATTTCTGTGCAAATATAGAAAAGAATTCGTAGGTGTGAAATGGGTTTTCATGTCTAATATATTATCTGCTAGAAATCTTCTGCCCTTGAATAAATGAACGTCTAGAAATGTTGTGTCAGATTCTGAAATTTCATATGTGAATTTGAGAAATTTGTGATGGCTATTAGCCAATTTAAAAAATTCTTCAAGTTCATGTCTTTTACCGTGGTGTATTATTATTCCATCATCCATGTATCTGGCATAATAAAATATGTTTGTCTTGTAAGGAAATGACGAAATAATTTCTTTCATTATTTGATATAATAAAATATTACAACACTCTGGTGCACAGCAGGCCCCAATTGCAGAACCTAGACATTGTTGATATAATTGATCATTAAATTCAAAGATATTATATTGCAGAACATATCCCAAGAGGGAAACTAAATCATCTGTAGAGGGATATTTTATAGTGTAATGCGATTTATCAAATGCATCATATGCTGCTCTTACTGCTAAAAGAATTTCTTCAATTGGATTGATTGCAAACATATAAAATTGATAAATAGCATATATAATACAAACTTGATAATTTCTTATCAGAAGGAATATATCTCTTTATAAACATAATTATAGATTATGTGATATAATTATTGTAGGACATTAGTAAAACCAATATATTTCGATATGGTTCCGAACATGAACCTTGCAATGTTCTATGAAAACAATGATAGTAATTGTGTGAAGATGAAGAGGGAAGCCGTGGACGTTGGGTTTCGCTTTATCTTAATTGTTTATGTTGCAGAACATATCCCAAGAGGGAAACTAAATCATCTGTAGAGGGATATTTTATAGTGTAATGCGATTGATCAAATGCATCATATGCTGCTCTTACTGCTAAAAGAATTTCTTCAATTGGACAGTTGGTAAACATCTGACTTATGTCAAAACTACATAATAGGCAATTGTCTAATGGTTTGATTGTTTCGATTTTTTGTATAAAATCAGATGAATCTCTGATGAAAGTATGGTGTTTCTTAACTATTGGCACAAGAAAATAATCAACATAACGACCTATGTATTCAGTGATCGTACCAATCTGGGAAATGATAGGTCTCCCTGGAGGAACTATTAAATCAATATTAAATCCTATACTCATGACATTGTCATAATCTACAAAATTTCGTCAATTTCATTATGAATGTGCATTCTAGTGACATAATCATTGATATTATTTCTGAGAACCTTGAAGTCAAAACCGTCAAGACTTGTGTAGTGATGCGATTGTAATTGCCGATAAGCTTCGGATAAGTAAATACTCTTATCAAGAACAACAACATTGTTGCTTTTATCAGCTTTCTTAATAAGAATTGATTTGTCTCGCAAGAGTGAAGATATGCTTGACCTCTCACCAGGTTTCAGATTGTCTCTAAATCTCCGAGGCTGCATTGACGACAACTCATGTTTTGTTTGGAAGATATAATTTTCAAGTGCATCACAGCTGTAGTGAGGTTCATATTTGCTATTCTCCCTGAATGGGTGTATATTTTCATTCTTTGAATAAAATAGAAATTTACAGCTTAATTTTCTAGCAAATTCATTAAAGTCTCTCATTAAATCATTTTTTGCCCCTTTCAATGCGGGAGCAGGTATGAATTTCAACCCTTTTGAAAGCAGCAAATATTCATTGTCAGTTAAAGTTTTCATTGACAGATTAACCACATGCTGTTTAGCCTGTTTTATTTGGAATTTTATTTTTGATTGTTGCATTGCAACTTTGTTTCTTTGGCGCTTGCCATACTTTTTCTTTTTCATATGAACATTAAAGCGTCTAGCCATGACTGCCGCAATATGGCAGAGATGAAGTTGTCTTGTGTGTCAATGCAGACTGGGAAACTCAATGGGGTGTGGCTGGATAGCATAGCTATTATCTGATTGGTCATTGATATAAATTTACTGATTGACAGGAAGTAACGAAAACATTGGAAGTTTAACACATTTTTATATTGGTAATTATCCCATATGAAAAATATCAAAACAATAAAATATTTACTGTTCATCATGCGTTATGGAATACAAAAAGCGACTAAATAATGTCTGATAAAAAAGAATAACATACCATTAAATAGAAAATTAATCTCAATGTGAAAAAACATATAGTCTGTCAATTAATCACGTTCAAAATTTTACGCACTCATCCAGTAGGTATGAACAATATGTTCATGTTTACACAGTATAATGTTTATTACACAGTTAATTAGTATGGTCTTCCTCTCCTGTTGTTGCCCTTTTTGAAATGGATGTTGGATCTCTTCCATGTAGGGATGGGTTGTTTGGCACGTATGTCGGTTTTGAACTCTGCTAGATCCTTCTCCTGGCGTTCCTTCATGTCCAAGAATCTCTTAGCCAAATCGGATCGAGCCAGGCCGGCACATTTAGTTGCTACACCAATGATAGTTTTGGTGTTATCTAGTTTTTTCTTAATTACCCCATCAATGTCAGAAATTTTATTGTCTAGGAATTTAACGGACTCTGTAAGGAGGGTCGTTTTGGTTTCCTTCAGCTTGGTTGTCCATATTTCTACCAGTTCCTTTGAATAATCTCTATTCAGGAGGTCCGGTCTACAATCAAGAAGGATTTTGCAGAATGGAGGAATGTTCCCATCCTCTTGCAGGCCATAGGCCAATCCCTCTCTGGCCTTAGCTATGGCCAGTTTGCTGTTCATAATAGTCCTCAAATCCCTGACTGCGCCAGATACCACATCCGAGAAGTCACTTTCAGTTTTGTCCTCCTCCTTCTTCGGTGCCGACGAAATATTTGTCAGGGGAAGAGATAGGTCAAAATCCTCCGTATCAATAGGGTCCTTGAAGGCATCCTGTGTTGGAAGAATTTCCTCCTTTTTGGATTTATTTAGAGACAGCTTACTCATCTTTACTAGAAATGGCGTGCAGTACATTAAACGTTCAAAGTATAAATGACCAAAGTCTACTAGTGTCAAAGATCACTAGAATGGCAGGAAGTACATTGTCTTATAGGATCTCATAAATCTTATGAGGATGAAAGGGGGACCGGCAAAATCGACAAATTTTGCTACTTGTTGGTAATTATAAATTTGTTACGGTTGAAATTTTCAAAGTCCACCGAAGCACTATCAGGCTGGTTTGAGCAAACAATTAACTGTAATAAATTACAGTCATGGAGTCTTTGTTAAAACAATAGAGCTTATAACATGGTTGATATATGTATTATGATCTCTTTGTAAATATTACAATTCAATGACATTAATTGAGTGAAGTATGGGAAAACCGGATACTGTGGATTCATTTATTTTCGTGGGTATCAATTTTCGTGGATTGCTAAAAACTTGCATTTTCGTGGATATTTGATTTCGTGGCTTTGCCAATCTCTGCATACAGAGCCTATTGAAAATATGTTATTCGTTCAACATTTTAATTCGTGGTTCATCTGTATCCACGAAACCCACGAAAATTGGTATCCAACGAATAAAAATGAATCCACAGTAATCAACAAAATGATTATTCTCGGGTAAGTTCCGGTGGGCAAAAACCCAACATAAACAATTAAGATAAAGCGAAACCCAACGTCCACGGCTTCCCTCTTCATCTTCACACAATTACTATCATTGTTTTCATAGAACATTGCAAGGTTCATGTTCGGAACCATATCGAAATATATTGGTTTTACTAATGTCCTACAATAATTATATCACATAATCTATAATTATGTTTATAAAGAGATATATTCCTTCTGATAAGAAATTATCAAGTTTGTATTATATATGCTATTTATCAATTTTATATGTTTGCAATCAATCCAATTGAAGAAATTCTTTTAGCAGTAAGAGCAGCATATGATGCATTTGATAAATCGCATTACACTATAAAATATCCCTCTACAGATGATTTAGTTTCCCTCTTGGGATATGTTCTGCAATATAATATCTTTGAATTTAATGATCAATTATATCAACAATGTCTAGGTTCTGCAATTGGGGCCTGCTGTGCACCAGAGTGTTGTAATATTTTATTATATCAAATAATGAAAGAAATTATTTCGTCATTTCCTTACAAGACAAACATATTTTATTATGCCAGATACATGGATGATGGAATAATAATACACCACGGTAAAAGACATGAACTTGAAGAATTTTTTAAATTGGCTAATAGCCATCACAAATTTCTCAAATTCACATATGAAATTTCAGAATCTGACACAACATTTCTAGACGTTCATTTATTCAAGGGCAGAAGATTTCTAGCAGATAATATATTAGACATGAAAACCCATTTCAAACCTACGAATTCTTTTCTATATTTGCACAGAAATAGCTCTCATAAGGAGCACGTGTTTAAAGCATTTATCCGGGGAGAAGTAATTCGTTACAGAAGATCAACAAACAATGATAATGACCTTAGAGAAATTCTCTTAAAGTTCAAACAGAATTTGATAAATAGGGGTTACACTGACACTGAAATCATGTCTAGCTTCAATGAAGCCTTAACCAAAGAGAGAAAGCATTTGTTTTCAACTAAGGAAGGGAAACGTAAAGAGGAAATTCCTCTTGTAATGGCTACTAAATATAATCCTTGCATAAGCAAATTACGAAAACACCTTTTAAAACATTGGCATCTCATAAGAGATAATGTGGTTTGCAATGAAGTATTCACAAAAACACCGATAATTGCTTATAAAAGGCACAGAAATTTATCAGATATTCTGACATCGACCAAGGTAAAGAAACCATAATTTTTGAAATATATAGGACAATCCCTGATGATGGCGGACCTATATAACAATATTTTATTTATCATAAAAAATACCGCCGAAACGCTATATTAGTGTAGGATTGATTGCAAACATATAAAATTTATAAATAGCATATATAATACAAACTTGATAATTTCTTATCAGAAGGAATATATCTCTTTATAAACATAATTATAGATTATGTGATATAATTATTGTAGGACATTAGTAAAACCAATATATTTCGATATGGTTCCGAACATGAACCTTGCAATGTTCTATGAAAACAATGATAGTAATTGTGTGAAGATGAAGAGGGAAGCCGTGGACGTTGGGTTTCGCTTTATCTTAATTTTTGAACTTATTTGCTTCAATATACTACTGCAAGTTTGTCATCGCATCTCCTCTCAAACCGCACAATTGAATTTTATGAAACCTTTTTAGATAAGGACATACTATTTAGATATACATAGTTTTTTTCTAGGAGTAAGGCCCCTTTGAACTTATTTGCTTCAATATACTACTGCAACAGTTTGTCATTGCAACTTCTCTCAAACCGCACAACAGAATTTCATAAAACCTTTTTAGATAATAAGGACATACTATGTAGATGTGCATATCGACAGGAAATTACGAATTATTTTTCTAGGAGTTACGCCCCTTTGAACTTATTTGCTGCAGTATACTACTGCAAACAGCTTGTCATCAAAACTCCTCTGAAACCACACAACAGAATTTCATGAAACTTTGTAGATAATAAGGACATACTATGTAGATGTGCATATCGACAGGACATTATCGTGATTTAATTTTTTTTTCTTATACAATTTTTTTTTTCTCAGTTATTTTATTTCTCTAGTGGCAATGTGGGGACTGACTGCCAAAGCGGGGCCGGCTTCAGTTATTCACAATATAATCCACCAATGAGCCCCCACGTTATGTCGGACTCTGTAACAATCATCGCATCAACCAAATATTTTGAAACATATTTAGAATTCAAGAAACAGACAAGTCCATGAAAATGAGATTAAGTTCAGATAAACCCTGCACGACAGACATATTTGTTATTCATTCATTATTTTGTACATAAATCACCCATTAGTTTTCTCATTTGAAATGTTTTAAATTGTTCATTTGTCATTTCGAGACCTTTAAAACCAACTATGCAGAATAGGTTTTACTCATTGTTGAAGTCCATATGGTGACCTACATGTATAGTTATTTCTGTGTTATTTGGTCTCTTGTGTCTCATTTACAATCATATCACATCCTCTTATTTGATATTTTAATTTGTTATAATACATTTAATAATCATTTTATACACCAAATATACATGAAGATGACCTATTGATTACACAATATAGCATATTAAATTAAAGAGGACTTACTGTTGACCAATGAACCATACAAATGATTATGTGGTCAATGACAATTGCCAGACAGAATTGTAAATTATTTCACGCAAATAGTTTATCTACTACATGTACCTATTAGTATTTATTATTTTTGAGTATATGTCCGACATGTTGACGACGGACAGTCAATGGTATACCATAATATCATATATGTCCTGAAAACTGGGGTAAAAAAAGGCTCAACTAAATCAAATTTTTGAAACGTGATTGATTTTATTCCGTCTAATATCTATGAGATCAAATTTATAAAACATCTATTAATATAATTAATTTCAATGTACTAGTATACATGTAAGAATTGTTGCCATTTATACATCTTGTACATGTACAATCATTAGCTGATCAGCTCTATATTTTCTTTATTTTTATTCTCCTTCACTGTTTAAGAGTTAGACTCATATATATGATCTGTATTCATCATTGGGACAGGTAGCTATATATATAGGTGAAGTAGGTCCTTTTGATTCGATTTTTTTAAAGGATTTTGACAGCACTAAAGCATATACATGTAGTTCCAATTTATAGTTGATCTTAGCTCCTTAAGTGGATTGTGGCAACACATATTGCATATATACATGTAGAATGTTGTTCTTAAGTTTCTGCACTTTACGCATAGTTTCCAGTTGCAAGACTAGAATATGATACTGGCTTCTCATGAAATTCTGTCAGTACTTTGCCAATAGTTTCCAAGTAAAGTTGAACATTCCAAGCTCACTCCTTCCATTTGCAATGTACATGTACAAATGTACTTGCAGCCTGAAATTAAATATCAGAGTAATTCTGTCAGAAAATCTGATGAAAAGAGTGACACCACCCAAATTTGTACTTGATCTGAGTGTTGTTGTAGTTAGCATTGCATATAAGTTTCAGAACATTTGAATGAAGCAAACTTGTGTTAATGAAAGGAACAAAAATTCAGCATTTTTTTAATTTGTAAAGGGCATAACTCTAGAAAAGTAAAAGCGACCCCACCAAAAATTCAAACTTCATGTGTGCTTGTTGGTACAATGTAGTAAGCATATATATATATGCATTAATTGTGTATTAGTTTCATAACATTGGTAGAGGCAAACTGAAGTTGGAGAACAGAAACCAAATTTGGGAGGTACATGCAAGTTTGATAAAACTGGTAATGCAAGGGTACTAACCTTAAAAGAAGTAAAATGGTCTAAATTAATATGTGTTTATTTGATAGTAGGTTCGTTTTCATGTATTTTTGTTTTCCCTTGAGAACACATAAAATATTTTTTTATAATTTAATTTGATTGAATATATATCGAATTTCTGAACAGAAAATAATGAAAATGAGACACACAAAAAATATAACAAAAAAATAAACCTGTGATAATACTGCTTCTATTGGTACCAGGATGCTTAAAATCAATCCAAAATATTTTTTTTTGAAAAAATGTATACACCTATAGTTCATGTCTGTGTCATTTTGGTCTTTTGTGGATAGTTGTCTCATTGGCAATCGTACCACATCTTCATTTTTATATTATATACAATATTATATATGAACAGCTAAAAATCTCAAGTGACAAATACTTATGGCCACATTCTGTACATGTTTAACCCTAATACTTCTATTACTAGACATTAAGACATTTTTGTATACCTAACAGAATTTAGGGGGGGGGGGGGGTTAATGGTAAACAAATTGTGATTGATCAAGATGAATCCTTCGATAAGATGTATTGCCTCCTACTGTAGGGTTTATCATTTACAAATTAGGCCAATTATATCATATTCTGAAGAACATAAACAAGTCAATCAAACCCCAGACCTTAATAGAGGGGTGGACAGGGGTAAGGAGACAGGGGAATGAGGGATCAGAGAAAAGGGGGTATCTTTGAAATATATTTTCACTTGGGGCAAGGAGATGGAAGAATTGAAGTAAAAAGGGGGGTGTATTTTAGGGTAAAATGGGAAGGGAAATATAGTTGCGGTCAAGGAGTAGAGAGTAGAAACTGTCCCGAGGGAAGTTATGGGGTACCCCACATACATATGTCCCTAGTCCGAGATTACTCTGACGTCCAACGGCTGTTTTGCCAGACAAGCTCAATTTAGCTGGTGCTAATCTCAGACTAATATGAACCTAACTTGGCTACAAAATTAGATATTAAAAATGATGATTAAAAAAGACTAATTCATTGACACTAACGGTAGCGTAAAAATGACAATAGATGTCATCCCTTCCTCTTCGGCCGTTTGCACACGGATATTTTGCAAAACTGGCCAGACATGTTTACATGTTTGCAACTTGTCTGTAAAAGGGAAAATAAACATATAAATAAGATACCAGCTATAACGATCTATAACATTAAACATGGAACAGAAATTGAGCCCGTGCAAGGTTTCAGCCGCAGTGATTTTCAACAGTAGCGAGTATTTTGAGACAACCCCCAAGTTTGTATTTTTCGTTATACTGATAACATTTGGCCGCCTAATATATCGAAATCTATGTTTTCTTATGTAATAACTCTACCTTCATCGTTGTATACTCGCCACAATGTCTGTTATGCATGTACATGGTCGTATTCATCAATATAGTATGCTGCTCGGCAATGGCGACCTTGAAATTCCTCTGGTCCGATAATGGCGCCAAATTAGAGGGAAGCAACTGGCGCCAAACAAAATTACCGTATTTCACCAAAATAATCAAAATTTCATTTTTTGATAACAAACAGTAATACGATAACCACATTTATATTCAGCCATCGTTTATTGATATAATTACAAACATTATTTTATCAAAGCCATCGATAAAGAATTCACAATTAAGTAATTAATGGAGTGCATTGAAATCAGACCTTATGGGGTAGAGGGGTTAAACAAAAGCTCGTAACTTTTTTTAAAAGCCTGGTGACCCCCATTTTATTTTACCTTAAAATGTTCGAAAAGTTCATAGCTTTGACATTTCTTTTTCTAAAAAAAATCTACCGGGGAAATTTTACGAAAAATCGATTAAACCAATATTTTTTGCCTTAAACTAAAATTAGAAAATGCAAAATTTGGACATTAATCTGAAAATAAAAGGATTTTTAAGTCAAAAACAACCAAGGGAAAGGTTTACATTTCAAATTCTAATGTTTTTTCTCATAAAAATCATACTGACTTGGTTTTAAAAGTCTTTGAATTTGATGTAACCGTTATTGTTGGAAGGGTGGGCATGTTTAGAAATAGGGTCAAAATCGCACATTTCGCTTCAATTTAAGGAGAAAACGAGCCTGGTGACCCCCTTTTTTCTTTGCATTTTTGGATTCAGCATAAAAAAATCCACAGAATATGTGAAAATAAAAAAATTCTACCGGGGGTCACTATTGGGGTGAGCCACCTGAAGTAGTAAACATTTTATTTTAATTAGCCCAAAAATACATACAAGAAACATTCAAACAGAAACAGAATATGATAAACAATTTTAGTTTTGACTGGTGTAAATCACCCCATCTAAATAAATTAAATATTGATCTTACAAAATTCAAGCTTATTAGGTAGTTTGATTTATTGCTGTGAAATGAAAGAATTTAATTTTACAATAGGTAAAAAACTTTTTCAAATCAACTTGGATTTTCATCAAACTATGCAGCTATCTTAGATATATATTAAGCTTACTGAATCCCAGGTCATTTTGTTTTTTGTTGTATTGCTGTCAAATTTAACAATTAAATTAATCTAGGTCAAAAAAGGTAGAATTTGCAGTTCGAACAAAATAGAGATAGTACACTTTAATTTTTTTAATAACTTTTTCAAATCAACTTGGATTATCATCAAACTATGCAGCTATCTTAGATATATATTAAGCTTACTGAATCCCAGGTCATTTTTGTTTTTTGTTGTATTGCTGTCAAATTTAACCATTACATTGTAAAGTGTACTATCTCTATTTTGTTCGAAATGCAAATTCTACCTTTTTTGACCTACATTTATCTAATTCTTAAATTTGACAGCAATACAACAAAAAACAAAATGACCTAAGATTCAGTAAGCTTAATATATCTCTAAGATAGCTGCATAGTTTGATGCAAGTCCAAGTTGATTTGAAAAAGTTATTAAAAAAATTAAAGATGCCTATCTTAATTGCAAATCCTAGCTTTTTTTTACCAAGATTACTTTAATTCTTAAATTTTACAGCAATACAACAAAAAACTAAATGACATGGGATTCAGTAAGCTTAATATATTTCTAAGATAGCTGCATAGTTTGATGAAAATCCAAGTTGATTTGAAAAAGTTATAAAAAAAATTAAAGATGCCTATCTGAATTTATATAATAATTTTTATTTTTACCTATTGTAAAATTAAATTCTTTCATTTCACAGCAATAAATCAAACTACCTAGTAATAAGCTTGAATTTTGTAAGATCAATATTTAATTTAGTTAGATGGGCTGATTTACACCAGTCAAAACTAAATTTGAAGGTCAAGACTAGTCGAGAATGTTAAAATGATTGTCAAAAACATTTATATCACAATAAATATTGTTGCTTTACGTTATTTAAGGTACAGTTTGTGTTTTTATTCACTCAATATATTCATGATATTCATGGGACACATACTTTTTAAATGAATAGAGGTCATGGGACATAACTTTTTTTCCTATCACATCAGCATGGGACAATACTTTTTTCCAAACAGGTTTTGCCATTTGCACCGGTCCCCCCTGCTTGATAAATATTGCACCGTCCCTTACTTTCCCTTTTCATTGATGGTAAATCTATTTTTGGAACTTTTCACCTGGAAATTTGATTAAAAGTAACAATTATTCTGTTAATGAAATAAGATTAACATACTTTAAAAGATAGAAGTCTTTATCTTGTTGTTGACAGATGAAGTCTGATATAGTTGTATCTAAAGCGGTAACACCACCACTTGTGAATTTTAGGTGAAATGCAAGATTAGTGTTACTGAATATAAGAGTCCGAAGTCCAGAATCAGTAGCCGGGGAACCACCGTTTTCAAGCGTTAATTCCTCTGGAAAATTACAAGACTGAGCAGCTGAAAAAGTAAGCATTTTCAAGTTTACATAAATAGAACTTCATAGTGTTGTTCATGTTTGAAAAAAGTAAAATCACAAACATACCGAACCCCGAGGAAAAATTCAAAACGGAAAATCCTTCAACAAATGGCAAAATCAAAAGCTCATACATATCAAACGAATGGATAACAACTTTCATATTCTCAAGCAGCTGTTTACACTTAATTCATACAAATAGCTCTACACGAGATGATACATATTGAGATAACTGTATACATATATATCTAAAACAAAATATTCATCTATGTCTTCACCTTTACAATCTTAACAGACAAAGGAGAAAGAATGACCTCATTTTCGTCCGTCCAACACGTTTTTATATTAAAAAAAAAACGATTATACTACTACAACACGTTTTGGAACACATCTTCTGACTGAAAATAAAGTAGTACAATATCTTGATTTATCCTTCAATCAGTTGCCTAATCGAAAATATAACACCTATGTTGGTCAAATTTCAGAAAGCTACACTTATTTAAAGCTTTATTCGAAACAGCTTTTAAAAATTTCAATGCATATTGGAAAAATTCAGAAAACGCAAACAAATGACGAAGTGATGAGTCTGATGTCATTTTGGACAATCGTTTCATATGTTATATCGGATATGTTCCTAATGTCGTAGATGAAGAACACGACGGGTGCTACATTTGGAGCAGGATCTGCTTGCATTTCCAGAGCACCTTAGATCAGCCCAAGTTTGTGATTGGTGTCGTGTTGCTAAGTCTTTACTTTTTTATGCTATGTCTTGTGCACTGTTATTTGTCTGTTTGTTATTTTTAGCCATGGACTTGTTTAGTTCGTGTTTATTTTCGATATATGAGTTTGGATGTCCCTCAGGTATCTTTCGCCCATCCCTTAGTAAACATATTTGTTAAAAAATATATGATATATATGCATATCATTTCAAGAACTTGTTGTTGAATATTTATCTAAGATCAAAACATTAATGTATTGAGTGATACACATCATATATAAGGTCTTTTATGATCTCTAGTAATAAAATGCACAAAATATTATTCAGGAACTTATTTTGAATATTTGAGTACAAGTAACTTGGTAATGATGGTACTTCCGTTTAAGTCCGGAAAATTGCGATCATTTCAGGTAAAAAGTGTTCTAAAGCAAAGTACATGCAATTATGCTCTTATTGGACCAATCAAAAATATTAAGTGTTAGTAAGCATGTCTTTTCATTAACCCTTTTGAGGGAGTTTGCGTCCAAATATTCTATAAACACTATGTTTGTAATAGATTCAAGGTTGCTGTGAACTAATTAGACACGCATCATGTGTACAATTTGGAATGCCCTTGATAATTCAGAAATAAAAAAAAAGAACCTGCTGAAGTAAGTTTAACAAACATAGTATAACAAAGTTGCCAATGTGCCTATCGCAATGATATTTCCAAAACTCACATTGTTTAATAAAATCCCACCAAAACAATATTTTGAAAAATTTTCAAGGGACATTAGGTATAAAAATTCTGTAAAAGAAATCTTATTTCGAAATACCAATTCTTATTCTGTTTATAAATAACGAAAATAACGAAAAATAGGAATATGGTATAATTTCCACTGAGATAAACATCAACCTAATTTCAAATGATGGCGAGGTTAACAACTGTTTGCAACTACTTGGTATTCAACAGTAAAGGAAACCCATACATTATAATAAGCATTAACGGATAGCGACTAGAAACAATATGAAAAAAATCAAACGAGAAGACCAACGGCCTGATTTAAAACAAAAAATAAACGAACTAGAAACACGACTGTCATACAAATGAGAGGATTAGTAATCAATAAAACCAGGTGTAATCTAGCATTTTCTAGCAAGTTAGAAATATGACAGTTGTTGTCCATTCGTTAGATGTGTTTAAGCTTTTGATTTTGACATTTGATAAGGGACTTTCTGTTTTGAATTTTACTTGGAGTTCGGTATGTTTGTTATTTTTCCGTTACTATGAACGCAGTAAGACCTTTTTCTAGAATTAATATTTTCAAGTGGTAATTCTTAGTATATAAATAAAGGCAACAGTAGTATACCGCTGTTCAAAACTCATAAATCTATGGACAAAAAACAAAATCGGGGTAACAAACTAAAACTGAGGGAAACGCATTAAATATAAAAGGAGACGACACACCATTAAAATGTAACACACACAGCAACGGACTAAGCATTAGACAAAATCCGTTGAGAATAACAAATATAACATCAAAACCAAATACATGTACATGAATTTGGGATAGAAAAGTACCGTGACACGTCTTATAGTAATGTGAATTTACACTCAAATATAGGAGAAAACAAACGACACAACGTAAAAGTGTTACACACACACAGAAACGAACTATGATATAACATTGGCCATTTCCCTGACTTGGTACAGGAAATTTTTAAAGAAAACAATTGTGGGTTGAACCTGGTTTTGTGGCATGCCAAACCTCGCACTTTAATGGCATTGTTAAATATAGCATTAAAATGACAACATAATAATACAGAACTACAATACAAATAAATAGCAGAACGTATAAGGCAAAGAAACACATGAATAATAGCTAACAAAAGGCATCAGGTTTAAATTTAAATACGTCAAAAACGCGCCTGGTCCTTATTATTTAGAACAATTTATGCAATTGCAAACATATCATTAATATCGTATATATCATTAATCTAAACTAAAGGACATTTTCAGTGTTTGAAAATATTTTCAATTGTTAGATTCTATAGATTCTGTATTTTTGTGATTTTACTTAAACAACAAAACGCAAAAAAAATGCATGTGATAAAAATCTTTAACACATTAACTTCATTTTACTGTAAAAGAATATATAATTACTTAATTTAAATTAAATATTTTAGTCTGAGAATAAAATTTATCAGAGAAATAGAATAGATATAAAGAGTAGACAAATGCAAAAAAAATTCTTCTTACCTGAATAAGCCACAAAAAATGCAAGCATCCACAAGGACTTTAACATTGCTGTGCACAATATCACAAACTTTTCCAATGGTCTTTGGGTGATTTAATTTTGGTTTATATCATATATTCAGGGGAATTTCATGTTATATACGTATCATTGACCTAAATGCAGTATTGCACTGAGCTATACATGAGAAACGCCTCTTTCTATTGCGCTTTTCATCATTCTTATTCAGCATGCAATGCTTTTGATCAATAGCTAATTTGACAGCTTTTTTTGTCTTAATAATATATTTTCTTAAAAATTAAATCTATTTACAACAACATTGATGCGTTAGTTTTAACAGCAAAGTAAGATGGATGTAAATGTTAATTCCTACGAGAAAGGGCTGTAAATTGGAACAGTAATTTCATGTAACGTTTTACCCGTATAGTTGAATGCAATATATAAACGTCACAACAGTAACCAATTTAATTTGCTAATTGAAAATTAAGCGGAATAAAATAATTTAAGACAGCAGAGAAGATAATTCTGTTTTAATTGGTTATTTCTAACCAACTTAAATAAAAGAGTCAGCTTTTAATACTGTAAATGTATAATGTCTCTAGTCTGGTCAAAGGGTCAGAGTGTCCTACTTAATTAAACGATAAATTGTTGAAATTAGATAACAAGTTTTCACGTGCAGAGAAATTTCACTTATGACCAATGCATGATTGGATATCATCTTTCTTATTGGTCAATGATCTTTCGGGTCAGTACGAGTTCACGTGTAAGTGTATTGTGGTCACTTCCTTTTATCATCAGCATTTGATGTGTTAACTTGTGATTCTTATCAAACAATTTGTTCAAAATTATATGTGATTTTGTTTTTTTGTTATTTGGATAATTTTGGACTGGAGTGATTTCATTTTAGCTATTTCAGGTAAAATCGAACTATACTTATATTTCTAAGCTGTTCTATGCTTACATTTTGAACAAACGTACAGTTAATTATTTTTTAACCATTATTCCATTCGGATAGAGCTCACGATTTAGATTTATGTCAAACATGAGCAGTTGGTCAAATTCATTTCTTTGTCAAAGAGATAGTGGGTCAAATTGATTTTCATGTGGGTGGCGACGCTGTGCGTTTGCGATCAAAATGTAATTATTTATCATTTATCTGATGATTAACCTGATGCTGTAATTTTACAGGTTACTGAATCCTTTACAGCATCATTATGTTTGGAGAACGTATATCTGCCTTATTTTTTTGTAAGATACATGATTCGTTTAAATTTAACTACAATTAAAAATTGGATTATTGCATAACGATAATAATACCATATATGATAGAATGCAAAATTATACACTTAATAATTTATACGATCTTATTAACGGTTCCATACATTTTAAGTACTCTTATATGAAAGAGCAAGACAGTTTAAGTTTTAATGCTAAGCTATTGTGTTACAAACCCATTTGCCTTACTTGTTTGGGTAAGGTTGACGATATTTCAACTGGTACATACGACCTCTGTGTATGTGCTTTTTCAATTACGTTTTATGCAGAGTTCATTGTTTTATGCTATGTCACGAAACTCATGCTACTTTCGTAAATCTCGTCACGGCAGTTTGCTTTGAGCTTATTATAATTTTGCAAGTTAGCCTTATCGCTATAATTGTTAGTATTTTAATTTATGCAAGTGTACCTTGTTTGCTTTATGTAATCGGTATAAAAAGGATATGTCTCTTACCTATATCGCAACCCAATGCTTATTTATTACGAACCAATTTACCTGTCTTTGCCTGTTTGGGTAATGTGGACGATATTTAAATTTTCGCAGAGGGCGTGGTTGCTTGTACTTATGTCCTCTGTGTATTATTTTTCTCAGAGGTTGTGGTAGCTTGGTCTATGAACTCTGTGTATTTACTTTTGCAAATATTGTAGTATGTAGTGGGTATTGTTGTATGCTTCGTCATGAAACTCATGCTGCTTTGGTTTTGCAGAGGTCGTAGTAGCTTGGTCTATGATCTCTGTATTGTTTTATGCTTCGTCATGAAACTCATGCTACTCTTTCAGAAGTCGTAGTAGCTTGGTCTATGACCTCTGTGTATTTGCTTTTGTAAAGTTAATATGTAGTGGGTTTTGTTTTATGCTTCGTCATGAAACGCATGTTATATTTTTACAGAGGTCGTAGTAGCTTGGTCTATGATCTCTGTATTGTTTTATGCTTCGTCATGAAACTCATGCTAAACTACTTTTAATTATTTTTCGTCATGGTGATTGGTTTGGAATAAATTAATTTTGTAATCAATTCTTTAGCTACATACAAAATTGCCAGTATTTTGAGACATGTAGCCAGATTTACATGTTTGTCAGTTTGTAATACATGTTTTTAATGTATTATTTTATTTATCTTTACTAGTATAATTCACGTACATGATATAGTTTGGGATGCGATGAACGTAATTGATAATTTTTATGCCGATACTTATGCACTGTAAGGTCGTTTGCTTTTTTTCTATATACTAGATTTATTAATAAAAATAACATTGGACAAGACATATGTATATATATATACTGATGATATTTTAAAGTTCATACTCTTCATTTAATACATGATAAAAACATCTTTTCTGTTTATTGGTTGATTATTAAAGAAGAGAAACTATGATTATTTAATTATCGCATATTATTCCTTAACATTCGTTATGTTTGTGGTCCTTGAGTAAGACCAAGTTTGTTTTTAATGGGAATTTAATTTCATCCATTATTTTATATTCTTTTGTTTTTGTTTATTTCATGCCTTAACTATGGACGAAGAGCGCTAAGAATGGTATTCATCTACGAAAGAACTTTCCCCATTGAAGGACATGTGCAATAAAGCGTGATATCAACAACTTACATATACTTTCATTTGTCAGCGAGATGCCATAAGTCCGATAATACAAACATACGAATATTGATGGGTTGCTGTTTCACTGACATTAATGACACATACCTAATTTAGATTAGAATTTTGATCCAGAAGTGCGAGTTGTATCAACATTGACTAACCAAAGCCTAATTTTACTGTTTTATAAATACAAATTTACAAAATACGACTTCGATCAGCATTTTGATACACAACATGACAACTAGACCCTAGTTACAATGAAAGCTCAAAGCACCTATTGTTATTCCACCATCTCTTTAAAGTTGATTATGTCGTTAATTGTCCAGGACTCTCGTTACTTAATTACAGCACTTAGTTTTAGAGGAAGGAAAATAAAACAAACAAAGACTTCTGCCGCAGTTCATGGATGGAATGGTCCTATTAGTACCCGTGATTCAAGGATTGAAGTCAAATACGTTTATGGAATTTTACAGCTAAAAAGAATAAATTTAGTATCAGAACTTTATACTTCAGCTGTTGCGGGTCAGTATTACCTGACAAAACATTATGATCTTTATTTCATACCATTACAACTGTCTTGTTTTGGGTCAGTATTACCTGCCAAAACGTTTTATGATCTTTATTTCATATAATTACAACTGTCTTGTTTTGGGTCAGCATTGCTTGCCAAAACATTTGTTATCTTTATTTCATATAATTACAACTTTCTTGTTTTGGGCCAGCATTGCCTGCCAAAACGTTTTATTATCTTTATTCCTTATAATTACAACGGTCTTGTTTTGGGTCAGCATTGCCTGCCAAAACGTTTTATGATTTTATTTCATATAATTACAACTGTACATGTCTTGTTTTGGGTCAGCATTGCCTGCCAAAACGTTTTATGATCTTTATTTCTTATAATTACAACTGTCTTGTTTTGGGTCAGCATTGCCTGCCAAAACATTTTATGATTTTTATTTCATATAATTACAACTGTACATGTCTTGTTTTGGGTCAGCATTGCCTGCCAAAACATTTTATGATTTTTATTTCATATAATTACAACTGTACATGTCTTGTTTTGGGTCAGCATTGCCTGCCAAAACATTTTATGATTTTTATTTCATATAATTACAACTGTCTTGTTTTGGGTCAGCATTGGCTGCCAAAACGGTTTTTATCTTTATTTCACATAATTTCAACCGTATCTAGTTTTGGGTCAGTATAGCCTGCTAAAACGTTTGTGATCTTTATTTCATACGATTTGTGTCTTTATTGCCGCCCTCCTGTCGATGCTGTCTTTACACATTGTTGGGGTGTCAATGGGATCATTTGAAAGGCTACCTTAAAATTATTTTTTAATTTCATGGCTCGGTTTAACTTCCTGTTTGTATACATGAATAGTTCGTAAATCATGTTATGGTTTTTAATGTTGCCTATCTAATTCATATTAATTATTCAAATTATATATATAAAAAGACTTGATGGTTTATTCCAATGTTGTCTAAATGCTATGGTCTTTAGAGGTAAATCCATCACAAACCAAAGTTTTTATATTTAACTAAACTGGTTATTAACTAAATTGAATTTTCTTTTGGTTAAATGTTCATAGTATGTGTCAAAAGCTATTAATATTTACTCGGTTAAAACTTACATCTTTTAACTTTTATCGCAATTAAGGTACAAACAAAATATATATGAAACATCACTTAAAGCTGGAATATTATATTTTTCATTTAACAACTTTATTTACTACCATACAATATAAACCTTTTAAATGTATTGCATTGGAATAACAGTTTGTTAAAATAAGTTCTGTAGCATGCCACGAAGAAATGAATTTATTTTATATAAGTTTTAAGTAAGTTTGGTGTATTCCCTCTTTTTTATAGTGATATTATCGATATAAATTAATACTATTAATATTGAATGGTGATGTTCACCAGTCATTAAATTTCTAAAAAGCTGTATTTTAAAAATTGTGACTAAAACTTTTCTTTTTACCGTATCATGAGTTACGAAAATTATTTCTATAGTCTCATATCAATTCGGATGACAACAAAAATAACTGAGAGTTAAAAAAGGTTTACACTAAATATTTATTTACTAATTTCAATTTAAAAACTTTTACTCTATGGAATTCACCCCGCCACATTATGTATGTATGTGCCTGTTCCAAGGTAGGAGCCTGTAGTTCAGTGGTTGTCGTTTGTTTATGTGTTACATTTAAGGTTTTCGTCCCTTTTTTTTATATAAATAAGGCCGTTAGTTTTCTCGTTTGAATTGTTTTACATGGTCATTTTGGGGCCTTTTATAGCTGACTATGCAATTATGGGCTTTGCTCATTGTTGAAGGCCGTGCGATGACCTATAGTCGTTAATTTCCGTGTCATTTTGGTCTCTTGTGGTGAACTGTCTCATTGGCAATCATACTATCTTCTTTTTTATATTTATACATTTTCGATTGAAAAATGTCAAGTGTAGTATGAGAATCCTTTACTCATGATCCCTTACAGAAATAGTCAGATATAAAACTTCGTATTTAGGAAGGATCCAGGGCTTCGTAAAAATGTACTTTAGTTTTATTTGAAAAATCACTGGCCGGAATAAGATTTACACCTTTAATTATTTTTACCAGTAAGAGATAATTTTAAAGTAATATCTTGGTATATGATAATATGAACTTTTAAGATTTCTGCTAAATGTGGAAACGTTTTACATAATAAAGTGATATGTGTTTGGTGTACATGTATGTGAATGTATTTTTTTTTCAAGTATATATAAATGTATTCACGTTGCCAGAGTCCTCGGGTGGGGGATCCGCTCTTTCAGCCGTAGAGTGGATTTCAGATCCACTCTTTCAGCCTAAGAGTGGATTTGTGGCAGATTTTTCTCTCCACCTTTGCTATTCTTTGTCATAGATTCAATTGACATGATATTACTTGATGTAATTTCGTATTAATTATGTATTATTATTTCATATTAAATATGAACTTTTATGTCAAATGTTTTATTTGCAAAATGTATTTTTTGCATTTTATGATTTTGAATAAATGACCTTTTTTCGTCAGTTTAGTTTTTATGTCATATAGCAAATCAAGCTCAGACTCTGGCATGTGCATACATAGTATGTTTATGGTATCTAGCTTCTGTCTTAAAACCAATTTTATTTGCTAATTGAAAATTAAGCGGAATAAAATAATTTAAGACAGCAGAGAAGATAATTCTGTTTTAATTGGTTATTTCTAACCAACTTAAATAAAAGAGTCAGCTTTTAATACTGTAAATGTATGATGTCTCTAGTCTGGTCATAGGGTCAGAGTGTCCTACTTAATTAAACGATAAATTGTTGAAATTAGATAACATGTTTCACGTGCAGAGAAATTTCACTTATGACCAATGCATGATTGGATATCATCTTTCTTATTGGTCAATGATCTTGCGGGTCAGTACGAGTTCACGTGTAAGTGTATTGTGGTCACTTCCTTTTATCATCAGCATTTGATGTGTTAACTTGTGATTCTTATCAAACAATTTGTTCAAAATTCCCACCCACATACCGCCCTTATTGTTATCTTTTGAAGTACATATGTATATATGTTTATTTATGGGGCAGATTTTTCTCCCCACCTTTGCTATTCTTTGTCATTTATTCAATTGACATGATATTAGTTGATGTAATTTCGTATTAATTATGTATTATTATTTCATATTAAATATGAACTTTTATGTCAAATGTTTTATTTGCAAAATGTATTTTTTGCATTTTATGATTTTGAATAAATGACCTTTTTTCGTCAGTTTAGTTTTTATGTCATATAGCAAATCAAGCTCAGACTCTGGCATGTGTATACATAGTATGTTTATGGTATCTAGCTGTCTGTCTTAAAAAAATTTCTTATAACTTTATATAGAATTTATTTCTATCTTACGTATAACTTTCTATTGATTGTTTGATCTCGAGTTTACTATATTACCATGTTTATTTACTTATATTCTCTCCATCATTGTTTCTTGTTACAATTTCTAAACAATACATTCTATGGAATCTTAGTATCGTTGGAAAAATTCGCTTTCTAATTTTTTTTAATTAACGAATATCTAGTTGCATATTAAATATTTCTTACAAAGATAATAGCTTCGTCACTGCAGCTATGCATTTGTTTTTTTTTTTAATTTTATTTCTTACTCCCATTAACATTTGCATTTGAAGCTGAATTCGAAAATGCTTATCCTGCATTTTCATTGAAAAGAAGTAAAATAACAAAAATACCGAACTCCCTGAAAAATTCAAAACGGAAAAGCCCTAATCAAATGGCAAAATCTCTGACGCATCAAACAAATAGGAAGCAACTGCAATTTTCCTGATTTGGATAGACGATTTGTCGTTACAAGTTTTGACTAGGTACATGCAAATAATATCGTTAAAATTATATTGGCCATATTATGCTCATATAAAGTTTATATTCGCTTGATATACGGTATGGGTGTTGCTCATTGTGAAAGGTGGGCTATGGTTGTTAAATATAACTTAATCTGGTCTCTGATGGAGAATTGTTTAATTATCAATCATATCAATATCTTCTTATTTTTAAATAAGTAAATTTGAAGATGAAATCAAGGTTTCCCTTATTTATTGTCTCTTCCAAAACGTAATTTTTAATGCTAAAATTACCTGTTCATATGTATTTTTTCTCTCGTGAATTTATAAACATTGAGTTTTTTTCCTAATTTCAAACATAGATAAATACTGATAATGGACATCTGTGCACAACCTGTTATTAACTTATCTGTTTCATTCAAATATATAGTCAAATTTCAAGTGATCTAATATTGATAATTTGAGAAAGGAAATGATACTTTGAAAACAGAGACGAAAGATATATTTAAATTCTTTAGTCGAAAATTAAACAACGTCATTGTTAAAATAGAAAAAAAAAAACAGACAAAAAACAGTACACAAAACACAACACAGAAACATAAAACCGCATAACACGAACCCCACAAAACATGGGGTGATCTCAGATACTCCGGAAGGGTAAGCATTCCACGCTCTATATGTTGCTAATGTAAGTTCAAACCCGTTGATAAATATAAATCGTAAGAATATATTCGTGAAAAAGAGGACAAAATTACAGTTACAACAATTGGATCATATGTTAGTTCTTATATCCGTAAATATGGACGGTTTTTGATATAAGTCGTAATTTAAGAATGATTCATGGTATACCGCCATCTTGGATTGTACAATCACAGTACAAAATCGGTTTAGTTATTTGCCCAAATCTGCAAATTTGGAGACAGATTTGCAATTTAATGGTTTGACTGTTTATTTATATAAAGAAAACTTGTTAATTTATTGTATTATTAAAAATATTTAAACAAATATCAAATTTTTTGGTTTTTAAAATCATTTTTTTCAAATGAGCCATTTAAGGTAGCACAATACAAAGATTTGTTTACTTCCAATCACTAACCTTTGAAATGCTGTAACTTTCTTATGAATGCATAGAAAATAATAAAAATATATAGAAAGATAAAAGATAAATCTTTTAAATGAATGCAATATTTTTATTATGCAATCATTATGTAATCAATTATTATGTAATTAGTGGCAAACTCTGGGTATGTTCACTTGAATGAATTTAGCTCTATCATCTCTTTAACTATACAGACAATCTTAATCAACACATCATGGGCCTCAAAAGGGTGTCTCAGATTGTCTCTATTGTATTCCATTCTCTCATAAATCTCTAATTAATGTAAACATCCTAATCACATAAAAGAAGATAATGTTTAATTAGGTGTAGAATTTGTTCTATACATTCTATCTGAAATCTGAGACACCCTTTTGTAGATAGTGGCCATAGGAACAACATATAATAAAATCAACCCTCTAGGGATACCTATGCAGAAGCTAATTTCATTTGAAAGTTGAAATTTGGTGAAAAATATTTTAGACACAGTTAACATTATAATTGGTTACATAATTGTTGCATAATACTAACATTGCATTTATTTGAAAGAGTAATCTGTTAGCTATACAAAACTACCACTTTTATAAATTTTCAAGCATTATTAAGAAAGTTACAGCATTTTAAAACTTGGGAGTTGGAGTAATAAAATCTTTGTATTGTGCTACCTTAAGGGGAGATAATTCTTTTAGTACAAAATTTATACTGGGCTAATAGGAAAATTTTTATTTTTTACTTGTAGCAAGAAAACAAGTTCGGTGACACCATGTTTTCTTTTTATTTTCTTTAAACATATTATGAACCTATCTTCTCACAATTTATTTCAAAATTCTATCTCATAGAATTTTTTATATGCACACTAATGTGTTTTTTCATGAACAAACTAACCAAATTTAGGCAATTTTCAACGACTTATAGCTGGAAAAATAGCACGATGACCCATACGTTTTATCATATTTTTGAAAAAAGCATAGAAAAATCTTCTTTTAGGCAAATTATAAGAAAATTCTGTCTCAAAAAATATATACTTATGATCTACTTTTAACTCATGCAATGATTGAAAATCAAATTCTGATTGATACCTTCTGTTAAATTGTAGTTGCTTTTTATACAAAACAAAATATTTATGTAATGCTTACAGCATACAGATTATGAGTTAACTAGACGTAACATATGAACTCCAGTCAATTGACAGTGGGATTCTATATTCGAATCAAATTAAGATAATGGGGAATAAAGTAAAAAGTGAAAATTACTTTAACTGAAAATGTTATGCGTATCATGGCTATTAAAGGGTAAACATTGAATAAGTATTTTATAAATTATAAATCAAACACCGTATACATTGCATAATGGCCTTCTATTATATAACCCACTATTGCCAGATATTTGTGTTTGAGAGAATTCACAAGCTACAGAATCTAACAATTTAAAATATTACCAAACACTGAAAATGTTCTTTAATTTAGACTAATAATATACACTAAGAATTACGACTTGAAAATATCCATTCCTGGAAAAAGGTCCTACTGTATTCATAAGATAGGTAAAATCTGACTTTCTCATTCGATCAGAGCATCAGCTGTTTATTATTACGTTATACCGGTATAGTTGAATGTAATATACTAATGGCATAACAGACAAAAAATAAATTTAATTTTCTTTATATCTTTACATATCATACATTTTTGTTTAACAATGTTAGTTTCTACAACTTTCTGTTTATGGATTGGTCTTAAATTCATTATTGGTCTCAAATTTATTATAATACCATATCCATTAACCGGTTGTTCGTCTACATAAGAATCATCAGTGACACTTATATCAAAATAGTAAGCAAGCCAAACAAGTATACAGGTAACTTGTGTTCTCTCCATCATTGTTTCTCGTGACAATTTCACAACAAAACATTCTATGGAATCTTAGTATCTTCGGAAAATTCACATTTTCATAGTTTTAATCAACGAACATCTCATTGTATATAAGATATTTCTTAGAAGGACAGTGGCTTCATTGTATGGGATTGGTTCTTCCTTTTTTAATTTATTATAATTCAACTTCAATTAAACAGTTGCATTAGGAGTTGAATTCGAAAAGATTCATCCTGCATTCTCATTGAAAAAAGTGAGATTACTAACATACCGATCTCCGAGGAAAACTCAAAACGGAAAGTCCCGAATCAAATAGCAAAATCAAAATCTAAAACGCATACAACGTATTGATAACAACTGTCATATTCCTTGACCTATATAGCCTATTTGTCGTAACGAGGTTTTCTTAGGTACATGAAAATAAGATCGTTAAAATCATAACGAACATACAATACTTATATACGGTGTATACACGCTTGCTATGCGGTATGAGTGATGCCTATTGTTAAAGGCCGTATGGTGACCTATAGTAATTGCTGCCTCATCTGGTCTCTAATGGAAATTTTTATCATTGTAAATCATTACATTTTCTTATCTTTAAATGTGTAACTAAAGATGGAACCAAGGTTTTGTTAATATATTGTCTCTTAAAAAAAAAAAAATTTGAATCATAAAATCTTCTTTTCATATTTATGAGGAGTGTACTTTTTTTTTGGTGAAAGTGAGCAATTGAAAAAGAAACTTTATTACTAATTTCAAACACGAAAATTTGAGACATAGATACTCGTTATAGACCATTTTGTACAGGAGTAATATCACCAAATCATGGTACGTCACATCCAGTTGTATACGAAAATAGGTCGAAAAAAAATTTTCCCTTGAATTTGACAGTTGTAGGTAGTTAATCCTACATTTTATTGCAGTAAAACATTTCTGTTTTATTAAAATATGTTTTGGGTATTTCAAAACACCATTATTTTTTTTATTTGGGGTTTCTATAGAATATTTTGTAAACCTGAGGTTAAATGGTTACTTAAGCTTGTACACAGGTTAAATAAGGGGAGAAATTTGATTAGTTAACTTCCAGTGATGGTTATTTTCTTATATGCAATGAAATGTTATGTAAATTTTTTTCTAAAGTACTGGACAGGATAAAACTTTACTTATGCCAAGTATTTCTTTATTTGAAACAAAGATAAATTCTGCACATTTTTTTTTTGAAAAGTACAAATTTAATAAAGATTAATAGGGGAAAATCAATGTTGGTATTACACCTACAACCTGTTATTAATTTGTCTGTTTAATTCCAAAAGTTAGTCAAATTAAAATTGATCTAATATTGAGAAAATTGAGATAAGAAATGATGCATTTGAAGAAGTGTAGTAAACGTTACTAAGGAGACATTCCAATCGAAATAACTAACACCACCATGGCTTAAAAAGGGAAAATAATCCAACTGTTTCTGATAAACAACGTTACACAAAACAGAACAAAAAACTAAAGACTACGCAACACAAGGGTAAGCAGATTCTGACCCTCTTGTGGCACCTGTCGTGATGCTCATGTAAATTAAAACCAGATCGGAATATCTTATTTTGGAAAAAGATGACAGGATCATAATTACGACAATTCGAACATATGAGTCGTTATTTGTGAAACAGATATTTTATATCCATTTGATGTATCTATGTGATCAGTAAAATAAGATGATACAATACAGAACGGACATCAACATTCATAAGCCAAAGAGAGATACCGGCATAGCATGCAAGGCATCGATTAACAAAGAATGACAATGGACATGCTGTTTATGATATTTTCGTCCTTCTCTTAAATGCTTAAATTCATATACTAAAATATAGTGGAATTTTACGCAACTGTCATACAAGTGAGAGGTTAGCTAGCTTTAAAACCAGATCTAATCCACCATTTCCTACATACATGTCTGTACTTAGTCAGGAATATGATAGTTGTTATCCATTCGTTTGAGCTTTTGATTTTGTCATTTGATAAGGGACTTTCCGTTTTGAATTTTCCCTAGGCGCTCTGTATACTTGTGATTTTACTTTTTGGTACTTATGGATTTAGTTTAAAATCGTAATTCAAATCAGGGTTTGTACTCGTGCAATGATTAAAAAGTCAAATTCTTATTTGTACTTTCTATTCAAATAAATTAAATTAAGTTCTTAATATACAACAAATTTACATGAGTAATGCTTGCAGCTTACAAATTATGAGTTAACTAACCGTATCACATGAACTCCAACCAATTGCAAATGGGGTTTAATATTCGGATAGAAGTCGTGTCATATCATACGTTGTTTTTAGAATCTACGATTTGCTGTAAAGACCACAATTGCCAGATAACTACTAATCAACGGGTAGATAGTTATCAAAGGTACCAGGATTATAATTTAATACGCCAGACGCACGTTTCGTCTATATATTTTGACTCATCAGTGACGCTCAGATCAAAATAGTTATACAGCCAAACAAGTACAAAGTTGAAGAGCATTGAGGACCCAAAATTCCCTAAACTTGTGCACAATATGGCTTAGATAGTCTATGCATGGGATAAGAAAGACTGTCTGACACTCTTGTAATACGAAAAATGACGAGACTTTAAATTCATGTACTGTTTGTTGGGTTTAGTGGTGCAATCTTTGCATGTAATCTTTGCATGTAATTTCCATTTAAAATGTAATCTTTTTAAGTAAATGAAATTTTATGATTTAACAGCAATTAAGTATGTATCGTATATTTTGCTTATTTCATAAGCAAATGTTACCTGCTTGAAAAGTAAAATTATATAACAACACATGTTTGCATCTCCTGGAAAGCACTTTGAATTATATAACAAAAATGTAAATGGCATTTGATACTCTGAGTTACACAACAAATATTTAAACAACATTTGATGCATCATTTTTTTTTATATGAAATTTCTGAAATTTATTTTCCTTATTTGTAAGCTTAAATATCACCCAGGAGTGCATTACATTGTGTATTAACAATCAACCTTCACAAAACAAACAAATAATAATTTCAGTTGCATAAACATGTAAGATATCAGTCACGTTATTATAATATTCTGTCACACGTATAAATGAAATTGAAAAACAAAATATTTTTTTTGGTAAGCTTAAAAATTCAAGGCGACTAATTTTTTTTGTTACCATAAAATCATAGGTCCTGACAATACTGATCAAAACTATATAGTATGAAACTGGATGTACAGAACTTGTGTATTTAATGCCTTTTTTTAATTACAGCATTTTCATGACGTCTTGTAAAACTGTTTCTTTCAACGGACATCAGATCTTGAACTGAATAATTGAATAATTATTTCAACTGTCATAAATGATCTCTTTTGAATTGTCAATCATGTCTTTTCTCAATCAAAGGACATGGCATTTAACTAGCAATATGACAGGTGTCTTGCAAGAAGCAATAAATGTTTAGCCTTTCAGAACACCTGAGTTCACCTTATGTAGACGAAACGGGCGTCTGACGTATTAAATTATAATCCTGGTACCTTTGATAGCTATTTACACCTCAGGGTCGATGCCACTGCTGGTGGACGTTTTTTCCGCCGAGGGTATCACCACCCCCGGTTGTCAGCGCTTAGGTGTTGACATGAATATCAATTGTAAAGTCACTTTTATAAACTCCTGTTTACAAAACTGTGATTTTTATGAAAAACTAAGGATTTTCATATCCCAGGCTTAGATTACCTTAGCACAACTTTTTTGAATTTTGGGTCCTCACTGCTCTTCAACTTTGTACATGTGTTGCTTTATAACTATTTTAATCTGAGCGTCACTGATGAGTCTTATGTAGATGAAACGTGCGTCTGGCGTATTGAATTAAACGTGGTACTTTTGATAGAATGCATGTCGTTTCGTAATCTGGTCGTTTCGTACCTGGTCGATTCGTAACTACGTTGATTTGCAACTGAGACGTTTCGTACCTGGTGTTATTATATATCATGATATATTAATGAATGAATGAATATATTTTATTGCAGAAGCAAACATAATGCTATAGTAAAATAACATAATATACAATTACAATAATGACAGTGAACAAACAGTGAACAACAGAATAAGGTCATAATAAGCACATAATACAACTGCCATGCAATGATTATTTGTGATCTTAACTCCCATGCCGCCTTAAGAAATTTACACAATTTATTAGTTAGACTCTTTGAGCTAGCATGTTAAAGAAATACCAGCTTTCTGTTAGTTGGCCATGAACAATAATATTTTGGTAAAAACTGTAGTCTCAATGATCTAAAGGCAGGACATACAAGAACAAAATGGTACTCGTTTTCAATACAATTCATATGACAGCATATACACATACGATTTTCTCTTACAATATTGTCAAAACGACCACCTTCAATATTTAGTTTTAATGTTACACTACGCAGTCTAGGCTGAGTACTAGTCAGTATATTACTATTAAAATCATACTTTAAGTATCTTCTAAACAAAACTAATTAACTATATACACCACTGGCTCGATGCCACTGTTGGTTGATGTTTCGTTCCCAAGTATATCACCAGCCTAGTAGTCAGCACTTCGGTGTTGACATGAATATCAATTAGATGGTAAGTTTAACAAATTTCCTTTTTACAAAACTACGAATTTGTCGAAATACTAAGAATTTACTTATCCCAGATATAAATTACCTTAGCCGTATTTGGCACAACATTTTGGAATTTTGGGTTCTCAATACTCTTCAACTTTGTACTTGGCGATATAACTACTAGCATTGTGATCTGAGCGGTACTGATATGTCTTATGTAGACGAAACACGCCCCTGGCGTATTAAAGTATAATCCGGGTACCTTGGATAACTATTTAGGGTATTATGCTCTTCGTTGATGTGTGCACTTTTATTATTTTTGTGATTCATGTTGGGTTCTATTTTGGTGTTCCCAATTTTGTTCCTCGTCTTATTGGCACTTTGTATATAAATAAGATGCGGAAGGAATGTATGAATGACAACTAGACAACTCTCCATTGAAGTAATAATGTATTTAAATCTAACAGTTATATGTCAAAGTACAGTCTGACCGAAGCTTTCAATGGTCCAAAAATTACTATTGTCAAACAAGCAGGAAAATTAACGGTTTAACCTTTATACAAAACAAGAGGCATCTGTATGTATATATGAACCACACCAACAAGTGACAAATAATGAACAACAGTCTCCTAACTCATAACAGGTGCATATTAGTTCCGCTGTCAAACGTTTTTGGAGTTGCAGTAGAATAGCGTTGTTCTTGTGCTTTTTAACGTTTCTATTTATCTCCTGTAGTATTCATGACAAAAACGCCTAAAAGAAATGTAGAAATCATAAAAAAGGATAAAAATCGTCAAAAGACTCCTTATTTCATTTGAGTTTATCCATTTAGAAACGGATTCATCTGACGATGTTTTGCCATTCAAATTTTAATTTAAAAATCCAGTATCGTTGATCATCTTCGTTATTGTTTCTATCTACCTTTTATTGAACGCAAACAATTGTAATTTGTAAAATCGGCTATTTAGGGCGATAACTCCTATACGAGGCCATATAACAGTTTTGATACATAAAGACAGAAGATAGAAATCATCACTCCGAACATGTTTGCCCCTGTTAGATTTTTTTTATGGCTCGTGTATCTATATTTGTTTTCACGGAAAAAGTCAACACTTGATTTTACTCTTATGTCATATTTTCAGCCATGTTTGTCGTTGAACACATGTATTAAACTAGATATCAAAATAATAAATTTGGCCAAATGAGAATATTTTCTGTATATTTAGGTTAACAGACGACAAACGGCGGACGCCAAATGATTGCAAGTACTCACAATTGTCTTGTGATATAAGTCAGGACAAGTCAGGTAATAAAAGGGATATGCGTCTAACGCAGACATCGTTTCTGTTTGGATATAAGGAGGTACGGTTGAAACTCATACAATACAAGTTTAACTGCCACAATCCCACATCTTTAAAAGACATGTTTTCCACGTCATATATCTTTAGCTACCAGAACATTTGTACAAAAGAGGGGCGAAAGATACTAGTGGGACGTTCAAACTCATAGATCGATACTAAACTGACAACGCCATGGCAAAAAAAGTTAAAAAAAACCCAGACAATAGTACACAAAACACAAAACAGAAATATAAAGACTACATAAAATCATTATAGATACCAGGGGTAAAATTTTAATGCCAGACACGCATCAGTGACGCGCGAACAAAAACAGTTAAAAAGGCCAAATAAAGTGCGAAGTTGAAGATCGTTGAGAACCAGAAATTCCGAAAAGTTCTGTCAAATACAGATAATGAATCTATTTCTGAGACCTAAGTATTATAAAATTCAAAGTTTAGTTAACAGTTAATTTATATTTACAAAATATCAAGGATAATTCATGTCAACAAAGATGTGTAAATAAGCAACACGAACATCACAAAAAATGGGAGTGATCTCAGGTGCCCCAGAAGACTAAACAGATCATGCTTCACATTTTGAATCCGTCGTGTTGCTATATGTGAGTACAAACCCGGTTATAAGTCTAATTAGGTAGGTCACATTTGTGAAAAGGGCACTAGATTGTAGACACAAGCAAAATACGCGCTCTACTCTGCTACACTCCATTTTACATGTTTTATAGATGCGTTCATATCATGACATAATTACCTTGTCGATCCCAGTCTGCCTAATTTTAGATTTCATGTGACGATAAATTTGATAATCAAGTCTATAAACTTATTTGACAATTATGATTTCTGGTGAGTGATGGTTTAGGATGGAAGTTATTTTGCATTTGTTGTGAATGGTAATAGTAATCAGTTAGTCGAATGTTTGTTTTCTGTATATTGACACACTGTTTAATATAAGACTATTTCAAACAGTCGAAAAGAGAGTCATCAGATTTAATGTAGCCAATATTGTGAAAATAGTCTATACAAAATATATTTTATCTGGTTCACATTCCTGTAAGTTAGAAAACGCAATGATGTAAGTTTCTTTAATTTGAAGGTAGTATTTCAAACGACCAATTTTGGTGCCGTATACGGTGCAGGAAATGCTTACCCTTCCAGAGCACATGATTTCACTCCCGGTTTTTAGTGGAATTCGTGTTATTGCTTAATTAATATTTATAACTGTTGATGTAAATGTCCTTTGGTTTTGTGAGTCTTTGTTTATTCCTTGGTTTTGATTGTTATTGTCTTATACACCCAGAAATTTATAAATGAGCAAAATAATGAATTACATGTGGATAATTTATTGAAAAAAACTGATTTTAAAATATAAACTTAACATCAGTTCACCATTAAAAAAGAAGTAACAATATGTAAGATTTTTCAAAGGAGACTACCCAATGAAAAAATTATTTCTGAAAATCATTTAGTATTTATTGTTTTAGAAATTCAGCATTTGGTTCATCAAAAAAATAAATAAACCTTCATTTGAAATAGCCAATAATGCTTTGTAGGTAAACCATTTGGTGAGCTATTGTTTGAGTACTTTCTAGAATTATCCTCATTAATGTATCAATTGAACATACTACAATTACTATATATGATGCCATACATATTGATTTTTCGATGGTACAAAGGGATATAATCCAATAAAAATACGATTTCAAAAAATCAAAAAGTACATAGTTTTTAAACTCCCCAGCTCTTGGTTCATTCAAAATGTAAAAAAAATCCTCCTTTTTTTAGCAAAATAGTCATAATGCTTTTAGTTAGTAAAATGTTGACTCTTGTATTAGTACGTTCTATAATCTCCTTAAATGCATTTATTTAAAAAAATTCTATAAAAGAATGAATGACACTTAAATATGCCATAAATTGTCAAAAATTCAAAACAGAAAGTTTTCATTTAATATTAAAATCAAAAGCTGAAATAGGTATATGAATAGAAAATCATTGTCATATTTCTGACTTTTGTACTTCATTTCCTTATGTAGAAAACGATGGATTAAACCTTTACATATCTGCTGTTTTTGTCTTCAAATGAAACATTATGCTCTTGATAAATTGTTACATGTATAAGTGTTTCGACATTTTTATTTTATTTCGTAAAATGTAAAACAAAGAATACCAAGCTGTAATTAGAGAATGTGAAGACAAGCTTTTTGAATAAAATTTTCATTGGCACAAATTTCGATTTTTTTCAACATCAAATTTAAACATAACTTAATTTGTATTCTTTTCAAACTGTTTTTGTATGCATACACAGCCATGAAAAAAATAAAGCGAAAACAAGTGCACATTTCTATTTCTGTTAAACCAGTTTATCTAGAAAAGAGTTTGAACCTACAAATACATGCTCTTACTGTTAAATTGTCGCTTGAAATGCAGTGGATAAGATTTTCCCCAAATCCAGGTTTTTTTTACATAAATTCACGGACCATTTGTGATCTTTAAGAAATTTCTATTACAATTTTTAGAAATAATCAATAGAAATATTTACATGATGGTGTTTTTGTTGTATTTTTTTTATTATTCTTTTTCATTTTTTGCTACCTGAAATTGCAATTACAAAAGATAATAAAATTCAACAAAATTGATATTAACTGTAGATATAGTGAGATCACAGCTGTTCAAATGGCAGTATAATTCGTGTCACATGAGTTCATATAAGATAAATTCACTCATTAGAAATTTCCAATAAATTAATGTCTTATCTATTTAGATTAATATTCAGCCACATGGAATAACTCAAGATGTTTAAAATTTATAAGAAGATGTGGTATGAATGCCAATGAGACAACTCTCCATCCAAGTCACAGTTTATAAAAGTAAACCATCATAGGTCAAAGTATGGTCATCAACACGGAACCTTTGCTCACATTGAACAGCAAGCTATGAAGGGCCTCTTGTTTCTCTAATTTTATCTTGATTAGACCGTCGGTTTTTCCTGTTTGAATGGTTTGATCATTATAAAACAATTGCAGCAGGTTTTAACGTTTTGATGGTACCAAACTTTCACCCTTATCTGAGACAAAAGTTTAACATCACAACATAGAAAGACACATTATAAAATATCAATTGAAATGGCTAGACTCACTCAAAAGACATATTAACACAAATGAACATACACTGATCGAATACATTTGATATATGATACGATGTAAATACAAAGCAGATAACAATAACGGATGAATAGTCAAATTAAAAGTATTATACCGCAGTAAAATGTGCAATCTTAAAAGTTGTTAATTATAAATGACACCTCTTATTTTATTTTTGCTTTACTCATAGATAGGACAATTTTAATCTAAAACGGATAATAAAAAAGGTTCCACCATCATGCAACTGCATCCATCGTATTGCTCAGCAGTTGTCCCATCAATTGAAAGGATAAAATTCTACAAAGAATAACCATTGTTTTTTACATCTAAAGATACTTAATAATCATGAAAATAGGTTTATTTGTTTACTTCATACGGTTACGTATACGGTGCAGGAAATGCTTACCCTTCCGAAGCAACTGATTTCACTCCCGGTTTTTAGTGGATTTCGTGATGTTTCTTAATTATTATTTATAACTGTTGATGTAAATATCCTTTGGTTTTGTGAGTCTTTGTTTACTCCTCGGTTTTGATTGTTATTGTCTATTGTCCTTTACGTCATAATTGTTTGTAAAAAGTAAAAATTACCTTGTGAAGAATATAGCATTTGTACTATAACTGTTTTATTTAGTAAGGTACTGGTAATAACAACAAATTTTGAACAATTTTTTTTCCAGTACTAGTTTCTGTAAATGTAAAAGCATGTTAAGTAAATTTTTCAATATGACAATGTTTAAAAAAATGCACAAAAAAAAATGACTTTAAGACATAAACATAAAAATAAAAACATGATTTAGGATTTAACTGAAGGGTTTGAGAATGATATTTTATCAAGCAATTTTTTGAAAATATATTTTATTCTTAAGTTTAATTAACACCTACAAGTATATATCATTCTAAATTACTACTAACTGTATTGGTGGCAAGCAAAGTGATTTACAGATTACTTGTTTGGCTTTATAAATATTTTGATATGAGCGTTACCGATGAGTCTTATGTAGCGAAACGCGCGTCTGGCGTACTTAATTATAATCCTGGTACCTTTGATAACTTTTACAGATATCATAGAAATCCTCAACAAGGTTTTGTCCTCAGATCCCAAGAATAACTGCTGCTCTAGTTTGTCTATTAACTTTTCCAAATTTCTTGTCTACCTTACAAAAGTGACTGATTTCTTGTTCACATGGAAATTTGGTAAAGGATGTATCGCCAGATAATCTGAAATAGGTTGCAAAAATGTATTTTCCTTTTGTTAACTTAGATTTATGTTTTGTGAGTTCTTTCTGCATTTGTACTTGTCCACAAGTTCGCATTTTAGATGTGCTGAACAAATGTCTATTTTGTAATAATGGTTTCAACAGAAGTTCCTTGATTTGTCTCCCTTCTCTCGACAAACTAACTAAAGCTAATTTCAGATTGTATTATTTCCTTTTCAACCGTCCAAATGTGAAGTCTCAAATACATAATGTATCATAATTTAGCTAGGTTCACGTACAAACTGTACGTGTTTGTTCTAATTGAAATTGTGACACAGTGATGACTGCTGTACACCTATTTTGACAATTTTATCTATTATGTCTGTTTTGTTCACGCATCGTTGTAAATATAACGGAATTTGATGCGACTGTTATACGAGTTAGAGGTTAAGCGCTATAAAACTAGTTTTCTATATATGAAAACGCCTGTACCAAGTCAGGAATATTACACTTGTTGTCCATTCGATTTATGTGTTTTATCATTTGATTTTGTCATTTGATTAGGAACTTTCCGTTTTGAATTTTCCTCGGAGTTCGATATTTTTGTGATGTTACTGTTTTTAACGGTATCACCATCAATGTTTGTACAGTGGAGAATATACAACTGCAGATTTATGAAATAAACCACAACAAATGTTTCTTGTGCTGAATAACAATTCAAATGGTGATACAGAAACTTATTGTTGCCCTATTTTCTGAATACGACTAAGTGTAAAACTCATAATCTTGTATTATTACCATCTCTTTGTAAAAGATTTTTTTATAACATAATTCATACAGTGTTTTCTTTCTTTGCATATATAATTTATACGACACTTACCGTTCTTGTATCCTGATTTTTTGCTTTACTGCTTTTACGACAAAGGAATATTTATATGAAACGAATATATCTTAAATCATATAATTTCAAGTAGTAGCTGTTAATCCAAAATTATAGATGATGCTACAGTTTAAGGTTTCTTGAGAAAAAAATCGCATGTATGTTTGTGGCAATGAATCGTTAAAAATGGTTTCTATTGAGCGTCTGAGTTAAAAGACACTAATTAGATATAGTATTTATAATATGTATGAACTGTGATAAACCAAACGCTCCTTACATAAAGTAAATATATAACTTTTAAATACAATTTTATACAGAATTGCACAATTGAATTAATATTACAGTAAGCGGTCAATATTATAAAAATCGTGTCAAAGCAGGAAAGCACAACAAGCTGATTAAATAATTGAGCATATATAGAATGAAAACATATAACATAATGAATATGGTATAATACAAAAATCTCTTGAAATGCAATGAAAATGTTTTTTTTTTAAATTGTTTTAGAATCACTCCAAATTGTGATGTATTACTTATGATTCAGTTGTTAATTTTCCTAACGTTTGTACCATTTTATTTGTTCGTTTGTCCAGAAGTTTTATATTATAAAATTCAAAACGAATGACTTCTTAATTCCAGATAATGATTACAGTAATAGTTAACATTTGCTACAATGTAAGTGACGTGGTCATTCTTCTATCAAAGAAAAAAATAATTTATACTTATATATGTATATGAAAATAAAAAAAATAAAAAATAAATACTCAATTGTAATGAAAAGTAATGTAAAAACATAACATTCAATGATAACAAATTATCTTACGTTGATCATCAACTTCATCTGTACAAAGGTGGTTGCTACCTACAGCGTGTTTTCAAAATACTTCAACACAGTATGCATTCATGTATAAATACAATATATCAGTATGCATGCATCAACAACTTATCAACCAACATACTACGAATATCATACCGACGAGGTTATCAGTTGGGATCTTCTTTTAGATTATTTTGAGCTCGCCTTACCCAATGGGTCAAATGATGATTTCTTACCGTCGTCGCTGACCGTTAAATTTTACAAAAATCAACTCCTCTGAATAAACTCATCATAGATATCAAGATTGAAATTTTGTATTTGCGCTAGATTTTCATATACAGGATCTTTTTGAAAGTGTGTGATCTATCAATAGTATGATCACTATTTTGCGAGTCATATTTGCATTTAACCGTCCACTCACTATTCGCATTAACATATTTTTACCAATGTAAGGCTTTGACTGCAAATAGTTTTACATCATTTGCCTCAATAGAAATAACATTCAAGTTGCGCTACTGTCGATTAATTGATAGTTGGTTGGTTAACGTTCAGTCGCAAATATTTCATGGATTTTTACTTGAAGTGTAGAGAGCCTGGCATCTCTCAACAAGAGGCATCGGATTAAACTTCTCCACTCTGATCATCGGACGTGACTGCGTACTAGTACATCCCGCAAAAACAAACAGACTCCCGATTTTGGCAAAGGCTTGACTGCCGAGATCGGAACCAGACCTAGAGTGACGATATTTTTATTCCCCCGATCACTTTTTAGGGTTACTGTCAGGCGAGTGCGAGACCAAAGAAACAGTGATGGGTATGAAAGAAACTTATACATGCACGTGTAATAATCAAAGCATTTGCAACTATATTGTGTGGTCTTAAGATAACGCGTCCATGATAATAATTATTTCCATGTTCAGTTTACCATTTAATCCGGGTAAAACTAATTGTTATATAATTTAAACGTTTGATGGTTCAAACAGACCGAAAAACGGACAGATGCATAGACCAGTAAATATGATATTCCCTAGCTATCATAAGTTGGTCATAAAACTCAAATGATCTTTCTACTTAACAAAACTTCAATCAAATTATTCAGGTCATGTCCGTTATTTTCATACGTATTTGCATAATTTAAACCCTTTAGAAAAAAAACCTTGAGAGCGATTACGTTAATACAGGCTTTTCCTAGAATCCATACATCATTATTATTAATGATAAAATGTAAAAGAAAAAAAAAAGAAATGATTCACTGAAGTGAAATCGTATTTTTTCTTTAAGATGCTACGATTCCCGTTTCAAAAAATTCTTAGGAAAAATAACAATTTACTATCAGAAAGATGTTTCAGTATTCTGATTGATTACTTTTTGACATTTTCATCATGCATACGTTATACAAGTATGTATAAAAAAAAAAGAAGAAAAACAAGTCGTGTACAGCTTTTATCATTCCGGCGTGTTTGAAACTCTTGTTTAAATCTCATAAATTGTAAATAAATTTTGAGATTATGATCTTGCTTCAGATTCCATCATTTTTAATTTTTTAAATCCGAATTTCGATTTAGAAGTTTCAGATGATAAATATATTGGTTAAGGGAAATGACGAAGTGATGATTGGTGCATTTGATTACTGGTATCTGAATTAATTGCTTCCTTTTTAAAGGTTTTTGTCAACGAAATCAACCCAAATTTAAGTATAAAGGTTAAGAATTAAAATAGTAGCTTGTGCTTATCTAAAAATATAGATTCCAACAAAGTACATTTAATCTGGGACTATTATACTACAATAGTCTCAGATGTTAACTATAAACCAAAAATTCATAAAGTCTATTCTTCCTTCGTCATCTTTAAATCAATGTTTAATGCACAAACGGAAAGAATACCATTGAGTCGATTTGAAAATAACCTGATGTTTTGTTTTGCTACCCAAATGCTATTATCTGGATTGAATGATACAGTGTGTTAAACCTCGAAGATATACATTATAAAAGGACAAGGTATAGTTGCCAATCATTAAAAAAAACATCAAATCAAATATTCCAAATGACATACTGCATACGTTTCATAACACATAAGACTATCAATCATCTGTTTTAATGTCTAAATTTTAACATTTTGTTAACTTATTTGCTTTATGTCTATTTTTGGCATATACCGCTTATGTTAGTAAAATAGATCTTTTGTACAAAAGCGAAAATGGACCTGGTAAAATAACAATACATACCAAAGCAATATGCAGATGTACAACCTACTGTCGGTCGGAGGTAATATACATAGTAACATCCACAATTCTTTATCATTATCTCTATTTCATTCATACAACAGTTTCCATTGATATGTGCAATGCAACACGTCCTGTTTACTGTTTTATCAGGAACAGGGTAGATTGGTTCCCCATTGGTGTTTTCTATTCAAAGATATAAAAATGACGATTTATATTGTATACATTTTATTCTCCATTTGGGAGAACAGAATATAAGAAATCAATGAATCACAACCTAATACTTTCTTTCAGGGTTCCTTTTTGAGATAAATTAAACAAGTTTGTTTATTTTTTTTATCGTATATAGCATGAATAGGATTTTGTTACTAGCTGATATAATGATACATTCGACATATGTGATGCCTTTAATAAAAGTTTGATATAGGAATAGTTTCAATTTGGCATAAGTCACACATCCACACATCCACACACACACACACAAACACACACACACACACACACATTCGGATAGAATTTGATTCTTGTCATATGACCAGTCCAGTAGCCAGTAAATCAGTACTGGCATGACACTTCTGCTATTTAAATGATAACTGTATTGTATTGTAAGCTCCGACGACATCAATTGGTGGTTTGATGGTCGCAAATTTAGTTTACTGAATGAACGTTACAAACGATGTTGCATTAGAATGTTTCATTAACTAGAACAGTTATAAAAATTAGAAATAATTTTTAATCAAGGTTGTCCGGATTAAGCTATCTTTCTTATAATTTATTTGGTTTAATCAAATCTTAACGTATCTATTAGGTTTGGATTATAAAAAAAATTGACCTTATGCATCACTTTTTTTTACAATAATTGCGAAACATGCATCTGGTGCATTTACATTGGTACTGTTTATTGTTTTTTTAGAGGAACGAAACTGCGCCTTACGTCAGGCATGATATATTTTTACGAATATACAGTGGGATGAATATCAGCTCTTTTTAAAAGTATTATACATCAAACTTTAGATCGTTCAATTGGTTGGGCGACATCACATGCTCACTACACTGTTTGACATGTTATCGTTCTTAATACTGGTACACGATACAAGATGGCACTGTTTAATGGGTATCGCATGCAAAGCAGTAGACGATTTCCCTTCGACGACAACGTTCTCGCTGCTAAATAGTTATCCGAACTACCAGGATTATAATTTAGTACGCCAGACGCGCGTTTCGTCTACATAAGACTCATCAGTGACGCTCACATCAAAATAGTTATAAAGCCAAACAAGTACAAAGTTGAAGAGCATAGAGGATCCAAAATTCCAAAACGTTGTACCAAATACGGCTATGGTAATCTATTCCTGGGACAAGAAAATACTTAGTTTTTCGAAAAATTCAAAGTTTTGTATCAGGAAATTTATAAAAATGACCACATAATTGATATTCATGTCAACACCGAAGTGCTGACTACTGGGCTAGTGATACCCTCGGGGACGAAACGTGCGCCAGTCTAAAAGAGGGACGAAAGATACCAAAGGGACAGTCAAACTCATAAATCTAAAACAAACTGACAACGCCCTGGCTAAACATGTAGGACACTAATCAAATTAAGATGTATACACTCATAATTTCTCAGTGTCATATAGTCTATAGTAACGAAAATTTCTGCAGTCCACTGGTGATCTAATTATTATATAATAAAGCACTGTGTGAAATTCATTTGCATAGGTATACGTTTTGTAAATTAGTTAAATAGCAGCTTGCAGACATAAATATAATCTCAACGAACAGGTAGTAACCATTATGATTAATAAATAAATGCACGTGTCTGACTGACACTAGATAAAAACATGTGTGCAGTAGATATTTATCTGAACAGTAAATGCTTATATTCGATATTCAAGGTTGCACAGTACAAATGAAAGTCAATTTATCAAAAATTTGTTTTAGTTGTTTTTGCAACCTTTAATATTTCAAAACCACTGAAGAAATATATTTTCATATCATTCACTGTTAATCACTTTTGGTGATAATAAGTTTTAGTTACAAAAACACGCAAATGTCCGACTAATACAATAAAAATATATGTGGGCCGTTCTATTTTGTTAAACAGTAGAATCATATGATAGCTTTAAGACCAAAGCAACAAAAATTATAGTTATACAAAATGAGATGTTCACTGTGAGCCAATGCTCCGTGTAAAACGCCATACTTTGACCTATAATGGTTAAATGCATAGGATGTGCATTTCTTTATATCAGTTTGTTACTTAAGTTTAGCATTGTACTTTTTATAAATGTAAAATAAAAACACTTACTATTTGTAAGCCATATAGGAGATATGGTGCCACACTTTAATCCCTGTACTGTACACTGTGTGGGCATCTTTTCCCCTGCACAAGAAGTAACCCTGTACCAACCTTCTTTTAAAGTCGAATCACAGAGATCAAATGTAGCATTATAAGACACAGATCGATTTTCGTTATTCAAATGCTTGTCGGTAAAACAAGGATCTAAAATGAGAATAATTGTAAATTGTAATTATTAAATGGTTTTATCCAACCTTACCTTTCTTTGGTTTTAAATAATGTATCCTAATGTAAACTAGGAATTAAAAAAACCAACAGACACGGCTTTGTCTGTCTCATTTTAGACGTTAGCTCAAATTTACCAAGACCATGTAAATAAATATTCCGTATCACATTCACAGATAATACACGAGGGTCTCAAAGTATAGATTCTATGTACTGACGTTGTTTATAATCTTCATTACGTTTAATAGTGACCATTCAGTCGTCTTTGTAAATTGTATTTTATACTGTTTAGTCTTTTTTTGATAATATTCTATTGATGGGTCTCGGTACTTGTACATCACGTAATTGTGTTATTTTTTTTTTAAACTTTTTTCCTAATGTGCTTTGCCAATATAGCTTTTTATTTTTTCTTTCTGGACATATTTGTTTGTTTTTATTTTGATTAAGATTATAACACAAAGAGGACTCCGTTACCCCAATTTTAGACATTATTACCTTTTATGTCTATTGGTTTTGTTCATATATTATTTACATATAATGGAATTTTATGTAACTGTCATACAAGTGAGAGGTTTGAGGGACCAGTCATTTTTATCTACAGGGGTCGGCAATATGTGAATTTTGAATGACAAACAATAATTGACCCTCCTTTTCAAACTTGGATAAAAAAAATACCACCCACCCTTCTACTGTAAATAATAGCAGTAACATTGCCTTATCTTGACTATTTAATTTAATTTTATAGTTTAGTATCTCACAAATGATTATTGTTAAAGCCTGCAATCTCCAACTGATTTGATGGTCTAGGAGATTATCACAGTAAAAAAAATGGACAATAGATGTTGTGTCATAAAAAAGAATGGCCAACTTAGATACAAGTATCTTGTCTTAGGGAGGGATAAATCATACTTTGTAAAGAATCACTCTGATTCAAACAAAAAATTCTCTGAAACCGATATTATCAAGATGCTTGATTTCTTGATTAACAACATATTTGTAACGTTCGGAGGACGTGTTTTTCAACAGACTGTGGGCATCCCAATGGGAACAAACTGTGCCCCTCTACTTGCCGACTTGTTTCTTTATCATTATGAGGCTCACTTCATGCAGGAACTTCTTAGGAAGAAAGATAAGAAGTTAGCAATATCCTTTAACTCTACTTACCGCTATATAGATGACGTTCTTTCACTAAACAATTTAAAATTTAGTGACTATGTGGAACGCATCTATCCCATCGAATTGGAGATAAAGGATACTACAGATACAGTTAAGTCGGCTTCATATCTTGACTTACATCTAGAAATTGACAATGATGATCTGTTGAAAACAAAACTTTACGACAAAAGAGATGATTTCAGCTTTCCAATTGTGAACTTTCCATTTCTAAGTAGCAACATTCCAGCAGCACCTGCATACGGGGTATATATCACCCAATTGATACGATATTCCCGTGCTTGCATTTCCTATCATGATTTTCTTGATAGAGGGTTACTGCTCACAAGGAAGCTATTAAACCAAGAGTTCCAAATGGTGAAGTTGAAATCATCCCTTCGTAAATTTTACGGACGCCATCACGAGTTGGTTGACCGTTATGGAAGAACCGTTTCACAAATGATATCGGATATGTTCCTTACGTCGTAACTACAATCCCCTTCCCTTTCATGAATGTGACCTACCGAATTAGACTATTTACCGGATTTGTAATCACATAAGCAACACGACGGGGGCCACATGTGGAGCAGGATCTGCTTACCCTTCCGGAGCACCTGAGATCACCCCTAGTGTTTGGTGGGGTTCGTGTTGTTTATTCTTTAGTTTTCTATGTTGTGTCATGTGTACTATTGTTTTTCTGTTTGTCTTTTTCATTTTTAGCCATGGCGTTGTCAGTTTGTTTTAGATTTATGAGTTTGACTGTCCCTTTGGTATCTTTCGTCCCTCTTTTGTAAAAAGTAGAATCACAAAAATACTGAACTCAGATGAAAATCTAATCGGAAAGGTCACAATCACATGGCAAAATCAATGACAAAACACATAAAAAACGAATGGACAAGAACTGTCATATCCCTGACTTTGTACAGGCAATTTCAAATGTACAAAATGGTGGATTCAACCTGGTTTTATAGCGCTAAACCTCTCACTTTGTTGAGTCTCATCAAATTCCGTTATATTTACAATGATGCGTGAACTAAACAGACATAATAAATAGAATAGTCAAAATATGGGTACAGCTGTCATCATCGTGTAACAATTTTAAAAGGAACAATTTAACAGAACACGAAAAAAATAAACTTTTTTGCATTCTTTTAACTACATGAAAACGTTTGACCCTCCTGAATATCATTGATTCAATCTTCATAATATGTTGCTTATAATTCTATCAACATGTAATATAACTCAAAGGACATTAAATTAAGGTATTTTGAAAAAAAAACATACACAGAGACATGCATTGGGGACAAAAAAAGCAACCGATAGAAGGATATCCTGATACTTGTTTTAATAAGCTCAACACCTTTGCGGAAACAGTGTCAATATTTTTTGTCATAAATGCAATGTACTATAATATTGAAAAAATATTTTTAAACAGTAGTTCCATAATAATCCCAAATCAGCATTATGATTGCTTTTTAAATACACATTTTGTATATCAGAAAACCCCTTTAATATAATAAAATTGCATATAATAAAACAAAACCATGAGACAGTATATCATATAGTGCAAATATTATTAAGTTAAACAAAATATTCATTTAAAGTGAAGATTCCAACACCAAAATTAAATCATTGAAATGAATACAGCCTTGGACTAAAAGTATTTCCAAAATGTCAAAATTTCTTATACATTAAATACAAAACCAGATTTTAAAAGTAACAAATTTAGCTCTTGCTTCATTATTATGCATATGTTTTTTTATAACAAAACGGCTTGTTTTTATTATAAAACTTATATACATATACTTTTTTCTCAACAAAAATCTATAATTAGTTCAAATTTAGGAGAAGTTTCCAATTTTTTAATTGCTTGATAAGCAAACATTTCGCCGATATGTTTTCCGTATGCAGCGTGACCTTTTTCGTAAAAATCAGGTGATCGCAATTCGCAAGAACGAATGGAAAACTTGACGTTAAATCGCTCCGTCATCAAAATAAACTTCATCTTATTGTACCTGTAATACACGTGCTTACCTGAATATCCATGCTTCTTTGTTGTTTGTTTACAAACGGGTTACAATCGTTAAACTTCGGATTGAAAACCCGACCATTAATTAGTTGCCATATTTTCACAAAAACACTGACCGATTGATTATTTTTTTGACGATTATATAAAATTTATGCGACAAAAAAGATAAAATCGTGCACAGTGTATAAATAGTGAATTATCGGACTGTATATGTTATATACATGCTTAATATCCATGATTCTTTGTTGATTGTTTACTATAAGGTGACAATCGGTAAACTACGGCTTCAAAAAACGACAATTTATGAGCGCCCACAATTTCAATTCACAACAGACAGAGAGAGAAAAAAAATACGATTATGTATAATATGAGCAACACAACGGGTGCTACATGTGGAGTAGGGTCTGCTTACACTTCCGGAGCACCTGAGATCACCCTTAGTTTTTGGTGGGGTTCGTGTTGCTTATTCTTTAGTTTTCTATGTTGTGTCATGTGTACTATTGTTTGTCTACTTGTCTTTTTAATTTTAAGCCATGGCCTTGTCAGTTTGTTTTCGATTTATGAGTTTTACTGTCCTTCTGGTATCTTTCGTCCCTCTTTTATACGATATTTATGCGTAAAAAAAGATAAAATCGTGCACAGAAGACTAAGTTTATGATATATACATGCATTGGTTCAAGAATTGGATGAACATCATTTTTCACCAGTCACTCGTTTCATATGACTTATAATCCAATGAAAAAAATATCATAAGCCCAATTCTATGAAATACATTTCTTTTCTAAATAAATTTTCCGGAAATAGTCTAAAAATATTTTTCATCGGAAATTTAAATATGAAACTCAAAATTATCGACAAGGAAATCTTAGGAGGGGTGTTTGTGAAATACATCCCGCTATTGTGTTATTGTGCAATGGTCAGTGTCAAATTATTGTCTTTTATGTTTGCCTATGTACTTTGTCTGTATGCCACTTATGTATTCCCCATTATGTATGTTTTTTTTTGCTCACACGTTATTGTCAATATAACTGTTTTCAATGCGATGTTTTTGAAAGTATGTATAGGTCTTTACATTTCGTGCAATACATTATTTGGTGTTAACAGCTATTACAAAATAAATTAAATACTTTTATCACCCTTTATCGGTTTTTTTCTCAGCCGCCCCGTGTCAATTACATGCACTGCCTCGAATGCGGTGTTCTGCACGGTTAATATGGTTATAATTGTTGCTATAAGCTTACCTGTGTATGTCGATCCTTTAGCTTCAACGCAGTTTCTCAATAAACTTGTAACTGTAAATATTATTCCGAAAAATAACACTGTGTTCATTCTGTTCTTTAAAGCTTCAATTTCGAAATAGATTACGAATATTCTTGTCCTGCGTCTGTCACCTTTACTGTTTTACGAGAGTGAGTACGTGGGTTTATATTCCACGAATTGAAGATAACAGACTTTTATGTTTTCTACCTGTTATATTGAAACATACTAATTGTGGAGACAGTATAATTTATTATATCACATGAGCAAAGAATTTAACAGGAAAAGATTTAATTTTAGTAACACAGTATGCTAGTGACCAAATACGATTTCAATAAGGTCAGTAAATTCTAGATAAGGACGAGAGTGACTAAGACTAGAGGCTCTAAAGATCCTGTGTCGCCCACCTTGGTCTATGTGCATATTCAACAACGGACACTTTCCAACATTGTTGAGAAATAGAATTCATTAAAAAAGTCAGTTAAAATGGTCTTGTATTGTTTATCATTCTGGTACCTTTGATAACTATTATCATTAAGTCTATTTAGTTTCTTTCTTTTTACTTAAATTTTGCTCACTTTTTTTTTTTTCTAAATTAAACAAAATCTATTTAGATATTTCGTGGAAGGGCAGACTTTTATGATTGTTAAATTTAAACTGGATATCAGCCTGTTAAAGGTCGAAATTTCTATACGCGGATTTGTGTACTGCGCTCGCCACCTTTACTCTGTGATCACGGAACGTGTGGTTTTATTCCACTACGACTGACCTTTAAGATTTCTTCCTGTCATATTGATATGTATACTGAGGATTGGAAATACTTCATTTTCAGATATATGATTTTCCTGACCAGTTGATTATTCTTTACTAATCTATGTTTGTTTGTTAGATCTCAATTCTTCATGATTCGAAATTAAATTATGACGTCAAATGTACTCGTTTTCCTATGAGTTTCCTATTGAGATGTCAAGAAAAAAGGCAACAATGTTTGATGACTTTCCTTATTCGCAGATTTGTGAAAGAAAGATTAACTTTGTCTCAATATCTTTTTAAAGGATGAAATTAGGTGAAATTAAAAAAAAAAATCTTGAATCTAAAATTGATACTATTTATAAGTCAGAAGAACATTAATTAAGTAAATCAAAACAAGTTTAAATTATTGATTGGTTATGAGGCTCCAATCGATATGTTTTCTAATTATTCTTAAATGCAGGGAAAAGGCTTTTTGAACCAAAACATGTTTTCGGAGGTGCCGTCTTTTTCAAAAAGTCTACAACAAGCGTCTTAGTGGTTTTTTTAGTTGAAAAGAAAAATTATTGAATCGTCAAAACTATTTGCTGCTACAACTTATTATGTTACTCAACCGGAGGGACAGTAGCAAAATGAATGATTTTTGTGTTTGCCAAGTGAATATGTTTTTACCATGTATGGAGAGGATTAAAGACGATAAAACAAAATCCGCCTTAAACAGATAAAAGAAAAACAGTACAATTTGAAGAATAAAGGCGAAATCTCTAAACTTAAACATTAACTTTTGAAGTATTCTTGCTTTAGTTGATGAGGTCTTGCAGTCATAGCTGAATGCTGATATTTCAGTCTTTTCTACAAACTCGACCCGGTATTAATATTCTGACGAAAGTTGTAGTTTTGAAGAAAAAAAATTAGTGCCGCCGCCAACATGAGTCAAAAAATTCTTGTCTTAGTTGACAAACCCCGTGTGTATGCAATCCTTTTTACTATTTTTTTACTGTGGCTCACGTTGACAAAGGACTTTAATTCCAAAAATCAAGTCTTAGATTTTTCTATCTTTTGACGTATATAAAAGAACTTTAAGCAACAAGAAATCAGGTTTTCTGCTTAAATAAAAGACAAAGTATACATGAACTTCTGACGAACCACCAGGTATATGCAAATCTATTCCGATGCAAAGTTCGTTCATGTTCACATAAAAAAAAAACGATATGTCTATCTATTAATGTTTTTGCACTTGTTGTTATGCTGATTAATATTAGAGAAATATATCCCTTGAAATTTCTCTTGGGAGTAAAGGTATGACAAAATCAAATATACATCATGCAGAATAATGTCAGTTATGGTAATTTTAAGTGTTTGTTCTTCATTATAAATATCTTGCTACTTATGAAGTAACTGTTTTACTGTTTCGATGTAAAATAGTATCAAATAAACTCATCATAGATACCAGGACTAAATTTAGTATATATGACAGACGCGCGTTTCGTCTACAAAAGACTCATCAGTGACGCTCGAATCCAAAATAGTTAAAAATGCCAAATAAAGTACGAAGTTGAAGAGCATTGAGATCCAAAATTCCTAAAAGTTTTGCCAAATACAGCTAAGGTAATCTATGCCTTCAACATTCATCTTCCAGATATCACAACAGAATTCTAGACCAAACAAATCATGTATTCCACATCATGTATTAAATAATTTATTATAAATCTGTTTTATATATTTTTCTATTTATCTTTACATCATTTATGGCAATTCATGAATTATGTCATTTATGACAAAACATTTATTAAATTTATGTATCACTAATTTTATCTATATTATTTCTCACAATTTTTGTTATCAAAATATATATCACAAGCCATGTTTATCATTGATCACAAGTTTTGAATTATAATATATATTCTAAATCATCTTTTAATTCATTCATCACAAATTTTCTATTATTTTATTTTTAACAAATCATGTTTCATTTCATGGATCACAAATTTTGTATTTAATATCCAGTGTCACACATCTTATTTTAATACGGTTTGTTCATTTTAAATCACATTTTATTTTTTCTTGATAGTTTATTCTTATTCTCGATCCTTTTGTCTTATCTATTTTCTGACGTACTCGTACTCGTTGCTGACGTATCCAGATACAGCAGTTTGCTTTCCGTTTGAATGTATGTTGTTAAGCGTCAGGGTTGAATCCCGAATGGAAGACTTCCTGAAATATTGATAGACAAAATCATTAAATTACTTAATCATTCAGAGTATAAATGCATGCACATGCATATTTCAACTTGCAATTTGTTCTTTTATTGTCATCTTTTCAACAATTATATTTTAGATTCTTTTTTGGGGGGGGGGGGGGGGAAATGTTAAAAGTATACATCGGTATAAACTGAAAATACGAATTCAATGCAAACGTTTCTAGGTGTAAGAATGATTTTCAAAAGAGCTTAGCATGCTACCGGCATAGAGAAGTACAATAAGAAAAGTTAAGATATATATGATTTGTCTTCTGGAATGTTTTTAATAATCATAATGTAATACTATTTTAAGATAATTAATTTGTATATTTTTATAAATTAGATTCGTTTAGGGATAGTCACATGTTAAACTATATTTTCGTAGGTAGAGAAGAATAGCATATTGCACGGTTATATTTTAAATATCTAAAAACCGATATACTTTGTGACGTCCTCAGTCAATATACTTCTTTCATGTCAATATATCCTTGTATTGACCTCATATAAAGGCTATATTTGTATATTATTCAATGGAATAATAGATTTTATACAATCTGCCTTTTTCATTGCAAAATATGTCATTACTAATGCTTCCTATTAACTATCTTACCTTTTTGTCAGACTTTTTATCACTATCAAAATAACAATCACTAAAATAACTGCTCCAACGAGACCCCCAAATGCACTTCCTATATATAAGGCAATACTATTCTGTTCTTCCATGTTTCCTGAAATGTGTAGTTTGTATCTTTATCTTTTAAATAAAAGAAATACGTAAATACCTCTTCAAATGAAATTGAAAATGAAAACGGAGAATGTGTAAAAGACACAACGACGCGACCAAAGAGAAGAAAACAGCCGACGGGTAATAACACAAATCTGCAAATTTCAAGACATATTTGCAATTTATTAGTTATACTGTGTATTTATATAAAGAATAATCAGTAATTTAATGCATTATCCAAAATGTTTCAACAAATACCAAATATTTATATTTTTCAGAATCACATTTTTTTTTTAAATTATGTTTCATTGATTTTTTTTAATGCACAAAACTGTGTTTTATCATGAACAATTTAAGCAAAGTTGGGCAATTATTAACGACTCATGGTGATCTATACTTTTTATTATATTAAAAAAAAGCATAGTAAAATCTTCATTTTGACAAAGTAACAAAATATTCTATCAGAGGAAACATATACCAATGATCTGTCTTCATATGTTGACACTTGTGACAAAATGGAGATCTAGATATAGTAAGATGTGGTATGAGGGTCAAGTAGACAACTCTCTATTCAAGTAACAATATGTAAAAGTAAATCATTATTATCTAGTTCAATATTGAAGATTTCAATGTGTATCCTTTAGCAGTCATGGTAATTGTGTATTGGAAAACGGCTTTTGTCATTTTCTTTTTCAAAAACTTTCTATAAATGGTTTTCAATTGGTAATGTATTGTTACGGATCATAAAAAAATTGAGGTCCAGTTCAATATTGATGAACTTTTATCGTTCGAGAATAATCAAGCTTGAGCTAAGAATACAAAAGGTACAGTCAGGTCTTTTTAAAGATTTTCACTATTGCTGTCCAGAAGTTATTGTACTTAACAAATCAAAAATGGTACCTTTCCGTACAAATACTGAATTACCGTTCTTATGATGCTTTCAAAATTCTGTTGACAAATGATTGTCCAGTTTTAGTGCGATAACTTTCAATTTTGTCTTTCGGAATTTATGGTCCTTGATACATCAGAAAATAGGCAATTGAAAAAGACTTGATTAAAGCACTTTTTAATATACATCAAACCCAATTTTGCTGTCAAATTGACAGCTCATTCCATTAAGTTTTGTCATATAGAGAAAAGTATGAAATTGTATACCTTTCTCATGGATGCGATTGAAATCAAGTCTACTTACTCGCTTTATTTGGACACGTGCTCTGTAAAAAAGTACATAAAAACAAATATTTTTTCTGGCGATAACATAATAAGTTTTCGAACATATTTATATATAAAATAAAAAAAAACCAAAAAAAAACCAAAAAAAAACCAACCCAGAAACCTCATAAGACAAAAAGAATCTGGTCAAAATTTACCACAATAGTAAAATCATAAGCAACTGTAACATATACATTTTGAGTGGTCTAGATATATAAATCAAGGCGTTGTTTCTTTTTGATTTATGGTATTGTTATTTTATTTTTTGTATTTACTTTCAAAATAAACATATTAAATTTTTTGCTCTTATGATTGTATCATTTTTTTATATATATTTTTTAGAGTGTGCTAGAGATTTTAGTTCAGGAATTGACTTTGTTTTAATCTTAATTTTGTGTTTTTTTCAGTTTAGATTTTGCCTGAAATTCATAATATGTAAAGAATTAAATGATACTGTCGGTCTTTAAATGAAAAAAATATTTATTCGCTGATTTCGCTGATTTATTTTTTGTTCAAGAATTAGCTTCAAATCACATTGCAAATACCAAACTACTGTAGGTTAGCCTCGATTATAAACCAAAGGAATGGTACTAAATTATTTTTTTCTTTTTGTCGAATAAATAAATTTTTTAACGTAGTTCATTTATATATATATCTTTTTTGTTTTTGGTATATCCCTTGATTAAACAATGTTGACAAGCTTACATTGATTAAGTGTCTCATATAATTCTATTTCAACTTACAAGTTCTTCACATTCAAATGTTGTGCTATTACAACTGTAACATAAAGAGTCATAGATAAGCATGCTGAGTTGATCTGTAAAGTCTTTCCCATTATTTGATATTGAAATGTGGAAACCTGTTGCCAAAACCTCAATGTCTATGGAACGCTTACTTCTGGCAGCTGGTAATTCACATAACATGAAGAACGAACTTTTATAGGTTCCAGAATTAATAAAGCTTTCGCCTTCAATGGTGACTGTTGTATTTTCACTTTTTTTAACCTATAATAGATTGTATTATCCTTTATCATATTGTAATCCTTATACGGGACAAAACTATACACAAACGTTGTAGACCTTCATCTTAAAGTAATCTAAGAAAAAAATTACTTATTCTGTTACATGTTATATTTCATAACTGTATCAATTTTAATCTAATCAATCGTGCTCATAAGTTCTTGTGTTTGATTTAAACATACTAACTTGAAACTATAAGAAAGTATTTGTCAAACTATGTTCTATGCAAATTTTATAATTTGAAATTGATATTTAGGAAGTTCCAAAATTACGCCCGAACAAACATTAAATTTGAATATATAATAGCGGTAAATGTATAGGCAACAGAATTTATTATTTTATTTGTATCAATAACAACTTAGTTTGAAAAGGTTGTATCTCTATCTTTGTTCTCTTCATACACATATATATTAATGTCCTCGACGAGGATGCATTGGATTCATTGTGGTTGCATTTACGATTGCTCTCAATTCCATTTCGTTTGTTTATGCTTTGGGCTATGCTATATTACCTGACTATCTATATAAATTGAACAATACTCCAAAGGAGTAGGTTCGGTAAGACCTCTTTTTGGCCCCAAAATATAGCAGTTTTACAAAATTGTTAAAATGTAAACCTTTAGTTATTTATAGGACAGTAGAATGCTTCTGCTAAATAAATATGGGCTGTTTTTGACAATACAATGCACATATATCCGGTACTAGCACCATTAAGTCATGCTAAATTACTGAAATCCTCATAATTCTAGCATTTTAGTTAAATTTTAGACGGTTTCCGTGTAAAACGAAAGTGGCCGCATTCGTGTTCATCCCTAATATTGAAATGTAAGTTGTATTTTATGATAATGCATAACATATATAAAGGTTGAGGATGAACACGGATGCGGCCACTTTCATTTTTACCAAAAACCATCTGAAAAGTGACATTTTAGGTAGATTTTTCATATTTGAGCTTGAATCGGATCGTTTTTAATGACTAAATCTGTTAAAATCTTTCACATAAACTAATTAATTCAAATAAAATAGACACTTAAATGTTTAAAAAGTGGTCAAAATCTTTCGTCAGATGAACCTGAAATTTGAGGCCAAAATCGGTCCTTAGCGGACCTACTCCTTTTGTTTCAATCAATAATACATCCATTTGTAGAAAAATCGTAAACTGAAGTCAATCGTTATTTGTCAGAATAAATATTTAGTTAATTGTAGATATCGTACATATTCCGACTTTGCTTATGCTTCTTTTACTTACAGAAAAAGGAACAAATTTGCAGGACAGACTATTTCTGAAGAAATCATATCCTGGTATGATAAACTTCCTGCATGCTTTCTGTGAACTGTCACATTCTCCTTCAAATGCTTCCTTTTCTAAGAGGGGAGGATTATTTTTGTCAGTAGAACAATCATCACCCGAATAACTTGTATAACAATGACATTCGCCTACAACAAATAAAAACTTTAATGCGATTCATGCATCAAGCAAAATATTACTCAAGACTAAGAACAAAAAAACATAATGTTATAAGTATCTTGTTTTATGCCTTTTAACACTATATAATAAGGTTACCTTCTGAACATATTCCGTGACCAGAACAGTTTCCCGGACAAGTTGTCTCCTCAATGATTGAAAGTATAGATTTTTCAGCACCAGTCGAATTTGTACTGTTTGTTAAACTGAAAATTTCTGTCCTTATTGCTTCTTGTTTACAGGCACTGGCAAAGTTATCAATGGTTGCCCTTAGCCAGATGTCACTTCCTGAAGACTAAAAATGAAGCAGATTGTTATGTTTTATTATTATTACTTCTTTAATACCACTTTAGTTTAGTATTACGTGTTTGTGAACTCATTCATATTGAATATGTTCTGTTTTAAAATTACAAACATTACTGAATCGAATATTTGCGTTCAATCGTTTGTTTTTGAGTTTTCGCAATTATTATGATCGGACTATATTATGTTTTGATACGATAGATACGTTTTGAGTATTTTTTTTATAGTTATTCTGTTATACAGAATAATTATACATGTGTAAGTATTATAGCGAAATAAACAAAATTCAAGCTGATTTGAGAAAAATATACCTATTTTATTAATTTCCGCTCCACCCAAAAACGTTTGCATGATCCTTCTCCCCAAACAGCATGATAGGGAATAACCAGGGTCAGGTCTATTATTCCACCCAATACCACGTGAGGCTAATTGTTGTCCCTTGTAGGAACGTCGACGACGTCAGTTGAAAATTAACTATCTATTAAAGGATAGTATATAGAATAGAAGATGACTGCAAATGAGACAACTCTCCACAAAAGACCAAAAATGACACACAGTTCAACAAATGTAATGTTTTGTGTGCAATATCGCCAGTGATAAATATTCAACCTTTCAAAGTATAAATTTCTGCCCTTCCTCCTATGATTATTCCCCCGGAAAATCGATCGGAAAATTGTTAAAGGTTGACAAAAGATATTAAATAGATATAAAAAGATGTAGTATGAGTGCCAATAAGACAACTCTCCATCCAAGTAACAATTTATAAAAATAAATCATTATACTAGTCGGTCAAAGTACGGTCTTTAGTACGAAGCTTTAACTAACACCGAACAGCAAGATGGAATAAGCTCTATTTAAACATTTGTACAATTAGATGAGGAGTAAAAATTTTTTTCAAAGTTTCAATCTGGATTTACTGTTCATCAGATAATCGAAATACATCATGAAATTATTAGTTGGGTAGTGGGAGGGATGTAAGGTTTGTTTTTTGTGATGTATCTAGAGAACACTTTTTGTGCAAACTCTAATCACCCTGTGAAGTATAACCAATAGTTCTTATTCATTTGCCCTTGGTACAATGACGTAACACAGATCCTACTTGATTCCATTTACTCCAAAGGTGATAATGTTAACCTACATATTGAATTATAACTTTTTGGAAACAGATTATTTCATATGATATGCATATTGCTATTTTCAAACCTGTTCAGGAATATATCAGTGACACTTACAATGTAACTTGTTGTTTAAGAAAAATTCTACACTTCTCCACTTCAACATTAATTCATTTATTCCACTAAGCAAGCTTAGTGTCTCTTTCAAGCCATATATATATATTTCTAATGACTTATAAAGGATATTTGCATGTTTCAAGGAACTTAAATAAACGATTAGTAATTGCCTATATACTATAATACATACTTGACATTTGATAAGTAACACTGTAAACATATATGTGCTCATGTGTGCTCATGCCTGTTCCATTATATTACATTGTTTTAAATACAGTTGTTAATAATTGAGTTAAACCTTGTACATACAATATGGAGAGAGCTTATGTTTAAAATAAGAAAAAATAAAACAGCAAGCTATAAAGGGCCCCAAAACATTGCTAGTGTGAAACCATTCAAACAAGAAAACCAACGGTATAATCTATATAAATAAACAATAACCGAGAAGCACTTATTAACCACATCAACAAACGACAACTACTGAACATCAGATTCCTGACTTAGAACCGGTGCAAACAATTGCATCGGGTTAAAAAGGTGTTTAATGGTACCAAATCATCTCCCTTATCTGAAACAATAGTGTAACATCACACCATATGAAGTCCAATAAAAGAAAGAAGAGAAAGATACAACAGGGACATTCAAACTCATAAATCAAAAATAATCTGACAACGTCATGGCTAAAATTGATGCTTAATAGCTTATAGATGCACTGGTTTTTAATGGCCAATTTTAAAACCCTTTCATTTCAACATAACACACAAATGGTAGAACATATTGGAAAGACTTCGATAAGACAGCAATAAATTGACATACATAAATTATCTGAGAAATGTATATCTCAAGGTTACGAAATCATTTTTAATCGAAGCTGATAGCACCTTTATTTTTGGAACATTTTGAATGTTATATATTATTGTTTATTTCAGTACATTATTTCTTAGGAAGAGTAACAGCTTTTCTAAAAAGATTGTTATAAGACAAATATTAGCTTTTCTAAGCAGCTTGTAATTGTACAATTAGTAATCTTGAAATAAGATAGGTGTTAGCTTTTTTAACAATATCTGAAGAAAAATCCGTCCCAATGCTGATGATGTTGAATATTATCAACTTAAGATTTGCATTGCGTATTGTGCCATTATCAAGTCTGATCTTATGACATCAAGAATTCAAATCAATGAACGGATTTGCGCTTCCATAAAATGTTGGCGTACATATCGACGCAAATGTGAGTGGCTAATTACACAAGTAGACCCTTTTCCAAGCATATACAGAAAGGAATCTGGTTTTATCTGAAAGATTGAAAAGAAATCTTGACATCTGCTTCTCCGTATACCACTTTTAATGTTGATAAGAATATGAAGAATGTGGCAAATAACAATATCTTCAATTTCTTCGATACATTTGCAATCCACCGGATGTTCAAGTTAAATAAGCCAACAAATGAAGATGTCATGATTAAAATCATGCAACACACTCTAGTTCTCGTGGCAGTCTGAACTGCCCCCATTCAATCCGATATACACATTTTGAAGAAGAAAAAAAATCGTACAGAATTAATGTTCTCATCATTAGTTATTGACACTGGATGTTAAAGAACCACATAATCAATTATTATAACTTTAAAATCATACAAAATCACATGTTGATCGAATCGACTTTGGACGTCATGTGGTGCCACATATACTTGTATAGCATGCAAGTAACTTTCATGCACTATATGAGAGAAAAACAAATAAACGCATAAATAAATAAGATTCTATTTTAAAGATTGATGAAAATTTCAAAAAATAAATATAATTGAAGGTTCTTGTCAACCTGCACTGCAAAAAAAAAAAAATAAACTCTTTTTTATTATAATTTAGAAAATATCACCGAACAAGAAAATGTCCGTGGTAAACGGATGCTCAACTCCACTATCATTTTCTATATTCAGTCTGTGAATAGGATCAACACTCTAATTTGACATAACAATTAAAATTATTATATCATAGAAACATGTGTACTAAGTGTCAAGTTGATGTAACTTCAACTTCATCAAAAACTACCTTTAACTTAAAGCGACACACACGATCAAACGGACGAACGGAAGAACAAACGAAAGTCCACACAAACCGATAAATATTTTACTCCTCTGCTATCGTAGGTGGAGAATAAAAAGATAAACCTGCAACTTTATCTGATCTGAGTTAGCCGATTATAATGTAACACTTACTTAGGTTAGTGTCAGAAAAAAGTCTAACAACTATTATTCAATGAGCACTTACTTTTATGTCAAGTATACAAGAGTCTACGTAGGAACTGCTTTCTACTGATGGAACATGTTCTGAACACGGACCAAAGGCTGGTGCACTCCGAAACTTTTCTGTACAATGGTTCTTGGCAGTTTCTTCAGTCCACCCATTCTGCCAAGTTTCTGTTGGTATCTAAAATGCATCAGCCTCATTTTTATTTTAATTAACAAATAAATGAAAAATAATTGTTGTAAAAACTTAGCATAAAGTCTTAACGACCACCATAAAATGTTTGTGGCTAAATATTACATGGTTTATTAAACAATATCATAAAGATGTTTTGCCACAAAGTGTCATACCTTGATTTCTTGACTATCAATAGTGAAGCTATTGCAAAATCCCTGAATTCGGTGAAACAATTTTCTATAGCTCATAAGATAAAATTGAGAATGGAAACGGGGAATGTGTCAAAGTTTCATCAATTCGACCATAGTACAACAAATAGCTCAAGACTACCAATGAATATTCAACACAGCGAGAAAAATCCCGCATTCGGAGGGGTGCTTTAGCTGGTCTTGAAACAAAAAAATGTAAACTGGTTCAGTGAAACAAGCAGTAAAAAAGTAAAACTTGGAGCTGCTATTCACTGATGATACCCCCGCCGAAATATTTTGGTTAACAGGAAGTTGTAGAGTGATGAATTTGAAAACCAATCTCATGGTAAAAGTGACTTATATAAACCTTGAAACTAAATTTCAGAAATCCTTGTAGTTCCTGAAAAATGTGACGAAAGTTTTCAACTTGGCTACCGTTTTTAAAATGATACAAGTGTTCGGTGAAAGGGATATTGTTGAGTAATAAATCTGAAAACGCATCAAACAGTATAGGGTTGTAATCTCAAATGAAAACTTCGAAGGTAATTTAATTGTATGGTTGACGAGTAAAACTGATTTTTATGTAATAAGGGGAGCAATCTCCAATAAAGAGTGACCGAATCACTTCGACTTAAACGGGATGAAGCTGCGCCATATCATGAACAATATTTGGAAAACACATCTTATTATTAACTGTCATGGTTTCTTTGGAATAAAAATATCCAGCAAAGTTCAAAATTTAAAACATGATCTTGAGCTGTGACCTTATTATCAATGTTCTTAAAATAAACCAAGGGGGCTTACATAACCATAAATAGTATTTAACTATGTGTAAATATAAATGCATTTAAAAACACTATACCAATACTTTTCATTTTCTTACAATTTCTAGACTTCCTTGTTCTTCAAACATTGTAAAAACTGGAGGTTTTTCATCTTCGTCACTTAATTCTGTGTCTCTATTTTCTCTTTTTAATTGATCTTCTGTCATTGTTTCTCGTTTATTTCGTAATACTTTATTTGTGCATGACGCTGTATAAACACTTGATTTGGTAGTTGCACTCCTACATGCTAGGGTTGCCTTGGTCCAGTCGCAGTTCAATAAAGGTTTAGCATGTGGGAATACGTCTTTCACCCTGCAGGTACAGTACTGTTGTCCATGATATACAGGAGCTTTCAATTTTCCGTCTGGACTGAATAACGTGTCCTCCTGAGTGCCACCTTTTACTCTTGAATTAGAAATAAACTACATTGCTTTCGTCATTTCCCGATTTGTGTAAATTTCAAAGTTTTAACAATCTTGATAACAATAAACTTTGGGGATTTTAAACTGCTCAACGATTTTGAAAGTTTGATATATAGACAATAACTGTTTAGTGTCTTTAAATATCAGCTGCATTTGTACGAGGCTAGGAAACAAGGTGTATGCGAGCTTTTAGCGAGCTACTATACCTGTGTCGAGCCGAGTACAAATACAGCTGATATTTAAAGACGCTGAACAGTTATTGTCTTTATCCTGCAATTAATTCTGTATATTATTTGTGTTTTGAAAGACACAAAAACACATGTTTTGCATTTATTTTCGATTTGAAATCCCTTGAGGCCCGTGTAGTAATACGATACAGTAATCACACATTCAGCTGAAAACGGGTTCTCAAGAAAAGAATCCCGAATGGTCAACAATAATACAACGCTCAAGGTAAATAATTATCTATTTTAACACAACAACTAATTTCAACAGTAAAAACAAATAACAAAACATTGTCCAATTTGAAACAGGAGTGTGCGAATTGTCCTACGCTTCAGAATCGACATTCACTAAACAGTCATGCTGAAATTGACATGGTTGTTTTTAATACACAATCATACACATTCACGTTTTGAAATTGATAGTTGAACTTGTCATCGTAAAAAAGACTGCTGTTCATGTGTGTATGTTATCAGAAAATTGGTGTGATTCTTATTGCTTTAAAGAAACGAACAGAACGTTTAAAAGTAATCGTAAATTCGCAATTAGTACGTTATTTGAATGCAACTGCAATACACATTTTGAGATCACGCAGGTTCATATAATACTTAGTTCGGCAGTGGGCGGAGCTTTAAAGCGATATCTGTATAGTATATAGATACAGCACATCAATATCTGTAGGGCTGTATCTGTATAGTAGAACACCCAATTGTAGGATAAAAGATAGTATGTGACAATCCACAAAACCGTCTTTGAATTTTTAAAGTTTTCATAAAATTAAAAAAGAAGGTATTAAAATTGTTTCGGAATTTATTATTATAATGCATATTATTCATCATTCAGTCAACATTCCACAGTGGAAAAAAGGACACAAAAGGTAAAAGTACAAAACGACCAACCAAAGATCTTAGATATATTAAAATAAGTTCATAAGTGACGAATGAAGGAAATTTCTTATTGGCCAACCAATTCCTGACTGTGACCATTACATTAGTAGTGTCGATTCCAGCCGCTCTCCCTGATAATTCTGCTGCAGCAGTTTTATTGTTAAGAAAACACCCCTGTTTATGAAATCAGTATGCGAAGGTATAACGTATTAACTAAGATATGTTTACGCCACAGGATGAAGTTTTTTTGTTGGGAATTTGAAAAGTTGCAACCAACACCTTTGTGAAAGATTTGTGCTTGAAGTTGTCAATATCAAGAAAAGATCTGAGAGAGTATTTGTGTCTTTTGGTAATATCATTAAAGATAAGTTATTTTGAAAAAATGAAGGCTATCCCATATAAGATTAAAGCACTCATTGCAATGTGAGTTATTGAGTGACATATCATCAACAATATATCTGAAATTGAAATGAAAGAACGTAACCAGATGTTTATTCGCCAAACAAGTCGTGATACACAATTTATATATACATTTGAAAACGGTCTGCAAAATCAGTCCAACAAATCCAATAATATTTTTTGTCTAAAAAGTCCTACAATTTGATGAAGATGTCATTTACAGTGTATTTGTAGTATGAACAATTGTTGTTCTTCACAAGGTAAGTATTTTCCTTTTGATATATACAATTAATCTTAAACTAGATTCGGTTTACAGAAAGGAACACAATAAATGTTACATTGAAATGTTAATACATACTGCCATGATTGTGCAAAAGTCTTGATATCTGCTGGTAGATTTGCATTGCGTGGCGTAAAATCATCTTTGCGATTTCCGTTGTATTTACCACACAGTCCAGTAGTTAACCCTTTGTCGAGGGCTGACGGAATAATGTTAATTCCATGAATTCCATAGAAACTGGAAATTCTGCCGTGTGAAAAGGTTATCTTTGTTCCGGTTGGGAGAATTATCTAAACGACACTGACAAATTATATTTTCAATTTGACAAACATACTCGTTATCAAAAGCTACAAAAATCATATACAACCTGTTTCGATTGTTCAAACGTATGTAGGTTGCTTAGCATTTTGGAAGCATTTGCAGAACAAGTATTCATCGAAAAGCCAAAACAAGGATAAAAATGTTGGAATTAAAATATTTCCTTTTTCGATTATTTTTCAATAATTTAATTTGTAATGTATCACGTCTTCTGATTAGTTGAAAGTGTTTTGTCCAACAGCTTATATACATAATTTATGTAACCGCGACACCATTAACGTTTTTACATTATTTACTAATTTCTAGAATTATATTACAAGGAATATCTATATTGTTTTCCCTGTCTATTCGAAATAACATAAAACTGTGGTGCACACTTTTACCGCTACGCCGGTTATTCAGTGTGGACGACATTTTTTATGTAATTTTTTCATAGACAGATGAAATACTACTGTCGTTCCTTTAATACTAATTTTCTAGATATTACAAGGTATACATTATTTTTTCTAGCTGATGTGATAAAAGCATACATTTGAAGTTAATAATAACATTCATCTATTTATATGTATATGTTCATTATGTGTGCCTCTTTTTTTCCCCATGTAACCAATTTCTTTGGTATTTTGATGAACATATATAATGCAAATGTAACAACTGATAATCGTGAAAGGAAAACGATAGTCATAAATATTTAATGTTGATCAAATGTAACCTATGCTAAATAGATAAAAAAAAACACAAAAAAACATTTTGTACTGCATGACTAGAAGTATTTGTGCTAAAGATATTGATGAACCAATCTGGATAAAAATAAATGTATGAATACATCTATATATATAAAGTATTTCAAAACACCTAATATAAAATTGTTAGAAAAGGCAAATAACCTGAACACAGAAATCTTAAAACGAAAGCCAATGACGATCAATTCCATTGATACTAAACCATTGAAATGGAATATAAGACATGTTAAGCCTCTAAAAGTATATCATCATATCCTTCTAAAAAACCAATGATAATATAAGTCCGCGATTAATCGTTTCAAAGCAGGCGTCGACAACCCAAATTCTAATAAACATGTCTGTCCCGAGCTTAACCTAATCCGATAAATAGAAATGCATATTTTACTAAAACATGTCCACATCCGAGATGCAGAGCTGGTAGCAGCGAAAACTGTGATTTTTAAATTTAAAAAGAATTGAGAAAAAAGGCAAAAACTACTAAAAAACTTTGATTAATGATATGTGCTACCAGCAGATAAATTAAATGGATCTAAATATAACAGTAACACATTTTGCATCTGGAGACAAGAAAAAAAATCACATTCAGGAGAATTTTGGTGCGTGGTCAAAGAGACAATTTTAGGAAATGCCATTCTACAAGTCAACAGTCAAAGTTACGTCTTCTGTAAACCAAAACGAACTGGCACAACATTTTATCAAGCTTTAATGTTTTGTTGTATGTGAGGATGGTTTCTTGTTTGGATTGACAGTTTCATTGTTACTTTCATTTGGTTTTTGTAAAGTCTCTATTCTGTCCTCTTTTTGGTTTTCCCTTACATTATCCTTGTAATTCCAGTTCAATTTTTTTGTTACTCTACAGTTCGTCTGCATGTCTTTTTATCATTAAATACCATCTATATATTTAAATCAAAGTTTATTGTTTGTTGGATATAACTGCTAAATTATTATCATGAACCACTTTATATTCTGCTTGAATGGTATTTTTTCCTTTTTTTGGATCTCAATTGTTCGCAGAGGAGTTACTAAATATTGTTTTTGTAATTTCCTCTTTGTTTATTGAATGTCCTTGGTAATCTCTAAACCATTTCATACGATGTCTTCTCACGACTTCGTCCAAGTTAACTTCGATTAACCAAACGGACTAGGTATGTTTATATCTCATACAAATAATTTAATTGTCAAAACTAAAACCATTGCATAGAAATCACCTGTCAAAGAAGTGACGTACACAATAAACTCAATTCTTTAATGCTTCTATTCATCACCATTAATCATATGCGTACACTACAAATTATTATTATATCGGTACTATATGCTAAATGCATTTTTGGATATCATAAATGTCAACCTCTCTTATACTGTACCAATAATTAATTTTCAAAATAAGTACTTATAATCAGTAAGGACACTTTTACATTAAAAAAGGAATACACTTGTGTAAATTGCCTCATTGCACTACTTTATGTCTGGTTTTTGCCTTTTCTGTATGGGGTCAATTGCAAAAACAAGTTCATGTACTGAAACATATGGACCTTCCGAATTATCTTGGGTATATGAGGGTATATATTGAGTTTCAAAGTAAATTGTCAATACCTAACTCGTTTATCAAGCAGTTAATGTAATGAGTTTTACACACAAAAACGAAGTTAATTAGGGCTTTATCTGCGGGTCAACAACATATTTGTCATGGAGGTAAGATAAATGTTTTGCAACATTTGGGTCTTTAAAGAATGACGTAGCATGGGTATTGATAGACCCATTCAGTTTCTTTATTCTGATTTGTATCACCGACCTCACCGCCTTAATTCACTCGGAAAGTGTGTCTACGCCTTCCTCCTCGCGTTTTGTAAGCCCACTGCCAGGCATAATCCTCGACTGAATCCATCAAAATTTTACAGTGCGGACTGGTTTGAAAAGTTTGTGACTTGTAATATTCAAAATTATAGTAATAAGTTTGTATTGGTTTGAATGAGGGTTTGTAACCATATATTAAACAGAGAATGAAATTTTGAAAGGGGTAATGAATACAGTTTGGTGCGAATGTAATGAATACCTAACGGCTTTTGAATAAATGGCAGCAAGTCATGAAAAGAGACATCATGCAAAGTAGGTGATGTATACTGAGTGTCAATGGAAACGCAACACTTGGTTTTTCGAAAATAAAATTTATATTAGAAATGGTAATGTTTCAAAATAAATTGTTCTGAAAATTACAATTTTAACAATAGATCGATATTAAACAAAAATGTTTCATATCATCTTTCGTGCGCAATAGTTTAACGAAACATCCAATGTCGAATCATCAACTCACAGTCCTAACAAAAAATGTTACAACTCAAGCTGAATTTATGTAACCACCACTGACGGTTTTTTGTACATAATGAATGATTTTTGGTCTACAGAATTCGATGTTGACACCAGACGGCCGTTTAGATGCCACTAAGGAAAGACTGGTGTTCTTTAACAATTTCTGGGCAAATAGTATTTTACTGAAATTGCTCCAAAGGTTTTACTGTGACCACTATTGAACTCTCGTGACCTTTGAACAGCCATTAGAGTCGATATCAGATATGCTAAAGACCAAATGTATCGGTCTTGCTGAGCATTTCTTGCTTTTTGTATCCTGGGATGTGGATTATCATTAAATGATCCATTTTGGTTGAATTTGTGATTGATTTGGGTTATTGTTTGGGCTTCAACTTCAGTCTTCTCGTAATTGTATGCTTTGAAAGGCTTCATTGGATTATGCCCAAAACTGTATGTCGCTGGTTGTCAGAAAGTCCTGGAATTTACTCAGATGTTTATTGCAGTTTCTTAACAATAAGGGCGGGAAAATTCATGACATAAGTCAAGCTTTAAATGACAAAATCGTGAAAATGGTGCGTATGTTGAAAAGCGGTGAACTCGGTTTATGTCCGTTCAAAACAACTCTTTACTACGCATTTGTTCCAAACATCACTCAACCGTAAAATTGTCTACAATTGTCTTAAAAGTAATTTTCAACCAACTATATACCAAGCTCTAATATAAATAAAAAAAAAATTATAAGATTTTTTTTTAATAACAAAAGTGTTGCGTTTTCATTGGCACTCAGTATATAATGACGATGACCACGACTGCGTCTACGTCGAGGAGTAGAGTTGAACATATTCATCACATTTACCGAGATACACGAAGGACTAGATAAATACATATAACCTCAATTTTGTCATTGCAACCATATGGTGTCGCAGTTCCCAATTTTTTAATCCAGTAGTTCTCTTTTTGTCTACGAAGAGGCGTTGCAGGATTAGGATTTTTAGTGCTATGGTAAATTTATATGGTATATCATAAAAGACTTCAAATAAATTGAGTGCTGCACTATTGTAACCAAGACGATTAAAGATAATAGCTAGGTTTCAATTTGTAGTACAAAAACTATTAGATAAATTTCGAAGTTAGATATTATAAATACAGTCGACTCTCGTTATCTCGAAGTCAGCCGGACCAGAGAAATATTTCGAGATACACGTAGTTCGACTCAAACGAAAACCGGAAGTTTGACAGAACAAGGGACACAACTCTTGCTTAGCTTGGTAAAGCTAAAATAAATCCGGGTGAATATGGGAAGGGGATCGGTATTCTGATATCAGATCGATGTACTTGTAGGTCAAGGTCTTTCATTAACATAATAACATTACTTAATATTCAATTGTTTCAGTTATAACCTTTTCCCATGGCTTTTATCCGAGAGAATAATTTCCAATCGATAGTTCCGTTATTCAGGTCAGTTATAGTTGACAAAATTGTTTATTCTCGGATACAAGAAACTTTAGAAAATTTAGATTCCTCTTCATTTTGTTTTATCTCACTCTTTCTTTTCAAAAGAAAATACAACAAGATTAAAGACGCCGATTGAGTAGTTTTTAGGTGATCATCAACGGAAGTTTTAATCCTTACTTTATACACACCCAAGCTCATTAGTGTAAATTACTATTAATTGTTTTGTAAACATTTTAAATACTTTTTCAAGAACATTAACAATGCATCACTAATTATTTATAAAAAATCTTAGGTAAACACGCATGGAAATAGCATGTCATAAATCAATACAGTGGTCAGTGACTGGAAATTTAATTACACGTGTATTGTCAGATTAACTCTTCAATCCATTTAACTGCCGGAGGTCATGTTTTGACATATGTGTATTAGTTCGAGATAAATAATGAATTTTTAATGCTTTTGTTAACCTTGGGATCGTAAATTTAGTTCGACTCAACCGAAATTTCGACTCATCCAATTTCGAGTCATCAGGAGTTGCATTACATACATTTATATGGAACAAAGTTCGGGACCACGTGCAAACTTCGACTCATCCGAAATTTCGAGTCAACCGAGTTCGAGACAACGAGAGTTAACTGTAGTTATCAAAGGTACCAGGATTAACATTTAATACACCAGACGCGCGTTTCGTCTACATAAGACTCATAAGTGACGCTAAGATCAAAATAGTTATACATCCAAACAAATACAAAGTTGAAGAGCATTAAGGACCCAAATTTCCAAAAAGTTGTGTCAAATACGGCTAAAAAATTAAGTTTGTTTTAAAAAAGAAAGGATTTTCATTATACCAGGCATGGATTACCTATGCCTGGGATAAGAAAATCCTTCTCTTTTTTTTTTAATCATAGTTTTGAAAACAGGAAAGTTATAAAAATGACCACATAATTGATGAACATAGCCGCCATCAAACCGTACACAGTATCTACTTATTATAATTGCATATCAATGTTAACAAGACAGCTGATTATTTTTGATAATAACAATGATCACCAACAGATCTCTCAGTATAGTATACATAAATTATACCATATTATATCTATCGTTTTACAACTATTCCTAGTGAAGTGCTATGCTAGTTTAAATCGTATCGTAAATAATCGGCACACTTACCGTGTATGAATTTCCACTTTCAGTTACTATTAATTTTTGATCATCGCACAATCTATTTATAACGTAACGGTTAACTCTTCTTTTGCTTTTATACGTTGTTTCACAAAAATTCGCCACAAATAAACTGTGTCCACTTCTTGCAGCTACTCCACAATTGCAAAGTATTGTATTGTAACATTTTTTGTAATATGCATTTATCTGAAATTAGGAAACATATATTTTAACACAGTTAATTGGACATTAGCTTTATTTCAGAAACAAATAACATACAATTCATTAAATGATAAAACCGGAATTTTGAAACAGTATTTTAACGAAAGCAGTCGTTTTTTCCAAATGTTCAAAACATCTCTCTGATGAATTACGTAATGTAATTATTCAAACATCATTTGACCCCAAACTCATGTAACCTTCAATTATTTTTTAAGCCGGTAATCGGTTACGCATGTATACGGTGTTTGAAGGAAACGTTTTTCAATATTGAGAGAGAACAATAGCTGAATAATTTGGTTGACTGCTTCGATCTAGAGTAAAACATTCATGTCCTAGTAATCACGATAATAAACATATATTTTTATTCAAAGATGTGAAATCAAACAGATCTAGAACAATCGCCGGTTTAAGATTCCACGAGGATATTTTTTTTTTACTCACATTCATATTTATATAGGGTCATTCACCCTTTAAATTTATCATTAGGAGGTAATTTTCATATATTTATACATATTATTGAGACCATGAATTGTTAATTGTTTCTTACCTTTTGCAATTCTTTAAATGTTCTGAATTGTATATGAGAATATGAGTTTAATTGGTAAAAGTGAAGAAGACAGTATATGTCGCGTATTCTAATATGACGTTCTTCTTTAGCTTTGGGTACAAAGCCATGTTCTAATTCGAATAGAACATGGGCTGCACGTAATTGACGTCACAATTGAAATTGCAACGTCAGATGAATTTTGAACAAAGCCAGAGATCAACATGGACATTTTTGTTGGTGTTGCTCGCTACGAAATTAAATAAAAACATTCTAAAAGTAAGTTTAAATGTTTCTGTTCTTTTTTTATTGATAAACTGTTGATTTTTTCATAACGTTTTTGTTCATGAAATCAAAATGGCGACATTTCGAGCGTCTACTTTAGGTCCGCTTCGAAGTACAAAAGTTCAAAATATTCCTATTAGAATCGAAATAATTCTATCATGCCATGCTCTATGCTCATTTTAACATGGGTAGGCATTATATTTGTAAACATTTAATACCTCGGTAACGTTCGGTATTAAGATATTAACAAATATAATGCCTCCCCATGTTAAAATGAGCATAGAGCATGGCATAAAAAAATTATTTCTTAAATCTAAATACATGTATATGAATTGTATTTGAATTAAAAGAAGTCCATCTTTCAATGATAAGTAAGAATTATGTATCCATACTGCAATAACGCATATATTTATAACACAATTTGTATAATGTCTTTCATACAAGTATTTAACAATTTCAAAACAGATAATATTTACGTCAGGGCCCCCAGATATCCCCTATTTCCAATTATTTTTTAGATTCGTGTTGCTCGTTCTTTAGTCGTTGTGTTTGTGTACTGTTGTGTTCGTTGTGTTCGTTTCGCTCGCAATAGAGAAGATAGTTTAATTTTGACGTATTAGTTTGCATGATCCTTTGGTAGTTTTCACTGGTCTTCAAGTTGTGGTGTCATTTATATATGGTTTGTTTGATAAATGTACATTTGTTTTATCGTGGTTGAAATATTTTTACTTTTCCAGTATGATATTTTAAAGGGTTCTTTATTGTAAGGATTTTGCTCAATATTGTGAGAAAATGATGCCTTCAAGTTTCAAATATTAGATACCTTATATTTTCAAAGCAGTTTGACCGAAACTAAAATTATGATATCAGATTATTCATCACTTGTTGTAAATACTTATAAATGGTCTTTTAAACATTGTTAGGGCGACATTTTATATTCAAATGTATAATTTCGCATACGAACATTTGCAACAAAAGAGGGACGAAAGATACCAAAGGGACAGTCAAACTCATAAATCTAAAACAAACTGACAACGCCATGGCTAAAATTGAAAAAGACAAACAGAAAAACAATAGTACACATGACACAACATAGAAAACTAAAGAATAAAAACACGAACCCCACCAAAAACTAGGGGTGATCTCAGGTGCTCCGGAAGGGTAAGCAGATCCTGCTCCACATGTGGCACCCGTCGTGTTGCTTATGTGATTACAAATCCGGTAAATAGTCTAATTCGGTAGGTCACATTCATGAAAGGGAAGGGGATTGTAGTTGCGACGTAAGGAACATATCCGATATCATTTGTGAAATGGTTATTCCATAACGGTCAACCAACTCGTGAAATTTCATATTCTTGTTCTAACAAATTCTGTATAAAATTGGGTTGTATTTAGTAAATTCACACGATGTGTCTGTTATTTTTTCTTGTGTTAATGAACTGTATTATCATGTGTTTTGTTATTGTTTTTATATGACCCGTGGTTCTGTTTATATACACTAGTATAGTTCTCATTTTCAAAACTAATATATAAATTATTTTTTGTTGTTTAATTAACATGCATGTGTCATGCTTACACTAGCGTGATGAATCGTAGTAAGTAACATATGGCTCTAAATAAAACCAAAGTATAGACTCTACCTCTTAATTCATTTTATCGATAATAGGATTTAAAAATACTATAAATATAGGACTGTTTTATTGCAAAATTAGCTCTGGTTGTGTAAAAACTGTTATTAAACATACTGTTAGTTTTAATGATGTACTTTTTGAAATATGTGTAAATTTAGAGAAATGTAAAAAGTAAATCACAAAAATACTGAACTCAGAGAAAAATCAATTCGGAAAGTTCATAATCACATGGCAAAATCGAATAACAGAACGCATCAAAAACGAATGGACAAGAACTGTCATATTCCTGACTTTGTACAGGCATTTTCAAATGTAGAAAATTGAGGATTAAACCTGGTTTTATAGCGCTAACCCTCTCACTTTGATGACAGTCTCATCAAATTCTGTTATATTTACATTGATGCGTTAACTAAACAGACACAATAAGTAAAATAGTCAAAATATGGGTACATCAGTCCTCATCGTATAACAATTTCAAAAGGAACAATTTAACAGAACACAAAAACATCTATATAAACACATTCATTGATTTGTGTGTCTGACGTCAGAAAATTTTATACGTCACATAGATTTGTCGTTCAATGTGCATACAAACAATTTCAAAATTTACATAGGCAATTTTAGCATATAGGGTTAAAAAATCAAAAGTATGTAAGAATAAATTTCAGAAATAGACCGAGATTAAAAATAGTTATGGATACTAAGTAAATAATCATACTCTGGTATTGTATCATTTTATATGTTGTTATATAGATAATATGTGGCGATATAGAAAGTAATCCTGGTCCAGGGGGCACACCAAACTCGCCCGAAAAAAATATTGTCAATTTTCCACGGTAATATTAGAAGCCTAAAAAACAAACTGATAATATTACTGACATAATTGAAGATTGGGATATATTTTTTTTACGGAATCACATTTAGATGTCAACGTTACTGATTTGGATATATCCTTATTGGGTTCTGAGACACCAGTTGGAAATGACTGGAATGCCAACGGTGGTGGCATAATTATGTATTATAAAAGTTTCATTGATATAATTATTCGTCGGATTGATTTAGAACATGATCAAGTTGAAAGTATGTGGTTAGAATTAAAGACGAAACTTCGGTCAATACTGATAAATATTAATTATAGATCAGAACGGCAGTCTCCAGTTTGTTTCTGGCAATATTTTGATATGATGTTGAAAATGGCCTTAGATGAAAATAGTAGTATTATTTGTTTGTGAGATCTGAACAAAAATTTCATGTCAGATATATGGTCAAATATTAGAGATATTGTTTTCATTAACGGCCTCATTAACATTATAGATAAGCCGACGCACTTTTATACACGTACAGGTAACACTTCGTTGCTTGATCTTATTTTAGTTATTCGATACCTGTAGTCGATAAAGACACAATACCTTGATAGAGGGATCAGTGATCAGGATGGAGCATATGTAACAATTAATTGCGGATTGATTTTGACCTCATGAATCAAAAGGTGTTAGGTACCAATTGGGAGCATTTGATTTCTGACGCAGATAACATAAATGTTGCTTGCACTTATTTCACTAAATCACTCATTGACATAGCATCAGAGTGTATACCTACAAGAGAAGTTAAAGTACAATGTGATAACATGAAAAAGCTAGCAAAAAACACTTTTACGCTAGTTTAATGAAAATGTAGATGGAATCAAACAAGCAAATCCGAAACACTATTGGAAGATTGTTAATATCCACATTTAAAGCGACAGACGTGTTCATGACGTACCACATTTGAAGGATCCGAATAAAATTACAATTAGGCATATTAGAGTACTGAAAAGTCAGAAATTTTGAATAAATATTTCTGTTTTATAGCTAACTTGGAGAATCCAGATAAAAATTTACCAGTCTTTAACGATCGTTGTGCTGATTTCCTGTCATTGTAGTTAATTGAACAAGACGTGCACGATGTAATTTGATGTTAATAAAGCGGTGGGGCCTGATATTATAAGCTACATAATGCTATTTACTGTCAGAAATCAAATTTTGCAATAGGTCATTACGGGATAAAAAAAATGCACATGTTATTTCATTATTTAAAAGTGGTGATAAATCTTTGTTCTCAAATTATAGACCTGACTCTTTATTATCTTGTGCTAGCAAACTTCTGGAAAAATACTTTTAATCATTTGCATTCACATAATCTATTATACAAGTTTCAATCGGGATTCATTCCCAGACATTCTACTACCCACCAGTTGATTGAGTTGTATTATCATATTATTATTGAATTAAACGACAAACAAATAATTACTATTATAATTTTTGGATATAAGTAGAGCTTTTGATACAGTTTGGATCAAAGGTCTTTTATATAAGCTCTAAAAATATGGCTTTAGTGGAGATTTATTATGTTGGTTGAAAAGTTACCTATCGGGACGGTCACAAAGCGTGATTATGAAATATTCACTATTAACATTGGAATGCTTAAGAGCTGGTGTGCCCCAGGGGTCGGTAATTGGTCCATTATTATTCTTGGTTTGTATAAATTACATTGCAGATGATATAAGTGGGTTCAGTTGACTTTTTGCTGATGACACATCTATTGTTCTAGACCGATTTGTTCTGTAACTATAATGCATACATTTACTGATTAACATTAGCTTTTTATTGATTTTGCTATTTTCTAAAAACAATTATACAATATAGAGACAGAAAGCAGTTCCCATTCAAAACAGGAGATCACGGACAATTCTATTGCGCTCATTTTCACTTATTTTGTAGTTGTCAGACATCCGTACCTGTATACACTTGTAAATAACGGTTTTTCTATATTTTCGTGTGCCTTACTAAGATCAACGACCCTTCTATGTCCAGTAATCAACTTTTTTCAACATTCAATACATTCTACTTTCAATTTCACCAAGTTTGACGAAAGTTTTACATCTTGAACTATTTCAACCAATCAACGTTTATTTCGGTAGCTAGGATCTTTAATCTTCTGTGTCATACAGAATGAGATGGATTATTATTTATATTACATGCAAGGCTTTGCAATAAGTGCAATGCACTTAGCGCGGATTTATACAAGGCTAATTTAGTACAGGATGGATATTGTGCATGTGGTTACACTAGTGAAAGTGTTGAACACTGTTTATTATATTGTAATAAATTTGCACCGCAAAGACATGTTTATTGAATTTAAACACTTAGACATTCTTGTTACAATTTATTTGTTATTATTTGGTAATGATTACTTAGATATAAATGCAAATTTTAAAATATTTTCTGAAGTACTTAAATATATAAAAGAAACACAACGTTTCTAATTATGATAGCAACCTTGCTGGTGATTGTTTTATTAACTACTGTACAATACAGATGTTGCATTGCTCGAATGGTCGATTTGTTGTTCATAACGGTTAACATAATGTTTCACCTCAATGGATTTCCATTATTAAGTTCATACAGAAAGGATACTTACATTAGATCCATGTTCTTGTCATTCCATTATTCGTATTTTTAACGTCAAAATTAATATCCGTTTCACAATAGTATACATTTCATGTTACTATTACTCAATTTATTTCACTTGACTGGGCGGTGTTTAACCGGTTCGCTCATAATAATCCAGTCCATCTATAGATAGGTGTTTTAGAATAAACTCATCAATTAAGTGTCCAGTTATTCTTTTGTAAATTCCATTGATAACACTGATAGGTGATTAGAAATCAGTAATAATTATAACGGCAATCATCCTTATCAAACACATCTTCAAATGGACTGTCCTTATGCAAATTAAAACGTAAGCTCCGCCCGATCAGTTGAAATAACATTGGTATTATTTACAAATTATACAGGTAAATACAATGTCATTGAAAACACTAATATCAATAGGTGTTTTCCCTTTTGACCGACGTTTGGATGTGTTTGATTATTCAAAATTAGAACGTTTGATATCAATTGAGCCGTTTCTATTATTTTCTTGTGTATAAATATAATAATAACAATAGATGTTATTTATTTAATTATTTTTAATGCCTTCATGCTTATTAGAAATGACAAATTTGTGTAATGTGCTATATAAATATTATGTATATTCATGTATATTATGAAAAAGACGGAACTAACTTAAAAATACTTGTGTCTAATCCATTTGTTTTGAACAATACAATATGTTTAAACTAAGCAACGGGGTCATTAATTTGTTTTTGCAGAGTTTTCCTAGGGTTAGTTTTATTATTGCGCTATTCATTTGGTCTGCGGTGCTTTTAACACGACCAAGGATATGTTTCTGCTGTATCAGGTTAGCTTCAAAGGTGAGCCAGATATTTTACAATGATTAAGTCAGTACCAAAAATAAAAATCCCTGAATTTTTGTCATCGTTTCTTATGATTTTAAAGAAAATCGCTATTAAAAAAAGAAAAATATCCAACGACTGTGTGCAGAATTATTATGTTATCATATGAGAAAATTGACGGACCATTGGCAAAAAAAAAACCAACATCCAGCAGCTATTTTTTTGTAAGAAGACACTTACATTTGTGCAACTTTGTATATCTGAGAGCTCATTTCTTGTCAAAAAAATATTTAAAACATTTGAATGGATATAACTCAATTTTGGATGTGTTTTTCCAAATACATGTACATGTCAATTTTTTTCGACACGTACTGTGTATATGAAGCGTTGAAGGAACTACGGCTACCTGTAATTAGATTGGTTATTTCTTTCTTGTGTATATGAATAGCTGTACATTGGCAATAAATCCACATTAATTTCATATGACAGTCTAACAAATATATCTAATGTGTGCATATTTAGGTCTATCCACTTTTCTATGGAAAGTTCTATTGGTTTTCTTTTGATTATTATTTTTTTCTTCCGCCACTTTTTTTCTGACTGCTTTTTCGTTTCTTAAGATGTCGCTTAGATTTTTTGTATATGATATCAAACATTCATTGCAACTTTAAAAATGACCCTGTTGGGACCGAACACTTTTTATTGTAAGAGTTATCTCCATAAACACTTCTTATCTTGTGTAAACATCTCCTTCGCAACTGTAAAGATTATGACAAATTTATGTCACCAATTTGCTCGTTATATCCTTAGGATCTTAAGAATAATTTTGACCGAATCAGTCCGGAACCTAATATGAGAGTTATCTCCCCTTCTGTTTTTAAAAAAGTAAAATGTAATTGTAATTGGTAACCCATAAGAGACTGAGACATAAGGTGTGTTGATTTGAGTCCTTGGTAAAAAACAAACGCAAAAAGGGTCAAGGTCAAGGTCATTTCTGAAGATGTATTTTTCCTTATTTTCACAACTTTTCAAACACGATATATGATATCGACAATATATTTTTACTTATTTGTTTGTTGCGAAATGTCGTAACACATGCATTTTTGTTTCAAGGGTACGCTTACAAAATTTGAGCTTTCTCTCCCCTCTTTATTTAGAAATATGCAAATTGTGATATAACTGTTTAACCAAATATGATTAAGACCAAGGGTCTTTTGATTTGACGTTCATGGTTGGGCTAAATTGACGTTCTCAATTTTGACCTTTGCTTTTACCTCATACAATGGGAAGGCCACAAGTCATTTCTGCGCCTCCTTCTATATGACATCACGGATAAGAATTCAAGAACGACAATCGCGATTTTACATAGACGGCGACAGTATCGCGCCATCTCGGTAATTTGTTCACATCTTGCACGTGTGATTATTCACGAAATTATTAAAAACTATTAAACCTCTGTCATTTCATCATCGATTAGTTATAAAGGTAATTTGTACAGGTGACCATGCTATTTTTCTTCTAAGGAGTTTTAATTGCATAGAAATCAAACATCTGAAAATGACAAGTGTCGTTATTATTTTGGAAGATGAAATATATGGCGGGTGTTTTTTCTTTGCACTACGAAATGACTGTGGTCTCGAACCAAATTATGTGATTGTCCAAATAATTATGACGTATTGCAAGGCTAATTTTTTTTCTGGAACGCCTTTCTACGACGTCCCAGAAAAAAATAGCCCAGCCAGACGTCATAATAATTTGGATTAATAATGTGCGAGAAAAATGATGGACAAAAAGTATAAGAAATAGAGAAAAATGACCTTAATAAAGATTAAATGATAAAGAAATGAAGAACACCCCATCCAGACCCCTGTTTATGTGAACAACAGTGCTATTAGTTGAATAGTGCATATGGGCATAAAACTATCTTTAACAGATTTCAGTTATTTGAAATATTAGTAGGAAAGTGTTAATTCTGCCCCTCCTTCCAAGCTAAAAAACACAAATTATGTGATTCATTATTGAACTTTATTGCCACATTTGGTAATGGCTAGTTGTTGTGGCCAGGTTTTATTGATGGTGGATACTTTCAATATCCTTTACCGGTATGAAGAATTGAAGATATGAATAATTGAATGAAATTTTACCTTTTAAATAACAGGTACATGTAAGATAATACAATGTTGCGTATGAAGTTAAACTTTATTTTTAATATAACGTGCTTCTTTCGCTTTGTGAATAAACACAGGCTCTAAATCCAATAAAATTTGTTTGCACATGCGTATATTGACTCCTGCAGAATGATGAATTTTAACGAATTGGCATGCATTTAAAATATTTCATTATCTTAAAACACTTCCAAATTCTTAAATGATGCACATGTTGTTACTGATTCATTTATAATGATTGTAATGTGTTATTTTAGCCCTCACTCTCACTCGGGCAAAAATAGTCACGAATACAATGCCTACCGACGTTAAAACTACAATAAAGTATAGTTTGCATCAATTATGTCGATTCTAATTAAGACATTAGTTATATCTATTAAAAAGATTGATTTGTTATTATAGTGATGAGTTTTAGATACTGAAGTAAATGAATAAATGAATAGAAAATATGATCAAACATCTATTGCTGTATATAATGTTGACCTTTTCTTATCAGACATATCATATACAGTCATTGAAAATAAATTATTTAAATACACCAAAAGTCTAAAATCATATAAACACCCTTTAGTTATTTAAGATTAAAATAAGAATAATTCTAATTTTAAAAAAATGATATCAAACATCTGAAAACAATCTTAGTATATATATTATGGGATTTTTTCATGTTTGAATGCCTAAGTGTAGTATACAATTGCTAATATATCCCCCCCCCCCCCCCCCCCCCCCGTTTGAGATTTGGGGATAGTTGTCTCATTGGCAATTATTCACATCTGATTAGTTTTCCATTAGTGCAATTCAAATTAGAAATATTCAATTTCAATTAAAATGTGAACCTTCTCTTCTTGGACCACACAAGAATCAGTAGACAATCAAAATATCTTATAATTTCATAATTTCATATAAAAACTCTAGAGAAGTTGGAAACTATTTTCATTTAATAATATCATCTGCATAAATTATGTATATGTTGTGTACAAGTTGTAATGTTGTACACATTATAATTTGTACAGACATTTTGTACAAGTTGTCAGTGTTTTATGAACTGCTTAACACACATGGATGATGCAAGCATACAGTCTTTTATTTCGCATATTTCTGTCATATTTTCACAACTACATGCTACAATCTAATACTGGGCATTGCTACACGAAATATTATAAGACCACAAACAGACTTTTATGGATATGAATAAGGTATCAGGAGAAAAATAAAATTAGAATTTAAATCATTCAGGTATCCTCAGTTCCATTTTGAGGACAAGGAGAATAGCACTAAATGTTAGGTTTAAGTATATAAATTTGAATTTAAAACACTAAACTGGTACATTTTTGAAGATAAACCTGTATCACCTGGTACAAAAAGATGTGTGTCAAAAAACTTATAACTTGTACAAAAACCCTGTACAAATTATAATTTGTACACACTTACATCTTGTACACAACATATATACAGATACCAATAGGAATAAGAAGAGCAGGAAACATTTCCATTTTTAGGATGTATAGAACAGAGAACTATTTGATTTGATGTTATTTTTACTCAGATTTTTTAACACTAATACTCTTAAATTTTAAACTTAATTGTATGCGTTTGTGTTTTTGTTACTTCCGATGTATTAAGTCGCATTTAATTTTGTTTATTTGATTAAAGCTTATTTACTTTAATTTTTTTTTAAATATTTTTACATATGTTTCATTTTAACATTATTTCTATGCATTTGTATTTATTTATCATTTAATAAACTGTTATTTCTTAACATTTTTATATTTTTAAATATACAATTCGAAACACTCAATCATTTTATATTGATTATGTGGAGTAAATATACACGAGACGATGCTGCTGTTACAATAAAATAAAAAATAATGTCATTGAAAAACCTGAGATTTATAAATGCAAATCTAGCATATTCAGAGCCACCCTCCCCTTTTCGTAGGAAACAAATGGCTGATTACATAGAGAATCACTGAATCGTGACTGGAGCAGCCCCTCTTGAGTCAGTAAGCGCCCCAATCTTTGTTTGTTAATCATGATTTATTGTAATCCAATCATGAAGTTAATTAAATCACTTTACAATTTAATAAATGTAGTTCGTGTATTGCAATTATTTTATTTCAACTAAAAATTTATTTCATTCGAAAAATTAATAAAAGAAATAAATATGAATTATTGCAATAAAAACGATAAAAAAGTTCTCGATCTCCACTGATATTAGCCATATACATTTTTGTAAATGTATGTACTGTAGTATTTGAGACATAAAAAGAAAACGATATAAGAGGTTCAATTTATTGTTTTTAATGATTTATTAGGTGTGAAAGACTTAAACAGAAAGGTTATACAATCGTTCACTCCTCCTTGAGGTAATGCGATATCCTTGGAGTCTCTCAAATGTCCTATCATGACATGACTTTTCACTGTTTTACTGCCTGGAAGATTTTGAAGTGTGACAATTCCTACACCTCAATAAATCATTTTCAGTAGTTTAATATCTCTTTTTTCAGTCTATTTGATGAACAGTTTAAACTAATATACAAATTAGAACAATGAAAACTGAACAACTTGAACAATCAACATTCATGTCTTGGTGCCCTTGTCAATGGGGATATGTAAACACCATACGAAGGGACAGAGGGTATGTTACAGCTGAGAGATATGGGAAATTGATAATTGGGAAGTTGTTATCGTAAAAACTATCAAAAGTTCATATTTTCATCATGACCTAGACTTTTGACTTTTACCTCAAATTCAATGTAGGGGTCAAAGTCCAGGATATCAAATCTGAACTGGATGAGTAGTTATCCCCAACAAAACACACGAATACAACAAAACAAGTACAATTTACAACTACTACAAACGTTAAGACATTTGATGTTGTGTTTGTTGTTGTCATCGGATTTCTCTAGGTTTCTATAACTTAAAATTCATGTAGGATTGAATTTTGATTATGGACATTTTTACCACGTGTTAGATTGTGGTTTTCCATTATGTCGTCTGATCTTTTTATTACCGAACGTGACCAGGTGACTTATTTCCGAATGTGACTATTTTGCTGAGTGTGAATTCGTATTGCTTTAAGATGTAGCACGGTACTTTTCCATCAAAAATTAATTTGTTGGGTTTTGATGTTGCGTTTGTTGTTGTCATCGGATTTCTCTAGGTTTCTTAAAATTCAGTAGTAAAATTTATACATAAATGTTAAGATTGCAGAAAGGGAAACAACTCTTACTTGAAGTCTTCTTATCGCTTCCGACAAATTAAACAAATTATTTTAAGGATGTGACAACAAATTTGGAAAAAATAAGTTTGACCAAAAAAATGCAAAATGAAATAATAAAATAAAATAGCAAAATCTGTCCAACTTTGACTGAGAGGGTTGAAACCTTAGTTTCTTTATTATCTCAAAATTTATCAATAGACAATTTTAGAAAGGATTGCTATAAATTATATCAAGTACTGATTACTTGGCTTATAATATCCTATGGGATTGATTCTCCAAGAGTAAAGGTATTGAACAAGTGATTTAAACATTTAAAAAAAAAAAAAAACCAACAACACATTATATAAATGTCATACGTCCGAGGCTTTTTGTTCTGGGTTTTCCATTCACCAAGAACATTCAAAGACACAGATTTGAAAGCTAAGAATTTATACGAACCGAAACAACTGAAGAGCTATATGACCAAAATATCCTGATAAAAATGCCAAATCCATCTATGGTCAACTATGCCGGATAGAGTAAAAACCTTTGTTTCTTATAATTTCAAGTTTATGAACGAAAAATGTTAGGACGGATAGTTCTAAATTAAATCAATACCAAACTGTTGACTACTGAATTGATGTTACCCTCTGAGACTGATAGTCCATCGGCGGTGGAATCGACTCAGTGATGTTAAAAGAAAGAAAATAACACATCATATAAATTTGTATGCGTCTGAAGCGCTTTTTCTTGATTTACAGCCTTTAGGAAAGCTAAAAGTCAAATATGTGTAAGCCAAAAAATTAATAAGAATCAATAAAAATGAAGTGCTTTATGATGAAAAATAAATCTTTTATAAAAAACAAAATCAAAATATAACCAACTTTACCTCTGGAAGTTAAAATCTTAGTTGTTTTATACTTGCAAAATTCATAAACGGACAATTGTAAAACCGATTGCTATAAATCATGTCAGTACCAAAGAATTGACCACTAAGCTAACCATAAACAATATAAATGATTGTCCACCAACAGTGATAACGACCCAGCGATGTCGAAAAAGAAAAAAAACAACATTTACAATAATTTTATTTATTCAAAGGGCTTTTCTGGATTAACCTTCATCAGGAACGCTTAAAGCCAAATATTTGAAAGTCAAAGATTATACGAATCGAAACAAAAAAAGTGCTACATGTATATGAAGAAAAATTACAAAATAAAAGGCAAAATCGAAAAAGCCAATTTTGCTTGAGTGAGTAGAACATTAGTTTCTAGATAATTTGTAAATTTATGAACAGAGAATTTGTGTGCCTTAGATAACTATTTACACCACTGGGTCGATGCCACTGCTGATGGACGTTTCGTACCTTGGGTATCACCAGACCAGTAGTCAACATTTCGGTGTGGACATGAATATCAATAATGTGGTAATTTTTGAAAAACAAAGGATTGTCTTATTTCAGGCATAGATTACCTTAGCCGTATTTGGCTCAACTTTTTGAAATTTTAGATCCTTGATGCTCTTCAGCTTTGTACTTGTTTGGTTTTATAAATATTTTGATATGAGCGTCACTGATGAGTCTTATGTAGACGAAACGCGCGTCTGGTGTACTAAATTATAATCCTGGTACCTTTGCTAACTAATTATACCTTGAATATATTACAAACAATTCTATTGGATAACACATTATCATGTCTGTGACATGGAATAATTCATTTAATTTTCATTTGATTGCAATTGAGGTCGAATAACCCTTAAAATGTACACCAGCGGTGAATAATCCTATTAATCACCGGCGAATAACCATTTGAGTGTCTATATTTACCTCCCATTAAATGACATCACAGACGTAAATAAACAAAATGGCAGCGTTCACGTGACACTGACAGCCCACCGAGAGACGAGGAAATTAGGAGTTGTAAGTGAATAAAGTGCCAGTAGACGATGATAAATCTCATAGAGTAACGGTCCTTTTCATGGCCAGCAATAGTTTACAAAAAGATTCTACCTTTCTTGTACATTCGAGAAATTCTAAATCACAAATGTAGTACTTTCAAACGTCATTTGTTTGTCAAGTATAAAATATAGTATTTACTCTAAGCGTCCAAAAGGCCCTTCCACTTTTAGTTCGGTATAATCAAAAAATTGTGGCCAGAATTGTATATTGTAGACTCGGTATGAATGGATGGTCGCCGGGTTAAATTTTCATTTTTTGTCATCTGTCACTAACAAATTAAATCAATTACGTGTAAAGATAAAAACGACAAACGGATTTTGAAAGTCACTACTAGTCATGAATATGACAGTTCTTGTCCATTCGTTTTTGATGCGTTTTGTTATTTGATTTTGCCATGAGATTATGGACTTTCCGAATTGATTTTCCTCTAAGTTCAGTATTTTTGTGATTTTACTTTTTACGTTGGGACCAAATATATACCACTACAGCAGTGTGTACCATTATTTTACCCCATTTACTTCTACATTGCTGAAATCAATGATAGATTTAAGAGCAGATGTTTGAATGCATAAGATTCAATAAATACCTGAATTGGTAGCCTATCATGCATATATAAAATGTATTCTCCTTCACTCAGCCCATTACTTATCTGTAACTCATACGTTCTGAAGTAAACGAAATGTACAACTATTATTGTCTTCAAAATGTCTTCGTTTTTTAACGTAATAATATCTTTATTGCATATTTGTTGTAACAATTTACTAAGTTTACAGCTTGTAACTTAGTATCCCTCATGTTAGTTTAGTACCTTATAGTTTAGGGAAGCACTATTTGGTAAGATATACCTTATTCATAATATTAGTATCTATAGTATAATTGATTCCACAATTATATAAAATAAATATTGTGAATACACATACAGATCTTTGTAATAGATTTCTTTCCTTTTTTATACATATCTTTTCCGGAATCTATAAAATGTCTTTAAAAACGAAAGATGCATAATGTTTTTTCTTTATAAAAATCTTACACAATTGTGTGGATTGGATGCATATAAAATATGCCTTTTAACTGCATCAGTTGATTGGGTTGGCAATAAACTGTATTTTTAGTGTTACAATAGTGTTAATTGTATTTTGTATTATAGACGTACGTTTTTCTCTAATAACACGCAATCGTCGCGTTCACAACTTGTTTAAACAATAGATCAAACATAATTCCAATCTTATTTTCAATGAAAAATTAACATTCAATTCCCTTACCGTTGAATTGAATTGTCTTATTGATTAAACAATATAATTGTTATGGTTAATAACTTTTTAAAAGTTGTTTAATGAAATTGTGGCCCAAATTAAAGTGTTGAAATTGATCAATTTCTAGTGGAGAGTTATTGAAATATTTGAAATCCAATGTTTATAATGGAATTATATTGATAGGTCTGATATCGTTGAAATGACTGATTGGTAACGTAAACTAAAATACCATGTTGATGTTTTCTCAATCTGATTTAAGATTAATAAATGAAATCAGAATTAAAACATAAGATATGATATGTAATTAAATCACCGACTCCAACGAACGTAAAGTTGTAAAAGGAAACCAGTTTATAATAATAAACGATTGATAAATTGTCAAACATGAAGAGTATAAATAACTTAGAACTTAAAACGACTTATGCATGAACATGTGCTAATGTACTACGAACGTACCTAATTTGTTCTAACACACGTACCTTCCATCAAATGTCCGCATGTGAGGGTCATTTTGCGAGTAGCAAGCAGTTCCTCTAGTAGAATCATCTCCATCTTCGACTATAACCTTCGTCAAAATATTGATATTTTACATTTAGCTAAGATAAAGTGATGACAATAAATATGTTAAGTGTATTTTATCCTTTAGCATGTTTAGCTAGTAACACATGATCTGGACGTTTCTTTGTTTGATGTATGTTTTTGTAATACGTTCGTTAAAAAGGTAAATAAAGGCTGAAATATATGTATGTTTAGTGTTATCAAAGGTTGATTTTGACAAGAAAGATAATCTACTTTACTTGGCACAGGTTGAAGTTTTGTCTGAATGTGTTTGTCTAGATAGGCTTTACATTATATAAGAATTCATCTCAATTTGTTTAATTTGTTGGATATGAAACGTCTATGATATTGTCTTTTATCGTTATATTTACCTTTATATCAGGAAGATGTATCCCAGTCCAATAATCTAAAAATCCGGTCGGCCTAACTCTAGTATCGTCATTATACATCCTGATAAATGATAAACGATATCCATTGTTTATCATTCCATCTGATTCTCCCCAGACTGTGATATATTTTGTCGTTTCCCAATCTAAATGATTGAAGTGAATACCACACAGTTCTGATGAAAACTTAAGACCGTCTTTCGTAATTCCATTTTCACATTTATGACCGTCATTCTGATATTTTGGTATACCATTTAGGAGATTAATCCGACAGTTCTTCTTTACATCGTCAGAACTACAGAAAAACATATACTACATTTCCGATTTTTAATAATAAAAATACATTAAATGTCTTAAGTTTTGATGAGTTTTAAAAAGTTTGTGCTATAATCCCTGCTTTTGATACTTTACTCGTGTATATCAATGATTGAGAGAAACTACATACGATTAAGCACACACACTATTATTTCGCAAGTATATAAGTTTTTTTTATGTTTTTCCAGTTCCTTTTCAGTATATTTTGACTTTCGACTTTTGATTTAAAGAACAAATTGTTCTCATTGTTATTATGGTTCACGTAATACAGTCTGACGTCCAGATTTTCAAGCAAAATTAATCGAGAATCATTAAATGCGTTTTCTCTATAAAATGTTTCTGTGTTTTTTTTTATAATTATTGTTTAATTGAATAAGGTAATTATGGAAGCATATGGAAATATGAGGCATCTTATACAGTTTAATACGGCAATATTTGAAGCGTGTTCTCATTATATAATGTTCAGAATGAATCATCTATGATAAAAACACATATGAATGTGACCAACCAAGAAATGTTCAGGTTTTTTTCGGTACCGTCATAAGGAGAAAATTGTCTATGTAAAATCACTTAATGTAATCGGTGCACCTGCTATCTAATGTTCAATTGTGCCATGCGGCAACATAAAGTTGCACATTTTCTTGTCTCGAGTAATTTTGAATTTCATAAAAAAAAGATTTTTGACCTCAAAATTAATTTATGTAAAACTTCCGTTTAGTTCTTAATTCACACAGTTAATCTTTAAGATATTATTTATTTCATTGCATTGATCTGAATCTATTCTCAAAATTGTCTAAAGATAAACTTCGGATAATTGTAAGCATTTGAAAGTGCAGATTTTACGTTTTTATCTAATTCGTTGTTAAATCCTGAAGCATGCATGCGCACCCATTTTTCATAAAAATGCAATACCAAACCCATTGCCTCTATAAGCCTAAAAATAGCATGGCTGATCATATATACGATTTATTTCTTTTGAATATATTGACCAATAAAACAAATGTTTTATCATGTTTATATATCTAAAAAGTATATGAAACTTTGGTATGTGTGATTTCTTTTGTGTCAAAAAGAACATATCCGTAATCAGTTTTGACAAAGATGTTTCATAATGGTCACCCAAACGTTAAAAGATAATGCACATTTTGACTAGATTATTTTTATTTTCAAAATAAATATATTGAAACATGATACTTTGTAACAACATACGGGTCTATTGTTTGCCATTCGCAAGCAACAGGCATGGTCATTTTAACTGGTATATCGAGTTTTTCCTTTTCCTTGACAACAAAGTTCTTGCTATCTTGTTGATCAATCTGTAAAAGAAAACAAGTAACATTGTTATGTTTGAATTTGTGTGATAAACTCCTGTTTTAACGGTTTTGATCTTGATATCACGAAAAGTCTGAACAAAGTCCAAAAAATAGTCAGTCATGTTTTTTTTCATTCCATTTTTAATATGGTCCACTACTTTACATTAGTGCTTTTCAGACAATTCTCTAGCGTTTCAATCAGTATCAGTAGCTTTTCCGATAATTCAGTGTGACATTGGTAAGTTTGATAAAAAATCAGCTTCTTAACTGATCAAAAATCAAGCTAATCTTATTTGACAGCAAGTTTATCGTTTGAACAGTACTGTAATTACCGCAGTGGAAAGGATTGAATTATGCACTGCTGGTGGACGTTTCGTCCCCGAGGGTATCACCAGCCCTGTAGTCAACACTTCGGTGTTGACATGAATATCAATAATGTGGTCATTTTTATAAAGTTCCTGTTTACAAAACTTTGAATTTTTCGAAAAACTAAGGATTTTCTCATCCAAGGCATAGAGTATCTTAGCCGTATTCGGCACAACTTTTTCGAATTTTGGATTCTCAATGCTCTTCAACTTTGTACTTGTTTGGCTTTATAAATATTTTGATATGAGCGTCACTGATGAGTCTTATGTAGCCGAAACGCGCATCTGGCGTACTAAACTATAATCCTGGTACCTTTGATAACTTTTTACACCGCTAGGTCGATGCCACTGCTGGTGGACGTTTCGACCCCGAGTGTATCACCAACCCAGTAGTCAACACTTCGGTGTTGACATGAATATCAATAATGTGGTCATTTTTATAAATTTCCTGTTTTCAAAACTTTGAATTTTTCGAAAAACTAAGGATTTTCTTATCCCAGGTATAGATCACCTTAGCCGTATTTGGCACAACATTTTTTGGAATTTTGGATCCTCAATTCTCTTCAACTTTGTAATTGTTTGGCTTTATAAATAGTTTGATATGAGCGTCACTGATGAGTCTTATGTAGACGAAACGCGCGTCTGGCGTAATAAATTATAATCCTGGTACCTTTGATAACTTTTAACATGACTTAACAATATGTGTTCAGTTTTTTAAGAGCTGTTCAGGTCAAAATTACCATTTCAGACCAAAATTGATATAGAACTGCAATTCAACACATAAAACGAAATCATAATTGGTTGTTATTAAATTGTGATTTAGCAAAATAGCCAGAAATTAAAACTGTATACTTGTTCAAACGAAACTGCAAACAATGCTCAAAAACGTTCTTCCTACTATGCTTTCATGAACGCTGCAGAATTTTTTTTTCTTGTGAATTGTTTAATTTGTTACATGTAACTGTCATAGAATTTTTTTACTTTCTTATACTTTAAGACATGATCAAATCAGTTTCACAACAATGCCTTCTTCGTACATGTATACTTGGCAGAGTTTTCTAATTTAAGACTAACCTGATGTTAACCTATATGTATGTGATGTGGTTCCTTTTACTTTATTTTAATAAATCACAAACTATTAAGTTGTAAGATGTTATTTTTTTTTTGCTAACTGATAAAAAGAAACTATATTTTGTTTGTTTCAATTTTTTTAAATTTTTTTTACAATTAAGATGCTCTAGTATTTAACCATCATCTATAGCATCGAAGTTGCCAGACAATCTTCTTCAAATAACCGTATTAAGGAAATTTTATATCTCGCATTATGTCTAATTTACTCCAGAAATAGGGAAAACCACATGCTTTTAGGAGTGTCCCCCACGTGGTGTCCTCTTTCATTTTATGACAATTGCATTTAAGTTATTATAGAAAAAACAAGACAATGCGAAAAGCTTTATTTCATATATCACTTTACTTTAATGTATTAGTCAGTCGGTTTTATTCATAAAAGTCAATTGTGATTCTGAAAATTACTTTCGAGAGAAATCTTTTGAATATTGATTTGGATAAACAACAAGAGGTTCCAAGGAGCCCGTGTCACTCACATGGTATTTTTATTTACAATTGATGCATGAAATAATTCCACCCTTTTACTTTTGTTTTAGTTTTTTTTTAAACTAAATTCCTTTATGCTTAGTTGTGACGACGTTTATTTAAATTTGTCTCAGTTGTTTCAGGAGAGGACTTTTGTAAAAGATTACAAAATTTTACAAAAAATTGCAAAATTTGACTTTAAAGGGCAATAACTCCTTATTAGTCAATTTACCATTTTGATCATGTTGACTTATTTGTAGATCTTACTTTGCTGAAAAGTATTGCTGTTTACAGTTTATCTAGAATATCTATAAAAATAAATCATGGTAATAACCCAAAACAATAAGAAATATAAATCAATTGCTTTAAAAAAACCAATTGTGAACGGTCTTTTAACCCCTTTGAAACATAATTGATTGATATGTGTGTGTGTGTTTGTTTGTCTGTTTGTTTGTTTGTTTGTGTAAGGGGTTTAATTATTGTTTTACCGGAGAAGTTTCATGTTTAGTTTAAAAAGTTTTTTTTTTATTTCAGGTACAGCGCGCGACTCTCGCGCCAGATTCAGGAGACATCACGTGACGCGGATTTATTATAACGAAAACTAATCTTTTTAGGTGGGGATGTTGAACAGACAACATGTATGGAGACGGAATGTACACAATGTATTTCTTTTGTCATTGTAGGAAACTGACATTTTGATCACAGTTCATTGGCAGTGTATGCTTTGGATTTTATTGATCTTGTGTAACTTTAAAACACGTTTAATGAGTATTTTCTTATAATTCACATTTTTTTCAGCACCCGTTTGTAACACAGATTAGTATTTCAATCTAGGAGCGGACATTATAGTGTAGGGTTTCACTGAGATTTACGGACCTAGCAAGCGATGTTTACGGCATTGCCATTTCTTTTTTTTAGGAAAACTATTGAAAGATATCTGCACCACGTTGTTTTATGAACTTGCAGTACATGTATGCCCTGCTGACTGCAAATTTTGGGGTCGATTGGACTTGTAGTTTCAGAGTATAACAGATAACAAACATGTGGATTTTTTTTCCAGAAGAGATGTAAAGAACAATATTAAAATTCAATTCTTCTTGAATAATTGAGAGTTTATTCCTTCCATATTGTTTTAAATAAACTGTCATACATATTGCTTGATTAATAGCTTGATTGATTGATTGGTTGGTTGGTTAGTTAGTTGGTTTATTACTTAAACACTTGGGATAGGGTCTCTTGGAACAAGCGGGAAAAAAATGAGACCTTGGACCCCGTATAAAACACACGAGACGGCAACATGATTGATTAGTTGGTTATTTGATTGATTGATTGATTGATTGATTGGTTGGTTGGTTGGTTGGTTGGCATTCAAACACGCATAAAACTCTTCAAGTAGTGCCAAAATTACATAATTTGTCCCTTTGTACGTGACCTTGACTTTTAACCTTGTGCTCTTTGTCAAGGTCATTACAAAAGACCATATGGGTCAAGGACATTTTGTTTAAGAATTTTGTCAAATAATGGCTTTATATAAACCATCAATGGGGATTATGTCCGTTACACAATGGTAAAACCAATACAGTCATAATGTAACAAAGTTGCCCCTTGAAGTACCAAGCATTTTTCACTATGTAAATTTTCTGTATCTTTAACCATTCCAAAGTCATAGGGAAATCAAAGACAAATAAAAATCTAAAATACGACCTTGACCTTTGACCATGACCTAATTTTTATTTTTTTGGACCAAGGATCTCAAATCAAAAGACCCTAGGTCTCTATCACTTATGGTTTTCCAGTTTAAAATACATTTCAAAATTTCAAATACAAAAGGGGAACTTACTCTCATTTGGAATCTCTATACGGCTTCGGTCAAAATAAAAAAGAACATCCAAGGATATAACGAGCAATTTGGTAAAATAAATTTGTCGTTATCTTTTACGGTTGTGAAGTAGTAGTGGCCACAAAAGAAACAGTGTTTGGGGAGATAACTCTTACAATGTTAAGTATTTTGTTACGCGGTTGTAAATTTTTAAAGCGAATAAACTATGTGATATCATATTCTAAATATGTAAGCGACATCTATTTATTGTCTGCACACCCTTTCAACCAAAATATACAAGTACGGAACATGTCGCAACTAACAATTTATGAAAAAAGATTTGTCAATATGTCATACGGTATTTGAAAATCAGTGAAAATAAGCAAAAATCTAAATTTAGAACATGACCTTGACCATTGACCTTGACCTCATTTTCCTTTTTTTTGGACCAATGACCTCAATTCTGAAGACCCTAGGTCTTTGTCATTTATGGTTTACCAGTTGGAAATGCATATCAGTTGAATCAAATGAAAAAGGGGAATAACTCTCATATGGAGTCTCAAAATAGCTTCGGTCTAAATGAATAGTCTTATCCTGAATATGTAACGAGCAATTTGGTAAAATAAATTTGTCGTAATCTTTTACGGTTGAGAAGGAGTAGTGGCCATAAGGAAAACAGTGTTTGGGGAGATACCTCTTACAATGTTAAGTATTTTGTTACGCTGTTGTAAATTTTTAAAGCGAATAAACTATGTGATATCATATTCTAAATATGTAAGCGACATCTTATGAAACAACAATACTACCCAAGAAAAAAAATTAGGCGGAAGAAAAAAAAATAATAATTAAAAACCAATTGTTCAGAGAACAATTAAAAGTCTTTCCACATCAAAGAAATTTTGATAAGAAGATAGAATCTTCATACCAATGCGATAAATAATTGTTTAATTATATTTTTCAGTGTACAAGGGAGATAAGTAGTATAGTACTTGAACGACTCCAGCGCGCCCCCCCAAAAAAAAATTTGACCCCCAAAAAATAACCCTCATTTCAAGTAAAAGAGCCCTAAATTTTCATAAAAAAGGCAAAAAACACCCAAAAAACACCAAATTTTCTTACTCCCAAAAAAAATTTTTTTTTACTTTTTTATGAAAAAAACCAACAATAAAAACACCCAAAAAACAACAAAAAAATTAAAAAAAAAAAAAAAAAAAAAAAAAAAAAAAAAAAAAAAAAAAAAAAAAAAAAAAAACCGGGAGAACTGACAGTGAAAGAATTCTGTGGGATTTAAGAGAAAAATAATTTCCCCAGTGCGCCCCAACCTTGATTTTTAATTAATTTTATCAATATAGTCTAGTAATAAAACGGATCAATACTACTACAACTTAAATTGCTTTTTACATTTGCTATTTAATAGGACATGACTTTTAAATAGACTAAATCGATCATTGCAAATATTTACATGGTTGTCAATAGTATGTTTACATGTTGCCTAGACAATGTTGTCATCACATGTAAACATATAGCAGACTGGTGCGGTCTTTCGTTTCAAATTAACAGTGGTGAGAAGACGTGAATTAATGTTTTAAGAAAGTAATTCTACAAAAATACAAATGGAAATTCAAGAGTGTCAGGCGCAGCCTCAACCACAGAACTGGCCATGGAGTTTAGAAGAAAGTTACATTTTGAAAGAAAATATCAATTACTATCAGAGAATGATTGAGACAATCGAAAGAGCTAAGAGTTTGGGACCGGTTGAACTTCCAAAAGCTCCGAAAAGAAAGGTGCAGGACTTATTTAAAGAAAAACTGGGAAAGAAAAAAAAGCAAACTATCACGACCCCTGAAGAACTTCACACCTTTCTAATAAGCAGAAAGGCGGATTTATCAAAGACAATTTCGAGGCAGAAGTTTATTTTTAATAGAGAAGATGACCCTGTTAAACAGTTACAAGAGGCATACAAACACTTGGTAAGACATAACGCCCAAGGTATGCTGTTTAACATTACTTTCGGTAATTTCCTTAATGATTTGAGAGACTGGTTTATTTCGGCAAAGGTCAATACAACGTGGGACACATGGTTATCAACTCAGATAGATATATCTATACCTCATGCTCGGAAATTAAGACAACTTGCTAATCTACTTAAAGGATTTAATGGTTTTCTGAACATTAATGTTTCAATCAATGATATTCTTTCAAAACAAGAACTTATCAAACAAATGTTAGCAATTGATCAGTTTGCCACCTTTTGGAGACAGGTAGACTATATTCCAGCAGATGATGAACTTACTCCGTCACAAGAAGTTTGATATGTATGTGATTTTCTTATTTTATATAAGGAGTGATCATACATGATCAGTAGGTGGGACAACTCTTTACTATTGATTTTCTTATTCCATATAAGGAGTGATCATACATGATCAGTAGGTGGGACATAGTAACGGTTATTCATAACCGGGTAACTTTTAGTGGATGTGACAGTTCTAACTTTGAACAGTGATATTATGTTTATAGTGTTTGATTTGTATGTATTCATTGCACTTTTGTTTTCAAATTAAAATTTTGAAACTGATTATTGTTTTGGTAATAAATTAACCGTAAGTAAATAAAGATTTAAAACTTAGTCATCTGTAATTCTTGTTCATAGAAAGAACCTGTTATTTCTTCGCCTTTTAAATCAATTATTTTATAAGTAAAAGGAATTGTATTTAAAACTTTTTCAATTACAAATATTTCTTTAGTCCAACGAGTAGTATAACCCTTTTCAAATTTACCCTTCTTTTTTGTTATTCTTACTCTAGTACCTGCTTTAAATTTAGGTTTTTTAATGTTCTCTTCTTTTTCTGGATATAAATTTTTATACACTGTTAATTCATTTTTTAATTTACTTGCTTGAACAGGTGTCATTTTAATTGAAGAATGTACTGTATTATTATAATTTTTAACTAATTTATCTAATATATCATAATATTTTAAAGTTTCATTAGCAGTAAAGTATTTATACATATGTTGTTTCATTGTTCCTATCCAGCGTTCCACTACACTGGATTTTTCTTCATTCTCAGTTGAATATAACTTTATGTTATTATCTTTTAACAATTCTTTTACTTGTCGATTATAAAATTCGGATCCTTTATCTGACCAAATATATATTGGTTTTCTTTCTTTAAATAATGTTTTAAAAGCTTCACTGACTGTTACTCCTGTTTTATTTTTCAAAGGGATTAACCAACCATATTTACTAAAAACATCTATAACTGCTAATAAATATTTATAGTGTTTATTTTGTTTTGAATATGGTTGCATATCTATTAAATCAACTGCCCATGTTTGATCTATTGAATGAACATAAACACGTCTTTTAGGAAAAGATTTTACAACTCTATGATGTAGTTCATCTGCTAATTTATTTGTTAGATTTGTTTTAGACATTTTGAAGTAACTAAAATGTTTTTTTTTAAAAATGGAAATGAGAAAACATTGTTCAATTTGTAATGAATACAAGTTATTAAGTAAATATTATAAATCAAAAGACAAACCACTGGGAGTTAAATCTGCATGTAAAGAATGTTTAAAACCTTCAAAACAAAAACATTATCAAGAAAATAAAGAAAAATATAAAAAAGCTTTTAAAGAATTTATGGAAAGAAATCCTTTTTATTGGAATTTATATCCAAGAAAATAATATAATTAAAATTTAATATTACAAAATGGGATCTAAAAAATCCTTTAAAGATCTTATTACTGAAACTACTATTGATGATATAGAAGAAATCAATGCAACTAAATACATAAACTTATTAAAAGATAAAATAGTTATTAATCAATTTCCTTTAAAAATAAAGATAATAATAACAAGTGAATTTACAACTCCTATGGCATTTGATAGAATAGAAAGTCATTACTCTCATCCTGTTGAAGTTGTCCTAACACAAAACAATTTATCTACATTTTACAATAATTTGTTAGATAAATTTAAAGCTTGGGTAGATAAATTTCAAGAAAGAGGATCTGGTTTTGTTTTCGATGGTATCAAAAGTGTAAAAGTAAAACTATATAAATATGAATATCAAAGAGCTTCGTCTTATATTCCCCTTCAATTTAAATCAAGTAATATTATTAATGTCCAAAATAAAAAGGATAATAAGTGTTTTCTTTGGTCAATATTAGCAAGTTTATTTCCAGCCAAGAAAGACAAACAAAGAGTAACAAAATATAAAGAATATGAAAATGAAGTTAACATGAAAGGAATTGAATATCCTGTAAAAATAAAAGATATTCCAAAAGTAGAAAATAAAAATTATTTAAGTATAAATGTATTTGCTTTAGAAGATCAAACAAATAAACAATCTTTATTTCCAATTTATATTTCAAATGTAGAAAGTAAAAACGTAATTGATCTCTTATACATTGAAAGTAACGAAAATACTCATTATTGTCTAATTAAAGATTTAAATAGTTTTATGTGTAATAAGAATAGAAATAAATCGTTTATATGTAGAAATTGTTTGCAAGGATTTCAAAGAGAAGAAACACTAATAAAACATAAAAAAATATGTTATGATAACGAACATTGTAAAACCATAATGCCAAAACCAGAAAAAAATATTCTTAAATTCAATAATCATCATTTTAAAAATAGATTACCATTTGTTATATATTGTGATTTCGAAGCATATAATATACCCATGCAATCATGTACTCCAGATCCTAATAAATCTTATATAAAACCAATAAGTAAACAAGAAATAAATAGTTATGGTATGTATGTTCATTCTGATTATCCAGAAATATATAAACCACAATACTTTTTTATGTTGGTGATGATGCAGTAGAAAAATATGTGGAAAAAGTAATGAAGATATACAAAGAAATAACTTATAAGATCTACCTTAACGAAAAGAAAAAACCAATATTAAATAATCATGAAGAAGATGAATTTCAAGAAGCAACTGGATGTTATATTTGTGGAGAAGAATTTAAAGAAAGCGAAAAAGTAAGAGAACATAATCATCTTTCAGGTAAATATAGAGGAGCAGCGTGTCAATCGTGTAACACAAAAGAAGGTAAAGCAACAAAATTAATACCCGTGTTCTTTCATAATGGATCGAATTATGATTTCCACTTTTTAATCGAAGAATTAATGAAATATGAAGATGAATATAATAAAGTAAAACTTCTTTCTAAAAACTCAGAAAATTATATTTCTATAGATTATGGATCAAATTATAAAAAATTAAGATTCCTAGATTCATATAGATTTATGTTAAAAGGCTTATCAGATATTGCCAAATCAATGGATGAGTTTCCTATTTTAGAAAAAGAGTTTAAAGGTAATATAGCTCTTTTAAAACAAAAAGGATTCTATCCATATGAATACATAGATTCTATAAAAAAATTTGAAGATAAAAAACTTCCTGAAATAGAAAAATTTTATTCTAAATTAAAAAAAGAAACAATTACAAAAGAAGAGTACAAACATGCACAAAGAGTCTGGGAACATTATAATTGTAAAACTTTATTAAACTATCATAATTTATATCTCAAAACAGATGTTCTTATCTTAGCCGATGCATTCGAAAAATTTAGAAATTTCTTTCTAGAACATCATGAAATAGACCCATGTTATTGTTATTCTGCTCCAGGTTTAACATGGCAATGTGGATTAAAATATACAGGAATAAAATTAGAATTGTTGACTGATGTTGATATGTTACAAATGTTTGAGAAAGGAATAAGAGGAGGATTTTCTGGAGTATTAGGTCCTAGACATGTAAAAGCTTTTAATAAATATACAACAAATTATAATGAAGATTATAGAATAATAGATGAACATGAAGAAAAAGAAGGTTTAGAATTAATAAAAGAAGGAAAAGATTTAGATAAATTTTTTGAAGAAAAATTTTTGTTATATCTAGATGCAAATAATTTATATGGTTGGGCAATGTCACAAAAACTTCCTACAGGAGATTTTAAATGGGAAAAAGATCCAAATTATTATAAAAAAATTCCAAAAGGAAGAGGATGTTTAATTGAATGTGATTTACAATATACAAAAAAATGTAAAAAGAAAACATATAAATATCCTTTAGCACCAGAAAAGATGAAAGTAAATAAAGAAGAATTATCTGAATACCAATTAAATTTACTTGGAAATAAACCATTAGGTAATGAAGAAAAATTATTTTTAACATTGAGAGATAAAAAAAAATATATAATTCACGATAGCATTTTAAAAAAATATATAAAACTTGGAATGATAGTAACAAAAGTTTACAGAACAATTTCATTTAAAGAATCAAATTGGTTAGCAAAATACATAAATTTCAATACAGAACAAAGAACTAAAGCAAAATCAGATTTTGAAAAAGATCTTTGGAAACTGATGAACAATAGTTTCTATGGTAAAACATTAGAAAATATCAGAGGAAGAAGTGAAATAAAATTATTTACAGACAGGGAAGAAGTAAAAAAATATATAAAAAAAACAAATTTTAAAGACTCAATAATATTTAATGATAACTTTGTTGCAATTGAAAATAATGTTACTTCTGTTAAATTTAATAAACCTATTTATTTAGGACAGGCTATATTGGATTACTCAAAACAATTAATGTATAGCTTTTATTATGATGTTGCTAATGAATTATGGGAAAAGAATGAATTAGTTGCAAGTGATACTGATAGTATGATTTTGAGTGTAAAAACCAAAGATATTTATAAAGACATGGAAGAAATGATAGATGAACTTGATACGTCTGGTTATCCAAAAGATCACCCTTTATATTCAGAAAAAAATAAAAAAGTAATTGGTAAATTTAAAGATGAACTTAATGGGAAAATTATGAATGAAATAGTTTATTTAAAAAGTAAAGCATATTCTTTTACATTAACAGATTTAAGTGAAGAAAAAAAATTAAAAGGAATTGGAAAAACTACAATAAATAAAGATATTAAATTTGATGATTATAAAGATTGTTTGTTCAATAATAAAACCAAAATGAATACAATGTGTACAATGAACTCTAGCAAACACAAAATGTTTGTTAATGAAGTAAATAAAATAAGTATGTCTTCATTCGACGACAAAAGATATATTTTAGATAATGGAATAGATACTCAACCTTTTGGATTTTAATTTATTTTATTACCCAAACAATAAAACCAGTTAATGCCATACCACCAACAACAAATGCAATTTCTCTATTTTCTGGTCTTCTGATGGAATATAAAAATCACTTAATGTAGGTTTAGGTGATAATGAAGTCAATTTTTTATTCGTCACACGATAGTATAGTTTCATTGCCTGGTCAACATCATCAAAAGTCTGAACCGCATGATGTTCCTTTTGTAATTGTTCATTTATAAAATCTAATCTTTGTATTCTTTTTTTATTCCATTCTGATTGTGCTTTTTCTAATTTTTCTATAGCTTTATCATGTCTTATTTTCTCTTCATTTGCATTACTACCCATATGTGAAAATAAATAATTACTCCCTGAAAATGCAAAAGCATTTGTTATTGCCCCACCAAGCATCATTGTTAAAGCACTTGCCATTTTATAAAAACAAAAATTACTTCATAATATCAGCAGGTATAATACCTTGCTTAATCAACATATCTTTTGTTGCCATTGCAAGTAATATATCAATGGATAACATTACAACATCATTCATATTAAAATCCACTTTTGGTGCTGGCCTCCTTAATACCTTTTTACCTATTTCTGCATATCCTACTGTTAACAATGTTTCCACTCCAGCATGATATAACATATTTGCTATTTGTTTTCCGTCTTTTTGAGTTGTCATTTTAATGTACTAAATTTAATTAAATTCAAAAGGATCAATTTCTTTCTTTTGTTTTTCTGGTTTTGTTATTTCTTTAATCATTCTTTCTGGTTTCTTACTTTGGTTGTAAAAAAACAATCCCAATCCAACAATACTTATAGAAAAAAGTACAAATTTATAATCAACTAGGGAACTGGAGTGTTTCTCAACCGAAGGAATATGTTCGTTTGATTCATAATCTGTTTCTGTATCAGAATCTTTTGTTATTTGTTTGATTTTTGAATTTTCTTTTTTTAATTTTTCTACTTCTTTTTTTCTCAATTCTGCATTTCTTATTCTTACTTCTGCACCTTTCTTACCAGCAGCTACTCTTTTTGGGTCTTTTTGTTTGGGTTTTTTAAATACTTCTATTTGTTCAGGATTTTCATTCATCATTTTTTATGTCATTATTTTCATCTTTTTTTCGGAAATCGAGCGAAGCGAGTGGTTCGATATGTCTTGCTGTTGTTAATATTGCAGTAAAAGGAGCAAGATACATTCCATATCTATAGTACAGTTCACAACATGTATTAGTTAAAGCATTATTGATAAAAGGATCTTCCTCTAAGTCTTGTATCAAAATTGGTGGATTAACAACTTTGAAAAACTTTGATACACCCATGACATATAAATTTATAAAAGAGTTTCCTAATGTCTTGGTCATACTAGCTCCCAATCTTGCTTCATATTTACAGTATAGTTTGTTTATTTGTTCTGTTGTCATTTTATCAATATCTGACAGTTGTAATTCTTTACCCAGATATTGTTTACTACTCCCACCAGCAACAACAGCTGATAATCTTTCGCGTTTTTTTTCTTGAAGGGAACCGTTCACTTCGCTCGCTTCATCATCAATATTTATGTTTTCCACAATTTGCTCGCTTAATAATTCTTCAGCATTCATTTTATACGTTTCAAAAAACGGATATAATTTATTTTTAACTTTAAAAAAATTAAATACAACATATCCAACCAATGATAAGACTGCAGTGTTTGTTGCAATTGTTAGTATTTCCAACAGCATTGCTTTTTTTATTGCTTATTTTTGGTTAAATTACTTAAGAATTACTTATTTTGGTTAAATTACTTAAGAATTACTTAAGCATTACTTAAGCATTATTTTGCTTATTTTGGTTAAATTACTTAAGAATTACTTATTTTGGTTAAATTACTTAAGAATTACTTAAGCATTACTTAAGCATTACTTAAGCATTACTTAAGCATTACTTGAGAATTGCTAAAAAAAATCAATTAAGTAACCAATAATCAGTAGGTTGATCTGTCTTTAATATTAATTTACGATGTTTCTTTTTTTTAAGTTCTTCCTTTATTCTTTGTCTTTCTTCCAAAGTAGGAATAACATCATTTTCTCTTAGGCAATTATCAAAACTATCTCTATCTTTTGTGTAGAACATGCATAACCATTTTGTTTGTTCTCTTAAATCTTTTAAAACAGAGTTGTATCTCTGTGAAATGACCCACACTGATTGTTCCGCATGTCTTCCTGAAAATGCAAGCTCGGACAGCATATCTTTTTTCTTTGTTAGTTCTTTTGTTGCACTGCAGTCATCAATTATATATAATGTTGAATGACCAGCATATTTTTTAAAGAACATTCTTAGTAGTTCTTGTAGCTTCTCTTCTTCATAAAGGGAACCGTTCGCTTCTCTCACTTCAACAATAGGATTAACAATTATTAAATTTTTTGTTTTTGGTTTTCTAACATCATCAATCCATTCACGATTTTTGTATGCTTTGTTCCATTGGATGGTTGGACAAAGTATGACTATATATTTGAAAACTCCACTATATTCTCCTTCTAATAAATCAAGAACAAACTCTGTTTTTCCACATCCTGTTTGTCCACATATAATAGCACAATGGGGATATTTTGGTAATTCATAAAGGGAATCGGAGTGTATCTCGCTCCGCTCGTTTGTTTCCATTTTTTAAGGGGAACCGCTAGTAATTAACTTCTTTAAATCTTCCATCTTCAAAATTAATTTGTGCATCTTGTATAACAAACAGATAAACATTTATTAATTTATTTGCTCCTGCTGTTTTAGTTATTTGGATAGTAATACCTTCAGAAGCATTTTCAATTCTTCTACCTGAACCGTGTAACGAATTGTCATCTGTTGAACGTAAATCTAACCATAATGCATAATTAGTTGTAAGATATTTTTCTAATGTTGTATAGGATAAATTTAAATCCTTTAAAACTTCTTCTGTTGTTTTATTTCTTTTTGAATTTAAAGCAAAGAATTTATTTATTTCATCCCATTGTTGATATGCTTTCATTCCTTGACTGTATAGTTGATTTGGAACACCTTCTATTGTCATTTCTACTTTTGTTATGTTAGGATTATAATAAGTTTCGGTACTTGTTCTTTCAGGATCTTCGAACAACATTAGAATTCCTTTCATACTTCTAGCTGGAACATTTAAATTTATATTCCACAATGTATCAGATTTGTTTTTGGTTATTTTTCTATGTCTTAGTATTCTATCGTACAAAATAACCATCTTACCATTAACTTGTTGTCTTATCTGTCTTGCTAATTCTGTATCAGTAACCATATCAAATTCTAAACAAATGTTTTTGATTGTATAACTTGCAGATGTATCTGTTGATTTAATAACATTGCTATAATTATTAAATGTAAGTTCATATTCAAGTCTATCACCAAGACCTGCTTGATAAAAAGGCATATGAGTTTCTAATAGTTCAAAATCAAGTGGGATACAAAATCTTGCACCATATGCAGTTGCAATTGCTTCATCGCCTATGTCTGATGCTTTATCATCCGCACCAACTCTGTGTTTTAACATGTTTGTTTCACCAATACCTTGGTATGCCATATTTAAACGTTCAGATGTAGATTTCCATAAATCAACATAACAATGATAAATATCACTATCATCAATTGACATAATTTCATTTCCACTTATACGAATTGTTGTTTTTTTAACTATTGCTCTTCCTATGTTTTGATATATAGTTGCATTGTCGTCTGTAGATGTGAGTTCTATTTCAAATGCCAATCTGGTTGTTCCAGGAACAATAACATCATTATTGCTTAGATTGGGGAATCTCACTAATAGCTGTTGATTTTGATCAATAGTTGAAGGATTATTTGTTATTGATACACTTTGACGAATACCTTTCACACCACGAGGTTCTCTTATTTTTCTGTAAGGATTTAATTTGTTTCCGTAAGCCGACATTTTTAAGGATTAAATTTGTTATAAAAATAATTCAATTATCACTGATACTAGAGTATTGATACATGTATAATTATTAGTCATACTAATAAAACTTATTAAATCTCCAGCCTTAACTTCAAAAGGTGTATAAAAGTTATTAAAACCGTGTGTGACACCATTATCCAAACTCATTATGTAACTAGTTGACTTATCATTAACAATCATCTTAATGGCTATAATATCTGTGTTTGTTCTTAAACTTACTAAACTAATACCCAATATTTGTCCTGGAAAGTTCATTACATAATAACCACCACCAACACCAAAATTAAACTTTTTATTTCCATGTATTGGACCATCAATTCCAGCATATATACTTATTATTTTTCTGTCTGGTTTATTTTTAATATTACCAACTATATTTTCAACATTTAAAACTCTGATGGTTAGGGCAGCGACACTCCGATGTAAATTTTTATCCTTAGTATCCATTGTTTGAAGCTCACTCTTCATATTTAATATTTCTTTTTCTACGTTTTTTTTTTTGACACCAAGTATGCTCATTTTATTAAATAAATTATATAACTTCTAAAACACAATTAATTGGTAAATGATTAATTATCTTGTTATTATTTTCATCTCTTATTTCTAATTTCAATTCTGTTATAACATCATTTACTAAACACTTATATTCCGGATGCTCAAATCTCGCTGTTATAACTTCACCAAACTCTTTATTCTCGACTGGAATAACAGCCAATAATGTACTTGGCTTACCATCAAGATAATTATGAGAAGTGCTAACTTGTTCCAAATGGATATATAATGATTTATGGATAGCAAAATCCACAAATTTGTTTCCATAATGTAATTCATTAGGTTCGAATTTACGTTTATTATTAAACCCTAACATATTTCCCAACTCCTTACTTATCCTTAACTCAGTAGTAGTGTTTAATGAAGCTATACCATTTGCTTCATTTACGGATAATACAATATTTTCTTTTTGAAATTCATCCACTATTTGTTGAAAACTATAATAACCATTCATAATCCTTTTCTGTGTCTCTCCGGATTTCTTTATAAACCCATGATAAACATTATACCAACATATATTGTATCTTATAAATTTCAAACCAATACGTTTATTTCCATTTCTGTTATTTATGTATTGTTCTAAGTTTATTGTATTATCAATATTTGAAATAGTATGAAACATTTTTAATATAAAAAAATGATAACAAAAGAATTTAAATATAACCCAAAAACAAAATATAATCCAGGTATTAAATATTCTGAAAAAGATCATCAATTAAAAACAAATCTTGTAAATCAAACGATATTTGTAAATCAAAAAGAGAACTTTAAAACATCTTTTCCTGATTTATTTCAAAACTATCAAAACCCATCAATACACACTAACGAACCATGGAATACATGGATTCATTCTTCATTTGATTGGTGGCAATGTCAATTAAACTTTGCAGTATGGTGTGCAAGTACAGGATGTGGTGTTTCTTATAATGATCATATACAAAATACTTCAAATCTTACAAAGTCTTTTTATATGTTTCATTTATATTATTGCATTGCCAGAATTTTAAAAGAACTTAAATCACCTTTACCAACAGATTCTTCTTTCTGTTATTACAAGAACCCATATGACAAAGCTGCATATCAGAAATTATGTGATGAATTTAATATTTCTCCAAATACAGATTGGAGACAAAAACTAGAATCATCATGTCAAGGATTAGGAAGTTTTGAGCAATATTATAAACCAAGTGGTAAATATAGACAAAATCATAAAAAGGATGGTCCATTCTTTAATATTCGTGATACAATTTATCATGAAAAAGATATAAGTATGGCTTGGACAACATTTATTTTAGATAAATCAGAAGGTTTTACACGAGCAGGTATTGAACGTATTAATGAAAGTATTAAAATTTACGTATGGGCTTTGTTGGGTGCACAATCTCAAACAAAAACAGAAATTTTAAAAGTAGGAACAGGATTTGATGCACAAAAACAATTCTTAGCAAATGTACAAGATGTTATTAATAGTCCTATTGATTTACCCACTCAGATATCAAATTATGAAAATGTTTTAAAATATGCAAGAAGTAAAGTTGATTATGCTTATGGACTTGGTTTATATATGTCTCCCAGTGATATGGTTTTACAAATTGGAACTATTGTTGGTTATAATAATAAAATTATAATTGCAACAGAAAATCAAACACTTGGGTTTAATGATGATTTAAATAATAAAAATTTTGATCATGTTAATTTTAAACCAAAAGAACCTGTAAAACCACAAGAACCTATAAAACCTGAAAAGCCTAAAGAACCAAAAATAGATCCAATAAAAAAAATTGAACATGAAGATCATGAAGATAATAAACAAGCAATAATATTTATAAGTATTGTAATAGGATTTACAGCACTTTATTTTCTCAAATAATCTCTAGCAGCAGTAAACAATAAACTAACAACTAAAATAAGCAATGCCCATAAGTTGTTTGCAAACCAATTTACTACGTCTTTTGTTGCAGACAATAACCAAGAAACAATAGAACCTATAATACCTGGTAATGCAGCTGCTAATTTTCCTGCAAGAAAAGATAATAATTTTCCAAGATTTTTTAATTGTTTTTTTATCCAGTCTTGTACACCACTACCTTTTGATGGAGGAGAAGGAGAAGGAGCAGGAGAAGGAGAAGTAGTTCCACCAGTAAATGTTTCAACAATAACACCAATAATCATTCCAAAAGCAGTTAAAACACTAACTATTGTTATTCCTTGTTCTCTGAATAATGTTCTTATTCTTTCAACTAATGTTTTGTCTTCGTATAACACTTTATTTATTGTTTCTTTAATTCTGTTTACTTGACTACGTAGTTTTTCTTTATTAATATTAATTACTTCTAGGTTTGCACTTCTCTTAGATTCCAACTCTCTTATTCGACTACTTATTCTATCTATTTGAAATTCATCATTGTCTTCTTTAGCTTGTTCTAATTTGGCATTTTCTTTTGCTAAGTCTTTATTTGTTTCATTCAGTTTTGCTAATTCATTTGCAATCTCTTCTTTTACTGATGTCATTGCACTGATTATACTATTCATCTCTCCTTTTTTCATATATGTTTGTGTTTCTTCATTTATAAAAGATGTTCCTTGTTCAATAAATGAAGTTTCTATTTCTTTCACATGTGTTTCTTCATTACTTGCTATTTCTAATAATTCTTGTCCTTCTTGTTGTGTAGATATTTCTTGTAATGGAATTTCTATATTATCTAGTTCACGAATTGGTGCTTTTATCTTTTTTTGAAAATCTTGAAATATTGATCTACCTTCTTTTAAATAATCAGATATTTTATAATCATCTACACCTAAAACATCTCTGACAAAATTAACACCGTATTCTTTTTGAAGAGTATTAAATTTATAAAACTTTAATACTCCTTTTTTAAAATATGTTAATGCAATATTATTACCTTTTTCATCTTTTACATATAATATTTGGTTTCCTTTATAATCTTCTCTAACTAAAAAACCTATTTCACTACGTGTTGTTTCACCATTTTTTTTATAGTTTCTTTTTTACGAATTTTAGCATCATTTTCTGATAAAGCTCTTGAATTTTCAAATTCTTTATTTATATAATTTTGAAACTCTTCATCATCATTATCTATTAATGGTGTTTTTTCTTCATTATCATAATCATCATCATAATCATTTATTTCAAAAACAGGATTATCAAACTCATAACCTCCTTCAGCCATTTTATTCATCTAAAATATTAGATAATAAACAATAAAAAGAACCTGTTAAAAACAACTTAAGATAAAAATAATTAAATTTTTTATTTAACATTATTTTTACATTTTTTACTAATTTTTCTTTTGTTTCACTTTGTGCTTCATCCATTTATTTAATTAAAAATTGATTCATAGTTTGGTGGATTTCCGTTATCAACTAAAATTCGTATTACGATTTTATTAAAGAAAATCAAAGATTTTCCATTTTTTTTTTAATTCGTTTTTTACTCTATTTTCTGTTTCCTCAATTAGTTTTTTTCTTTCATCATCTGGTAAACTTTTTAAAATTACTTTTTTTTAATTTTTTTTCATCTCATTAAATTTTTCTAATTCATCTAAAATAAGTTTAAATTCATCTGCACTTATCTGTCCGTCAGTTAAAGATTTTGATATTAAATCTTTTATGCTGTTTAACTTGCATTCTGCCATTGTTTTAATTTCATAATGTTTTTTTGATTTTGTTGTCAACTTTCTTCTAATTAATTTAACTAGACCTCCTAAACTTCCACATACAACAGCTGTAATTTGTATGGGAAGAAAGATAGGAAAAGCTATTCCTATACCAGCTAAAACAACAGATGTCGAAATTAAACTTGTATCAACACCATCAGTAACATTTACTCCACGTTTATATTTTTTGTATAGTGATTTACGTTTATCTCTCTCATTTATTAATGTTTTTTCTATTTCTGTTATTTTTTGTAGTCTATAATTTTGTCCATCTTCTATAGGTAATTCTGGATATAAATCAGGAGCTGTAGGTTGTTTCATTTTTAAAAGTAAAAATTGATTTTTTTTTTCTCTTAAATCCCACAGAATTCTTTCTCTGTCAGTTCTCCCGGTTTTTTTTTTTTTTTTTTTTTTTTTTTTTTTTTTTTTTTTTGGAATTTTTTTGTTGTTTTTTGGGTGTTTTTATTGTTGGTTTTTTTCATAAAAAAGTAAAAAAAAATTTTTTTTGGGAGTAAGAAAATTTGGTGTTTTTTGGGTGTTTTTTGCATTTTTTATGAAAATTTAGGGCTCTTTTACTTGAAATGAGGGTTATTTTTTGGGGGTCAAATTTTTTTTTGGGGGGGCGCGCTGGAGTCGTTCAAGTACTATACTACTGAGATAATATGTTACTTTTGTGAAATGAATGTCACTTCCGGTCTCATATGATAGCTTCTTTCACACTGATTCCAAAAATATATAGTTTCTATATACTTTTGTATGTAGAATGGGAGATAATTGGCCACTTCCGATTTGTTGGAAGTCATTTTTAGTCTTCAGTAATAAGTTTATGTATCTATATGACAAAATTTATGGATTTTTAGTACTTTTCTATGAATTTTTTTTAAAAAAGCTACTTCCGGTTTTCTCAAGGTCACTTCCGGTAGTCATTTTTCAAGGTCATTTGTCACCTAACCTTTTGAACAAGGTCAAATGCCTTTATAATGAACTTTGTTTAAGTTATAATCAAATAACCTCATATCAAGACATTTCAGAGGCACCAAGTACTATAAGATGCCATTAAATTGTATAAGACTACACGTAGCATATCTTTATTACAATAAAGCAGACATTTTGAACTTGTTCTTTTATATGTATCTTTCAAAGTGTCCGAGAAAATGCGAAAAACAAGCAAAAGTCACAAATGAGAACTTGACCTTGACCTTTGACCTTGACCTCATTTTCTAAGTTAGGACCTAGGGGCCAGAAATAAAAACATTCCAGGCTTATACGGTTAACGGTTGATAAGTTGAAAATACATACCGACAAATTTATTGTGTAGGGGTAAATAACTCCTATAAAATATCATCGAATCGTTTCGATCTAAATTAGCCAAAATTCCTGAGGATGTAACGAACAATTTGTGAAAGGAATTTTGTCGCTATCTTTTTTTGTTACGAAAGAGATGAACACACATGATAAACAGTGAATAGGGAGATAACTCTTACAAAGAAAATGGTTTGCCTTAGCAGGGTAAAATTTAAAAGCGCATAAACTATACGATACCATATGAGAAATATCTAAGCGACATATTGCGAAACAAACATATATCGCAAGAACAAAATTTGGCGGAAGAAAAAAAAATAATCAGAAGAAAAACAATAAGTCTTTCCACAGAAAAGTGGAAAGACTTAATAATCAGAACAAAATCAAAAGGTATTTCTACGGAAAGGTGGAAAGACCTAATAATAATAATAATCAGAACAAAATCAAAAGGTCTTTCCACGGAAAGATGGAAAGACTTAATTCCTTAAAATTATTAATTCAGGGACAGCATCTTACCAACAGTTAGCCTGATTCGTCTGAAAATTTTAGGACAAATATATCTCAGCCTGATGAACATTTTTATCTATGTCAAATTTGCTGTAAATACTTTGGTGTCAGAGATATAAGCCAACAACTCCATTTTACCCCTATTTTCTAGTTTTAGCCATGTCGGCCATGTTGAAAAAGAGGAAAAGTTTTTGTAAAAATTAACAGACGACGACGACGGACGACGGACCCAAAGTGATGAGAAATGCTCACTTGGCCCGTCTGGCCATGTGAGCTAAAAAAAAAAAAAGGAATAAGAAAACATCTTCGCTGTCTCTTTTGTTTTTCAAAAGGTAATCAAAAACGAAACTTACACAATTGCTAATTAGAAAAGTAAACAAAAGCGGACCTTTTGTGTAGTTAAATCTAAATAAGGTATGACCTTTGCTTGCAGGAGATATAAAAATGCCAGCCTTCAACAACGTTTTATGTATTACTAAATGTTTTAAGACAGGTTTCTGTGATAATGTATATTCATAAACCGTATCGTTTGAACATATAAGACAAAATTGTTAAGACTAGTCAATATTTTTGTCTTTCAATAGTCTTTCCATTCAGCCTGTTTGAACCAATCTAGATAGATTCAGTGTTATCATTGTTGTATCCCATACTTGTACATTGTAACAATTAATCAAATAAATGTAGATGTTAATTTCAGAATATTTCATTGTAATACAAGATGACGAAAGGAATCATGATCATATTAATCAAATACAAATTATGAATCATTGTTTGTAACGCCAGCAACATTTTGTCTTTTCGAAACCTTAAAAATGTTAAAGTAGGAATTTAAGCAATACAAGGAAGATCAAGGAATAAATAAAGAGACAAACACAAATACACGGACGACTATTTTTTAAGAAAACTATTTTTGAAAGATGTGGCATACAAAAATGCATATCTACTATTCACATTTGTTCTAGAGACGACATCACAGAAACAGTCATGTATTCAACTTTTACTGCAAAAACAAATCGATAACCCGCAAAAGCCCGTCATGTTATTACTACATGACTATTTTAATTCTTACCTTAAATGTTCGTTTCTATAACTCGTTTTTTTTTTTGCCATTTTGTTGTTAGTTTTATTGAACTAATGAGGTGAATGTCCCTTTCATAGTTTTCGCTTTTCTTTTACGTGTATATTCGCACTACACGGACTTTATAAATTAAGTTGTTGCCTTTATGCAAAAACTAACCAAACACAGTAATGAAGAAATAGGACCGACATCGACACTACATACATTGTGTGATCACCTTCACAAATTTTTTGACCGAAACGACGTGATGCGTCGAAGTGTCAACTCACTAGAGATATTTTTGAATTTGTCTGATACCTTTTGGAGCCACTTTAGTCGTCTGCTGTGTCGAGTTTGATACCTACATGGAAGTCGTCGAATCCTGTCTCGCTCTTTTTTTGGTATTCATGTAATTTCCTCAGTCTTACTTTTATATATTGATTTGTCTCCTGCTTGTTAATTAGCTAGATAATGGCATTGGTAAATTTTATGCATATTATCTTTAATATTCTGACAGGAAATTGCAATATACATACGCTTAAATGGTTTACTTGTAACATAAAACCCGTTGTGTGTGTTCAAGAACGCAGATTCACAGTTTAGTTTGATATAGTTGTTAGACCCATATCGACGTCTGGCCTCTAATCGACGTCCGTACCTCTTCAAATCTATTCAAATTGACATCACATTTACAAATCGACGTCCAATATTTTGATAATCAAATCGACATCTTATTTTACTTTTTACGATATGTATTGAAAAAAAAATTATCTGATCGATAACAGGACTTGTACATATTTTGTAGGGTTCAACATGATCATGACGATGGCAAGTAAATTTTCAAACATTTATAAATACTTTATATATAGACTTTTTTTTAACTCGGAAGAGGAAACATGTATATCACTATTTATCTTGATAAAAGTTAGTCAAATCAATCTATTTTGTAGTTTGTCATTCTTATTCATATCAATAAATGACATGCGTGTAAGTGTAAGTCAATTAAAAAAATCAACAATACACAAAATAAAGAAGTACAGCAAATCGTTTTGTAATTATTATTTTTAGAACTCTGTTTACAGCTGGAGTGAAACATATACGCAATAAATTGGCATTATGTTTATGGTGTGCGAGGAGGGTTGATGCTAACACACATGTTTAATCCTGCCAATTCTTTGTGTGCCTGTTGTCCAGTGTTTTTTGTTGGTTTATTTATGTCATGTTAACTCGGAATTGTATTGTTATCAAAAAAGGGGCGAAATATATTATATTAACATGAAGAAATACATAGATCGAAAATAAACTGGCAATGCCATTGTTTAAAAAGAAAAAGACAGACACACAATATTCCACAATACAAAACAAAGAAATTAAAGAATAAGCCACACGTACAATTTAACCTACTAAAAGAGAGACGAAAGATACCAAAGGGACAGTCAAACTCTAAAACAAACTGACAACGCCATGGCTAAAACTGAAAAGGACAAACAAACAACAGCACACACGACACAACATAAAAAACTAAAGAATAAACAACACGAACCCAACTAAGTCACACTAAATATCATCGTTCATCCATCTATTAACATGTAACAAGAGAGAAAAATACAGTAAAATAAAAGGATTTTTCAATGTGCCGATAAACTATTCTACCTGTTTCTGCTCTCATCAAGAATGTGCACGAAATATTTTGCCTGGAAGATGTATTCCTTTTTTTGTGTTCAATGAACACAAAATCAATAGTCTTGAATTAAACCAAAAAATGTTTTGTTTTAACCTAACTGACAATGTAACAATGTACTCAACTTAAAAAAAAACTTATGGTATTCAAATACGTAGAAAAAAACAACAGATTGCTTTTTATTCAATTTCCAACATATTTTGTTTAATCTTTCTGAAGAACTGAGAATTTCTATAAACAATATGATATATTGTGGATTACAAATGTGTCTAGGTTTGTGATTGGATAACAACACAGAGATGTCAGTATATATTCAGGAAACTGCCGGGGTTTATTCGACGGTTTAATACCCAATTGGGACCTCAAAAACGTCATCAAAACACCGGTTACTATGTGACGTAGTCAAAAGCTATACAGAACACTAAGGAAAGTCAGAGGCTCATAGAGGGAAAATAATGACGTACATCAGTCAATAATACATTTTAAATACAAAATCACGCTATTTACACTTTAGATACTTAAATTTAATGTTAAAAGTAGAATAAAAGAATTTTTCAATGTGCCGATAAACTATTCTACCTGTTTCTGCTCTCATCAAGAATGTGCACGGAATATTTTCGCCTGGAAGACGTATTCTTTTTTTTTGTGCCATTTTTATGACCCACCTACAATAGGAGGCATTATGTTTTCTAGTCTGTGCGTCAGTCCTGTCGTTCGTTCGCTTGTTTGGCTGTTCGTCCATCTGTCCCACTTCAGGTTACAGTTTTGCACTTATAAATAAAACTGTTAGTTTTCTAATTTAATTTATTTACATTATTCATACCTTTTATGGCCGACTTTACGGTATTTATCATTGTTTAAAAACAAACAGTATAATTAGGCTATAACTGATCATATTCACTTTATTTAAACTCAGGTGGATAGTATTAGATTTCTCATTTGTAATTATATTACATCTTCCCATTTCTATTCTATCTCTAAAATAAAAAAATGATATCAGAACCTGTTCAAATACTATTAAAAAAGAAGAATACCGGTTGATGGTTATACATTTACAGTTTGTATGTTAAAAGCGTTAAGATTCGTCCGATACGGGGTCAATTATGTTGTGTATTTATGAACGGATATCGATTAGAAAAGTTTTAAATTGGACGTAGATAAGAGAAGTTAAAATTTGACGTCGATTAGATAAGCATTATATTTGCCGTCTATTTGGACTGTTATTACGAATTTAAAAAAAAAAACAAAAAATCTCTTTACTTATATATATAATACTTTGATTGTAAAAAAACTTTTTAACCAAGAAAGATCTCATATCATTCAATGAACACAAAATCAATAGTCTTGGATTAAACCAAAAAATGTTTTGTTTTAACCTAACTGACAATGTAACAATGTACTCAACTTAAAAAAAAACTTATGGTATTCAAATACGTAGAAAAAAACAACAGATTGCTTTTTATTCAATTTCCAACATATTTTGTTTAATCTTTCTGAAGAACTGAGAATTTCTATAAACAATATGATATATTGTGGATTACAAATGTGTCTAGGTTTGTGATTGGATAACAACACAGAGATGTCAGTATATATTCAGGAAACTGCCGGGGTTTATTCGACGGTTTAATACCCAATTGGGACCTCAAAAACGTCATCAAAACACCGGTTACTATGTGACGTAGTCAAAAGCTATACAGAACACTAAGGAATGTCAGAGGCTCATAGAGGGAAAATAATGACGTACATCAGTCAATAATACATTTTAAATACAAAATCACGCTATTTACACTTTAGATACTTAAATTTAATGTTAAAAGTAGAATAAAAGAATTTTTCAATGTGCCGATAAACTATTCTACCTGTTTCTGCTCTCATCAAGAATGTGCACGGAATATTTTCGCCTGGAAGAATTATTCTTTTTTTTGTGCCATTTTTATGACCCACCTACAATAGGAGGCATTATGTTTTCTAGTCTGTGCGTCAGTCCTGTCGTTCGTTCGCTTGTTTGGCTGTTCGTCCATCTGTCCCACTTCAGGTTACAGTTTTGCACTTATAAATAAAACTGTTAGTTTTCTAATTTAATTTATTTACATTATTCATACCTTTTATGGCCGACTTTACGGTATTTATCATTGTTTAAAAACAAACAGTATAATTAGGCTATAACTGATCATATTCACTTTATTTAAACTCAGGTGGATAGTATTAGATTTCTCATTTGTAATTATATTACATCTTCCCATTTCTATTCTATCTCTAAAATAAAAAAAATGATATCACAACCTGTTCAAATACTATTAAAAAAGAAGAATACCGGTTGATGGTTATACATTTAGAAAAAAAAATGTATCATGGACATGCTACAGTTTGTATGTTAAGAGCGTTACGATTCGTCCGATACGGGGTCCATTCTATTGTGTATTTGTAAACGGATGTCGATTAGAAAAGTTTTAAATTGGACGTAGATTAGAGAAGTTAAATTGGACGTCGATTAGATAAGCATTATATTGGCCGTCTATTTGGAATGTAATCACGAATTTTATTTTATTGTGACGTCAAATTTGGACGTCGATTAGGGAGCGGACGTCGATCTGAGTCTTAAATATATATTTGCATTTTTAAAAAGACATTGACTCATTCAAAGTAATTTAAAATTTTAAAACGAATGTTCTGGCAATATAACAGAAAGTTTTATTTTTTTTTTGTGGCAATTTTGTCTCTCGGTTCAATACAAAATGTATATGTTACAAAAATTCCTTTTTATAGAAAATGATAACAAAGTATGGATTAAAGATTATGTTATACATGTTATATACAGGAAATCAGTCATCTATAAACATTGTGCTTCCCTCCTTGGGGTTCTACAATTTCAATTAAACAATGTGTAAATTTAGTGGAAACAAATGCAGTTGCAAAACAAGCATCTTATCAGACGTTTAAACTGCTATACAAATGTTTGGGAAATATATCTAACTGTAATGCGAAAAAATTTAATCGGTGGTATACTGGTCCTATGCATTGATCTTTTGGAACTGTCCTAGTTCTGTTGTAATGCCAAGGTTAGACATTTTGTTTTACAATTAACTAAGTTTAATCTTTGTAAAACAACTTGTTTAAGATCTGTGTAACTATGTGAATGCTTCTGTATACAATAGTTTTAACGAAATGGAGAACAAAAAGCCGTCCTTTTGGTCAATAATAAAATGTCAAAATTATCGACACTGATGAAGGCGTCTTGTAGTTAATAAAACTATTAATACTTACATAGGCTATTTGTTCAGAAAAAATATTTGTTGGCAGGATTTTATAACATCAACTTCGTATGTCATCTTATAAGAGTACCGTTGCGACAATCTTTAGACTTTTATATTCAATATTTATATATAGATTATTACATTGATACAAGTGGATTATTGAATTTATCAAATCGAGACGTTAGAATTTTTAATTCAACTATCGAAGTTTCGATAATCCACGCATTAAAATGTAATAATTTGTTTCTCTAATGATTAACAGAAAAATAATCCATTGTTTTCTAAACCAAAATCACCTTCGAGTGCCTTCCATTTTCCACGAAGTTTTCTATTTCAGTAACACCTGTTAGAATATTTTGATCATTTCAGGGAGCTGAAAAAAATTAGGACCCTTTGACTCAGACAATCATCTTCTGGGATCACCGGCAACCACACGTTGATTATTTATTTATACAATGGGTTCGGAAAGGGATATATTTCCATAGAATTAGAGGAATAAATATATTGCTTTACTATTAAGATATAAATGAGGTATTTGAGTTGTTCTTACTTTTAAAAATTATATACTTACCTTAATACCCGCAAAAAAATTATCTGACATTTTAATTGGCGTTGGAGCTTGAAATTCTTTTGTCCTGGCCTGTATTCCACACTTTACTATCATGTTTGGACGATATTTCAATTTCCAATGTTCTTCTAGTAGATATCCTTTTCCTTCATTTAAATCATCCAAGGATAGAGTCTTTGCCTTTAGGATTTTTTTGTCATTTATAAGCCATGTAATGTCATAGCTTGTGTTTTCATTCTTAAACAACCCGTCACTTTTACAATTAAAAATAACCCTACTGTTCACCATATCTAGTCCATGCTCGTTTATTCCTTCAGTTTCCTGAAGATCGACAGAGACAACTGGCTTGTTAAGCTTAATATTTGGATATTCTGAAAATAAATGCAAAACACATTTTTTTACAGTACGGTAAGTGCTTGTGATTTCTATAATGTTTTATAAGTAGAATGTGATACGAAAAAAGAAAGTGTTTATATTCATATTCTATAAGGATAAACAATAACAGACACATTGTGAAAAAATGAGAAACCAAAAAATCCCTTTACTTATATATATAACATTTTGATTGTAAAAAAAACTTTTTAACCAAGAAAGATCTCATATCATACAATGAACACCAAATAGATAGTTTTAAATTTAACAAAAAAAAAATGTTTTGTTGTAAACTAACTGACAATGTACAATGTACTCAAATTCAAAATAACTTATGGTATTCAAATACGCAGAAAAAAACAACAGATTGCTTTTTATTCAATTTCCAACATATTTTGTTTAATCTTTCTGAAGAACTGAGAATTTCTATAAACAATATGATATATTGGGGATTACAGATGTGTCTAGGTTTGTGATTGGATAACAACACACAGATGTCAGTATATATTCAGGAAACTGCCGGGGTATATTCGACGGTTTTATACCCAATTAGAACCTAAACGTCATCAAAACATCGGTTTTTATGTGACGTAGTCAAAAGCTATACAGAACACTAAGGAATGTCAGAGGCTCATAAAGGAAAAATAATGACGTACATCAGTCAATAATACATTTTAAATACAAAATCACGCAATTTACACTTTAGATACTTAAATTTAATGATAAAAGTGTTATTATAAATTATTACATACACGATAAAATTATTTTCACAGCAAATTACAAAAACCTTCATGTATGCCGAACATATCAGGTTGAGTTTTATGATATATGTGTTTTGAAAAACAAAGACACACACACATACAAACACAAAATACGAAATTTAAAAAAATTATTGAAAACATTTTTCTAACGGAAAAAAAAATTGTCAAGATGAAAAAGGTGAATTTAAATGGATTACTCAAAATATTAAGAAACAATAAACATGATGTAATGAATATAGATGCTGCATCATAAATGTTTAATAAATAGGCGTTCCTGCACTGGAAAAAAACATTATACAGAGGTAATCTGTAATATATGTGTAATTCAGGTCTCAGACAGAGTATATACTGTGACATTCCCGGCTTAGGGCTTATGTAACTAATATAAACTCTAAGCCGGGATTGTCACAGTATATACCCTGTCTGAAACCTGAATAACATATCATATTGCATTGAGAAAAACACATGATTTATTTCGAACTGTCAATTCACAACTACAAATGTATCTCAATCATAACTTTTAATTAAAACTGATAATTAATTTTTTCGACCATATATCAAGCATTATTGTTAGTTGTAGTTAAAATATGAAATGGAGAAAATAACTTTGCCATACCTCTATAGTCTTACTTAGTTGCAAATTTACCTCTCTCTTCAATTTTTCTATTTCAATTTTTCTTTAAATACGTTTGTTATAGATAATTATTAAGAAGCAGTCTTTGTTTAAGTCAGGCAAAGTAGAAAACAAATGAAAGAAAAAACGAATGACCTTACCATCTTTTTTTGAAGTCACCCTTTATAAGTTTAAGATTTTTCGATTCTGTATGGCTAGAAATCTCTAGACATGTTTTGATTAGAATTGTAGCTATAAAGCCCAACTTTATTGTTAATTTCTAGTTCCTTTCAATCAAATAATATTTTAAATTACTAGAACAGGGGAAAAAAAGAAATTTGTATTCGTGCACCATTTAACAATTTTAACATAAATTGCATTAATATTGAGCGGGTTTTGTTGGTCATGATTTTGTCACTACTTTATATTATGCCACATTGGTCCTTTTTATTCAAAGTTTCATAATATTGCAGATTTACTAATTAATGACCAAAGAAAACTCGTCGGAACATCATATAAATAATACTTGATAGTATCTCTCATTTTTGCATTTATAATGGATAAAAACCGAGTTACGATAAGTTTGAAAATGAGACGACATTCGTGTATGATAAACTACAAAGAAGAATCATTACCGTACACAGCATTTAAAGCATCAAAAGTTTGATTAAGGCTGCGTTAATTGTCAAAATGAACTGTGAAATAAATATATTATACCTACTGAAACAGTTTGGTCCAAAACCAGTCTCTGAGGATGTGCCACTTTCGCAAAGAGTCTGATCACCTATATGAGTTTGAATAAAAACTTTTATTTTGCTTTTTAATACTATATAACTAAAGTCTTAAAATATAAAAGATTTAATTGCATTTTTGTACTAATCATAAGATGACCATTGTACTAAGCATCAACAAATATTATTAACCTAAATGACAAAAATATAAAATAAATAAAGGAGACAGTAGTATACCGCTGTTCAAAACTCATAAATCGACAGAGAAAAAACAAATCCGGGCCACAAACCAAAACTGAGGGAAACGTATCAAATATAAGAGAACTACGACAAAAACAGAGACACAACATCGAAATGTAACACACACAGAAACGAACTAAACAAACCCGGATGCAGTATTCAGTACGTAGGTGAAACTGGACGATATTTATCTAAACGCACTCAAGAACATCTGTATCGTTTTAAAAGACCCAATAAATTCAAAAGTATCATTTATCAACACCTTAAGAAGCACAATCATCCTATTAAATATTTATAGCAGTTTAACCTCTTGAAGTAGTAAATAAGCGGCCTGGTAAATCTCATTCAAAGTTTGTACGATCACGGAAAATAATTGAAATAAACTGGATTAAAAAGTTACAGACAGTCTACCCTGTCGGTCCTAATGATAATATCATGGGAATTGGAAATATATCAATATTCGATTCTGTTAACATTTTTTGGTATAGTTTCTAAAATTGTTCGAAAAAAAAAGTTCTCATGGTCGTAGAAAAAATCGCAATCAAAGAAAATTTCGGACCAATCATACCAAAATTTCGGACCTAATTTTTATTTAAAAAAACAACGGCAAACATTATCTATTAACAAAGCTCTGTTTATTACCGATTAATAAGTGAAATAAAATTTTAGAGGATTGCAACACAATTTCATATAGCAGTCCTAAGTATGAAATCGTTCAAATTATAATGGTATATTGTTATTCTAAACTGTTTCCCAAATTGAAGATCATTAAAAATATTTTATTAAAATAAAGTATGTCAATAAAGGTTTTCTTTTTTCAGAAAAATTTAAATTTGAAATCTCTCAAAACGGCCAAGATAGTAATGGTAGAATAATTTCTGTACATGTTAAAACACCAGGAAATAACGGGATTTTTATTTACAATATTTATGCTCCAAATTTTGCTGGTGACAGAAAATTATTTTTTGAAAAAAATATTCTTATTGATAACGGTAATAGAAATATCGTTCATGGGGATTTTAACTGTGCTCTTATAAAAAAACTTAGATCGAAAACCGGTGCCTTTTCGAAAAGACATTGGATCGCTTGAATTAAAAACATTTATGGAGCATAACGAATTAAAAACATTTATAGAGCATAACGAATTAAAAACATTTATAGAGCATAACGAATTAAAAACATTTATAGAGCATAACGAATTAAAAACATTTATAGAGCATAACGAATTAAAAACATTTATAGAGCTTAATGAATTAAAAACATTTATAGAGCATAACGAATTAAAAACATTTATAGAGCATAACGAATTCCCTAAAGACAAAAATATACTTTTTGTCGGGGTAACTCAAGGTAACGAATTGATTATATCTTTATAAGTAGTGAGCTTCAATATTAATCGCAACAGGCAAAAATAGTTTATTTTCCGTTCAGTGACCACGACGGTGTATTCATGAAATTAAAAACAAGTGAACCAGAACGCGGTCCCAGAACGTGGAAAATGAACTCATCAGTTATTCAATCGAATTTATTTAGAAATACGCTCGAAAGCTTTTGGGAAAACTGGAAATTAAAAAAAAATAAGTTTCGAAAATTGTCTTGAATAGTCGGAGGAAACTAAGATAAAAAAAAAAAGTATTACTATAGAAGTGGCAAAGCAATTTAACGTTACAGAAAAACAAATAAGGGAGTGGGAAAAAAAATGAATAAAATTACGGGATCCGATCTTACAAATAACTTGAACAATGAAAACGAATTAAATGATTTAAAAGTTCAAAAAAAAAGACTATTATGACAAAAAAGTCGAGGCAGTCAGAATTAGGTCTAAGGTTAATTGGTACGAGAAAGGCGAAAAATCTACAGGGTACTTCTTTAATCTAGAAAAAAAGAGGGGCGCGGAAATATTATGGTCTAGAATAAAAGGTGCAGACGGGAAGTATAAAGATGATATAGAATCTATTTTAGAAGAACAAGTATCTTTCTACAAAAAATTATTTACGTCCGAGGGGTGGGATAGGGAGGCTGCAGAAAATCTATTACATAATATAGACCATAAACTTACCGAAGAAAATAAAAAATGTGTGAAATGGAAATAACTTTGGATGAAATAAGTAAGGCCATTACAATTTTGAAACCTGATAAATCCCCGGAGGAAGACGGAATTGTAAATGAATTTTACAAAATATATTGGTATTTGATAAAGGACGACTTCGTAGCGGTTATTAAGGAAATCTTTGACAACAATTTGCTCTGTGAATCTCAATATAGAGGTATGAGTACGATTATGTTTAAGTCTGGGGAGAGAGAAGACATGAAAAATTGGCGTCCTATAACGCTCTTGAACACGGACTATAAAATTATTTCCAAAGTACTCGCGGTAAGGTTAAAAAATGTATTACCGCAAATAATTGATTTCGATCAAAAAGGGTTTGTCAAAGGGCGCAACATTTTTCAAGGCAATAGATTACTACAAGATGTTATAGATTTTTGTGAATTAGAAGATGAGGAGGGTGCAATATTATTTTTGGATCAACAAAAAGCATTTGATAGGGCGGAATGGGAATGGATCGATTTTTGCTTATTAAAATTTGGGTTTGGGGAAAAATTCAGGAGTTGGGTAAAAATGCTTTTCCTTAACGCCAAGACGTGTATTCATACGAATGGGTTTACTTCTAGATTCGTAGGCATAACCCGTTCAATTCGTCAAGGACGCCCAATAGCCCCGATGTTATATATTCTGCAAGCAAAACCGCTTGCAGCATCAATTAGAAACAATCCTAATATAGAAGGAATAAAACTTCCTACTAGAAATGGGGACTATATTGAAACAAAGCTAAATATGTTTGCTGACGATACTCAACTCTTTTATAAAAGCGAGGAGTCTATCGAAGAAACATTTAAAACTTTAAAACTGTACGAAAATGCTTCGGGGGCTAAAATGAATATGGATAAGACTGTTGGCATGTATTTAGGCAAGTGGCGAAATAAAAACCCAAAATTTAACAAAATTAAATGGTCTAAGCGTCCTGTGAAAGCATTAGGGGTACAACATGGATATGGGGTGGACTTGGATCAAATTTGGTTAGAAAAAATAAATAAGATAAAAAGCTGTATGGAAGTTTGGAAATCAAGAGATCTCACATTTACGGGAAAAGTTTTAATTATTAAATCCTTTGTACTGTCCGTCATTGGATACGAAATTGAAATGAGAGGTATCCCGGTTATATACGAAAAACAAATAAATAATATTATATGGTCCTTTACATGGGATAGGAAAACAAACCAAATCGCTAGAACAGTGTGCTGTTTACCGAAAGAAAAAGGGGGGATAGGAATGATAAACTTGAGGGACTTTATTAAATCAAAACAGGTGAAAAGTATGTACTGTATTGTCAACTCAAAAACACAAAAATGGAATGCAATAGGAAAATACTAGTTAACGTCACTAGACGAAAAATATGATACAGATTTTTTTATATGTTCTTGTTCGGACACTACATGTTTTAGGCAAATACAAATGTCCAAATATTATAAAGAACTTTTAATTTCCTGGACTGACTTACAGAAAATCCAAAAATCGGTCACGAAAGAGGAGCTTTTAGAAGAAAATATATTCGGCAATTGTAAATTTAAGTTCAAGGGACATGCATTATATTATGCAAATTTTGCCTCCAGTGGAATGAAAATAATAAAAGATATATGGGACTTAAACAATAAATCCTTTAAAACTTCTTTTGATATTTTTAAAAGTCTTAAAGATAAAAGGAATTGGATTGCACAATATAGCCGAATTAAATCTTCGTCAACACCTCAACAAATTGACGTTTTAAAAACAGACTCTATCACACAAAGTCGATCTGATAGACCTATAAAAAAAACAAATTCTTGTCAATTTATAAAAAATGGAGTTGTCGTTGATGCCAAAAATTATGCCTTAAAGATATTAGATACTTTTATGAGAATAAAACAGCTCCAAATAGCCAGTTAAAGTGGAATTTACATTTTGGGAATGCAGTACCATGGGAATACATTTGGGAAACTTTAAATAAGAATTTAGCTAACAGGAAAACTAAACAACTTCAATGGAAGTTACTACATAATATAATTAACACTGAAGGATTGTGTTTGATATTTATATGATGAAGACATAATCTTTCAATCAGGTTTACTGGGGTCTGGAGCTGGCATGTCAGTTAACTGCTAGAAGTCTGATGCGATTTATGTATGATTGTCATTTTGTTTATTTTCTTTAGTTACATCTTCTGACATCAGACTCGGACTTCTCTTGGACTGAATTTTAATGTGCGTATTGTTATGCGTTCACTTTTCTGCATTGGCTAGAGGTATAGGGGAGGGTTGAGATCTCATAAACAAGTTTAACCCTGCCGCATTTTTGCGCCTGTTCCAGGTCAGGAGCTTCTGACCTTTGTTAGTCTTGTATTATTTTTAATTTTAGTTTCTTGCGTTCAATTTGGAGTTAAGTTAGGCGTTCATTATCACGGAACTAGTATTTATATTTGTTAAGGGGCCAGCTGAAGGACACCTTGGTTGCGGGAATTTCGCTGCATTGAAGACCTGTTTGTGACCTTCTGTTGTTGTCTGCTCTATGGTCGGGTTGTTGTCTTTTTGACATTTTCCCCATTTCCATTTCAATTTTATAATGTAATAATGGCCATATTCCTGACTTGGTACAGGGCATTTTATGAAAAAAATTATGGGTTGAACTGGCTTTGTGGCTTGCCAAACCTCCCGCCTTAGTGGCAGTTTTACTTATAACATTAAAATGACAACATTACACTACAGGGTTTAAATAAATAAACAGATAAATGGTAGAAAATACAGTACAGAGAAACAAACAAATAATAGCCGTCAAAATTTAACAGGTTAAAAAACATTTTTATGCGCCAGACGCGAGCTACGTCCACACAAAACTATGTTCAGATGTACAAAGTTTGAAAGCCATAAGAACTACAAAGTTGAAGATCGCCGAGGACCAAAAGTTCCAAAAAGTTGTGAGGCTAGGCTAATACACCTGGGAGAAAAACATCATTATTATCAAAAATAATACATAAGTTTTGAAAACAGTACATTTTATAAAATGAACATATAATAGATATACATAATTAAACTGAAGTAGTGACTAACTATAGAATAACAACGAATACATAACAAAATCACAGCCCTGTTAGCCATACTCAATGCAACGCCAAAGTGACATCACATTTAAATTTCTAAAACGTGTTCCTAAAATTAAGAAATAATTTGGAAGCAATTCAAGATTAGATTTGTATGACTTTGTGGGTGTTTTTTCTGATCAAACTGCAAACAAAAAATATCGTGTAAATGTCATTGATCCAAAATTAAATCTACCAAATAAACTGGAAGAGTAGTTATCCCCAACACAACACACGAATACAACAGAGAAAAATACGATTTACAACTACAAACGTTTAGACATTTGACAAAATCCGATGACAACAACAAACACAACATCAAAACCCATCAAATTAATTTGGGATGAAAAAGTACCGTGCCACGTCTCAAAGCAATACGAATTCACACTCAGCAAAACAGTCACATTCGGGAATAAGTGATGACAAACGACAATCTAACACGTGGTAAAAATGTCCATAGTTAGTTTGGACAAAGATATATCGTATGGATCAACAAATTCGTGATGGTGTCAGTAAGATGTACGGAGTGTCATAAATCAGTTATCGACCAATGCTTCAGGAAAAAACATAACCTGAGTTCATAATATTGACAATTTTAGATAATATGGTATTGACAATGGATTTTATGGATTTATGCTTATTTGGTATGTCAACTATTTGAACTTGATTATATATAGATTATATTGTTCTCAATTATTTACCAGCATGTAATAAGCGTTGCATATTTGTCCTGAATTGTTGATACAATTTCATTTGTGTTTTGTTTAACAGTTTGTTATAACTTTTTACATTAGCTCTGAACTTGTGTGATGTTTTATCATAATAGAACAATATTTAATCAAATAATGTAGACAGCAATATCTAATAGATTTGTAAAACGAACAGGTGCATACGTATTTCATTTATGTTTTGTTTGAAAACTTATATAGAAATAAGAGTACAGTATTTATAATTTTTGTGCTATTTTTACATTTCTTGATCGGTGTGAAAAGTTATTTCAAAACATATAGTTCCAGTCTGCCGGTAAAATTTGTTACACATCAGTTTCTTTGGCATACCTACATGCAATTTAAAAAAAAACATGTGCAGAAGCTTTTTGATGGTTTAAATGATAATTTGCGAATATCATGAATATAAAAAAAGAAGATTTGGTATAATTGCCAATGCGACGACTCTCCAAAAGAGAACAAATGACACAGAAATTAACAATTATAGGTCACCATACGAACTTTAACAATGATCAAAACGCCCATATCGCATAGTGAGCTATAAAAGGCACCGAAATGACAATATAAAACAATTTAAACGAAAAAACTAACGGCCAAATTTATATAAAAAAAAATGAACGATAAACAAATATGTAACACATAAACCAACGACAAACCTTAGAAAATATTTGTTTTGTCATTTTAGTATTTTTCTGATAGATGGACTGATTAGCTTTCACAGTTTACCTTTACAGACAGTCTTAACGTGAATTTTTTGATATGATTTACTTGTAAATCTTCATTGTTGTCATTAATAGAATTTAAGTCCTGTACTAAAATTCAGTTATCACGGTGCGTTGTACTATTACATTGGTTGGTTATTAGTGAGTTTAAGAAAACTCAAATTTCATTGGTGGTTAGTGAACCATACAATTTGACGTCACGATCCTTTTTTAATTCGGGTCCAACAGGAGAGGCTGCTTAAATAATTTATCAGAGGAAAATTTTATTCAAAATCCCTCCCTCCTCCCGAAATGTATATTTATTGTAAATACAATGTATTAGAATAAGATACTGCCTGTGTTGTAATTTATAATTTCAGGTGATTTTTCAGTTGTCAATTGTTTGAACACCTATATGTATTTGGCCATTTGGACAGACAGGACCTGTGAAGAAGTCTGATCGAAGTTATTGAACCTTCCAACAAAGACTTTGAATGTATTAGGCCTGTGATTTGCATAATTTGCTGCATCAAAAACATTTTGTTTTATGAATAGGATCATTTGCTACAGATCTAGATGAACAATGTAAGGGTTTCGATCCATCACCTGTGTTCCCACGGTGATTTCCAAATTGTTTTAATCCTATCTTCAGTTACCATTATCTGTGGTAGTAATTTATATATATATAGATGTTAAATATAGATGTTAAATAGAAATATAAATTAATTTGTATGATTTCAAGATAATTATGGTTTTGATTTGTTTTTAAATCTTTTTTCGTCTCTCTCATTGAGTCCATCAGTTTCAAGACTTTGAACTCTTGAACCTGATGAACTCAATGAGAGAGACGAAAAAAGATTTAAAAACAAATCAAAACCATAATTATCTTGAAATCATACAAATCAATTTATAGAAATTCATACAATTAATAGAACATCTATAAATGTGTTAAACTTTTATTCCAAGTTCATGTAGTTGTAGCTACAAACATATTTTATGCAACCTCAATCAATATGTTACACTTTTCTTCAACTCTTGTATAGATTTAGCTACACAAATATTTTTTTTCATGCATCCGATTTCACCTTGAGAGATGCACACGCCTGATGAAGCTAATTTGTTTAGCGAAATATTGCGTATTTCTATTTAACATCTAATAGAACTTTTTAATGTATTAATTAGTGTGTTTAAGTTATATTCTTAGACATTTATATAATTTTAATTCAGTAACTGTATCAGTTTATTTCCACAAACTGATCCACGCTTAAATAGATTGAATGTTGATTGTTGCTATTTTTAGACATTATATATATATATATATATATGACAGTACGGTTGCCATACTCAGCAATATGCGGGTAACCTCATTTTTCAGTTATATACAACATGTATAAATTTTGAGAATATAATATTAAAGGCTGTGGCCAAATACTGCCAATTTGTTGTTTGGTCTTAATTAGCATCTGGGATAACCTTTGACAGATGCTAATCTTAAGAAAAAAATGTTAAAAAAAGAACCAAGAAATACCATCTGTTTTTGTTTTGTATATTAATGATTAATGGACTAACTTTTATGTCACCATTTTACGGTTCCCTTTTCGCCATTGTATTATAAGCGGCAGTCAGTACACTTTTCTTTCATATTGACATGATAAGAAATAATATGGTTTTTTTTAAACCTGACCGATAGAGTTATATATTTAACCTTGACCGTTTAATTGATCGTGAAGGTCACATTTCAATTTCATTATCCATGGTACACAACACATCATATTGAGGTATTGACATTGTGTGTCAAGTGTTACAGACCCTCATAAGGGGGAGAAAAATTTGTGCTTTAGTTAAAAAATGAAAAGAAAAAAACATTGTGACCTTGAGGTCAAAGGTCAAGGTCGTTTTGGCAGTTTTCATTTTTCGAGATAAACTGTCTTATGTAATAAATGATTAAATGCTAGTACACGGATATATGTGAAAATTTTGTGAAAACTACCCCTTCTTATTCCGTTGCAATGGTAACGGTGTAAGAGACCACATATCAAAAATCATAAAACTTGTAGTACATATATAAACCTAAATAGAAATATATTTAAAACATTTAAAAAAATAACAGTTCTTTGAGAGATTTCATGTCCTTTTGTTGATCTTTTTACCAAGTATCCAACATTTGCCCAAAATGCCCTTTTTAGACCGGCCAAAATTAACCTATACTCAAACTTTAACATTTTGTCAAGTTTCGAAGGACAAATGATGCTTATTATAAAAATCAATTCAATTCCAGTGAAACATAATCTTATCTAGCATATTCAAAGTGACAAAATTGTGATATTTTTGTGCAAATTTGGGGAAATATAGTCTTTTCAAGTATATGACTCTGTTAAATCTATAAATAGCGTAAAATAAATTTTTAAAGTCAGAACTTTTTTCTCTTCACTATCATAACATGTATGCGAAATTTCATTTCATTTGGTTGATATGTCATGTGGGCCCACTTATAATCATTTTGCATGGTTCTATCAAAGACTGGGTGTATACAGGAAAACATGATGGAATGTGGTTCACCAATTTCTCATTGTTAAACAGCAGATTGTGAAATAAAGAATCAATTTAAAAGTGTTAAAAATTTCAATAATGCTAAAGACTAAAAGTACCGATCATAGAGCAGATTATTCTGACTGTAAGTTGAAAGCAAATGAAAGCTATTTGAACTATAAAGACGTCATAAATTTTCGGTTTATAACTCGTCACAATTCCAAATAACTGTATTTTTTTGGCTTATGGAAATGAAGTATTTACACTCAAAGATAAATATAACCATTCTTAAAAATACTAGTTTGCATCTATTTGCATAAGATATATAAAATGTATGTGTTTATCATTAGGTTTAATAAACTCCATTATTTGTGCGGAGATTCCAATTGTAAATATGTGTATTTCTTACCACAACGAATTACAATCATAAGGAGAAACGTACTGCTTAATGAATGATTTTACAGTTTTGTTTCATGTACATTGCTATTTAATATAATGTAAACGATGTCTTACCGAAACAGTAGGCTGACGGACATTTGGTTGTTGGCTTCAAGTAATAAACAAAATACCCATTACATCTTTTTATCATCACTTGTATCTTTGAATCATGACAATTTCCATTTAGCGCTGATGAATATGCTATTCTAGTAACTTGTGGATCCCCTTCTTTGGGATATATGTCTTCTGTAGGATTAACTCCATCTGTTATGATTTAAAGAGCTTATTATATGTAATATGCTAAATAATGTACATGTTGTCATAAAATTGCTCATAAATTGAGACAACATTAGTACACCCTGTTCAGAAGTCATTAATTGATTAAGAGAAAACAAATCCGGGTTACAAACTAATGCAAAGAAAACAAATCAACTATAAAAGGAAAATAATGAAAAGACTGAAAACTGAAGTGCAACACAAACAAACAACAATGCAATAAATAGAAATGAACAATAAGATAACAACTGCCATATTTCTGAATTCGTATAGGTCATTTTGCACAGATCACCTGTCCTAGGTCGTTTTTGCGGATTTGTATTTCTGATGCTGACGTTTTAAGTGTTCATTTCATAGTTCTTACTGTACGCTTTAGTGTGTTTACAAAGATGAATCAGGTGATTTCAATGGTCTTATTATTCCAAAAGCAGAAAGATTTTTCCAATAAGTTACGAACGTCATAAAAGAGTGTAACATTATAGACATTTATCAGGTGCAATACTTAAAACCCAGGGCAATTTTCACATAGCTTTACTATGACTTATGCTCTTCAACTTTGTACTTGTTTGGCTTAATAAATAATTTGAAATTAGCGTCACTGATAAGTCTTTCAGAGTGTGTTAATTTACGTTTTTTGATCAAGTTAAGCCTTCCAATTGATAGTTTATCATGTGGTTTTCTCTGTGATGTTATGCTATTGTTTCAGAAAAAAAAGAAAAGGTTTGATATCATTAAAACGTTTCATCTCGCTGCAAGTGTTTTCACCTGTTTACAGTAGTTGTCGTTTGTTTATGTAATTTATACGTGTGTCCAGTTTCTCGTTTTTTATATAGATTAGACCGTTGGTTTTCCCGTTTGAATGGTTTTACACTAGTAATTTTGGGGCCCTTTATAGCTTTTTGTTCGGTGAGAGCCTAGGCTCTGTGTTGAAGGCCGTACATTGACCTATACTGGTTTACTTTTACAAATTGTTATTTGGATAGAGAGTTGTCTCATTGGGACTCACACCACATCTTCCTATATCTACTTATGTAGATGAAACGTGCGTCTGGCGTACTAGCTTATAATTATGGTACTTTTGATAACTAATTAGACATGTCTTGAAATAGTCTTACGACATGTCTAAGTCCAGAGTGAGTTTCACAGAAATATCCGAATTCAGGACATATCTGAAAGTTGGTCATTAAGGCAGGACTACAATAGAGGTGTCTTGTGATGGTCGAAGGATAGTCATACGTTTATTTATGTAAATTAGACTTTTTTGTATATTAATTTGGCAAATTATTCAATTATTATTATTTTATTTTATCTCATTTTTCTGCTCGTAACTAAAATTTTATATGTTGACGAATTATCAACAATGAGGATAAGATGTGTAAATAGCAAGAATGCACGATTTTATTCTTTACACTTAATATACCTGACACAGTGACAAATTAATTTCAAATCAATTGTACAAAAAAAATCCCATCATAATATTGTTGTTTTCTCATTCAAATTTGTATATCAATTTTCATATGCATATTTCTACTTTATTATAATATATTATTGATATAAAAAAAGGGACGAAAGATACCAAAGGGACAGTCAAACTCATAAATCTAAAATAAACTGACAACATGGCTATGTGATTTATGGAAAATACATCATATTTTTACAGGGATTTTTCCATAAATTCATGATAATATTTAAAACTAAACAGGTTATATAGGACATCTTAGATAAAATCATCTAATAGTTATCAAAGGTACCAGGATTATGATTTAGTACGCCAGACGCGCGTTTCTTCTACATAAGACTCATCAGTGACGCTCATATTGAAATATTAATAAAGCCAAACAAGAACAAAGTTGAAGAGCATTTAAAATTCTAAATTCCAAAAAGTGGTGCCTAATACAGCTTCGAGACGAGGTCTGAGATATGTCCTATGATGATCATAAGAGGATTATAAGAGATGTCAAAGATATATCTTATGGCAGTTCTTCGGATACATTCTTGAAGACTGCCTCTCATATTTACGCGAATATCATTTATGAAGCTTAGGATTTTAGGAATGAACTTGAAATGAAATTTTTCGTGTTTTATTGAAAGAATGAATTATAGTTGATCAGCGTATCAATTATTTAAAGTTTTGATTTTTTACCGCTTTCAAACAAAAAAACCTTAAGTCTACTGATGTGCCGCATACACTTTAGAATTGACATGAAATATATTATTCAGAGGGTATTTTTGTTGTAATAATTTTGTTTTGTATTCAAGGAATGACTGTAATATTTTTTCTGTCTATGGAGAAATGACATAAAAAATGTGTAAACACTGAATAACGCGCGTAGCTGGTTATCTAACAGTGTGCACCACATTTTGTTTGTCATTTCTTATAATTTAATTCTTAAATCCATTTTAAACCGCAGAAAATCATGAAAAAACGGTGATGACGTCAGGGTCATATGACAAAATTATGTCTATAGGCTGATTAACAAAACGACGTCAGCCAAACAGACATCCGAAATTAAATTATAAAAGAATATCTTCCAATCGGCTTATTCATTTATTATATTTTCATCAAGTAAATATTGTTATTAACTGGCTGTTTCTGTATCTGTTATAGAGTCGAGGTTGGCTGTAATGGATACAAGACCGAGGGCCACTACAGCTGATCGAAAATCTATAGCAGGGCCAATACAAAAACAGACAGTTCATAAAAAAATTATGAAATGATTATAGACAATTAAAAACGGGAAGCGAATGTCCAGTGTAAGCCCATGGGCCAATACGGCTTTTCTATATTGGCCCTGGTTTTTTTTTCATTTCAAGACTTTAAGACGTTACAACACATTGCAAACCATTTGACCTGTGTATTTTATGATTCTAATCTAAAAAAAATATAAAACAAATGTTTTTATGTATAACAATACCACCAAAGTTCAGGAATGGTCTTAGAAAATGGAAATCGGAATAAAACTAATGGCCTATACAGCTTTTTTGGCTCAGTTTTTTTTTTCGTATTGGCCTTATCGAAAAGCAATATTAACTCTTGATTTATAACGACAGTGGAACGTTTTCAGTATTGCACAATGACATGCTGATTTATCCGTATTACGGTTAATTTGCTCATGTCATTTCATAATTTATTTTATAAACTAGATAATAGGAATTTCTAATGAAACATTTATACTAAAATTATTTGCTAATTTTACTTTCGTGTATATGAACATACTGCCGTATTAATTTTGTAAACACTTCCCACATGAGTCATTGGATACGTATCTGAATAGCAATGATAAAACGCCGTGTGCAAAACAATGCAGCCCAAATTGCAAACATTGTACCATTAGAGATCACCAGAGTTCATTGACAGGTGTTTAGTATTATTTGTCCTGGTCAATCTTTATTTTTATCTACTGGTTCTTTTTTTTAAATTTTGTTTGTTTTCTTTGTGTAAATTATATTATATCGTTTTCTTCGAGATTTTTTACTACCACTTTGGAAAAGTCTTTCGTTGTGGTTATTGTGGTCCATTATCTAAATGAAATTATCTTCTTATTTATGAAAATTCATTTATGTGTAGTCATTTGTTTCAAGTATAGCAATAACTGGTATACATTGCCAATGTACAAGAATTATTTATTCGCAGGCATTAAAACAAATAAGGTCTAACTTCAACTTTCCGTCAAATCATTATTCGTAAATCTGGTATCATAGTTTTTCTATGGTTTTATTACATATTACGCTTACAAACATACAAATTGTGATCTCTTTTTCTGAAATGTATCATTCTTTTTATTTCACTTCAAAAGCATAAGATAAAAACCCAATAACCGTCAATATGCTAAGACCTCTACACAATTAGGTTTGTTTTAACATTTTTATTCAAATATCAAATAAATAGCATAATTTTATAGATAACCAATGAGTAGAGAAACGTTGTAGTTAATTTCAATGTAATTAAAAAAAAACGGTTGGTTTAAAACGCAACGTTAAATACATTTTCAGATATTTTACATTTTGTTTGTTATTGTAGTAATAGTTATTTTAGTTGCTTATACTAGAATATAAACAAAATGTCAAAAACGTAATTAATCCTGAAAATCAAATAACTGAAGTTATTATAGAGCATATAGAATTTCGTAATTTGTAGCTTATGATATAGCGAGAAAACCACTTACAATAGTGTATCACTTACCATTAGAGAGCCAAATAGTATCTTGTGTACTGCAACGAAAACCACCCTTCACACACTCTGTTGGCATGCGTTCTCCGGCTCCACTTGTAATACGATACCATGCTTCTTGAAGTAAGTTGTCACAAATACTGAAGTTCCTAGACAGTACAGCAACAGAACGTCTCCAGTCATCGAGAGTCATATGGTTACCGTGCTGACATGGATCTTGAATATATATATGTTAGATCTGTAAATTTGCTTTCGCAAATTTTTGGTTCTTTCCTCGCCGGGATTCGAACCCAAATATATATATAGCAAAAGTAAATAAACACGGTGTACAGAATGTAAATAATAAAAATTTTAAATTCGCAAACTACATTTCACATAAAAAAAATAACAGTTCGTTAAAATATTGTCACAAGCGCTTTCATGCCTTTTGGCAATCTTTAGGCGACTTTTTAACAATGTCCTTTACGACACTGCCGTTGGTAAGAACAAACTTTGTTTTGGGAAAAAAAGTTGCTCCAACATACGTAACTCTCGTGATGGGATTTTTGGAGGACAAAATGTATCAACAAATTGAAAGTGAATTTGATACAGCTTTTAAAGTGTACATAAAATCGGAATGGACGCGATTCTTAGACGACTGTTTTATCATTTTAAACAAAAGTCACAATTTAGAGAAGTTTCATAGTCTGATAAACACATTACATCGTTCGATTAAATTCATCGAATCAAGCGAACATAGACTGCCATTCCTAGATATTTTAATATTAAAGAATGGAACAACCTTAGCCACAGATATATATTATAAGAAGACGGACACCCACCAATACCTGAATTTTCATTCATGTCATCCTTCACATACGAAACGAAACATCCCGTTTTGTCTTGCACGACGTGTATGTACAATTGGTAGTGATGAGTTCACGAAGTAATTACGTTTGAATGAACTAAAGGTGTTTTTGAAAAAAACAAAACTATCCAAACCCACTAATAGATAAGGGAATAGAAAAGGCAAAAGCAATACCAGTGACGGAACTCAGGTCCACAGCACGTAAAAAGAGTAATACAGAACTTATTTCGTTTGTTAGCACTCATAACCTGTACAATCCTGATGTAGATATATTCAAGTTCATAAAAGCAAATTTGCTGGTTTTACAAAAAACGAAAGAATTAAAAAAGTTTTTTCCTACAAAAAAAAATCCTGAAAAGTAAAAGACAGCCTTTAAATCTTAAAAAGATTTTAACAAGGGCTAAGTTTTATGACCCAAATGGAATGCAATACAACGTTTCAAAATGTAATGACCCTAGATGTGGTCTTGTGAATATATGGCAAACTGCCCGAAAATAACATTAAAAAACGGCCAAACTATTGTTCCAAATGCAGACATTAATTGCAAAACAGTAAACCTAATTTACTGTATTGTATGTAGCACTTGCAAAGAATGGTACATCGGACAGACTGGTATTCAATTTGTCAAAGAGTCCGTGTTCACAGACAACAGATACGAGATTCATCCACACGGTTGCAAGATGTGAGCGAACATTTCGAAACGTGCAGTAGTGGAAAATTTACCCTTATATCCGTTCTATAAAATGAACGAATCGAACAAATATAAAAAAACTGGCAAAGGAAGCATACTTTATAAAGGACTTTCAGCCAAAATTAAACGGATCTACGTAAACACGTTTGATTTATCTCCCCCTACCGTTATTGTAACATAATAAACGTTACTAACGGCAGTGTAACGTTTAGGACATTGTTAAAATAATTTGCATAATTTTCTTAATAAGGAAATTGTTCAAAGGAAATTTGATTTTATAAATGTAAGATTTACTATATCAACATGATGAAAAACTAAAAAAGAGATAATAGGATTTGTATATCGTATTATACATTCATATTAGATGAAAAATAGATTGATTAAAGCAAATTTGATTTTAAAACATTTAACAAATAAATCTTAATGCTATAATTTTTTTCTAAAATTTAAAATGTCATTTTATAAAACAAGCTTCGCCTACTTTCTCTCGACAATGATTTGTTTTGCCCTGGTAAAAAAACGTTACCCTACCTTCTGCTGCACATGCCATATGCATCAGGCATTTTAAGATTGATAACCATTTCAAAGGTTTTAAAATGCGATTATTTGCCATCCTACCCTATCAGAAGACAACAGTTTAATGGTTACTACTCTAAAAGTTATGACTGATCAAGATAATAAATAGGTAAGTAATGCATATATAACTTTCTTATCAAGTTTATTTTGTTCTGTCATGATTTTTTTTCAACTACCAATTGGTTCAAAATTATGTATGCGTCAAACAGTGGAAGGTTTATTAGATATTTGACATTTCTTAAAACTTTTAAGCAAATGTGAATTATTTTTTTTATCAAAGTTTCAATGCAAATTCATGTTCATGCGGACATGATGTTTATATAATTACAATCATTTAAGCTTTTATCTACTTGATTACTAAATTTTCATAATATCAAGAATAAAAACAACTTTTATTTCGTATCTGAATAATTATATTTTGTTCAAGTTTTTGTTTGCTGAAAAATTAACTAAACAATAAGTTGAAACAAAATTCGTGTTTGATATTTTGAAAATTATCACCACTATCTGGTATATAGCATCTACAAGTGTTCTTCTAAACGTGGGTCATTAAGAGACATGTTCTACTTGTATTTTGCTTAGTACAAAAACAAAATGTTATTAGTCAGAAGTTCATCCTTTTCATAACACCGTCTTCGATTTTTGTTGGAGTAAGAAGATTTTTTCACAACGTTTACTTAGTAAATCAAGAAATTTTTATATACGATAAACATTTTTCATGTTTACTAACATTTTGAACACATCCGTGGTTACTTGTATTTGAGACGCAGATATTGTATTATTCATGTTGACGTCTTTAAACAATTGCCTTCATCAAAAGTAGTTTTTGATTCAACAGCTTCCAAGTACGCATAAACTCTCTATTAAGGACATCATCAGCGAATTCATTTCGATTTAAAAAAACAAACTCATATCTGGCAGCTTGAACATTATATCACAATAAAGACATTTTCTACAATGCATAAACATTATGTTGATATTTATATTTATTCAATTTACACGAATATTTTGAAAGCTTCTATTATCGGAGTACACGTCATATACAGTTTTGTGATGTGATTATGGCCTGTTATCTGTCTCTTTCATAAACAATTATTTCTCATATCACAACATGCACAACGAATGATTTCTTTTGAGTAGCTTTCAATTGTCGACTTTGCATATAACAAAACATAAACGGTAGCGTAAAGCTTCATATTATTGTATTCATAATCAGACATACGCATTCTCACATTGGCTTAGCATTTATTTTTATCCTGATTATAACACATTTCATCAGTTTGTAAACTACATCAGTATGTTACTATTTTTGTTAGTTTTGTGAGAGTTTTTACCAGTTTTAGAAAGGTTTGTAAAGTTTGGATGTATATTCTTTCATGTTCATACCTTACTAAACGTTTTTGGACTATTCCTAACAATTGTCTGTGAATTATATCACAGTCTTTTAATATCCAATTTGCATTAACACTACGAGCTACGTATGTCTCACGATGATTACTCAATTGAAAAAGGAAATATCAAATGAAAAATGATTACGAAAGCACGGTCAATATATGTTGCTAATACAAAGTGAAAGCTAATGTACAATCAGCTACTGCTAATACACTTCTACTCAGTAAAACAAACAATCAGATTGGAAACAATATACCTTGCAGCTTAAATGAGGTTTCATTGTAAAATCAAATTAAAATTGGCAAGTTTTGTGAGAAGCAAGTAAGAAGTAAAATTCTCTAATCGCCAAAAAAAAAAATAAGTTTCTCTTAACAAATGAAATTATTTCATTTTTCTGATGAATGTTTACCGAGTTTTCCTTGTTTCATTCAGTTGGGATTTGACGAGTGAATATATATTCAAGTTTCAAGTAAATCGAATGTTGGAATGTAGTTTAAGAATTTTTATTTTGAAAGCTGAAACACACAAGCGAGATACATTTTAAACCATTTTGTTCAACGATTTCATGATTGGAACTTTTTTGGTTTGTATTTGAATGGCAAAAGGGATTTTACTTAAAATGCTAATAACAACAAGACTAAGACAGTTATGCGTGGTCAATATGCTTATACTTAAAGATCATGTTTTTTTGTAATATATATATTCTGAACTTTAATAATCAAAATTCTATATGAATACACGGGAAAATTACTACATACTTTTTGCAAGAGACCAATGAATAGAAAGCAAAAATGAGAGACTAATTTTATTAAATGTTTGGATATGTGCTAGGATAATGAGTATTTGAAAATAATCATCGGATTACCAGTTAATTAGAGAACTAGAAATCGTTTTACAAGACAAATTTCCTGGAGATGAAATATCGTTTAATCATTTTTGTAAACTATAGACCTTTTCATAGCTACAATGTATTTGAAAACTATTGCAAAGAAGCATATATTCGGAAATTTCTGTAAAATGTTTTTAACTATGAATAGAGGTAATTGAACACATTCCTATTAGATCAAACATTACAGATTCTTTTAATGTTTAGCATGCATGTACAGTTGCGATTGAACTACTGTATGTGTCTATCGTCTGAGCACATGCATTTGTAATTAACACCCACTAATTGAGCATCGGATGCCGTTTAATTGGGAACGTTAATGTTAATATTATTACCAGGTTCTCCTGGATTGTTTTGATTTTGTTTTTACAGTGTTACTATTTTTAAATATTTTATCAATTCATGCCCACTTGTATTGTCCAATCGTGTAATCTGTACTGATAACAGAATAGAAATATTGATCTATCTTAGTGTGCAAAATAATGATAGCTACATTATCAAAATGATAGATCATCATCTGTAAAATGAGTATATTATTATTAACATTATTTGTTTTTTCGGATATTTTACTCCCACTGAATTGTAAGTATAACTGCAACTTTTATCACTTTTCTGTCTGTCAGATTTTATATTAAAGACTATGTTTTGGTCGTAATTTTTTTTTTAAATCAAGATATAATTCTATCAAAGATAATTCGTCTGTTTGGAGAAGAAAACAAAATGATTGCGTACTGGGAAAATTGGTCATTAATATTGATATTTTGAATTTCCGTAAAACATACGCGTGTTAAACTTGTTTTAAAATTGGTCATCACTTTCCCGTTCAAATAGTTTCACAATTTCGTATTGGGGCCTTTAAAAGCGTACATTACAGTGTGTGTGTTTTTTCCACTGTTAAAGGCCGTACGGTTAACTATATTTGCTTATATCTACTCCATTTGAACTCTGTGAGATGTTTGTCTAATTGACAGTCATAAGACATCTCAATATTATTTTGATATTGCAGCAGCCTAAATATTACCAAATAGAATATTCTCTTTACAAAACACTGATTAAAATGATCGAACACATTTATCTTTTGCAAAATTAGTAGTAAAAATAGTCTTTACGAATTAACTGTGTTTAATTATATAAAAATATAGACTTTTTTGTAGCCTAAAAACAATCAAATGTAATACCCATTTCCTGTTTATATTTAAAAATTGTATAAAGATATACGACGATCTAGTATGAGTGCAAATACGATATCTCTCCATCCAGTAATATGTATAGTATACAAAGAGACACTTTGTGGAATAACTGTATTGTTTCACCATTTTGAATATAATCATTGCATCTTCAACTTTATAGTTTTTGCAAAACAATACATATATTCTAAATTATAATCGGTTAATAGAGTGTCTGGATGTCCTTGCATTTGTTTTACATAAAAGGTGATCCATGTCACGACTACAAGACTTTAGACACCAAAGACGATTTTAGTAGGTCTACAGGATATACAAAACATGTCTCATTGTGTGACAATACGCTTGAGCCAAACTGGTATCGCATTTCAAGTAAATCAGGGGAAAGAATGCCGACGGAATGTGTACAAAATGGGGGACGATGTGGTGCACTGTATTCTATATGGATGAACGGTAAGATATTTATTTATTTAAACTTTTTAATCAACAAAATGTACATTAATCATACGTAACAGTTTAAAAGATAACAATCGTGCTACGGTAATCTATACATGGGGCAGAACATTCATAGTATTTCGAAAAATTAAAAATATGATGAACAGTTCATTTATTATGATTGAGCTGATGTTACTATCGGGGTGGAAACTTCCTTCAGCGGTGGCATCGACCCATTAGTAGATACCATGCTTAATATTTTGTTCGCAAGACACGTGTTTAGGTTTTTATAATTGGACAAACAATATACATGTCCTGTATACAATCTTCAAATGTTGTTTAAGGACCTTATAAACACATTGATTTATTTTTTTCGGTATCCTTTTAAAAGATATATGAGATAGCCATTGTTCTACAGACATTAACAGGAAATTTTCTGATAACAATTTGTGAAACTAGGTATTAAAACGTATAATGTAAATAATGCTAGAATCATAACATGCATAAGACAGGGCATAATTTAAAGAAAAACATTTGCCTGTCCTTCTGATGTAAATTGAAAATTATTTAAAATTGAAGAGGGACACTGAGTTGGAACCAACTATCATTTTGCTTTGAATAAGAAGTATCTATTTTATCATCGCTAGTAGAGATATTTGATGGACATCTACTTATATTTTTGTCCATCTGATGAGTTAAGCCTTTTTCAACTGATTTTTATAGTTCGTTCTTATGTTGTACTGTTATACCACTGTCCCAGGTAAGGGGGATGGTTGGGATCCCGCTAACATGTTTAACCCCGCCTCATTATTTATGTATGTGCCTGTCCCAAGTCAGGAGCCTGTAATTCAGTGGTTGTCGTTTGTTTATGTGTTACATATTTGTTTTTCGTTCATTTTTTTTTTACATAAATAAGGCCGTGAGTTTTCTCGTTTTAATTGTTTTACATTGTCTTATCGGGGCCTTTTATAGCTCACTATGCGGTATGGGCTATGCTCATTGTTGAAGGCCGTATGGTGACCTATAGTTGTTAATGTCTGTGTCATTTTGGTCTTTTGTGGATAGTTGTCTCATTGGCAATCATACCACATCTTCTTTTTTATATATTTAGAATTTGGACGATACAATTAAAATTATATTAAACTGTATACATGTTATCAAAAAGTAAATTATTGGTGTTTCACATATCACCAAGTTTGATATCGGTTCGATTTCTGATCAGGAAATAATAATTTTGCACTTCCTAGGAAATTTTTGATATTTAGAATTTTCTCAAAATTGTTTCCATAAGTAGATTTTAAAGCTTTTATAATAATTTGAATGAGATTACTATATACGGTAGAATTTGAGAGTGTTTTTTTATGTTATGTGCACGAGGGTTGTCAAACTTCTGTATTATTTTTCTTCGAAATACTTGACACCTAGTAATCTCACGGATTTTTAGTTGGTTGATGACTTATATATAATATTGACTTTTGGTTTATCATGAAATAAGTTTAATCTTTGTTCCTCGGTATTTTTTTTATTTTTTTTTTATATACAAAAGAATAAAAATTTTGTATTCCCCAAGCTAATGTGTATAGAATAGAATACCCTCCTGTTCGAAAGTCAAAATTGGCTTATTTTATTAATGTTATGATCCATATATAGATGCCGCCATGCTAATGATAGCTAATAGCTTGTACAGATAGGCACAGATGACACGCAAATGGACAAATTAAGTTTAGACAAATAACCATATTATATTATTACAGCATTTAAAAAAAATGCACATGCATTTTTTTTTTATGAATATATATTTAAAAAAAATATTGAGTTAAACGGATAACAAATAAAAGAAATTGTGTTATAAAAATAATATAACATCTACGCCCGCATAAAACACAGGTCTTCCGTCTATCTCTAGATTTGCCTTGCTTGACAAGGAACACGCTGTTTATATATTTTTGAAGCTTATCTGAAAGAATATTGTGTAGCAAATAAATATTCATTTTGCAATTTGCAATCAATTTTATTCTTCAAAATCGACAGATTAATTGCATGGCTTATTTCTTTGACATTTGCATTGAAGGTCATTAAAATAATTTCAATATTCAAATACTGGGCTTCAAAAATCTTTTCTATTTAAATTTATATGATATTTTCTACAAAATAAAAAAAAATTAAAAAAGATAATTGTTTCATGAGAAAGAATTTAATTCGGGAATGTATTGTCACAGTTGTTGGGTATCTCTTGATCGCAACAGCAAAATGACTCTTCGGCAGAAATAATTTAAAATAACACGACAGCTCGATTGCTATAACTGACTAGATGAAACCAAACATATATTGGAATTGTTATAAATTAAAATAAACAAAAACATTGGTTGTCCATTAAAAACAAGATAAAATAAACAATGTAAAAGTTTATTCACTTATTCTTTCAAATTTAATGGATAATCCCGACGCGCAGGTTTTGACCCGGTGAAAGTTTTCTTATCCTAATTTATGTCATTGACACTAATTAATGTCACATTTACTGTTTATGTATGTTTTTGGTTGTTAACCCACGTTTGACAATATGACGAAACTTTAAACATCTGTCATACAAATTGGAAGCTTTGCAAGTTATAAATAAAAGTTAAACACACTAACTTCTTCGGAAAATGCCTGTACCAAGTAAGGTATATGGAAGCATTCCGATGAATGATTTCGGTTGATTATATCAGTTTAATTACTTTCCCGTTGATGAATTTGTCCTGGAGTTGAATTTTTGTTAAGCATTTTTTTTTATCTCGTTGATCACTGAATGTGACATTTTTTTAACTATTTGTCTTTAAATTTATTTGAAATTTGTCTTGTTTGGTATTAGTAATAAAATGACATAATGATAGATGATGAGGGTTATTCCAATCCAATGTGACAGTGTTAGGATTTGAAATTGGTGTAATCGGTAAAAACGATAATAATAATTTGACACGCTTATATTTCAGACAACGAGGCAAAATGTAAATATGTTATTTATCACAAAATTATATTTCTTCCTAAGGGACATTTCCTGACACGGAAGAGGTGGCAAATGTTACAGCTTGCACTGCAAGTTATTCCGGAGACTGTTGTAGTCACCCAATGGACATACAGATAAAAAACTGTTCAAGTTTTCTGGTTTATAACCTGGTTGCAGTTTCATCATGTCCTCAAAGATACTGCTTCGGTAGGTATTGAATTATAAACGCTGACGTAGAAAAACGTATAAAATATCAGTAAATAAGTTTATCATACTTTCATAAAAAAATAATAAAACCATGAACAGAGAAAATCTTTAACTCGAAAAATAAGATGTGTATATGTTCCAGACCGTATGAGTATTTGGACCGTACGCGTACGGTCTGGACCGTATGCGTACTTTTTCAATATACGCATACGGTCGGACCGTACGCGTACGGTCTGACTAATATTAAGAATTTGGTCAAGTTTATTAGATACAAATGTATATAACAGATCAACATAACTTATATCTCAAATTAATATAAAAAGTTGAATAGTTATTGAAATAAAAACTTAATATTTTAACTATTTGTAAAAAATCAGGCTTATTTAATCTGTTAATCTCCTGTACTCAGCATGTCAGTAATTCATTAATTACAGCCCAGTATGCTCATTGAAATTGAAGTTATCGGAAGTAAACATAATGTGGGAGGACATTGTTTTAGAATATTTAGGAACTTTACAAAAAATGCATATGCAAAGGAACATGCATGAACAAAACATGTTAATGTTAAAAATATATGACGTTCCTTGTGGAAGCAAGTGTCATCTTGGGCCAGAGTAACAAAATAGGATTCACGGATATAAAATTAAACAAAATTTAATATTTAATTTTAATTGTTCGCTTATTCACTTTGTCCATCTAATTGTAATAATATCAATTTGTATAACTAAAAATAAAGATTTTGATAAATGTTTGTCAACATTTAACCCATATGATCCCAAAACATGTATGGTCAGCTGGACCGCACGCGTATACTCATACGGTCCGACCGTACGCGTATGGTCGGACCGTACGAGTATACGTATACGGTCCGGACCGTACGCGTACGGTCCAAATACTCGTATGGTCTGGAACATATATATTTAACACTAAAATATTTAGAAAACATTTATTGCAAAAGTTACAAAGGCGATACTTAAGACGCTACTTTTTAAATATCGAAAATCCTTAAACAACTACATGTAGTACTACTGCTTATGGTTGTTTTCGTCTTCGAGGGTTGCACAACCCTAGAGGTAATGATAACATGAAATATCACTGATATGCTCACTTTCATTAAATTATCTGTTGAGTAATTTCTAACACTACGATTTGTCCAACTCCTGACAAAGATTGCCTTAGCAGTATTTAGGTTATTCTTCGTGGAATGCTCTTCAACTTTGTATTCAATTTGGCATTCTACTGTCTAGGCTTGAGTGCCACTACGAAAAAAATGCCGATGAACCACGTGTTTGACGAACAAATGTATAAACATTAAACCTCTAATGTGTTTTACATACTTTTCTGTAAAGGATATCTGTTATTGAAGCGGTTATTATTTTTGTGCACACCTTTAATAAAGTGTACAAATTTCTGTTTTTATGCGGCAGTTCTACATCGAACAAACAACTGATGCCAATAAAACATACTGTATGCAGTAAATCAAGATAAGTTAATTGTCATGGAGATAACGGGCGTTAGTCCGTGTGTCCGTCCATCCGTATTTCGGTCGTTTTTCCGTCCGGTCTTGTTACCGCTCTCACAGGTACAATTTTTGACAGAATTTTTATAAAAATTATACCATTGGTTAATATCGGCAATATCTCGGACAAGTTTTATCATGGCAGACGATCGACTTTTTTTACAAGGGTTATTCTCTTGGAAATATTGAATGTTTGGAAAATTGCGCCGTTAGACCCATCACGGATACAGTTCTTGCCAGATTTTTATAAATCTTATACTATAGGTTATTTTATGATCTCTGGAAATATTAGATTGATTGGAAATGTCCTCGTTAGTGCTCTCAAGGGTGTATTTCTTTTTATATAAAACTTATAGTATACTATGAGTAATGCCCTAGTAGGTCTGTTTGACATATTTAATGAACAATACAAAAACAATTAAAAACTTTGAATTTTTTAATACTAAGGCTTTTCAATCTCAAGAATAGATTAGCTTGGCTGTATTTTCGGTACCGAATGCTCTTTAAATTTGTACTTGTTTTGGCCTTTTTAACATTTTCTGATTTGAGCGTCACTGATGAGTCTTTTGTAGACGAAACGCGTGTCTGGCGTAAATATAAAATTTCAATCCTGGTTTCTATGATGAGTGGTTATTATTTTTGTTTTATGTAATGAGTTAATACTTCAGTTTCATTATGTATATCTGTTATATTCATTTGATAAAATTTACTGTTTGCAATGGCATTAATTGTTCTAAATAATAAGGATGTTCTTATCCCAAGCATAAAAACTTAGCCGTATTTGACACAACCTTTTTCAACTTTTGATCTTCAGTGCTATACAACTTTGTACTTTTTTTCGATCTTTTATATCTGGGCGTCACTGGTGAGTCTTGTGTGGACGAGGCGAGTTTTTGGCGTAATAAATTTTTAACCTGATGCTTTTTGTTATTCATTAATCATGTGTTTCTTTGTCTAATACGTTTTCCTATTTATTTGTATTGTAGTCCTGTAATATCAAGTTGTCATTTCTATGTTATATTTAACATTGCAATTAAAGTGCGAGGTTTGGCATGCGACAAAACCAGGTTCAACCCACCATTTTTTCCTTTAAAAATGTCCTGTACTAAGTCAGGAATATGGCCATTGTTATATTATAGTTCGTTTCCGTGTGTGTTACAATTTAACGTTGCGTCGTTTGTTTTCTCTTATTTTTGAGTGTAAATTGACATTGCAATAAGACGTCTCACGGTACTTGTCTATGCCAAATTCATGTATTTGGTTTTGATGTTATATTTGTTATTCTCGTGGGATTTTGTCTGATGCTTGGTCAGTTTCTGTGTGTGTTAATTACATTGTAGTGTTGTGTCGTTGTTCTCCTCTTATATTTATGCATTTCCCTCAGTTTTAGTTTGTTACCCCGATTTTTTTTTTTTTGTCCATGGATTTATGAGTTTGAACAGCGGTATACTACTGTTGCCTTTATTTATTTGTACCCCGCGTACGCGTTTTATTTATAATTGTTTGAGGTATTGCCCCTGTATATTTGAAATATTCGCAACGCAGGTTATTTTCTGCAAAAATGAATGGCAGTGTGAGGACACATTATTGTATCATTTATGTTCACCTGTATTGTATATTAAGAAGTCTACGAGAAAATCTATTTTAAGCAGATTATGTGTATGTTCCAAGTTGCATGTTCAGATATCGGTTTCAATTTTGTTAGAAACAATTTCTGTGTGCATAACACATTTTGAGTTTTGTTTGTAAAAGCCTTTAAAAAAATGGATTCAGAAAATAATGCTCCGTAATTGTTAAACACATTGAGCATTTCGTTTTATACCTTGTATACCATTCCATTATTTTAAAAAAAATACTTTGTCTTTAAAAATTTTAGATGATGTCTAGTTTTAACTTGTTTTAAGTTATGCAAATAGGGGATTACTTTTCTGATATTTTGTTAAGTATAATTTGTCATTGTGATGAAGTTATCTTTATTTAATAAATTGTCATCCTTTTTTGTAGGTTCAGAAATGCCTTGTCATAAAGGCGAAACATCATTGAATGGATTTTCTCCTGGTTGTAAATGTGAGTTTTTAAGTATAGTATTTATATATGTAGCATTATGTGAAATTATTTTGAAAAGAAGATATTATAAAATATTAATATTACATTTAGGTATATTGGTTGAGACTGTACTTCTCACAAAGAAAGCAATTCATAAATCAAAGAATATAATTAAGTAAGAGAAGATTTACAAATCAAGAAGTTACATGTATACGTTCGTCATACTATGCAAGTAATTCTAGAAATTAAAGAAGAAGTCCTATTTTGAATTTGTAAATTAAAACTTGGTAGACAACAAGAAAAGGGTTATTTAGAAAAATATAAAAATACTCACGTTTTCTCGTCGTGGATCTCCGCAAACGTTCAACAAAGCGACATATATATGTTTAAGTCTAGCTTTGATAAGATATCAGGCTTATTACTTGGTACGCTTTACCCGAGGTTCGTCTATTTAAATCATCAGTAGTAATAACCACAAATTCAAATGTACAACGAACCACATAGTTTCCAAGTTCTTGTGTTGCAATCTCTGACCAAAACATGAAACAAATAGTGACGAAAATCAGTTTTCAATATGCAAACATTGGATTCCATTAATAGAAGATATTTATTATACCTAAAAAAAGATTAAAAAAATCAAATTTATTAATTTGAAGACTTTTTTAAAAGCATAAGAAGCTGTTTATTTATACTTTATATGATATCTTTTAATAGATGAGCCGTGTTTACCGACTAACTACAGGAACATAGATCAGTGGGAAAGGTCAGTTGGTAATATAAATGGTGGACAAATATGTGATAATGTTTTAGAACCTGGATGGTATCGCCCTATAAGTAAAGCTGGCAAGGAAATGCCAACGAGTTGTCCAAAAAATGGACAAAAATGTGGCACAACATATCCAATCTGGATGAATGGTAAATTTGCTTCTTTTTTTTAAGAAACATGGATTTAAGAGTTTGAACATCGGTTTACTACTGTTGCCTTTATTCTGTTTCTAAATTAAATATTTGCATCAACATTTTATCTAATTGTCTGATTACAAAACATAAGATTTAATGGAAAAATATAATTTAATCGTAATTAATAAGCTTTGTTGTTTAATAAGATATTTTATATCTGTTTTTGTTGTATAAAAGTTTTTCTAAATTTAAATAATTTGCTTCATCTTTACTAAAGAGATTTTGTATGTCAAAATAATAATGTTGTTAATTTGTAACGATTATAGAAACATAATCTGTTGTCTAATACTTTATGATTTAATATTAATTTTTTTATATTGTAAGGGTAAAAAAGTAATGTTTTTTTTACATAGGGACCAATCCTGGACCCAACAAGATTTCAAATGTGACGGCATGTGTGTCGAGTTATAATGGGGGATGTTGTACCAGCTCATACGACATTCAGGTCAAAAACTGTGGAGGATTCTTTATATATAACTTGCAACACACAGATGGTTGTTTCCAAGCGTATTGCTTTGGTTTGTTTGTTTTCAAAGTAAAGACTGTTATCTATGTCACTTCAATAATATATTCATTTTAATCGATTATGTTAGTGATAATGTATATTTAAAGGTTTATCACCAAGGGATGTCGGGATAGGTCAAACTTAAGACCGGCCGTAGTTATGTCTTTCTTCAGCCGATCCTGACACGTAGAGGTTTGATCAACACCATACAAACCTTAAAATATGCATTATCTTAGTTATATAGCGTTGAAAAATATCATTTTCTGCAAAGGTTTGCATGATTTGTATCATATAATTCCGATTACATTAGAATTGAATATTCTTATCCTATAACGATAATAAAACTCCAGATATATAAACTTCTGAAACCTTTATCCAGTAACATTAACAATTTAACTTTAATTGCATGTAGTAAGAAACAAACAAACTAACGGTGTTTGACAAGTATAATTAATTTTGCAAGTTATTTATAAGTAGTATATTAATTTTATAAAGGAGAATGCTGTCATTATGTCTTAGTACTAGACATGTTTATCGCGGTGAACAAGTTTATTTTTTCAAAATATTTTGATAGAATAGAAGGTATGGATCAAGTTAAAGTCATATAAAAAGAGTTTGTGAATTTTAAAATTATCGAATTTTTAAACCGGTGTGAGAAAATATACTAGAGGTAATCATGTATGCACGTTTTTTTATATAGTGATTACGAATCTAAAACGTATTAGCGACAATTAATATTTCAGTTCATTTCCTTTAGTTTTAGTTGACCGCAAGTTTATTGATTTTCATGTTTTTTTGTCGAGGGGTACCAGATCGTTATGTTGATTAACAATCGATACCGATCACGTAAAGCATGCGACTAGCAAATGTCATGGTATAGCCATGGTATTTGTTTTTATATCTTTCATGCACATCCACTTATTAATAAAAGTTTGCTTTATTAGTTGTTGAATGATTTATAATTTTCCTCTTTCAAGAATCAGTTATTACTATTTACCTTTCGGTGCATATTTTTAACATTCTTTTTTCACTATTGTCACCTCAAACTTGCACGGTGTGATGGCAGAAGTTATAACGTAAGGTATTGTCTATAAAGTCACTGTATACAGAAAGCGTATCAGCAGTCTAGTGTACGTGAAGACACTAACTCAAAAGCAGTACGTTAGTGCGTTTTTTGGTATTTCAGGCTAATTAACGGAGGACAGAATGTTTTCCGCCGAAACACAAAAAGATTGAAGATTGAAAAGAATAACCCTCTTGACAGTAACGCACGATAACTTTCAAAGATTTTAATGTTTAGTAAAGTTTGCATTTTAATCAGGGATAATAAAAGTATTTAATCCTTGCAGCAAATTTAATTGAACTTGACATTGTTTGCGTTGTGTCTTCAAAACACAGACCTATCGTTTTGAAAGAAAATAACGACTTAAAGATATGTAATTGTTAAATTATAACTGAAACTAGTCACAGAAACACAAAATCCGAGACGTATTGATTTTCCAATTATGAATCAGTGTTAAGGACTACAGTGTACCTAAAGGTTTAAACAGTGATAAAATATTGCTCAAAACATAATAAAATTTTGGTAATGAATCGTGAAAATTGTAAACATCATTTTTTCAGAAACTTTGGAATATTATATGAAAACAACAACCTAAAGGTTGAAACAATGATAACATATTGCTCAGAACATAATTAAAGTTCAGTAATGAATCATGAAAATTGTAAATATTATGTTTTCAGAAACTTTTGAATATTATATGAAAACAACAAGCTATAAATTGCATGCATTCGAAACGCTGTACAGGATTTATCTCCATCTGGAATGGTCAAAACCGACTATATATTATATTTTCTTTATTTTAGGAACTGAGATACCTTGTCCCTTGGGTGAAACGTCTGATAACAATTTCACACCTGGCTGTGAATGTAAGTAAAACGATTTATCTGATTAATATCAATATACTTATTTTTCAGATTAAAAATTGAAAATGGAACAAATAGAAATATAGGTTTAGTTATTTAAGTCGAAAGGTTTAAAAGTGTTAAAATATATCGTAAAAATCAAAACGAACAATAATAGGCGGAGTCCTATACATCAGATTTGTAAATGATATCAGAGCAGAGAGAGCAAACAATTTATTGTTATCACAAGTTGTTTTAGAACACGAGCATTAAAAAGTAAGTATATTATTTCTAAACTTCACTATATAATCTCGTATTGTATAGGCAATCTCAGTTCATGTAACATCACTAACTCATTTCAAATCAATCACATCGATTAAGTTGCGTAATATACATTCACGAAGCTGTTAAAGTTAGGTCAGTCTAATTAAAAGGTGTGATGCTACAGACCGGCACAAATAAAACAAAACACTAACAAAATACTAACTTACCTGTTTAAGAGAACTCGCAGTTGGTGAGAAATAGGTGAAACACACTAAATACTAATAAATGTTAATGCTTTCAAGACTTCGATCTATCAGTATACATCTAATGCATTTAGTGCAAACAATTCAAAATTAGTATGAGAAAAACACAGGCGTGTGCCCTATCAACAATACATACTTGTAGGCATGATGTATGACTGTAAGTATTCGAAACTGTAAAGAAATGTTTATTTTGTTATGTTTTAATTTAATTTGTTTTTACAAAACCAATGATTCTAAACGTGTCGGAATTGTCTAGAAAACTTAGGCTTTAAACCTTGTAAGTACAAAATTTATCGTATAATCATTTTTCATTGATGTTAAAGGGAGAATATTTATTTTGTTATTAGAATAAACCATGCACTGAGTAATTGAAAATATATCTCATATTAACAAAGAACACGTAGACTTGTTGTCTATTTAATTCCAAATAAAATATTTCCATTCTGTAATGAATATTTTCATGTGTAATATTTTTTCTAATGTATTTTGGTCTACCTACAAGTAAACTACGGAAGTCTTTCTTTTAGTCGACCCATGTCAGAGTATCAATTATAATACATTAAAAGAGGAAGTTAAGAGATCTTCAAACTATACACTGCTAGCAGGAGATGAACCAATTGATGACAGCAGTTTAAAGTCTGGGTGGTATAGGATTGACAGCAGTACAGGAAACGACATAGTGACAAAGTCTGTAAAAATGTATCAGTGTGGCACAATTTATCCACTTTGGATGAACGGTAAGAAAGTATGAAGACACTGGTGAATGTACCAAGTTTAAATTAACATGTTACACATTATGATTATGGTAACAATAGTTTGTCCACGCCTAGCAAGTTAGGATACTACAATGCTCTGTTTTGATTTCTGTTTGATTATTACAATGCATTTCACAAGCGAATACAATGTGTGTTTCAAACATTTTTTAGTTGTATGTAGGGAATGCAAGTTAGAGATTACTTGAAAGTTTAAAATAGAAATTGAAGCCGAACGGAGTCAAATACATTAAGAAAAATATGGCCACATAAATGTTTTATCATTACACTGCCTATAGTTTAATATAAGAGCAGAGGGACTTTTTATTGATGTTAGTTTAATTGTCAAAATAACATTAACCGGATGTGGCCTATCTATAGTAGATCTTAATGAATGGTTTCCTTTAAATTGGACTGTTGATGTTTTTTTTTCTCGATCTAAGTGATGTAGGAGTATATAGTAATCACTATTTTATATCTTCATTTCGTTCCTTTTTGTAGCGTTTGTATGCCTATCCGCATTTTTCATATAAATCATTGGTTATCACAGTTTTAGAAAAAAATGGTCACCGTGTTTCAACAATTTAAATTTTAAAAATACAAAACTTCAGTGTATCTATAATACGTAATTTCATTGAGTACATTGATGATTCGATTGCATATAATTTTCTTAGAACACATGAACACGTCAAAGTATTTGCTCAAAGGCTGAGGTTGATTATAATAGGTAAGCGCTGACATGTTTGTTTTGTTCTTTTAATTCAAATTACTTCTGTGATAAATTGTTATCGTAAAGCTAGTTATTATCAGTTATCAAAATAACGTATGCTTTTACAATTATTTCAATGTTTAAGATACTCTTCCTGCCAAACATGACAAAACCGTTGAAAGAAAGATTTGTAGATCTGGACCTAGTGGTAATACATGCGTAGAGGAATATAAAATGAAAGTTAGAAACTGTGGAAAGTACAGAACATACTTTTTATCACCGACAACAGTTAACTCAGGCTATTGCTTTGGTAAGGAAACAACCATATTCGTATGTCCTTATTGTGTGAATTATTATCTAAGAATAAAAATATGTGTATTTTACAAAGATTATTTAAAAAGATATATGCATATTTGAGCAGTGAAAAGTGAACTTGAAGGAAAATTCAAGAGTGAAATTTCTTTATCAAATAGCAGAAATCAAAAGAACAAACGAATGAAAAACAACTGTTATATTTCTGACTTGGTTCAAGCATGCAGCTATTAAGAACATGATGTATTAAACCTGGTCTTATGGCTAATTAAACCACTTTAATTCTATTACTAGTATATTGTCAACTAAGTTTGAAAAAAAATCATAAATGACATAATAGATAAAATGTCTAAAATTGGGGTACAGCAGGCAACATTGTGTTATAATATTAATTACAGTAAATACTAGATAACACTAGACGGGATGTATTTATACCGAGCCACACCAAATGTGTATATTTGTAGAAGGTCTACACAGTAGAGTTTTAAAATACACATAAGCATATGAAAATACACTTTAACACATAATACAAATCAGTAATAAAGTTATGACCTCTAATGTAAGTTTCAACACCATCATGTATTATTTTTGAAGTTGATACGGAATATTTATCGACATGATATTGGTATCTTCCGATGAACTTTTTAAGAAAGAAAAAAAGACATTCTTTGACATAATATTGTTTCGTCAACTTTCGTCTAAGGCACTGTAGACGTTTCAAAAAGTCTTGAAAGAAGCTGCAAGCTCTTATATATAGAATGAGTTAGGAACTTTATATTTCATATGCAGTAGAAGTTGGCATATTGCTGTTAATGTTGGGAAAAAAATTATTAAAATCATCTCTTTCTTCGGAGATTCTGGTTCTTAGATTACCACTTATATCAAGTTCGAGGTTTATGTCTAAAAATGAGGCGGAGGAAGCTGTGTCTGTTTTTTTTTTTTTTTTTTTTTTTTTTTTTTCTTAATTTATAGCTCTGATGGATATATTGATGAAGAAACATCAGTATATCTGAATGATAATTGTGTGATCTTGCTTCTTTCATATGGTAGTTTTGTCACAAGTGTTAAAGAAACTCCGACTTTTATGAAAAAAAGAAGAGTTCGGTATGGTGATCTGCATATGTCGGTGTCATATGAATGCCGACCATTTGTTGGAAAAGTCTCCGTCCGGTTTCAACCAATTGGTTGTCCATAAGAAACCCAAGAATACTGATCACTTGTTTCTCTGTGTAGCATGTATTACCTTTCTGTTCATTTTTAACAAAATATACCTTGTGATTCCCAAATAAATAAATTTATAGCGTATCCTACAATTTTTATATTGATATATATAAACAATATTTATATACAGCAACTTATACAATATTTTGCTTCTTATCTTTCTTTTTTGCATTATAAGCGATGATCATGGTAGCGCAATTACTTAAAATATATATAATAGTCATGAGGGAGGAAGACTCCTCTCCCATTGGAAACACATCGGGACAAGTACAACTGACGAAAAGACGAACATCAATTACGAGACTTAAAAATAAAAAATAAAATTGTGGAACAACTGCTCCTTTTTCTTCTTCACGTGGATAATATATTTTATTGCACTCTATTGCTGTTAACAATTTACTTAGTGTACAGAATTGCACTAAGTATCCCTGATATATTAGTTATTAGGTATCCAGGGAGAATATCTAATAAAAGTAAATTGATGTTACATTACAATATTACAATATTTTAAATGATTTCATGTTTACCGGAGAATTTCACTTCCGTCCGATAGTTGTTTTTGATATTAGATAAATGTACATCGTATTTGCCATCATCAACTTTGTGATTTGGGTAAATTTAATTCATAATACTTAGACAGTTTGTCTTATTTAAAAGGTAAGTTGACCATAATTTTCGTGATGTTTTGAATCATAATCGAAGAAGGAACAACTGCTCCTGAAAGTACAAATCTGATTATATATACCATACATTTAATCCGAATCTAGGGTAACAAGATCTTTTTGGTTAAAACAGGTGGAATATATTTCGTCAATAGTGACGCAGATATGCCATAATCTTCATAATCATTCTAGAGTTGTTTTATTTTCGCTTTGAACTCTTGTAAAATAGCTTCCATGTCAGTAGTAAACCATTTAAGGAGTGAAGATGGAAGGCCTGCAGGAGTATGAAAAATATGTAGGCGCTGTTTGTATGATGATTCATATGATGATATGTATAATTCACAATAAGAGCATTCAAATCATTCTTTTGTATTGTTATCTCTAGTTCTCAACCTATTGTAGTCAATTTCAAGAATCAAATCAAACTGTATCTCTAATCTTTATTTCAAATTCATTAAAAAAAAACATTAAACAATGTGAAAACATTTACAATATATAGAGAAGAGAGACGAAAGATACCAGAGTGACACTCAAGCTCATAAGTCGAAAATAAATGGACAACGATATGGCAAAAAAAGAAAGTAAACAATCAGACAAACAATGGTACAACAAACACAACATAGACAACTAAAGACACAGCAACACGAACCCCACCATATACTGGGTGTGGTTGCATGTGCTCCGGAACTGTAAGCAGAATCTGCATCATGTGTTGCACCCCTGAAAGGACATATTATATTTCAATCAGAAAATCGAAAAAAAAACCACGTTAATTTGGGGCACAATCGATTTAAATAGGAATGACGGTTTCTTTTTTAATGCGATAAAGCACGATTTTGTTATGAAAAGGATGACATGGGGTTTTATATATTTCAGGTACATTAGCTGAACCGATGTCACCAAATCCTACAGAAGGTGACGGTATGCACTAACGACGTAGTCTTCAATTTGATGATTTAAATTTAATAATAAAACATTATAAAAAGGGAATTAAAGAATACTAACACATATAGAAAATCTGTCAATTGAAATATTTTATAAAAGAAACTATCTGTAGCACAATGTTTAAGGATAAGTATGATTTTTTTTATCTTCATCGTACATTTGTATAAATATCAGTGCATCACCACTTCATAATGTTTAATAACTCAGTTTTATTCTTTCAGAAAGGATTCAGTTCTACATCTGGATTATAATTTCTTTGACAGTGATTATTTTGCTTCTGATTGGAATAATTTTATTTAGAAGGTTAATATATTAAAATATTATATTTTTATTCTTAAAAACAGTTGACAGATAATATTTTCTGCTATGTCTTACTTTTAAATTATAACTTCAAATCAATGCCAAATAAGCTTTAATATAAAAATAAGGCGATTTGGTTAGATTGTCTTCGAAACGGCTATCCCTTAGATACAAATTAGGTAGCTACGTATATTTGCAGGAAGTTAAGTCGCAAATTCCTTCTGTTATTGAAATGTGAATCAAATAGCAATAAAATCATCAACATCAAATATAAATAGACTCAAATAAAGATGGATGTATAACTGACGACAATAAACAAAATTCCTGTCTTGGGACAAAAAAATTACAAAAAATTACGAATTGAATAAGTTTTTTCAAAATAATGGATCACAGACAGTCTTTTGTTTCTTTGTTTAACATTTTCTCTATTATCATTATTATATCTTAAAATAAACATATCTGAGATGATACATTTGTCGTATGATCATTCAATAAACATGAAAATATATGAAAAGAACCTTCTTTGAAATTTTTTTTCTATATAATTGTTTAGTTATTTTTTTGCCAGATTTTGGAAATGCAAACCAATTGAGAAGTCAAAGATTTCGTCTACAGTACATACTTCCCCTCCGACGTATGATGAAGCAATGCAGAATGGAAAAAAGAAGAAAGAAGCATTGTAGCAAAACGAAGCATCACATGAAATTTTAAAACCAAATATATGTTGGTGAATGATTAATTATTTATCTGATTATTGTTATTTGATGTAATAACCTAAATATTGCCATCAAAAGGGAAAAGTACATCCATAAATGGACCAATTACTGTAATCATTGAATTCTAAAAATTAGAAAAATATAACTTGAAGTTGTGGAAGGTCACAAGTTCCGATATAAACATAAACAGTGATATAAATATTTTGTGACCATGTGTTTTTGGATTTTCTATGTATGTTTTATTTCCTGATTTTTTTTGCCATTGCGTTGTTGTTGTTTTTTCGTTGACTCATTTTTGAATGTCCTCTTTTATTTATGTGTTTCTTTTTTTTTGCGATTAATGTGTATTTTTTAATTCAGTTTTAATTTACAAGAAACTTTTATGTTTGAATTATACATTTATTTAACTTGTGGAATCAAATGTGTTTGACATATTTTTTAATTTCATAACGATACAAATCCCAAACAGATGGAAACAAATCTCAATTTGTAAAGAATGATTGTATGTATTTTCTGTGACTATTCATTTCAAATTCTGATAATTAAAATATTATTTATGAGAGTTGTTCCATTTATTAATACTATTGGATGAAAATAAACCCACAATACTTCCAAAACTTAACGGACGACATTATATTGTAAGAATGATTAATCACGCCAGTCGATAAAACTTATGTTGAAATATTTCGTGTATAGGCCAACTGAATATAAGAGAAATATTATAACAATTATACCGAGATTAAATAAAATTCAAAAACGGAAAGTACCTTATTAAATAGAAAAGTTAAAAACTCAAACACATCAAACGAATGAAAAAGAACGGTCATATTCCTAACTTGGTGCAGACGTTTCCTTATGTAGACAATGGTGGACTAAACCTGGTTTTAAAACTAGCTAAATCTCTCACAATTCCATTATATTTACAACAATATATGAACAAAACAAACAGATATGATACATTGTAAGTACAAATTTTACAATGTCAACAATCAAAGAAAAGTAAATTTGCCTAGAAGAACATATTGAGATAACATCAAAAGACAAGAACAAACAAACCTCACCCGGTGGGCCCGCGTCTGTGATATTTATTCCTCATCTGGTACCATATACCAGAGCATGCAGTTGCTACCAATACTCTAAAACGTGACCGAAGACTGAGCAGACAAAAATAATTAACAAGGGATTTTGTCAGAGAACGGCTAAAACAATTCATCGGAAGATACTGCGCCCTAATAGATGGCATAGAACGATAGATTCTATGAGCTGAGGTTGTCTGTTGTTTTATTTTCTTCATAGTTTTTTCTTTGTTTTTCATTATGCTATTAAATTTTTTAAGCGTGATGAATTAATTCGGTACATGTATGTATGCATCCCGCTTTCGGGAGTTTGATTTTGAGAGTTCCTGGCGAAGGTGTGTCCTCATGATCAATTCGGCACACGAATCTTTTTTTAAAAGTATTGTTTCTATTTTGTTAACGCTAGTATATGTTTTTCATTATTTTTCGTACTTTTCGAGTTGACGAGTGTTATATACGGCATGTACTCTCCATTATAAAAATTTTGTTTTCGTCTTTTTTAGATTTGATGATTTCGAGCGTCACTTACATTTATGAGTGTTTTAAAGCCGAAACGCGCCGCGCGTCTGATATCATAAAGTTTAAATCCTCTTATCGTAACAGAGCTTTTTCGCTTATACCTTATTAGTTATACTAGAACACACCCGTGATATCGCGGGTCCATGACTGAATTAAAGTATATAACTATGCGCAAGCCTTATTTTAGTATTAGTATTGTTATCTGATAAAGTCATGCCTAAGATACACTGCTTTCAAATCTTTCTGTTTGAACCCGTCGAACTGGAACTTATCAATTATTGGTAATATTAATTATTTGGAAAACAAAAGGTCCTGGAATGGAGTATTTCTTAATCAACAGCATTGTCCTATATTAGTTATAAATAAAGGTGAATTCTTTGATTCGCTGTTTTACGTCATGCCCGCTAACAAATTTGAAAATTGTACCGGCTATACGCCTTATTTTTAGTCCAGATTTTTAGTATTCGTATTGTTATCTTAGAAAGTCTTACTGATTAAAATACTACAATGGATAACAATTTGACAATTTAGTAGTGTCAACCCTGTGATTATGACCCGTGTATATCGCATATAAATCCTGAATACACCGTTTGGTGGTGCTCCTGTCAGATGCGGAACGTACAGATAAGGTAATAGGTAACAGGTGAATTTACTATTGGTATCGGTATCGGACTCGACCCGGAACTTTTTAATTATTGGCAACATTAATTACGTGGAAAACAAAAGGGCCTGGAGTGGTGTAATTTTTAATCTACACCTTTGTACTATATTAGTTATATATAAAGTTGAATTCTTTGATTTGTCGTTTTTACGTGATGACGGCTGACAAATTGGACCTCGTCATTTAGTATTATAGATATTTTGTTTTTCTCTGTCGTTTTTCTTTTTATCTCACCTGGCCCGAAAAGCCAAGTGAGCTTTTCTCACCACTTTGCGTTTGTTGTCCGTCGTCCGTCGTCGTGGTCGTCGTCATCCGTCGTTGTTAACTTTTACAAAAATCTTCTCCTCTGAAACTGCTGTGTCAAATTAAACCAAACTTGGCCACATTCATCTTTGGGGTATCTTGTTTGAAAAAATGTGTCCGGTGACCCGGCCATCCAACCAAGATGGCTTCCATGGCTAAAAATAGAACATTTTGGCTTATATCTTTGCAACCAAAGCATTTAAAGCAAATCTGACACGGGTAAAATTGTTAATCAGGTTAAGATCTATCTGCCCTGAAATTCTTAGATTAATCGGAGAACCTGTTGTTGGGTTCCCCCTAAATTGGTAATTTTAAGGAATTTTTGCCGTTTTTGGTTATTATCTTGAATATTATTATAGTTTGAGATAAACTGTAAACAGCAATAATGTTCAACAAAGTAATATCTACAAATAATTCAACATGACCAAAATGGTCAGTTGACCCCTTTAGGAGTTATTGCCCTTTATAGTAATTATTTACCAATTTGTCGTAAATTTTTGTAATTTTTTACAAAAATTTTCTGCTTTGAAACTACTGGGCCAAAATTAACTAATCTTAGCCACAATCATTATTAGGGTATCTAGTTTAAAAAATGTGTCTGATGACCCGCCCCTGAACCAAGATGGCCGACATGGCTAAGAATAGTACATACGGTAAAATGCAGTTCTTGGTTCATATCTATGAAACCAACGTATTTGGAGAAAATCTGCTGTGGATCATTAGGTCAAGATCTATCTGCCCTGAAATTTTCAGACCAATCAGACAACTTGTTGTTGGGCTGCTGCCCCTGAATTGGTAATTATTTTTAAGAAAAGCTTTTGGTTTTTATCTTGAATATTATTATAAATAGAGATAAACTGTGAATGTGAATAGCAATAATGTACAGCAAAGTAGTAATTGTCCTATATAGTTAATTTTTAACAATTTTCATAAATTGTGTAAATTGATGTAAATTTTTTCAAAATATTTTCCACTGTCACTTCTGGACCAATTTCATTATAGATAGAGATAAGCAGCAGGATTGTTCAATTAGAGAGTAAGATCTACAAACACATCACCAACACCAAAACACAATTTTGTCATGAATCCATCTGTGTCCTTTGCTTAATATGCACATAGATCAAGGTAAGCGACACAGGCTCTTTAGAGTTTTGCAATGACGCCATCAGTTTTATTTTGACTGAAGAGTCAACTCGTTGGATTCCCCCGCATCTCTCATGTTAAAATATGAATACAAATAACATAAAAAATAAGATTTGTTGTTTTTTTTTTTTGTTTTTTTTTTTTGGCCGTTGTATTGTGCTTTCTTATTCATCATATGAATATTAATATGCCTTTGGGTATCTTTTTTCCTATTTTGTAAATATACAAATTAAAAATGAAGTAAGAACAGTCACATTGTAGAAAAGTAAATGAACTAATATTATTAGTTTTCAAGAACTTATCAAGGTTTGAAATCTTTCATTCGTGACGTTACATTATGGTATATACCATGGTGAGTTTCCTAGATAGTAACTGGTACCCATCTTAAGTTCCTTTTACCTTGCAACCAAAGTTGTTTCGATTGTCTTTATAAAATCTCCATATCTTTATCAGTTTCATTAAATCGTGTATTTTTATTATATGATTTTATTTAGAATTTTTCATTTGTAGTCATTTTCCTCAAGTTTAAATGAAACTTTACTGTAACGCAACATTTGATTCCAGGGTTTCCTTTAAACCAAATGTCGAGCTCATACATATGTTTATGAACTTGGTAGGTTATTTTGATTTCTTCATGGACAGATAACAAAATCACGTTTGCTAATAGAAATATTTTGCTGGTTCCCCGATAGGAAAATAAGGAATGTAAGTTGAGCAAGAGAAGTGCTAGAATATGGAAGCGATAAACAATGGTGACCTAGCATTACTTAAAATGCCAAACTATTAGATGCTTTGGAGGTCATGTTTTCATGTGCCCATGGAAAAAATGTGAAAGTTGCAACCTAAGTACATGTCTATTACGTGTTTGACAAAAATTTAAACAAGAAATGTATGGCAGCTACGTTTTTAAATTTTAGAAATAATCCGTGTCAGTTGTGGTGGAGAATAATCTTACAAACAATTTTAACATTTAAATTAAAAGTTAAACTTATTAGTTTTTGATTTGAAGTCGACCGATCAAAAGCTGTGATGACCGTTTGTTAGATTAGATTAGATAAAGCGTTATTAAATATTTGTATTCCGATATTTTAAAGAGACTTATAGTCTTTTTTGCAATGGGCTAAACAAATGGAGAGAAAAGAAAGGGTAGTTAGCCTTAAATCCCGGCTGCCGTCAATGTACTAGGCGTCACTTCTGTTCAAATATATAGACCCCAAATTGACCTGCAAGAACTGTATTTTCTTCTCCTAGTCACCATCAATCGATACATATGTAAGTTATATTTGAAAACGAGGAAACAGTTGTTACGTCAAACGCATTTTTAGACATCAAAAATTGCGAACAGCAGTACATGATTATTGGACAGATTGGACAAGATGCCCCGCTGAACTTTTCGGAAAAATGTGCAAACGAAACTCAACGTAAGAATATGTAACATTCAACAACAGTAAATAAATTGGAACACCAATGTTTAACCACAAAAATGAAATGCAAGGTTGCAAACAGACTATGCAATTGTTAACTGTTGTCTTTAAACACACTGCAATATCGGTAGATATTTATCGTGGATTTTATTATAACAAAATTACTGCTCCTTAACTTTACGTTTGCAGAGTTTCGTCCGTTTGTAAGATGTTGAGAAACCTCTGATGGGAGATAAGATTTATTTGAAACTGTAAACCTTTATTCCGTTATTTACGCGACAGCAAATCTACAGAAAATATGATCACCAGAAACGCAAGTGGCGAAAGTTCAATTGCATCATTTGAAAATGAATACATGACTAAAAGAGAAAGAATGACTTAGAGGGAAAAATTGAAAATAGCATTATACATAGAAAATAAACGAAGTATTATTCCCTAAAGAATTCTTGTCGAACCTGAAAAATTCAAAAAAGTGATTCGTTCTTTAAATGTAACTACACTTGAAAATTAGATAATAAATAACAGCTAGTTAGGACATATATTATGTGCTATTAAGATTTCGCTTATAATGTTTCAAAAATTAACCGACATGACCTGACTTCTTCATGGTTTAATCTATCACTAGAAACATACTACTTTCTTATGTTTACGATAAAGTTACTGGTGAACATAAATAATCTTTTTTTCATTTCTTATTTCAAACTATATGAACTTGATATCTGTAAAGTCTTAACGAGAACGCTGATAGGCTTTTACAGGGCAGATTATCATAAGCAAACAATTCAGAAAAGAGCAAACTGGAAACCTAGAAAAATAATCTAATGAGAAAAGTGGAGTATTTAAAAATGAATACCAGACTAAAAGAGAAAGAATGACTTCAAGGAAAAGATTGAAAATAGCAATATACATAGAAAATAAACGATTACAAGTATTAAACCCTAATTTATACCATCATGTACAATTCATCAATTGATTTTTTGTTTTAATCCTTTTAAAAACTATGGAGACGGCAAATATCGTTCATGAAATAGTTAAAGAGTCAGCAGCATTCTTGCACGCCCACGACTGCTTAATAGTAAATTTTTAATAGTGACATAGGCGACATAAATTTTAAGGCCGCGAACGTGCTGCAGAACCAATCTAAAGTCGACATCTATGTTCAAGGACAAGATGATTTTTACTGTAAACACCCTTCCAACGATGTGTATTTTCATATCAATATTTCCCAATTATTCATTTCATTTGTGTCTGAATTGCCATTTTATATCACTAAACTCTATTCATAACTGAAAACAAATTGCCAGGGAATTTTCTGACAAATGACCTAATTCTTTATAATACAGAATTAAAAATTTTGTTCGGAATTTTGCTTTACCTTCGGAAATACTTTCACAAATGGTGTACCACATTCCAGTGTTTTTTCTAGAAAATGTTGTTCATAAAACGTGTCAATGCGATGCATATTTTTAATTAGTCCGTTTAATAACATAGTCTTTAATGATATCATTTTGATACAAAAATGAAATATTTTCTGACATTTTTATCCGGTGTGATGTCGTCTTTATCTGATAATAAAAATAATACTTTATAAACTTGTTGCGTCTGAGAGTGTCTAACCGCCGACAGAACTATCATTTCTAAAAGTGGAATAAAGTTATTATCAAACCGAGTCACCTAGTCAACTATTTACTTTGATGTTGATATGTAATTGCCCTGATGACAAGAGACATTGCGATATTTACGATTTTCTATTATTTACAATTCAGATATTGACACTACAAACATAATAAATTCCTGCACTTATTTGTTTTTTGAAGAATGAAACGTTTTTCTGAAAGATGAATTAGCTTAGTAAATAAAGGCAACAGTAATGTATTGCTGTTTCAAAGTCATAAATCGATTGGGAGTAAACAAATCAGGGTTATTAAACGTGTAGAATGATTTCGTATCCTTTAACTTGATTAATATAAAAAAGAAGATGTGGTATTATTGCCAATGAGACAACTATCCACAAAAGACCAAAATGACACAGACATTAACAACTATAGGTCACCGTACGGCCTTTAACAATGAGCAAAGCCCATACCGCATAGTCAGCTATAATAGGCCCCGATAAGACAATGTAAAACAATTCAAACGAGAAAACTAACGGCCTTATTTATGTAAAAAAATGAACGAAAAACAAATATGTAACACATTAACAAACGACAACTACTGAATTACAGGCTCCTGACTTGGGACAGGCACATACATAAATAATGTGGCGGGGTTAAACATGTTAGGGAGATCCAAACCCTCCCCTAACCTGGGACAGTGGTATAACAGTACAACATAAGAACGAACTATAAAAATCAGTTGAAAAAGGCTTAACTCATCAGATGGACAAAAATACAAGTAGACGTGGCCCGGTACTTATACATCCCGACACAAAAAGACGCGATAAACAGATCTGAGAGTACTCGCAGTTATCTGACAGCTAGTTCAAAGCCACTAACAACTAATAAAAAATCATGCATCTAAGACTAAACAATCAATCCGTACACATCCAACATCCAATGGATTTAGTGTAAAGACGTCATAAACAGCCAGAGAAAAACATGACCTTGTGCAATGCCAAGTTACAGGTATCGACAGATTGTAGATCCATGAATATATATATGTATATAACATACTAGTAATATTTAGTTAGCTTTTAATTTACTGATAACAAAATCAATATTTATACCAATAAAAACAATATTCAATGATCTTACTACAGTGTTGAATAGGTAACCTTTTAGAATAAGTTAATTTAAAGGAGCGATAAGTTTATAAGAATCATTTCTAAATTTCCGGGCACGGTGAACAACATTTCCGTAAAAATGAGGATGTGCTATCCCGTTTGAAATATGTTTTCTACAGGTACAACCAAACTTCAAAACCAAATCTTTAAATCTATGGAAAAATTTAGTAAAGGTTTTTAGTAATTTATGGTAACGATATCCCTGGTTTAATAATTTACCAGTAATACATAGGTTGCGTTCGTTAAAATCAAAAACGTCACAACAGACACGGGCATAGCGAACAAGTTGTGAAATATAAACACCGTAAGATGGTGCCAAAGGAACATCACCATCTAAAAATGGAAAATTAACAATAGGGAACGAAAAATCGTCTCTTTTGTCGTAAATTTTAGTGTGGAGTTTCCCGTTTAAAACCGAAATATCTAAATCCAGGAAAGGACAGTTATTACCGAATAAATTTGATTTATTTAAAGTAAGTTCCTTGGGGTAAATTTCAGCAGTATATTGAGAAAATTCTTGATTATTTAACGAAAAAATATCATCAAGATAACGGTAAGTGTTGTTGAATTTATCATTTAAATGCAATTTCGACGGGTCTTTACTGAGTTTAGTCATAAACTGTGATTTGTGACAGTACAAAAACAAGTCTGCTATTAAAGGGGCACAATTAGTTTCCATGGGGATACCTACAACCTGTCGATAATCTTTGTTGCCGAAACGTACATAAATATTATCAAGGAGAAAATTAACAGCTTCAATCATCTCATCACACCTCCAGTAAGTATATCTATCATATTTACCTTTCTCATTTGAGAAGAAGGCTTTAAATGAGTTGCAGCAAATAAATCTACATTCAGATTTACCAAACGACCATTTAATTAAATAGGAAAACTTTTGTTTAATAAGATAGTGTGGAAGTGTAGTGTAAAGAGTAGAAAAATCAAAACTATTAACAGAATCAAAAGGACCATCAAAAGCACGTAATTTATCTAAAACATCCAAAGAATTTTTTACACTCCAAAAATGGTTTATACCACTATGTTCATATATTTTATTACAATAGTCTATGACCCCTTCTGTAGCCATTTTTGTACGAACTTTTCAAACTTCAATTGTATCAACACAACAGATAAAATGAATAATCGAAATAGGCCATTTTGTACATATACCAAGGGGAAACTTGATGCAAAGTATTATTATTTACTGCTTCATTGCATTTAATAGAAAAAAGAGTACTTTGTGGCAAATAAACCAAAATTTTTATAGAAAATCCACAGCCTTTAATACAGATATTTTTGTTATAAAATTTGAAACAAAGATTATTCACTTGCTTTTCTATGATGTGCTAGTGTTTATGTTTTACAAAATGTTCTTATTAACCTGTAAATTCCAAAATACCTCGTGCTGAGTCACTAAAGTCGAGCGCATCCTAAAAGGTGTACTTGATTTGGTCCATATTTTTGTTTGTTTTAACTAATAACTACATTAATAAACTTGCTTCAAGGAAATCAATACTATCACTGCATGCAATGATTCAATATATAACAGTAATCGAATTGCCAATTATGACAATACAAGGATACAGGCTGTGGATTTTCTATAAAATTTCCATATGTTTAGCATTGAATCAACACAAGGGTACATAATCCTTAACTGAATATTGTGTTGTTAAAAAAAATCAGGATTCGTCTTCTTATATAGATTTTTGATTTTGCTATAAGCTAGTTTTTAGTGATGAGGCATTTTTTAATCAATTTTATATCAATTACATGTTATCAAAATGTCATCCTACAAGGCATTATTTATTTATTTGTACCTTAGTGAATACAGTGATTTAAAATAAGAACGAAAAAAGTCTTATATGGTTTTACTGATACACTTACAGTTGAAACGCTCATCTTTTGCATTAAATTTTGTACCGTTAATCTTATAATATGCGACAAATTCCAGCACAACTTATTATTTTGGTTTCAATTAATAATTCTCAAAGTAAATTTTACGCAGTATTTATCAAATTTCATTATATGTCTTAACAATTGAATTATTTTTTTCTATGAACAGGTATATTCACATCAATTTAATTTTTCTTCTGTATGGCATTCATGGATTTAGGAATGATAAAGTAAGATTTTCTAAATGTTATTTCTGAGGAATGTGCAAAAATAAGAAAGCAAACACGCCAATTTGAAAGGCTCGTATATAGCATATACTTACTAGATACTTGAACTAGCTAGTATGATGATGCAAATCGGGAATATTTACATGTATTACATTATGATTTAGTTTAAATTATCAAACTCTGTCGAACTGAACACAACAAAAAATATAAAAAATAGACACCTTAGCAATGGGTGCAAATACACATCAAAGGTGCCAGTTGATCGTCAAACATTGTTGAAGAGCTATACTATGACAAAATGTTTATTTGAGATGTCAGTAAAACTAAGATATATAACCTAACATAATGACCATCACATTAAACACGCATCATTTGTAGACAGTAGTTTACGTTATAAATTGTAAGTTGGAAATAAGAATGAAGAAATGGCGTATTTAAATGTTAGCAAACTGTAAGCACAACCACATACATAAATCCTTTACAAGGAGCCTTAATTGCAGAATATTACCTAGTGATGTAATTCAACTATCAGATCTTTAAGTGGCTTAAATTATTGATATGCCCTTACATTTAGTAATTGTAGTCCTTAAGCATGTTATAAATTTATCACCTATAATTTCTCAGAAGATATTGTAAAATTTTAAACAACTTTAAATGTCTTTTTCAAGATATAAAAATCTTTTAGTTAGAAAAACGGCATATATTATTTACAATTCACTAGTTTAATTAAATAAAAAGACATAAAAAACATAAAAGTTATTTATTTTTTAAGTATGAAATGTCTTTTTCTTGATGAGTTGAATAATAAAAAAGAATATAGGCGCCCTCTATCATACTTTACCCAACCGCAGTCTGTATGTGCCTGCCCAAAGTCAGGAGCCTGTAATGAAGTGGTTGTCGTTTGTTTTAAAAATAATATTCTGTATAAATATCCTATTCATTTAATAGAAGAAACACCGACAAAGCTAAATAATACAATTAATTATCTAATTACTACTACAATTAGATATTTATTAGTATTATAATTTTCACGGTTATTAATATAAGCTAGATAAGTCATACAAATCTAATCTTGAATTTCATCCCAATTCTTTCTTAATTTTCGGAACACGTTTTAGAATTTCAAATGTGACGTCACTTTGGGTGTTGAAATGGCTTTGGCTAACACGGCTGTGATTTTTTAATGTATTCGTTTTCATTCTATAGCTAGTCACCACTTCAGTTTAATCATGTATATATATTATATAGTCATTTTATTAAATTTACTGTTTGCAAAACTATGTATTATTCTTGATAACTATGATGTTTTTGTCCCGGGCGGATAACCCTGGCCGTTTGGTCACCACTTTTTGGGAAATTTTGGTCCTCGGCGATCTTCAACTTTGTACTTGTTTTGGCTTTCAAACGTTTTTCATCTGAGCATAGTGGTCGTAACGCACGTCTGGCGTATTCATTTTGTAACCTTATACATTTTGATGGCTATTATTCGTTTGTTTCTCTGTCCTATATTTTCTCCCATTTATTTATTGTAGCCCTGTCGTGTAATGTTGTCATTGTAATGTTATAATTAACATTGCCATTAAATCGGGAGGTTTGATATGCCACAAAACCAGGTTCAACCCACCACTTTTGTATAAAATGCCTAATACCAAGTCAGGAAAAGGCCATTGTTACATTAAAGTTTTGTTTCTGTGTGTGTTACATTTTGGTGTTGTGTTTCCGTTGTTTCGTAGTTCTCTCATATTTGATACGTTTCCCTCAGTTTTAGTTTGTAACCGAATTTGTTTTTTCTCTATCGATTTATGAATTTCGAACAGCGGTATACTACTGGTGTCTTTATTTATGCATTTTTTTACCGAAATAACTCATATTCATCAAATGTTAAAAAAAATAGAAAAAACGTCATGTTTTGCTGTACATGTATTATAAGAAGTGATAATTTTAGAAGAGCTCCAACAAAAATAGAAATGTTATTGTATAATATGTAGAGACGTTGTGGATAACCTTTGCGATTGTTTATTGTAATCATGAATTTTTAAATGACGACAATAGTTTTTCTCTCTAAAAGGGATGGATCAAAGGTATCACGTCTACCGCTAAAATTTATGAACATGCCCTTCTTTTAAATTAACTGTACTTTTTAAATTTATTGTTAATATATCATTTTGTATTTGATTTAAATAAAAACGCATATTGTTGAAAAACTTTCAAGGGGACACTGATATGAAAAACAGTTGAACCTTTGACTGTTTGTGGAAAATATATAGTTTATTGTTGATAATCTGAAGATGAATTATGATGTCTATCTATCATTTCTCAATAACTTTTTTACAAAACAATCATGATAGACGCATGCAGCATTTCAAATTTTGAAGGATGAAACGATTTTTAAAGATACGTTGGTCTTTCAAATATTTATTATGAGTTTTTCAAAGTGTTTATTTATATTTTAAACAGAATATATTGCATTTTGTATAAATAATAAAACTTGAGAAATACAATTGATCATCAAACCAGGACGTACTTTAACTGCGAAATACACATTATGAAATAAAACATATTTAAAAAAAGAACAGTACACCAACCTTTATAAATTTATAAAAGGTCATTTATGGTTCATTTGGACCATTTTTCATAAATATTGTCCATGTTTTACACATTTCTTTTATTTTAATGCAGTTGATCCCATCCATTATGAAAATTGATTCTATCGATACCTTCAAATAAGCCTAGTTTGAGTTCTAATTTTCTATGTCTGTAAGTGTTTAAAAGGGTTTGTATCTTTTTGTTTTTTCGGCTTGCATGTTTTATAAGCGTTTGATTACGGATAACATTTGTCTGAAAACATAATAAGTAGATCCTGTGTTATTTCCAGAAATTGTTCCCTCAAAAAATGAAAATTGCTTCTTGAAACTTATAAGAAAACCAAACCTGTGTTAGAGGTCGAGCTATGTCTTTCGGAAACTAATTTATTTTGGCTACCCACGTACTTCGATGCAATATTCTACATAAACATGTAAAATTTGCAACCTTCTATCTTTAAATGCAGCCAACATGTATCGTTGAATAGCATTTTGATTTGAGGGGAATATTTTAAACTTTGACATAATACATAACCTCATTCTTAATTTTTAATGAGCAAACTAATTTTAGTTTTTGACACTATCAGTGAAATAAGTCCAGGTAAAATTGTCCTCGTTGCTTTTCTAGGCGAATGAATGAATGTCACATGTTTCTCGAGCCCCTTGTCCTTTAGCTGTTTCCGTGGATGACCCAACCTCCTGAGAATTTATAATTATTGCTTAAACAAAAAAATGTGTCCTAAGTCAAGGTTATGGTTATGAATGATTATCAAAATATCTTTATTACCATCACGCAAAGTCGAAACAATAAAGAATAAACCAATAATTATTGTGGAAAAAACTTGATTAGTCCCACAACCTTAAGTAATAAGATTTGCGTCAAAATGAAATAAAAAGTCTTTTCACATACTTTATTCTTTGAAATAAAATTAAGACGGGAAGTACAATAATGTGCCATGCATCGTTATATGTATACATCTTATTTTAGACCTCTTCCTGGTGACTCATAAGATGACCTACTTAACCTCGACTTTTGTTTTATTAATCCAAATACCCTACACATATTACTGTCTGGAATGTTCGTTTTATATTGACTTATTTGGCATAATTCATCATGTAATTCAAATAATCGTAGATAACCAACCGTTCAAAACTTAAAAGTAGAGATTATTTAATGAATGGCTATTATTTATTTCTAATTTATTTAACCATAAAATTAATTTTTGACTCTTCACATTGAATAATCCGCGAAGCGGATTATGTAAAATGTGAAGAGTCAAAAATTAATTTTATGGTTCAATAAATTCAAAATAAATTATTGCCATTCATTATAAATAAATTTCTATCAAAAATAAAGCTCACAGAACTTTTTATATTATTTATATTAACAATAACAACGTACACACATGTTGGCGTATGAATACGCAACGTCAGCGGAGTGGGCGTGTCGCCATAAAAATTGACAACATTGAAAATAAAACTAATAATTTTAACCAATCAGAAGACAGTTAATACAACAAATTTATTTATACACCGTTATTAAAGATATTGATGAGGTATTTTCCCTTCGTCGACATCGTCCCTGGTTTACATACTATTGATTTGACTTATAACCGAGCTAGTTTTCTTATCAGTTAGGTTATAGCATCCCTAGTTAATGTGCTGTTGTAATCAATCTGTAAATTTAAAAGTTCTTCATATAATATTTCATTGTACAATTTAGATTTGTGATTCATCTAATATTCAAATATAATCATTTATTTTTTGTCAGTATAGATAAAAACAAGAAAGTTTGAAAACATTTCATGCATTAATTACCTTAGTTCAATTTACAAGTAAGGCGGTCTGTTTTGGCTATATTGAATTGGAAGAACACCGGGATGCAGACTGAAAACTAATGGAAACAAATATATACTAACTCTGGTGTCATGAACAAATGGGGTCATATATCCAGAAACACTTAACCAGGTTGCGTTCTTCTTGCATAAGTACTTGAGTCTGGTTTGTATTTAATGAATGGCTATTAATTATTTTGAATTTATTGAACCATAAAATTAATTTTTGACTCTTCACATTGAATAATCCGCGAAGCGGATTATGTTAAATGTGAAGAGTCAAAAATTAATTTGATGGTTCAATAAATTCAAAATAAATTATAACCATTCATTATAAATAAATTTCTATCAAAAATAAGGCTCAAAGATGTAAATTAATACGAATAACAACGTACACAGATGTTTGCGTATGAATACAGAACGTTAGAGTGGGCGTGTCGCCATAAAAATTGATAACATTGAAAAGAAAGCTAATTCTTTTAACCAATCAGAAGACAGTAAATACACCAAATTTTTTTTTTGTATTTATCTGGAATAATTGTATTTGAAATAAGATCGGTGAATAACATTTTTATTTCACTTAGCTGTAACCAGTTTTAGTAGACGATTGTATTGAATTGGAAACAGTATCAGGTAACATTCAGTAGTTCGTTTAGGGAGTATTACTGGAGATGTATAATGTTCTAGCAAAATCAGGAACCAAATCTGTTTACCCGTCAAGAGTACCTGAGATCATTCCATTATCTGGTAGCTTTCGTGTTCTTTAGTTATTAGTTTTCGTAATCTTTGGTCATGTTTGTCTACTGTTTTTTCGCGTGTTTTCGTTTTTGTGCGTTTTTGTTCTCTCTATTTGGTATTGGTATTATTGGTTTCTTCCCGTCTTAAGCGTTTTGGTTTTCCTTTGATATCGTCCGTAGACAGACTAGATAGGAAAAAAGCAAAACGATAATGCTAAGAGACAACGTGCATGTTGACAGTGATTTTTTCTAACAAAATACTAATGAAAAATTTCCAGGTTTTGTAAACAGTTAATTTATTATTCTGTCCATATCAATGATATTTCATGTCGTCTACACAGAGGTGCTGACCACTGGGCTCTTGTTCCCTCGGGGAATTAAAACTCCACCAGCAGTGCCATTGACCTAGAGGTTGTAATTAAACTCATCAAGTACCAGGATTGAAACGCGCGTTAAGTGTACAAAAGATTCATTGGTGACGCTCGAATAAATAAATGTAAGAAAAGGCCAAATAAAGTACAAAGGTGAAGAGCATTTGGGGATGATTATACCTAAAAGTTTTGACAAAAACAGCTTAGGTAATCTATACCTGAGATAGAAAAGCCTTAGTATATTAAAAATTCGAAGTTTTATCAATAGTTTATTTTTAATTCTAACCATATCGATCAATGATAGTTCATATCAGCACAAAAGTGCTGACTACTGGTCTGGTCAATTGACACCCTTTGGGAATTAAAACTCATCCAGCAGTGGTAGTTAATAAACTAATCATACATACCAATTTTGAAATGCCATATTTGCTCCAGTCGCGCGTTTCGTCTATTAAATACTCATCATTGACATTTGAACAAAATAATTATTAAAAAAAACAAATAAAGTACGACGTTAAAGACCATTGAGGACCGAAATTCTTAAGATTTTTACCAAATACAGATTAAGGTGGTACCTAACACTACAGGGAGTTAACTCTGTAAAATCAGCTAAATGTTTTAAACACGTTGTGTTGTTAAGGGAATATTAAGCTTCTCAGTGATAAAAATTAGTGTTTGTCAAACTGCTATATAACCAGTGTATTTTTTCCGATAAATTAGTTGGTTCAATTTTTAAAATTTTTTTATATATTTTTGTCAAAGGGTCAAAGTAAATATTTTGCCAAAATTTTATGAAAATTAAACGAGCCAAATTGATTTTAGTGAAGGTGTTGGGTACCACCATGGGATCAAAAGGTTATCAGGTATTCAAACAAGAATTGAATACCAAACAATTTTAAAAAACAGACGCGTCTGGAATAAATACCTCCTCACTACCAGTGTTTACTAAGTCTTTAGTTTTCTGTGCACAGTGGTTTTTTCGTTTTGTCTTTTTCTGTTTTTTTTTTTTTGCCATACCATAGTCAGTAGAATATCCTTCTGGTAATTTTGGCCTCTCTTTTAAACATAAAAGCAAGTTAGTCTACTCAATTTTGAAGAAGAGGAGCATTGTTTTATCACTTTAATACTTTGCTATTAATAACTTTAAGACACAATCCAGTAAATGTTTAAATGAATCTATTAAAACCTCATGTTTCACATTTCACAAACGCTGTGCCAGAGAATTATTTTGATATAATTGATTCTGCATATCATTGTATACACAAATATAAAAAAGAAGATGTGCTATGGTTGGAAATGAGACAACTCTCTACAATAGACAAAATAACACAGATATTAACAGCTATCATCATGGGTCACCGTTCGGCTACCGAAATAAACTGTTGCAACTGTTGTCCCTCTTTGGTGACAACTATATACATTAATAACACACCAGATAACGATACATTTGTTTTAAGAAAAATCTGCAATCTGATAAGGTAAATTGAACAAATCTTTAATTTATCTTTATTATACATTCATTTTTAGGATGTTACAAATCACCAGCAATAAACTTACTCCTCTACTAAACGTAACATCCTGACAAGGACAACCAAAATCTAACGCAAAAGTTCGTTATAAGGATGTCATTTATCTCATATAAAGCATTGGTTACACGCCACTCATCGGCTGAATATGGCATATTTTGGTAATATTCCATTGTACAATTCAAATTTGTGATTCATTTATTATTCAAATATAATTATTTTATTTTTGTCAGTATAGATAAAATCGAGAATTTTTTAAAATCTTTGATTCATTAATCACCTTAGTTTAATTTACAAGTATGGCGGTCTATTTTGGCTAAATTGAATTGAAAAAACACCGGAATGATATCAATGTACAGATTATGTTTTTGTCATTTATTTCATGATGCTAAAGTAAACCCCTAACAGAGAAAAAGTAAAAACACAAAAATACTGAACTCCGAGGAAAATTCAAAAAGGAAAATCAAAAATCAAAAGGCAAAATCAAAAGTCCAAACACATCAAACGAATGGATAACAACTGTCATATTCCTGACTTGGTACAGGCATTTTCTAATGTAGAAAATTGTGGATTGAACCTGGTTTTATAGCTAGAGAGATTGTTCTTTTTTCCATATTTTGAAGATATAATCGTGTAATCAGTTTAACTGGGGTCGTTAGCTGGCATGTCAGTAAGTGTTAATAATCCCTTGTTAATAAATGTGTCACTGTCATTTTGCTTAGTTTTTTTTTTTTTTTTTTGTTATCTTTTCTCAAATCAGACACGAACGTCTTTCAAACTGAGTTTTACTGTTAACATTCGTAATGATGTGTGTTAGTTTATTCTACATTGGCTAGAGGCATAGGGGACGTTTGAGATATCACAAAACATGTTTAACCCCGCCTCATTGTTGTGCCTGTCCCAAGTCAGGAGTCTCTGTCCTTTGCTAGTTTGTATGTATTTCATTTTCAATTTTAGTTCAAATATGCTTCAGAGTTTAGTCTAACGTCCATTTTCATTGTACAAGTACACATTTTGTTTAGAGGCCATCTTAAGCCCTCCTCCGTATGCGTGATTTCCCAGCTTTTTTTAACACCTGTTGGTCGACTACGGTTGTTTTCTGCTCTTTGGTCGGGTTATTGTCTCATTGACACATCTCCTATTTTCATTGTCAATTCTATTTGGACAATTAACATTAGTCCTTTCATTGTTGATTGTATTGGTGAAATAGATTATTTTTTTTTATTTTTTTATTTTCATATCTGCTTTACCCGATTGATAGAACTAGGAAACTCTGATTTGACTATTATTGTAGGTGACTTTTATGTCAAATAGGTCTTTAGCCGTTACGGTTCTTATACATCCTTTGTTTTTCAAATATTCAACTATGAGCGTTCCTGATGAAAGAACAGAAAAACGATGCGGACGCATGAATTGTACAAAGTGTGTTTCATCTTTAAGGACTCAATATGTTTGAAAATGTTAAATCACTTCGAAAGTTCTCCTAAAATATTTTTTTCTGCTGACATGTTACTGTAGCCATGGCACTGTCAGTTTATTTTCGATCTATGACTGTCCCTTTGATATCTTTTATTGTCTGATTTTTACTGACGACTATTCTATATTGTAACTAATGTAAATTTTAATGTTACTGTATCAATGATTGCAATATGTATACGACTTACTAATTAGTATTTAGCTCAGCTGTTATCCTGATATTTCACAGTTACAAGCAAAAAAAAAAGACAAATATATCTTACATTTCAACATACTCTAATTTCTATGTTTAGAAAATAAACTTTGTGACCAAAGGAAGATAATCCAACATTATTTAGTAACAGTTCCTGATCAGATAATATCAAATATCTCATGTCTATTGCCAATAATATCTTTCATTCATGTAGGCTTATTATAAATATCATGGAAATTATATATGTAACGCTCAGAAACGTGTCCTTCCCCTCCAAAAGTGTCCGATTCCCCGAAACGTGTCCGCATAACGTTAATAAACACCCAAACGTGTCCAATCCCCTAATGTGTCCATATTTTATTTTTTTACTGGAAATGTCATTCGTGTCAATATTATAAATACGTAGGTTATTTGGTTATTGCTTTTTCATTCATAACGTATACTCATTTTGCTATTTCATTAAAAAATATAGAAAATAACTTTAGGTCATTTTTTTCTTAACCGGCAGAATAACCTGGGTAAAAGTGGGGACGGGACGTTCGTTAAGCTATGTTGGATGTAGATGTTAGCAGCCATGCTCAGTTAAATTGTAGATATCAAATCAGATACCTCGTGTAGGGAGAATTTCCCATTCACTTCGCAAATGAAGTCATAAAAAATCGTTTTTACTCGCTCTTGAATTTTCTAAATTGAAATCCCAAATAACCGTAAACATTTAGGTCCAATCCTCAATTCCTGGTATGATAATAGAACATATCTACAGTATAAAAAAGAAGATGTGGTGTGATTGCCAATGAGACAACTCTCCATAAGAAACCATATGACACAAACATTTACAACTTTAGGTCACTGTACGGTCTGCAACAATGAGTAAAGCCCATACTGCATTAACACATATACAAGACCCCGGAAGGACAAATGTATTTTCGCTAACATAATATCGTTCAAATAATGTATGAAATATTTGACACTGGACGTTATGTCTCTTATTCCTGTGTCTTTAATGATGCTCGAAACCTAATTTTATTAAAAAACACAAAACCTGACAACCAGTTTATGATTTGAAGAGCTTTTACAATACCAGAGTGAGAGTTGAAAAAAGGAAATCAATTCTGCTGAAAGCGCGCCATGCATTATTCGGATGAATAAAAACGCATTATCGGAGTTTACTAGTACAAAATAATTTACATAGTAAACGATTAATTCAACTGTACAAGAATTATTTGCATGTTCACTCAAAATGAGCATGAAATACTTACAACTAGCCATTAAGCAAATACAGTCAAAAGTTAATTCATATGTTACAGATTGAATTTACAATTATGACAATCATTAAAAACCGGCATTGAACTAACTAATGCTAATAAATGACCACTTCACCAACTGTGTCCCGCATCATAGAATAGCCGTAAACGTTATTTCATTCGGGAAATTAGTGTTTTAACGATAAAAGACGTTAGACGTTATGGTGTGTAATAGTGGACACGTTTCGGCGAATAACAATTATCGGACACGTTTGGGTGGGTTCTGAAATTGGACACGTTTGGGGAAAATTGAATATTATGGAAACATTTGTAGAAAATAAACACGTTTGGGGGGAATGACACGTTTGGGAGTGTTACATTTATGCATGAATGTCAGCATGTTCTCACTGGTTAGTCCTATACAATAGTTAGTTTCGATCCTGCTTTGAAATATCTTGCTTGAATATAATGTTGAGTACTATTTTTTACTACAATTTATGTAAATCTGGTTTTTTCTCTTTTTTATCTATAGGGTTGTGACTAACGGAAATGATTTATTTTCACTACAAGTATTTGAGATGTTAAGATAATATGACTTTAGATTTTTAACTTATAGATGTATATAACGGTTACCGAAGTCTACCGATTTTGAAATCTCACATATCATGCATATCGATTTAGATACAGATTATGGTTATAAACTTAAACCGAAAAACATATATTCCAAAAGAAGAGACAAAGTTGTGTCTCCTTCTTTGCATTCATTAGAACCCCGCTGTCCCAAAACAAATCGCCACGCCATGTATAGATGTCAATACAAACATTCGAGTAAGAACTTTAAAACACAAAGTATTACACAGAAAGCCCATTTTTACGTTTTGCGTAGGTTTTCATAGCAGTTATATTGTGCATACATTTTTAAAGTGATGCCGTCAACAATTCTTTTGTACCTTAGACTTATTGGGGGTATATTATTGCTCTTTTTATCAAACATAATTAACTGGCCACACAGAACAACAGAGAGTAAACAATACAATTATGATATATTTCCCTATCTCAAAATTTTGTAGTTTCGTCCTTATTGCCCCTAGTTCCCCCCCCCCCCCCCACACACACACATTTTCTATTAGACGAAAGACTAAATGAGAAACCATTAATCATTTTTTTCTATATATTTTCTCGTTTTAAGGCAGTGTTGTAGCACAGCAATCTACGCCTACATCAATTCCTACCAATACAATTGGGGGAATGTGTCAAAGAGACAATAACCCGACTAAAGAGCAGACAACAGCAGAAGGTCACCAACAGGTCTTCAATGCAGCGAGAAATTCCTGCACCCGGAGGCGTCCTTCAGCTACCAAGTCTATATTCATCTGTTAGAAAAGATCAAGCAAGCAGGGTTTTGCGTCAACTTTTTTTTCGATTTATCAAGTGTTCTAGATGTACTTATATGTCGTTGTGGAAATGAGCCTTTCATATGTGAACAGCCATGATTATTTTAGGCTTATGGGGAAACCAGGGTAACAATGTGTCATTTGCATTTTTACGAAGTATAAATAGATTCAAAATACCCTTACTAATTAAGTCCTGGTATCTATGATGAGTTTATTTACTCGTTATTTTGCTCGATTCTTCCATATAGCAGAATTGTGTTTTTTGTTAGTTTCGATCTTATTAGTTATAAATCATTTTATTTCAGTTTTGTATATGTATGTTCATCTATCATAATAATTTGTTCAAAGGTGGGGTTTCACTGCTGTTGGACGTTTCGTTCCCGATTGTATCACTAGTGTAGTAATCAGCACTTTAGTGTTGACATGACTATCAATTCAATGGTCATTTAAATGAATTGACTAGTTGCAAAAGTATGAATTATTCAAGATTTTATTATTCCAGGCATATATAACCTTAGCCGTATTTGGCACAACTTTTTGGAATTGTGGGTCATCCATGCTGTTTAACTGTACTTTTATGATTTTCTAATTATTTTGATCTCAGCGTCACTGATGAGTCTTATGTAAAAGAAACACGCGTCTTGCGTATAACATTATAAGCCTGGTACCTTTGATAACTAGTTTCAGATCTTCTTTAAAAACTAAATGACAGGACCATTTCAAGTTGCTTACGACAGCATTAGAAGACTAATTAGCAAAAAACTTGGAAAGAGACACTATAACGGTTCTAATTGGCAGGTATATATATTAATTGATTTACATGTATCAGTATATCTCAATATATATGCTAATATTTTCCCTCACAATGTTAATAACAATGAGATTCATTTCAAAGACTTTGTGTTTATGCTGCAATCTGGTTCAGAAAAATTATAATCATTTTAAACTGTATTTTACTAAATAATATCTCACAACGGGGATACATATAGGATTTAAACCACTTTGTACAATTGAGGAGAATTTGATTTACCTATGTATTATTGTTATGAAAGAAATCTACTTGTAATGTAAATTTTAATAAGAAGTCAGGAAAAAAATAAACTTTATTTTACCGCATGAAATAATTTGACATTCAATAATAGGTGCCCTGATTACGTATCAACTTCACAAATGATACACGATGGTCTTGAACTATAAATTCTAGGTTCTGACGTTTCTATCATCTTAGTAACGTGTTATAATAATTTTATGAACGTCTTTGTAAATTCTTACATTTACTGTTTAGTATATTTTTGGTAATATATATTTGACGTGGCTCTGTACTGGTACATACCGTGATAGTACTTTAGTGCTTAAGTTAGTTTATGTATTTTGGTCTTTCGTTTTTACTAATTCGCTTTGTCAACATGCCCTTTTGGATTTTCTTAATTGTCATATCTTTTTGTTTTTATAATAATTAAGATTATAACACACTGTTGACTGCTGTACCCCTATTTTTGTTTTGTTCACACATTGTTTTCAAAATATTGGATTTTAACACAATTGACATTAACGTGAGATGATCAGGTATATATAAAACCAGGTTTAAATCACCGTTTTCTACTTTAGAAAATGCCTGTACTAAGTCAGAAATATGACAGTTGCAATAAATTCGTGTGATGTATTTCAGGTTTTCGTTTTGCAATTTACTCAGCGATTTTCCGTTTAGAATTTTTTATATGTACATTGATATATACTCATATCCACGAATACAACATTTTAAATATACTTTTCTAATTCATACTCGATTGAGATCACTTTCCTGACCTGTTCATTATTTTTATTCAATCAACGTGTTGTTCATTTGATTTTAGTTCTTCATTGGTCATAATTTGATTATGACGTCAAATTTTCTTGCTTTCCTCTGAATTTCGTATTGTGACGTCATGAGAAAATGCGACCATGCATGATGACGTCACATAAAAAAACACATCTTCTTGCCGATCAATCGAAAAAATGTTCGAGTTTGTCTGCATATCGTTTAAAATTCATCAGAGAGACTGATTTCATTACAAAATCTCGTCCAATACGATATCTATCGAAAAAATGACAGATACATTTTAAATATCTAAAACGCCGGGTCCCTGTCTGGAGTGGGTAAATATTGCATCACATTCGATAAAGTGATGGAATCTATATTTATCAAATTTTCGTTAATTTATCTTTGACATTTAAAAATCTTTAAAGATCGAGGCATAACAATGAGATGTTTTTTTGCATTAAGTTAAAAAAAAATGAATTGAGCAACAGAATAAACCAAAACGATATTCAAGTCACGTCACCATTTTTGTAATTGAGATGTAATGCACAGGTATATAAAAACATCATATACAAGAGTACTGTAGGATGTAAGTAAATTGATTTAGAATTCTGTAATTTATTCGAAAACAAGATAAAAACGTGACTTATGGCAACTTTTCGGTTGATGTTTTCAATCTGCATGAACTTTGTTTTTTTCTTTTTGAATGAGAAAGGATATTAATTTAACCGTCTTTAATTATGACATTGTTCACAAAGAAACTGCTGTGCATTTCCCCCTAAGAATAAGTAAATGAGTCCACGTATACGTGACTCCCATCATGTTTTTTGTTAGAAGCGTTGATATTGATTGTAAGTTCTAATCTTTATGTCAATATATAAACCATGGTCTGGCGTAAATACAAGGAAGTAAAAATGACTTTAATTGCAGTTGTCCTGAAAACTGAAAAATTTCCAATATTTTGTGTTTATTGGGTCTTAAAATAAAAATGCATGTTGATTTTTAAATAAAGAGATATCTTCGTTGTCGCTTATAACTGCAATTCATATGATGATAAATTAAGGTTATTATTTGAATGGTTGTTTATGAAATAGTAAAGTCAACTTAAACTTTTTACATTTTGTAAAACAATAATGCATATGTATTAAGTAATATTTCTGATAAGATTTCACAACATTGATGTCAATTGTTATCAAAGGTACCAGGATTATAATTTAATACGCCAGACGCGCGTTTAATAAATATTTTTGTCGTTTCTACGTCTTCAAATTTAATCAATAAAATGAAAATCTTAAACAAGTGTCCAATAATGTTAGATCTGCAAAGGAGTAGCTTTGAGAAGAGCTTATATTTTGACATTGAAACTGGAAAAAAATAAAGTTAACCAGCATTATATGTCCACTAATAAATGACAAAAGTAATATAGTGGATTCATGAATTTTCGTGGGATTCCAAATTTAATGGATTTCATGGTTTAAGGTGGACCACGAATTTAAAAGTTCAACGAATTACAAATTCTCTTAAGGCTTGTATGAAGACTTTGGTAAAACCACGAAATCAAATATCCACGAATATTTCCTCAATGAACGAAAATCGGTATCCACGAAAATAAATGAATTCACAGTAAATATGGACAGTCTGATGCGCTTTTCTACATATTCAAACACACTCACGGATATACAAATACTTGAATTCTGGATGGGGTTTTATGACTCGGGGGGTTAAAGAATATCCATATCAACGTCAAATTTTCCTTGAAAGATTTTAATCCGTGACTTTTATCTTTTAATAAATCTCAGAAAGGTAAAAAGGCAAGATAATTTCAGTACCAAAGAATTGAATTCTGAGCTGATCAAACCTTCAGTCAACCAGCAGCGGTATCGACAAATGAAACAAAAATGGCGAAATTATTTAACAAGTTCTTTAAACATTTGACAATAAAAATTCTTGCATTTTAATGATTTAAAAAATACCACCCTTTACAGAATGTTTCAGAATTTTTCTTGATAATTGTACACGTACATTTGAGAACGATTTGTCCTGACAGTAATTTTTGTACAGTTTGCAAGCAGAATCCAGAATAGTAGAGCATTACAAGTACACCAGGGCTATAACATTTTGTTTGCTATTTGGGAACATCTGAACTTTTATATTTGTGATACAAGCAGGTTTTATTATTTTTGTTTCAAACAAGCTACGTGTGTGTGCCATTCTTATGAAATCATTTTAAAATTATACTATGTAATGATTAATATTTTTCTCTTTCATTGTTTGCCAAGAAAATTATGTAAACACCTGTTTACGTTGAGTAGGATAGAAATAACGATAAGGGACTTGATGCAACATTTGTATAGACACGTTGTTACTGTCACTAACTTGGGAGATTAAAACAATTAAAATTACTTTTTTTGTTTTATCAAAATAAAACATTTTATTATCATAAAGTTATTCCATTTCGAGTTGAAAAATTAAGTAAGTAACAACATTGTCCTTTTTTTTTAATTCGAAAATTATTTTTTTATAAGTGCGATAATACGACTGGGTCAGTAAAGCAATAATACGAACTTGCATTTTGATAACTGAAAAATAATCCTGTAAGCACTATTGTTTCGAAATCGAAATAATAATACTCGCTTTATTGTCTGATTTTCGAAAAAATCGCAATTACTAATGCGTGCAATAATTTCTGAATTAACAGTATCCTATGCTTAACTCTTGCATATATACCAAGGTATTATATTTAAATACAGGTTCGACATACATTCATTGACCACTGACAAAGAAACGAAAAAAAATGTTTCTTTCTTTAGATAAAAATCAAGTAAAAAAATCACACATTATATCTACGTCCTTATGATATAACCACGAAGACGAATCTCAAGTTGTGTTGCGAAAAACAGAATGCGTAGAGAAACGTTTCCCTTAGTCATAAAACTAACTACTAAATAATTATATAACTGCATATGCTTGTATCATAATACCATGCCGACGAAAATATGAAAAATGACTAAAAAGATAAAACACATTCAATTATTTAAATGTGTCATCCGAATTGATTTGACACCATTTACTGCTGTTCAGTATGCTTGTATTTTATATATTTATTCACTAATTTCAAGAGAGGCTAAACATGCCAAAGGGATATGCAACCTCATAAGTAAAAAACGGTATGACAATACCAAGACAAAAAAACTGAAAGTGATTAAATAGTAAAGTTACAAAAATACTGAACTCCGAGGAAAATTCCAAACGGAAAGTCCCTAATCAAAAGACAAAATCAAACGCCCAAACACATCATACGAATGGATAAGAATTGTCATATTCTTGACTTGGTACAGGCATTTTCTTATGTAGAAAATGGTGGATTGAACTTGGTTTTATAGCTATTTAAACCTCACTTGTATGACAGTCGCATTAAATTTAATTATATTGAAAGCGATGCGTGAACAAAACAAACAGACATAATGGGCAAAACTGTAAAATATTCAGCAGTCGACATTGTGTTATAATCTTAATCACTATAAAAGAAAACCAAGCAAATATGCCCAACAAAGAAGCACAAAATGGCAATCAGACCAAGCATATCAGAAAAAAAAATAAAGACAAGAATACAACAATTTGATAGTACAGTAACACAATGACGGGCTGTATAAGAACAGAGCCATGTCATATATGTAACAAAGAAACATAAAAGGGCATATAGACAAGCACAAGGCAATCAACAAACATGTTTAACAATAGCACAGTTACGGGATGTATAAGCACACAGCCACGCAACATGCACCGAAGTTACACTAAAATGCATACAGACAAAAGCACATAAAAAGACATACAACAGAACACAAAACTCAGAAAATAACATGAACAAAGACTGACCAACATGAACCCCATCAAAATAAAAACTAACAAGAGAAAACAAAATCAAGGTTTCTTAACAACACAATTAAGTTTTTGTTACGATCATATACTGTTTATTTTATTTGCCCAGGCTTCACATTTTGGGTTTGATGTATTTGTAGTCTGCTCGACTTTGTTTTCAACCTTGACCTTGACTGGTGGTGAGTGGTGGAATTCGATTTCTTGCTCGTTTTTTCATTAGCCTACAATTCATACTAATTCAATAGTTGACATGATTTATCACAAAGATATATGTTCATTTCGACAATATTTAAAAGACTAAATCTATTTTAGTTTGAATAATAGTTATCATTTTAAACACATTTCTATTGCAACGGTATAATACATAAAAAATGTATAGGCAGACATTGCATATAAAAAAAAATGTGAAATGTTTTATGGATGCATTATGCTTTGGTCTAGAGTAAGAGATTATCGCGAAAAAAAAAAACCAATCGGCGTTACCTCAGTCCTATCCTTATTTTCTTGATTATGAAATTAAGATAATGCAAGTTTTCATTGGTTTTAGTATTGAACGAGTAACACGGCCGTGGTAACATTGTCAGTCATAAAATTAAGCATAAAGCATACTCTTGAATACTAAATGAAAAAAAAGTCGTTCAAAGATTATTTTTAAGTAATACATAAAACGAAACGTCGATGAACTGACAAGCCTGTTTCTTCAATTATGAAAAAATCTGAAATAAAATACAAAAACCTGTTCAAAAGTAATATAACTTGATATCCGCAAAGAGGGAGTTTGAATAAAAGTCATCTGACAATAAAAAAAATTAAATACTGCATAGAATTTAAACATAAAGCAATCTGGATTCATCGATGTTTCATTCAATATTTTACCATAAGATGTACTTACAGTATGGTCAAAGTGATAAATGTAGTGGCCAACATTCCGCTTAATAGACCTACCAATATTTTCCAAATAAGACTTACAGTATCTAAAATAATTTTAGTTTTATTATTTCAACTAACATGAAGGCTGTGCATTTATAAAAAGTAAAGTGTATCTCCTTTTAAATAAAAAAAAACAACCCATCAGATATTTTATATTAAACATGCAGCTGGAAGGTATATTTGAAGAACATGACATTTGAACAAAAGACAGTGTCAATAGTTTCATTTGGTTTTTGTTGTAATACCATTTTTCAATAGAATTAACAAACTATATGCAAAACCGACAAGTAACCAGAGCAAGTCAGGAGTCTCTGGTCTTTGTTAGTTGTAGGTTCTCTTAATTTTTGTTCAGTTATATGTTTGGGAGTTAAGTATGATGTCCATTTTCACTGAACTAGTACACATTTTTATTAAGGGGCCAGGTGATGCCCACCTCCAGGTGCGAAATATCCTCGCTCCGTTAAAGACCCATTGGTGGTCTTTGATCGGGTTGTTGTCTCTTTGACATATTCCGGATTCACCTTATCAATTTTTGTAATCAATATGTTTATTTCCGGATATATGCAGTCGAATATTTTCTGATGTATAACATGTAACTAGTCTGAATACTTTTTTTTCTAAAAACGGAACTTGCAAAAAGCATACATTACTTATGAGATCTATATAAAATAATGTGTAGTACGATTCACTTGTTTTTATTCAAATTCTATATACAATAAACTGAATATCTCGGAGAAAGGTACATTTCCTTGTTCACCTGTCAAACGGAGTTGACTGCAGATTTCGATTTGGTTGAGTTATTTGTAGTTCTTAATTTTCTAATCATGTTTGCTATTAAGTCTTTCTTTCTATCTTCTGTATGCTTATACAATAATCTTAAAACTGGTTAAAATTTGTCATATAAAGGCTATAACTTCAATACTAAAATCATTGACGATCTGTTTTTTGTTTTGTGAATTGTCATGTTTACTATTTAAAAAGATTAACTTAAGCTATTAGGGACAACAGTGTTATACCAAAACGCTATTTCTTTAGTTTTGTAAAAAAATATGACTTTCAGCTGCAGTAAGTAAAATTGAGAATGGAAAAGGGGAATGTATCAAAGAGATAACAAACCGACCATAGAACAGACAACAGCAGAAGGACAGCCTACGAAAAATTAATTTACTATTCCAACCAAGCGTTAAATTGGTATATCGACTCTCCATGTATGCTGAGGTAATTTTCAAACCTAAACCAAATGAGGGAAAAAGTCTGCATTGACTTTTTCGTCAGCTTGATTATTCAGTTAATCGTGGTTTTTATTTATGTTGTAGTAAAGCAGCTTAGGATGCAACGAAGTGATGGATTATTGTAACTATAAATGATAATCCTAGGTTATATTGATTATCAAAAGGGTAATGTCACGATTGACTTTCACGTCATTTGCAATCGCATTTTTTATGCAAAACAAACCAGTTTGCGTTCTGTATATAGAAGACGAGGTTTTTGTAAAACATGTTAAAATAATGTTATATGCTCTCGCAATTCCAGAAAAAATTAAATAAAACCAATCGTTGTAGCTACATGTATGATGAGTTAGAAAGCTCACTATGACATATGACAAAAGACGTATTAACACATTTCTAGCTTGTGTTTTTGTATATAAATGTTGTCTGAAATATCGAAAAGACACTCAATTTGGAACAATATGAGTTTATGAATTATAATAACGCTATATGATAGATATAGGAAGAAGTGGTATGAGTGCCAACAAGACAACTCTCCATCAAAATAACAATTTATAAAAGTAAACCATTATAGGTCAATGTACGGCCTTCAACACGGAGCCTTGAACTTATTTCATCTGATGATAGATTGTTATGATTTGTAGTCAATGAATTGATCGTGTATGCGTATCTACAATTTAAACTGATATAAAAAAAAGGAAAAGAGCAAAAATACCAAACTCCGTGAGAAGTTCAAAACGGACAAGCCTGAATCAAATGGCTAAATCAAAAGCTCAAACTCATCAAACGAATAAATAACAACTGTCATGTTCCTGTCTTGGTATAGGCATTTTTACCCCAGAAAATAGTTAATTAAACTAGGATTTATAGCTAGCTAACATCTGACTTGTATGATAGTCGCACACAATTCCATTATATTAACAACGATGAATAAACAAAACACATACATGATAGGTGAAAATGTCAAAATAAATAAGGTGTACATCCGTCAACATTGTGGTGTAATCTTAATCGATATTAAACAAACACATATGTCAACAAAGAAACACAAAAAGGCATAAGGACAAAGTGAATCAGTAAAAGATTTATACTTCAATTTTTATAACATTCCACCCATTCCACATTACCTTTTTTCTTTTCTGTCACTAAAACGTTTACTGGTAAGGTTCCTAATTTAAAAAAAAATATATTTTTAAAGTAACGTTATAACACACAACAACATTTAACAAATTTTCGGAATCAAAATTGAATAGTTTGCTTGCTACATTATCATGATTAACAATTTAAACCATGGTATCGCGACAAATCTTAACACACACTATGAACAATATTTGGTAAAGATTTTCTGGCTTACTACAGGAACTAAATGTGGTACAGGTTTACTTGTGGACTGAATATAAAATAGAATATGTGGTATGATTGCCAATGAGACAGCTCTCCACAAGAGACCAAATGAATGTTCCTTCTCCTTCTTGTTTTGACAATTAGTCGTACATAAAAAATACGAGTGAACATACAAAAAAAAGAAGGCATGGAAAAAATCCCAAGAAAACCAATTAACTTATACAAAACAGCCATACAACAATAACAAAATATTTTACAAAATGTTTGTAAGAATGAGCAACCCAAACATAACCAAGATCTTGGTATGAAATAGAGCATACAAAACAAACGTAGAAGAACGTTTATACCAATTGACACCTAAATGTATACAAGACAATACATGACTGAAAAAGGTAGGAAATAAGAATTAAAAAGGAAGCTAGCTTATGTAGGTATAAACTATTTGTATTAGCATTTAGCAATTTCAAGTAATTGAAAATAATTATTTATTCAAATAATGTTTGCTGTGATTCACATGCATTTGAAGTTATACATATGTTTACGTTTAAATCGTTGACATTACAACGACAATGTTAGTTGAACTGAAAGACTCCCAAATTCAATATCAATCAAAACAAACAAACAAATTTCAATCTAATGATCAAAGGCTAGAACAAAATATACAAAACAAGATGTGGTATGATTGCCAATGAGACAACTCTCCACAAGCGATCAAATGACACAGAAATGTTCAACTATAGGTCGCTGTGCAGCCTTCAACAATGAGCAAATCGCGTAATCATACCGCGTAATCAGCTATAAAAGTCCCCCACATGACAAATGTAAAACAATTCAAACGAGAAAACTAACGGCCTAATTTATGTACAAAAAATAAACGAAAAACAGATAGGTAACACATCAACAAACAACAACCACTGAATAACAGGCTCCCGACTTGGGACAGACACATACACACGCAATGTGGCGGGGTTAAACATGTTAGCGGGATCCTAACCCTCCCCTAACCTCGAATAGTGGTGTAATAGTACAAAATCAGAACAAAATATAAAAAAACTCATCAGATTGATACAAATTGAAATACATCTAACAAAAACACAGAGTTGACGTGGCTGGGAACTTGTATATCCCAACAACAAAAAGACATATTCTTGTTTCTACACCAAGTGTTGTTAGTAATTAAAACTAATATTTGGCATAGGAATAAACACTTTCAAATTCTTTAAATAAATATGTGGAATATATAAGGCTACTGGAGTTCCTATATGGATATGTAGAATACAAAAATTAATGTTATTGTTTAAAGTATTCATAATAAGTGTGTTACATACAAAAGTTCAATATAAAGAAACTAAATTCGAATGAAAATTAACGTAATGTTTTTTAAAACTGAAATACTGTGGATAATAAATATATATTATCAACGAAGGTCTTGCAACACTTCCATCATAATTAATGGGAACCGAACTTTAATGGCTCATATCGTTTTTGAAAATATGCTCAAAATGATCATAAATTAACAGCGTCCCTGTTTTAAACGATGTTGAATTGTTTAAAAAAAAGAAACACAAAGAAATGAGACGCAGTTTTTCCTTCCCCATAAGATAAAAATGCCGAGGGTATTGTAATTTTCTGTTCATATGTAATCAATTATACAATCTGATTTAATTATATTGACACTTTAGTTATTTGTATGCATTTTTACATAGACAATGAAAAAAACATTTGCTTACAATTTCTATTTCAAATTGGACTCCTTCTTTTGAAGTGTGCAAATAATGTAGTTGTCGGACACTTTTACTAACAAGATTGTACAAATTTTTAATACACAAATGATTGCAGATTTATTTTCAGTTGTGTTGCTAAAACATTTGTAAAAGAGGGACGAAAGATATCAAAGGGACAGTCAAACTCATAAATCTAAAACAAACTGACAACGCCATGGCTAAAAATGAAAAAGACAAACAGACTAACAATAGTACACATGTCACAACATAGACAACTAAAGAATAAACAACACGTAAATGTAAAATAATTTTGATTAGTATGTTTGTTCTCATTTCATTGGAATTTTGTTATTGTGAGACATAGTAACTATTTTCAAATATTTCTCACCAAAGCAATATCCGGAAAAGCTGATATTCAAATGATGAAGGAAATACACTCTAAATTTATCACAGTTCTGTATTTGAATTGACAATTTACGTTGACATGATCCATCCTCCATTGCCATACACAAATCACGTTTTGCTATTTTTTCATGGACTGGTGGTAAAACTCCTGGAAATATGTTGAAAAATTGCTAAAATCAATAAAATGCTTCATTATCGCGCTAATACTTTAATATCTAGTTCAGTTGTAATCGTTAGTATATAAAAGAAGATGTGGTATGATTGCCAATGAGACAAATGTCCACAAGAAACCAAAATGACACAGACATTATTAACTATAGGTCATCGTACGGCCTTCAACAATGAGCAAAGCCCATACCGCATAGTCAGCTATAACAGGCCCCGATAAGACAATGTAAAACAATTCAAACGAGAAAACTAACGGCCCTATTTATGTAAAAAAAAATGAACGAAAAACAATACAGCAAAGTTAATCTATTTATGAATAAATAAAAAGAAAATGAATTAATAAGTATTTACTTCTTATTAAATGAATGAAAAGCCTACTATACTAATGAAATTTAGCTTTTTTCTGGAAAATATAGAGATCGATTTAATAAATTGGTGGTTTATGACAAAGGAGTAGGTCTGGTTAGGGCCGATTGTGGCCTCAAATATCATGTTCGTCTAACGAAAGATTTTGGACACTTTTTAAACCCTTAAGTGTCTATTTCAATTGATTTGATTAGTTTTTGTGAAAGATTTAAACTGATTTAGTCATTAAAAACGCTCTGATTCAAGCTTAAATATGAAAAATCTATCAAATATGCCAAAAACGTCACTTTTCAGATGTTTTTTGTCAAAAATGAAAGTGGCCGCATCCGTGTCTATCCTTAACCTTTATATATGTTATGTATGATCATCAAATACAACTTACATTTCAATATTTTGAATGAACACGAATGCTGCCACTTTCATTCAAGACGGAAACCGTCTAAAATTTAACTAAAATGCTAAAATTGTGAAGATTTCAGTAATTTAGCATGACTAAATGATGCTAATATCCGATATATGTACATTGTATTGTCAACAACAGCCTATATTTATATAGCAGAAGCATTCTATTTTCCAATAAATGGCTAAACATTTCAATTCCACAATTTTGTAAAACTGCTATATTTTTGGGCCAAAAGGGGGTCTTGCTGAACCTTCTCTTTTTAAATCAACCTCTCATGATGCTTCTCAAAACTCCGTAGACGACGCTCTTACACACTTTCCCAAATTATAAGCTTGTGATTTTATAAGTGTTTATATCGACTGGGTCGATGATACTGTTGTAGGACGCCACTAGTCCTGTAATACATTTGTTTTCGGTGGTTGATGTCTGTTGTGTCTGGGTTCTTTTTTTTTTTATATAGTTTTGTTATATTTTTTCAAGTCGAGGCTTAATATAGCTGAATATAAAGTATATGTTTTGATCATTATTGAAGGTCGTACCATGAACTATAATTGTTTGAATCTATGTCATTTAGTCCCTGGCGGGTAGTTGTGTCAATAGCAAGTATAGCACAGTTACATATGCTTTACTAAGAATATTATACCACAAGGCAGTATACATATTATTTTTCCAAATCAAATTTATAATTTGACAAGTCGTTACAATTATTGAATCAACGTAAAACACCTACAATAAAATGCTATCGTGGTGTTTGGCGCAGTCATGAGGTTATTTGTCCGATATTGTCTCTCTGATGGACCAGCTTAACGCAAGAGAATATATAAAACATTTTTGTTAAACGTTCATGTATGTACCTTTCATCCAAACAGGATATTTTGTCCCACACTGGTTTATTTTCTGAGGAGTTGACACAATATCGTTTCCACTGGCACTTTCAACTCTATACCAGCCATCACGTAAATCTGAATCGTCATAAGGTTTATCGTTCTGTTGCAAAGTGTAGTTTGATGTTCTTTTGACTTCTCCTTTGAGCAGCCTGTAGTTCATTATATTACAAGGATCCACTGTAAAAATACGTGCACTATTTCTTTTGTTTGTGATTTTAGAAAGACTGTTAAGTCAAAATAGTTTTTGTCAATATTTTAATAACAATATTCGTTTTTTATTGATTACAATATATGCTTCTGTTAAATGTATAAATAAATGTGGATATAAGTTGACGATAAAGGAAATGCTATCAATTCAGGTGTAATTTTAACAGTTCGCTTTAAAAAAAAATGTTTACTATTGATCATTTAAATTAGTGAAAGGAAAACACCGAATAGTTTTGAATAAAGATCACTAAACGAATATTTTCACTAACATTTGATTTTAAACAAATATCGACGTCTTTCATAATTAATCCCAGCTCATTTGTTCTACCAGGGGTGATCTGAGCCGGATCCTACCTGCTTTTCTTGTTTTGCATGCTTTCCTTTGTTCTGTTACATTTTGGCGGGTATGTCAAATCCACTATCAAACTAAGAATGATTTGTACAGTAAAGACTATCATTCAAAATTTTTATAGAAAAAAATCCAGTGTCTATGTAAGGATTTGAACTCAAGACCTTTAGCATATCAACCCACGACACATACTCCTACACCAGGACGACTGGATACCGATTACCAGTTATTTTACATTCTTAAAGGATGCAAACTATTTTCATAAGTGGGGCGAGTTGGCAGAGCTTTATTCAATGAGGTTTTAATCCTTTTCGTGAATAAGTGAGTTGTCAGAATAATTGTGTTCAATGGTATTTTACCCTTTTCAAAAGTGGGGCGAGTTGGTAAACAAGAGTGAGGTGATTTTTTTAGAAAGTGGCGATTTAGTATGGGCCAATTGGCCAGTAGGGCGAGTTAACATGGTTTCATATTTAATCATCGTGTCCGGGGGTCATAAAGGGTATACATTATATAGTAATATATAAAGTATATTATAACGGTTGTGTGGCGTTCTCAGCTAGATTTTATGAATTGTGTAATGTTTTTTCGTCTAATCTAAAACAGCTGGGATGTAAAATAGTTATTCTCATGGGATAATTATTACTTATTGAATAGATTTTGAGTTTGTCTGTAATCAGGTTATATAATAACTAAACAAAAGTAAACTCTTAAAAATACTGAACTCTGAGAAAAATCAAATCGGAAAGTCCCCAATCACATGGCAAAATCAAAATGACAAAACACATCAAAAACGTGTCTGACGTCAGAAAATTTATACGTCACATATTTTGTCGTTCAATATTTATACAAACAACTCTAAAGTTTCACATGGGCAATGTTAACATACAGGGTTAAAAAATCAAAAGTATGTAAGAATTAATTTCAGAAATAGACCGAGATTTAACATAGTCCAAAATTTCTATAGAATTAATAAGAATGCCCAAATGGTTCATTCCACTACGTATTTAAATAACTTTGACGTTTGTTGCTCCACGTATTTTTTAATTTATAATAGAAATACAAATTGACACATGATTAGATTCGTTGTACGTTGTTCATTTCTGTATAGCATCATTTCAGGCCTTAGAGTCGTAGTTCATTTGAGTACGTTTACCGTATTCAAACTTTCGAAATTAAGAATTTTATGTTTTGGGTACTCCAAGGATTAAGCAGTTTTGTGTCTGTGTGTTGAGGAGTACTTGCATGTCAAGTATGTATCTCTTATTGATACAACATTACAAGAATTGCAATTTCACGTCTGACTTTCTAGGAATAAAGTTACTACTATTATGATTAAATAGGGGTTTTTATGGTTTTGTTTAAGTAATCCCCACGAATTTTTCATGGGAGCTTTATTGAATATATTTGACCATAAAAACGATTTAAAAGTAAAACATATCGTAATAATTCTACGATCCTGACATCACATAAAAAGTACAATCACAAAAATACTGAACTCCGAGGAAAATTCATGTTTGAACTTTTGATTTTGCCATTTGATTAAGGACTCTCCTTTTCAAATTTTCCTCTGAGTTCAGTTTTTTTGTGATTCGACTTATTTAATGGAATGTTACTCGTGTGTCCGATTTTTCACATTTTGCCTTGCCTTTTATACATCTATGACAAATATTTCTTCTGTAACATCATGAACATTAAAAAGTAAATTACAGTATAAACTTAATTTTAATTTACACGTAAAGTTTAAAGCAAAAGTTAAATGTAGTTTGTAACATACTGAGGATTCGTATATTTTCGTGTGTATCAAATTTCGTGGATTGAAGAAAACTGCATTTGAGTGAATATTTGCCTACGTGGTTTGACGAAGTCTACATTAATTTCTATATCAAATTTGTGATTCGTTAAATATTTATATTCGTGGTTCCTATGTAGACACGAAACCCATAACAAAATCGGTTTCCAACGAATAATAATGAATCCACAGTTGATTTTTAATAAACTTTCAGCATATAGCAGGTCAAATTATTTTTAAAGCTTTACTTTTGCATCCTGGAGTATACCCTGTTTCTGAAATTTCTCCTCTTGCGCATGGAATCTCTGACCCTACAGAGTAAAATAAAAATGTAAAAGTAACAAGCAACTGGATTTCGAAAGATTAATTCAATGATCAAGTATTGTACAAAAATGTCATCAATTAATTTTGGAGATAATTATATAAGTATTGAAAGAAAAGATAAGTATATTCAGTTACTAAAGTATTTGGATTTACCCATTAGTCAAAATATTTCTAATTATCTACAATTTTTTGGTTTATAGAACTACAGATCTCCACAATTGTCAAACAAACTAAGTTCATACAGTTAAGGCGATGTAACAGTTGTGTTAAACAGCTTATTGTCATAATTAAGTACCAAAACAGTATGCCTGTGAGCAGCCATTAGTTCGTGTCAAGTTGTAGATGTAAAATGTTGAACAATTCTTTACTTGAATCGCATATGAAATATTACAGCATCCATGGTAGCTTGCTGCACATGCAGTTGCATTAACTATTGAACCATCACTTGGATAGGAACCTGTAAGAATATGAATACGTTTTTGAAACGTTGGTTCAATAATTCTGTTTTAGAGGAAGTAATATATGTACAGCTCTTTTCATGATTATTGGAAATTCAGCATAGATACCAAGTTTAAAATTTTAAACGGCAGATACCCGTTTCGTATTCAAAAGACTCTTTAATGGTGATCGAATAAAATTAAAATACGAAGTTGAAGATCCAAAATCGTAAGGATTTATTTAATCTCAAAAATCTTTTTTTTTAAACCAGGTTTCTATGATGAAATTACATATTAAAGATAAAAAAAGTTGCAATTTTCTTATAATATTTAATTCTATTGAATTCTTTTCAATTTTTTGGAAGAAGATAATTCGGGAACAAACCACAATTATATAAAACATTATCTCTTGTAAAAAATTTAATAACTAAATACCAAAATAAACACACATATGCAGTCATTCAAAATTAGAAATAAAATGCACAAGTTTTAAATGACATGATAATACATTTGTTACAATTGAACAAGGTATGAATATCCGCCGTGTCCTCATATCTTTTCACTAACTACTTCATTTATTCGTATTCATATTTCTTTTTACGAAAAAAACCTGTACTAAATTATATAGCACTAATTGCCTGAAAGAAAATATGTATTTATTAAAGAAACAGTGGTAAAAAAATGATAATATAAAGGGTAACAAAGCCAGAAGAAAACACAAAACTACGAAATGAATAAATACAAATTTACCATTCATCCAAATTGGTTTTCCTGTTCCACATTTAAAACCCCCATGTACGCATTTAGTCGGCATTAGATTTCCTGCTTTACTATTTGGTCTGTACCAACCATTCTCAATATCAGAATCACATATTCGTCCAGCAGAAACAACATTTTTGGTTGACCTTTGCCATTGGTCAATAGTTTTGTGGTTCACCGACAGACATTCTTCAACTTTGGAATTGAGAAAAAACTTAGTGCGGTACTTATATATGAAACATATTGATCGATGAATACACTTTAATTGAAAGGTGATAAAGAAGAACACTTGAAGAATGGTACAAAATGAATGGAGAATGCTCATACAGCACAGTTATCACCAGGTTTAAAATCAGAAACTCTGCAAATCAACGGTTTTTGTTATTCGATGATGATACTTACATTTAAATCACATGGTGTGCAATACCCAAATTTCCAAGGTTAATGCAAGGTAAACACAACATATTCGAAATACATTATAGGAAAATTACGAAATCAGTTTCAGATTTTTGACATGCTGGAGCATATTAATGTTGTTCCCCGATTTGAATTTGATCAACAGGAGATTGAAAATTGTACACAAGCTCAGTCGCCTGAATTTAAATGCAAATAAACTCATTATAGATACAACGATTGAAAATGAATGTAGTTTTTAATACTAAGTATCTAAATTACTAGTACATGAAAAGGATAAGAATGTCTCAACTGCTAATCATTATAACAGAAGGATTACATCGGTTCCCTAGATCAAACTGAACCTAGTTTGACCGTTTATGCAATGTTTCCCTTTTGTTAATATGCAAGGGAAAATAACATAACATTAAAACTTAATTTTGACATGAATAAAGCCTTTTGACCATCTGTACGATGTTGTTTCTTATATTTGTGGATTGTAGATTCAAAGAGCAAGCCTAGTGGCCTAGGCTGTACGGTTACCTATAGTTTTTAATTTCTGTGTCATTTTGGTATCTTGTGGAGAGATGTCTCATTTGAAATCATACCACATCTTCGTTTTTATATTTATCATACTTTATTCTAATCAAACAGTAAGCAATATTTTTTAAGTTTGAATATATGTTTTAGAAAACTTTATTATAGAATTGTTAAAGCTTACATTTGCATCCAGGTGAAAATCCATTTTTTGAAGTATAACCAATTGGACATGGAAGTTCACTGCCTGTAATAAACAAAATGTATTTTGCTTTTAACGACAAATATCTGAAGAAATTTGAGATACATTGAAAAACTTATATAACGATCATAGATTAATTATCCCGATCTTATTCAAGTAACGATTAATCAAACTTATTGTGTAATTAATTTCAAATTGTTCGAAACTGATTAACTTTTCTAGTGAAATTTCTTTAAATTACTTTTGCTCAAATAGAGGTAATTGAATAGACTCGAGGTATAAACTTTTAAGATTGTCTGATGTTTAGATTCAATAATGAATATCGTTGTGAATTAGTATATAAGCATACCAATACGATTTGAAAAAAATCTTCAAGTAAATATGTGCAACTCTCATAAATGCTTTTCTCAAATGTTATTGTTACCGAAACAGTAAGCTTGTGAACAGCCATATGTTGGTTTAAGCATGTAGACATAAAATCCACCACAGTTCTTTACTTTGATCTCATACGATTTTTCACAGCAGCTGTTATAATCGGATACACAGGCTCTAATTGTCTTGGTTATTCCATTCATTGGATATGTACCTAAACATATGGTACAGAATAGCACCATTAAAATATATTTATTTTTGACAAATACAATAAAACCCTTATATATGCACTTAAACAAATACCAATAATATCTTGCTTAATTTTCAAAAAAGAATTTGCATGTGATTAGGAAAATGTCAGCATTTACATCAATTCAAAATTGATAACCGACACGAACATGCTATTTTTACATCTGTACTTACCATTCAGCCATATAGGTTTATGTGTTCCACATCTAAATCCCCCTTTAGGACATTCTGTTGGCATATCGGAACCGGCTTTACTAATACTTTTATACCAGCCAGATTTAAGATAAGAATCACATATTCTGTATTTCATAGCTGTGTTTGCTATTGACCTCTTCCATTCATCTAATTTTGTAAAGTTTGTACATGGATCGTCAGCTGTACATAAAAGGAAATAAAAATATTAGCAATTGTCACGTTTTTAACAGAACTCTCGGTTTTAAAGAGTAAGATGTTTTACAAACTATTTTGTAATTTTATCTACCGATTAAACCATTATTTCAAAATTAAGAATAATAACATTACGGACACAAACAGGTTAGAAATGTGATAAAGATTTATGATAGCGATAGTTGAACAATGGAGAAAAATCAATTATTACGATTTAAATATATTTTTTACTTTGAAACCTTTAAAATTTAAATTCTCGCAGTGCAGTAGTGAAGCCATCGCAAATATTCTTGATTCACAGTATTTATTCAATTAAGTATCGTTCTTACAAATGAATAGCCTAATTTGCATTCACAATAGTTTGTATTCCATTACATATTTCTGAATACATGTCTATAAAATGAATAAATTTTAAATCACTACTTACATATCTTTTTTTTTATTTCAATGTTTTTATAATTTCCTTTGCAAAAAGAAAATAAGCCTCGAAAGAAATAGTTTGTGATATGCTGAATTAATAAAGCGCATGCATCAGCTTTACTTGCACAACTTTAGTTAAAAGATAATACAAGATTTGCAATTGCGAGCATTAGCGAGTGACTACCTCGTTCCCTATTTACAAAGGTAACCGCAGCCATTTTGGAAATTCCGAAAAAAAACACAGTGCGTCTATTTATGAGGGATAACATTTTTGTTAACTTTCATGAAGTTCGGACAATTTTGAAATATTCAACATGTTTGCTGTTTCAATCACTACAACCAGTAAATGTCTGAAATGGCCTATATCTGTACTCGACTGTACTGATTATTACTCGACCAGTCTGAATTGGTCTGAAATTTACTAAATAATACTCGACTGTAGTCTGAACCATACTTAATAGTCTGAACTTGTATTTAACCATTTCAAACGCGTCTGAACCATTCTCGACCTAGTCTGAACCATACTCGACCTAGTCTAAAAACTATACTCGACCTAGTCTGAACCATTATCAACCTAGTCTGAACCATACTCGACCAATTCCTAACCAAGATAGACCTATTTCTTTATTTGTATCTATACATTGTATTTTATAAATTTAGAAACTGGAAATTTAAACAAATTATATAAAAACTGAATTGTGACTAATATTTTCAATGTTATTTAAAAATTTTGAATGTTTCAGATATATTTTATGGTTTAATATATACTGAACAATAGTAATCATTTAAACTTAAGCCTAGTAAAGATTTAGAGTGTCAGTTGAGTAAATAAATCAGTGATTTTTTGTTTTATATAATAAAATACATATACATGTAAAAAAGTATATAAAGCAACTTATTCAATTTATATTTTGTTTTGTAAAACCATGAATTTATAAAATCATTATAAATAAACATAGAAATCCTTGATAACCTTTCAAAAAAAAATGTGTTCCAAAGTTGCAGTAATTTAAAAAATATATATTTATTTTATTCAAATTTAAATATTTTTTGTCAAACTTAAAGATATAGCATACAGGAAGCACTTAATAAGGTTTAATTACATCAGTACTTATGTGTATTAATGACAAAAATAAAACCATACTTTTATTAAACTCGTGTATTACTTATTTAGTGAATTCTAAAGGCCTTGCGATTTAGGTTGTACAGGATGTTGCAATTTTGGATGAATGTTATTTAGAATTTAATAATCTCTGATCAGATGTGATCTGTTCAATTAGTCTGCCCCCAGCAGAGGTAATAATGTATACACTAATCAGAAGAACAGTTTTATTAATTTTATTAGTTTCTTTAATTTTTTATTCTTTTTCAATTTGATTTATATCACATATAATATATCCCAAGTTATAATCAAAGATATATTTCTAATATCAGTTTGGACATTTATGGGATTTTGTTGGCTGTTGCTACATGTACCTCATTTAAAACATAATTATATTACGTTATAGATAATGAGCAATCCTGACACAGCCGAGTTAGCCAAAGCCATCAACGAACAAAGTGACGTCCCATTTGAATTTCTAAAAAAAAAATCCCCAAAGTAAGATAGAATTCGGAAAGAATTCAAGATTAGATTTGTAATACTGATATAACATTTATTAATAACAATGAAAATTACAATACTAATTAATTTCAAATTGTGGTAGTAATTAGATAATTAATTGTCATCAACCTCATCAAAAGACAATAATTGTATAATATTTTGAATTGAAAATCTTGATTTAGACTATGAAAGGCAACAACAACGTGAAATACATCAAAACCATTTAATTTTTTTATGAAATTAAAAACATTATTACGACATTTTTTAATTTAAAAATATGACATTATCAGTTCTGGGTAGAATTATCACTTTAAAGAAAGAAAATTACAAAATTGATTAACAAAATTGGACATATACTCACATAAAATTTTATTTTCATTGATACGCAACACAAAGACTATTTGGAAAAACTTCTTACCTTGAAGATAAACAATCATGCATAAACAAAGCATATATGAGGGTACAGTCCTCATCCTGATTTCATCTGGATCCGTTTCATAACTTAAAAATCAGGAACAGTCATAGCAGTATTCTGTTGTATTTCACGTTATGTTAACATATGCGATAACAATATTGATTGGTTTCTTATCAGTTATTGTATATTGAACATGTAAAAGATGATTTCTGCAAACTGGTGTCCCTTTAGAAAAGATTGTCTATACTATGTTGTTATTTGTTATTATTTCTGCTATCTTTCACTGTTCAAAACCAAAACAATAAAGTAAAATATTGATTTCAGGATGCATTTGAATTATGAGCTTCATAAAGTATTTCAAAGTCTCAAACTTTTTTAAAGTTTATTTTTGGTTAAATGATCATACACAAATTTTTTTACTTAAAATCTAGTACGTGTGTAATCTTCAAAAGACTTATCGGTCATCAAAAGCTAACAAACAAAACATAAATATATTATCCAATAAGAGCAAGGAATGAAGAAAGGCATGATATAAAACATGAAATTGACATGTAGTGAACATGTACTCTGCTCCAAGATGGTAATAAACTATCACATACTGACTTTGTTTGCGACATATACTACTTTTATGGAAATATCTGTTAAAGTTTATGCAATTGGTAAGAAAAATGCTACTTTTTAAAGTTTTATCATCTAAATGATATTCAGATAATTGGTCTAAAAATATTAATATTTAACTTCAATAGAAAGTAATTGATACAAGTAATTGTATTTTTTATTTGGTCTTTCATTCATTTTAACCACATAGAATGCATTTTGTACTGCATTTTATTTTTTAATTCTAATACACTGTATGTTAATAAAGTTCATGGAGGAACCACTTGAAAAATAAAAGAAGATGGTAAAATAAGTATTAATAGAAAACAAAAGAATCTCGAAAACTGAAAAATGTAAAACAAATGCATCGTTTAATCAGTGTTTACGACCCTGTTTGAATTGTAAAAAACATATGCACATGCATGTTGTTTGTAAACAAACTTATTACGCGGGAAAATATCTTCTGTAGAACACAGGAGTTTTGTGCATATATGATTTTATTGTCAGTTCATCGTTTTTATCAGATGAATGTAAAATACCAGCAATAAAAGAAAGGAGGGAATATACCTAAGGGAACATATATTTATTCTAGTGAGCTTCCTCCAGGCATGCTTGGAGGATGCTCCGAGCATTTTAGAGAAGCTAATATCGTTAATACACCATTGCATTCCCATTAATGTCAATCAAATAGAAAAGTAATAGTTAAGAGCTTGTATGAGCTTTTTGTGAGCATTTTGTACGCCTGTAATAATAAAGTTTTACTATGTTGCCCTAGAAAATTAGTTAGTTGACACAAAAATAGACAAATCAAAACTTAAGGTTAAACAGTTTAGGGACATTTCATCAAAAGGAGAACGAAAAGCTATAATATAACTAAAACATATTTATATAAAGCCGATCAAAATAACACAACAGTGGTTGTAAACAATGGATTACATCAAACCAGAAACAAGTCTTAACAGTCATCATTACTTGAAAATAAATTAAATATTAACGTTGTTGTCAAATCTATAAAAGATATTGTTGACAAACTATATAGGAAAAAAGAAATAGATTCACAAACTTATAATTTTTTGAAGAATGATAACTAATCAAAACATAGACACATGTACCTCCTTCCGAAAATTCATCAAATCAATCTAGAAATAATCAATGAGGCATTTCGAACTGGTCAAATAGTTAGCTACATAAACATTTCTTACCGACCAATCATCCAGAAGTGTAACTCTACCACGAGACGCACTGAAAGATTACTGGATCTAATTCTAAAACCATTATTGAAGAGTCATCACTTTTACATTCAAGATACCAAAGATTTCATTTATAAAATAGAGTCGTACAAGGTACATTGAGAATGCATTCTCATTGTCTATTATGTAACAGTTAGCAATGCATTTTCATCAGTAGACAAACAAGAATATACTTTAAAAATTTCAAACAAACAAAATAAACGGCATTTGTAAAGTTAAGAAACATTGAACTTGAATTAAATGGACATTTATACAAACAAATAATACGAGCGCCTATTGGTGGTATATGATTAACATCTGTCTGTCTATTAAAAATATCCTAGATATTAAGTTCCTATGGATAGAAAACATCAAATTGCACTGCCAATATACAAAGACGACAGTTTTATGTTCTTCACAGGCACATTAAAACAGGTTGAAGATTTCTTTAACACAGCGAACAACATTGACCCTCTGTTTATCTAATTCAGCGATGTGACTATTATTTCTAATATGACATAATTATATATTAACAAACTGTAATACATTTTAATGTGTGTTTAGGATGGGCACTAGTGATTGGAAAATATTGATACGTTTCGTGTTTTTGTATATTTGAGAAACAAAAAGTAAGTTATTATTATGGAATTTTTCACCTTTGTACACGTCGGTAAATTCTAAATAGGTCATACTAAATCTAGACACCTCAAATGTGATTTTAAGCAGAGGGTCAATGTTGTTCGCTGTGTTAAAGAAATCTTCAATCTGTTTTAATGTACCTGTGATGAACATAAAATGGTCGTCTTGGTATTGACAGTACAATTTGATGTTTTCGATCCATTGGAACTTATTTAAGATATTTTTAATAGGACAGACAGATGTTAATCTGCATGTCGGAGAAAATATACCACCAAAAGGCGCTCCAATAATTTGTTTATATAACTGTCAATTTAATTCAAGTTCATTGTTTCTTAACTTTACAATATCGTTCTGTTTGTTTGAAATTTTTAAAGCATAATCTTGTTTATCAACTGATGAAAATGCATTGATAACTGTTTCTTCTTCGTTATCACTCTTCCGGATTCTTCTTTCAATTATGGACTTTCCGAATTGATTTTCCTCTGAGTTCAGTATTTTTGTGATTTTACTTTTTTTTCATATTTGTGTTCATTGACGTTACATCATAGGCAAAAAAAAATGCATTCTTTCTTGACCTTGTGCGACTCTATTTTATAAATGAAGTCTTTCGTATCTTGATTGCAAAAGTGATGACTCTTCAATAATGGTTTTAGAATTAGATCCAGTAATCTTTCAATGCGTCTCGTGGTAGAGTTATACTTATGGATGATTGGTCAGTAAGAAATGTTTATGTTGCTACCTTTTTAACCAGTTTGAAATGCCTCATTAATTATTTCTAGATTGATTTGATGAATTTTCGGAAGAAGGTATATGTGTCCATGTTTTGACTCGTTATCATTCTTCAAAAAAGTATAAGCTTATGAATCTATTTATTTTTTCCTATATAGTTTTTCAACAATATCTTTTATAGATTTGACAACAACGTTAATATTTATTTTCATGTAATTATAACTGTTAAGGTGACTTGTTACTGTTTGGATGTAATCGATTTTATTTAAAACCATGGTTGTGTTATTTTTATCAACTTTATATAAATATGTTTTAGTTATATTAGAGCTTTTCGATCTCATGTTGATGAAATGTCCCTAAACTGTTTAACCTCAATTTTTAATGTATCTATTTTTGTGTCCATTAACTAATTTTCTAGGGCAACATAGTAAAACTTTATTATTACAGGCGTACAAAAGGCTCACAAAAAGCTCATACAAGCTCTTAACTATAAATTCTTCTATTTGATTGACATTAATGGAAGTGTAATGGTGTATTAACGATATTAGCTTCTCGAAAATGCTCGGAGCATCCTCCAAGCATGCCTGGAGGAAGCTCACTAGAATAAATATATGTTCCCTAATATACATAAATTTGAGTAATTGTTGACAATTTGTTTTGAGTTATGACATTTAGGATTATACCTTTTTTCTTTCGGCAGAATCAATCTTTTTTAAGTGGGAAATATATGCATAGATAATTGATTCAATGTTAAAGTTATAAAGAAATGTATCGTTTGTATGGAGAAACGACTAACGACAAACTGTAAACGCATATACGTATAGGTTTATGTCGCATTTCTTTCTAACCAAAATTTTGTAAATGTTGTGTCGCGTTTGTTGCTGTTTTCTAAACGCTACAAAAGTAGAAACAAATACATCGTTTAATAAGTCTTTACTGACCCTGTTTGAACTTTCAATAATGCATGCACATTACAAACAGAGAAACAAATACTTCGTTTAATCAGGTTGATGTAAAAATCAAATATACCGTTTGTTCTAACAAATGACAAACGACAAACTGCAGACACATTTTCATCGTGTGCATAGTTTGTCAAAGTTTATGTAAACTTTGCAAACGTATGTTTGAAAGAAATGATCAAAACATTTGCGCGCTTAGCCGTTTGCATCGTTTGTGTTAGAAAGAAATGCACTCATAGTTTGTCAAAGTTTATGCAAACTTTGCAAACGTTGGTTAGAAACAAATGATCTAAACTTTTTCTCGCTGAACCATATGTATCGTTTGTGTTAGAAAGACATGCCCTCTTGATAAGGGAACATAAGGTAAACTAACTTGGGCATGTTGGGATCTACGTTTTTTAATGTTTTGATTTTTTTCAGAGGAGTAAGAATTTGTTGTTTATAATCGAATTAATAAGTGTTATATGTTAAACATAGAGGCATAGATAACTCGGGTACTAATTTATGGTACCATACGTTAAATATACTAAATAAAAAAATGTAGCGTCAATATCTGTATTATGTCTTTAAAATAAATGTATTAAAAAAGGAGATGTGTTTTCATGCCAATGAGACAACTGACAAGAGACAATTTTGACCATATAGTTAACATAATTACCATAAATGAGCATACAGTAAATAAACGAACAGGAACAACAGTTAGCGACATTATCTTGTTTGTTTGAAAAACAATATGTTTTCAAGAAAAGTTGTAAATACATCAGATATTTAACGATATTGAACGTTATCGTTATTGGTGAACTTGAAACTTAAAATTGAAATCGGTTTAACCGATTTACAGGGGCGTAGCTAGAAAGAAACGATCTGCAAGCAACTGCCTCCGAGCGAAGCGAGGCGAAAAAAATTTGGGACCCTTTTATGCAGATTTTTTTGTTTTTCGGTTTTCGGTCATTGAACGGTTAAAAGAGGAGCTACATGTTGTGACGTACATTGGAGTTATAAACAATTCATGAATGCAAAACTATTTAGAAATCTTGACTTCTGAATAGAGTAAAGCATGATTAATTGAATATGTAAGCAACACATTTTTGTGATTCAGAATTTACTCAAAATTGTCCAAAATCTGCTCTTCGGGAACGTCTCTATTACTTTGTCAATATTCAATATTCACACTGAAATCCCGATGAATATAATGCAGTAATGCTAGCGATAATAACCGAGCTGTAGTTGTTCATGGTTAATCATATATATGTTTTCAACAGATGTAGTACACTGAACGATCTCTTCGCGGTAGCACTCGTGTTCGCCATCGAGCGACCTCCCGATTGAATTTGACAAATTATATGCCAGGCCAGTTTCGTATGTGTCTAACAATGCAGAGATTTGTTCGTTTGTTGTATTACAGACAACACGAGGAAGCAGATAATGCGCATAGAAGCGATTTCCTGATGATATCAGACGCGACTCCAGTTCCATTATCATGTGGTCTATAAACGCAAAATATAATGAGACTTTCCAATACTGTTTTAGCGTGTTTGCTTTGGGGATTGGCTCTGGTAGTCTGTCGAACACATCGCCTCAGCATACTTTCAACAATATCAAAGGGTACTTATAAATCTAATGTCAATTGGTACATCGCAGTCCAAACAGTTAAACCGTACTCTGTAAAATGTGCCCCGAAACTACTAGAGTTTAACAAATTCAAATATTGTAATAGATGCAAGTTACTGTTAGTCTTTTCATCTCCAATAAAACTTTAATTTTGAAACCAAATGCCGCTATTTAATGACATTACATCATTAAAAAAAGCGATTACATATATGTGTTTCCTTTAAACATTTAATTTATAAATTTTTATTTTGCCATATTTTTTTTTTTCGCTTGCCGAATTGATGTGCACGCAACTGCGTGTTGGCGTATAGGGAGCTACGCGCCTGGGTTATCCTGTTAACACAACATGATCAGTAAATTTCTTATCAATTATATATTCCAGACGTATGTCTTACACCGAATTTCATTGATGAATGGAGAAAATCTGTTGGAAATCGTGATATGACAAAGAGAATGTGTGACGCAGCAATGATAAACCAATGGTATAGAATTAAAAGCAAAGCAGGAGAAAGAATGCCCACTGAATGTCCTGCTCACGGTTCACGTTGTGGAACAAATCAACCATTTTGGTTAACTAATAGTAATTATCAACGTTATGTTTAATGTGTCTCAAATAAATGTTAGCCATCTAACATGTAAAAACAACAGCAATTCCTTTTTAACTAATTACAATACCGGTACCAATTGTTCTGCACCAGATGCGCATTTGGACATGTAAAATCTCTGTAGTAATGCTCGAGGCCAAAGCATTGTCGTAAAACGCTATTTGGGCAGGTACAGTTGTAGAGTAAATGTTATTGCCAACATATCTCACTTTTTAGGGAAACCAGCCTGATACTGTTTTTTAATCATGGAATTAAAACATCTTCAAACGAAACGCAATACCTATATTGGGAAAATTTGGGTTGATTGTTACAAATGAGGACACTCTCATGCAACTGCACAAATGAAAAATAAAATCATGTGATGAACAAGGTAATTGCCTTGTTCTGCATGTGAATTGTAGTAAACGATTTATCAGGACCAAAGATATGGACCTTGCACTGTAAACAAGGAAAATAAATAGATAATAAACTATGAAAAAAGTAAAATAAGAAAATTCCAATCGGAAAGCCCTAATCAAATAGCAAAATGAATTATCCGTGTGTAAAGATGTTAATATCAGTGAAAATACACCTACTTCATGTAATTGTAGTACCTCCGAATATATTTATGGACCCATTTCCCATGTTATAACAGGAGATCTTAACATCGTTCAAGACCGAGAGTTAAAATCATTCCTCAGTAAAGGACCTAAATATCGCCCCCCGTCAATTATTAATTGGAATAAGTGTCGTAATATCATCCACGACTCACTCCATACTTACTGTATGAAATGGATAAAACGGGAAAAAGCTGACAAAAAATCTTTGGACTCTTTCTTTAATTCAGTAATGAAGATAATTGATATATGTATTCAACATTTTAAAGAACATTTTACTATTAACAATAACCACGAAAAACCTATTTTTCGTATCAAACATAATTTAAAAGAACTAGCCAAGAAATTTGTTTTTGTCCCGGCCGATAAAGCTGCTAATAATATTATTATTGTTTGACGTAAATTTTACATTGAGGTTCTGAAAAAAGAAATCACCAATTCACCAACATTCCAACTGACTCCATTTTCAGAAAACGACATCTGTAACACACATAAACTTTTAGCTACCGCTTTACAAGCAGAGCCAAATACAATGAAAGTTCCAACTATGTACTGGCTTTCGAAGCTACACAAAACACCTTACTAATATAGATTTATTTCGTCTTCAAGCCATTGTTCCACTACTAAATTGTCTATTCCTCTTACCAGCACATTTGGTACAATTAAAAACCTGATAATAAATTGTTCAAATAAGGCCTTCGAAAATAGTGGAATTAATTACTTTTGGAGTGTCAAGAACTCGTTGGAAGTACTTGATAAATTGCATGCTTATATTGGTGATTTTAAATCTGTTCAAAGTTTTGATTTTTCTACCCTGTATACCACATTGCCTCACATTCTCATTAAGAAAAAATCACACACCTAATTAAATGGGCATTTAAAAAGTCAGAATGTGAATATATATGTTCAAACTCTTTTAGGTCATTTTTTAGTAGCAATAAACAAAAAAAACATGTCAATTGGACATGCTTTGATACTATGTATGCCCTTGAATTTTTACTAGATAACATTTTTGTTCGCTTTGGGGATTCCGTACATCGTCAGATTATCGGAATTCCAATGGGGACTAACTGTGCACCACTTATTGCGGACCTGTTTTTGTATTGCTATGAGTTACAATTTATGACAAAAATTAGCAAAGACCCATCGAAACAACATCTGATAAACAAATTTAATAATACTTTTAGATATTTGGATGATATTTTGGCTCTCAATAATGACGACTTCAGTATGTATATTAAAGAAATTTATCCTGTTGAACTTACTTTAAATAAAGCTAATACTAACAATGACCACTGCCCTTTCCTCGATCTTGAAATCTATATCACTAACGGAAAGCTGAATACTAAAATTTATGATAAAAGAGATGATTTTTCATTTCCTATCGTTAATTATCCATTTTTAGATGGTGACGTTCCCTTGTCACCATCTTACGGTGTTTATGTATCTCAACTTGTACGATTCGCTCGTGTATGTAACAATGTTTTAGATTTTAACGAGAGAAATTTATGTATTACTGAAAAATTATTACACCAGGGTTTTCGATATCACAAACTAGTCAAAACATTTACTAAATTTTATCATCGGTATAAGGACATCATTTGTAAATATAGCTCAACATACAGACTTCTTATACGTTCAGGTATTTTACATCCAATTTTTTATGGAATTATTCTTTATAAAGCACAAAGGTGTCAGTATTCACCTCAAAAACTACCAAAACCTTTGAATAGACTTATTAAGAAGGGATATAGTTACGATACTGTTGTCAGGTCATTAAAGATTGCATATTTTGGCGTTAATATTGATTCACTTATAGGGTCTTTGCATCGAAACTAAACACATTTATTCAAAAACCAGTTGTTGGCATGACACGGGTTATGTACTTCTCATATATGTTATGATGGTATGATACTAAACCCCTAACGGGAAGGATTGTGCCTGATGTTCATATGATGAAATCATAATCTTTCAGTCAGTTTAATTGAAGTCTGGAGCTGGCATGTCAGTTAGCTGCTAGTAGTCTGTTGTTATTTATGTATTTTGTCATTTTGTTTATTTTCTTTGGTTACATCTTCTGACATCAGACTTGGACTTCTCTTGAACTGAATTTTAATGTGCGTATTGTTATGCGTTTACTTTTCTACATTGGCTAGAGGTATAGTGGGAGGGTTGAGATCTCACAAACATGTTTAACCCCGCCGCATTTTTGCGCCTGTCCCAAGTCAGGAGCCTCTGGCCTTTGTTAGTCTTGTATTATTTTAATTTTAGTTTCTTGTGTACAATTTGGAAATTAGTATGGCGTTCATTATCACTGAACTAGTATATATTTGTTTAGGGGCCAGTTGAAGGACGCCTCCGGGTTCGGGAATTTCTCGCTACATTGAAGACCTTTTGGTGACCTTCTGCTGTTGTTTTTTTCTATGGTCGGGTTGTTGTCTCTTTGGCACATTCCCAATTTCCATTCTCAATTTTATCGTATTCCTAACTTGTTGAAAGGCATTTCTCTATATAAAAAATTATGGATTAAAACTGGTTTTATAGCTAGCTAAACATCTCACTTGTATGACTGTCGCAAACAATTCCATTTTATTGAGAATAATGTTTGAAAAGAGTGATAAAATGGTTTTTGCTTACGATTTGTACAAAGAAGTAGAAAATGCTCAACATTTTGGTGCATAAATAGTAAAATTACATAAATACTCAACTTCGAGGTAATGCAAAACGGGAAGTCCCTAATAAAATGGCAAAATCAACGGCTCAAAGAGATCAAATGATTGGACAACAACTGTCATATTCCTAACTTGGTACATGCATTTTCTTGTATAAAAAAAATGGTGGATTAAACCTAGTTTTATTGCTAGCTAAACCTCCCACTTGTATTGAGAATGATGTTTGAAAAGCGTGATAAAATGATTACTACTCACGATAAGTACAAATAATAGATAATGCTCAACATATTTGTGCATCCTTCAATTACAAACGTTTACCTCCCCATTGCCATGGTGTTGTTTTGAATTTTGTTTTATCTACACTTATAAAACATTATACTTGTTTTTGAACAAAACGCAACAACAAAGTTGAGGTTTCTCTCAGTAATATCTCAAATGCAGGTATATATCTTATATTTTATAACTTGCTCTTATTTATTATTTTCCTTTATTTTTTACTCAATTTTTTTTTATTTCTTTTCTTTACAATGTTTTTTTATTTTGTTTATTATTATATTGGCAAATATACATGAAGATATAGAAATCATAGCAGAAGTATTACTATTAACATCATGTTTGAATCAGAGACCAGACCATTACTACATAACACACATTGTGTTAACTTTTCTTTATTTATTGCCAGTTGTGTGGGACTTTTTCTGTCATTTTATATATAAATTATGTTTCAAACTATTTGTGTCATTTATACTCTAAATGAAAAATAATCTTATTCAGATTGTCTCATACAACTGCCAAGGACTTAATTCAAATGAAAAGCGAAGAGATGTTTTAGACTATCTAAGAGCAAAAGATTGTAGCATTTATTGTCTTCAAGATACACACTTTTCTGAAAAAGATGAACAATTTGTTAAGAATCAATGGGGTGGAGAATGTGTCTTTAGTTCCTTTTCTTCAAATCAAAGAGGAGTGGCCATTTTATTTAATAATAATTTTGAATATAAGATTTTACAAAGTAAAAAAGATCAAAATGGTAATCTATTAGGATTGAATATTAAAATTGAAGATAGCAATATTACTTTAATTACATTATATGGTCCAAACAGTTACAGCCCTGATTTTTATGATAAAGTTAGTGAAATAATTGAAGAATTTGATAATCATACCGTCATTGTGACAGGAGATTATAACTTAGTGCAAAATCAAGACCTTGATACTTTTAATTACTTAAATATAAATAATCCAAAAGCCAAGGAAAAAGTTTTAGATATAAAGGAAATTTACAACCTAACTGATCCCTTTAGAGAACTATATCCAGAAAGTAAAAGATATACTTGGAGGAAACCAAACCCTATAAAGCAGGCCAGACTAGATTTTTGTTTAGTTTCACAGAGCTTTTATCCAAATGTACATGACTTAAAGATACAAAATAGTTATAGATCAGATCACTCACCTATTATTTTACAAATAAAACTTAATAACTTCAGAATTGGGAGGGGTTTATGGAAATTTAACAACTCTCTTCTATATGATCCAAATTATGTCCATATTGTTAAAGAGGTAATAAATAAAACTAAAGAGCAATATGCTTCTCTTGTATATAATCGAGAAAACCTAAACTTAATAGACTCTAGTGAAATTGAGTTCACAATTAGTGATCAATTATTTTTAGAAACATTGTTAACTGAAATAAGGGGAAAAACAATACCATATGCTTCATTTAAAAAGAAAGAAACAAATAAATCAGAACATTTGCTATCTGAAGATATAAACAAGTTGGAAGAAATAACCCAAACAGATGAAATTTTGGAACAGATAGAAAAAAAGAAAACAGATCTTAGAATTCTCAGACAAAATAAAATGAGGGGTCAATACATAAGGTCAAAAACACAATGGGTAGAAGAAGGAGAGAAACCTTCAAAATATTTCATAAATTTAGAGACAAAAAATTATGTAAATAAAACAATTCCTAAATTAATTGATAAATCAGGAAATATAATTGAAAACCAAAAACAAATTCTAAACGAAGCGAAAAATTATTACAAAAATCTATATTCCAAAAATGAGACAATAAAATCTATTAATCTGAGCAATGCTTTACCCCATAAAGATATACCAAAATTATCTGAAAATATGAAAGAGTCGTTAGAAGGGGAAATTTCATTTATAGAATTGACTGATGCAATTAAAAGAATGAAAAATGAGAAAAGCCCTGGATCGGATGGATACACAAATGAATTCCTAAAAATTTTTTGGATTGATATAGGTAAATTCATACATAGATCAATTAAATATGGCTATAATCAAGGGGAAATGTCTATTACCCAAAAACAAGGTATTATAACTTGCATACCAAAAGGTGACAAACCAAAACAATACATGAAGAATTGGCGGCCAATTAGTCTTTTAAATAATATTTATAAATTAGCATCAAGTTGTATTGCAGAAAGGATAAAGTCAGTTTTAACAATCTTAATTAATAATGACCAGACAGGATTTATACCTGGTAGATTTATTGGTGAAAACACCAGACTAATATACGATTTACTACACTACACTGAAGAAAATGATATCCCAGGCATTCTCCTCCTCATTGACTTTGAAAAAGCTTTTGATACAATATCCTGGATTTTCATAGAACAAGTTCTTGATTTTTTCAACTTTGGATATTCCATAAAACATTGGGTTAAAACTTTTTTTACAAATACCATATCAGCAATAACGCAGAATAATTTTCTATCAGATTTTTTTACAATTGAAAGAAGTTGCAGACAAGGGGATCCTTTATCCCCTTACATTTTCTTGTTATGTGCAGAAATTTTAGGAATATTACTTAGAAAAAACGAAAATATAAAAGGTATTACTATCGAAGACTCAGAATTTTTGATATCACAATATGCTGATGACACCACACTTATTTTAGATGGTTCACCAGAGTCCTTAGATGCATCTCTTTGTGTTTTAGAACTATATGCTGAATGGTCTGGTCTCAAGATGAATTTAGAGAAAACAAAGGTAGTCTGGATTGGGAAAAAGAAATATAGCCAAGATACAATGTGTGTAAAGTGGGGATTGGAGTGAGGTTCCAACAGATTTACGCTCTTGGGTATTAAATATTCAGTAGACTTACAAGAAATGGAAACGCTAAATTTTGAACCCATATTTAAAGAGATAGAAAGAACAATGAAAAGCTGGTCTAACAAATACTTATCCCCAATTGGAAAAATTAATATAATTAAAAGTCTTATAATTTCAAAGCTCAACCACCTATTTCTAACTTTACCAAATCTTAATAATGGATTACTAAATCAATTCATAAAAAAATTATTTGATTTTATTTGGGATGGTAAACCAGACAAAATTAAAAGAGAAACAATTGCTCAAATATATGAACTGGGTGGACTAAACATGTTAAATCTAAAACAATACATCAAAGGATTAAAACTAACTTGGATAAGAAGAATAATCAAACAAACTAATAATTATTGTAAGTTACTAACTTGTACTGAAAAAATTGAATTAAATGAATTATTCTTGGTAGGTCCAAGAACAAAAGTAAAAAATCCTTTTTGGCAGGAGGTTTTTAATGCTTGGACTGAACTACAAACCAAAATAGCTATTAAGAACGAATACGATTTTATCACATATAATCTTTGGAATAATAAAGAAATTAAAATTGGGAATCAAATCCCTCTGTATAAAAAATGGACTGAAAAGGGCGTCTGGCTAATAAATGATTTAATTGATAATGATGGACATTTAATGAACTGGCAGGAATTTAAAAAAACATATGATATTGATACCAACTTTCTTATATTTCAAGGAGTAATGTCAGCTGTTTATTCCTATATGAAAAGTCTTAATATTAAAAGTAATCAGCTTATCAAGCCTTATGGGCCAATTATACCAACTACTATTTCTATTTTTATGAAATCTACAAAAGGATCAAAAGACATGTACAATGTTTTAAATGAAAAAATAACAAATATCACATCACAGGAAAAGTGGTCCTTAATCTTAAATAGACATAATATTATTTGGAATAAAATATACAGACTTCCGTTTTACATTACTAAAAACTCAAAATTACAGTGGCTCCAATACAGGATTAATCACATAATTTTGGGAACTAATAAATTACTCTACAAAATTAAAGTCTCACAAAACAATAAATGCACTTTCTGTTCGGACTCAATAGAAACTATTGAACACATATTCTGGACATGTCCAAAAGTTTTTGATGTTTGGGAAGAACTTAATAAATGGATATATTCAAAAGTCCAAATTGAACTACCACTTAATTTAGATATTGTCTTATTTGGGATATTAGAAAAAACAGAAAAAAAACTACATAAGAAATCTCATAATACTATTAACTAAATACTATATATACAAAACAAAAATGCAATGTGGACAATTAAATAGTATAGCCTTAAAAAATTATCTTAAAGAAAATTTGTTTATTGAAAAAATAGTATTTTATAAAAATAAACCACTGCAAAGAGCGTACACCTGCTGGGACCCCTGGCTCCAACTAATAGAATGATTTTATAAGTTAACTTTCACGTAATAAAAATATCTACCCAATCCATGCTACCTCAGATTAAGATTTTCTATTTTTTTTTAAAATCATTATTAATAATATTATATGTTTATAGAAGGATTCAAAATATCAACTTTATGTACTTGTCTCGATTTTGCTGATGTACTATGAACTTATTTACTATTGATAATATACATGTAGTTCTTTGCCAATAAACACATTACAAAAAAAAATATCTCAAATGTATACATTTTTGCAAACTATTATTAAATTATCGAAGACATTATCTATAATGAGGGTAATCATCGAGTTCCGAATTGGTACTGCAATTAACGCATATATTGAAACCAGGTATATATTGTAATATCTTATTGAATCGGTATATTATTTCAAAGTCGACTGCTTTGGGTTTATTGTAATATGTACACGATTGGTCGTTAGTGAAAGAACACGTTTTAGCATCCAAAACATGAAAATATTGAATATACAGTGACGTCCGCTGTTGACGTAATACAGTGTAGGGGAATGGAAACATATTCAGGTGCCAACACAAATATTGAAAGTTCACAACGTATTGAACATATCGTTTCCTCGTTAAATTGAGTTCTTAAACTACCCTCGTTGTCAAAATATAAAACAGATTAAGCTTAAGGCCAACGTGATTCGTTTGTGTATCAACTCGTGTTTTTTTTAGCAATATTTTTTTTTCGTTATCAATGCAATCAAAACTTTCCTTGAATGCTATAACAGTTGAGTGTGTATGTAACATATTTATTGCAGTTAGTGTTCCAATCAATGAAGACATTTATCCAATGGAAAACCAGATAGTTAAAAGAGTAGCATGCAGTTATCAATCACACGAAAAGTGCTGTCGTTATAACGTGACTATTGCAATAAAGAACTGTACAGATTATCTCGTTTATAAATTACCACCAACTCCGCGCTGTCCAACGGCATATTGTTTCGGTAAGCTATTGTTTCGATATCATTTTGTACAGTTTTAATGACTTTGCTCGACAAACTATCCATAATTCTAAAATTTGATTGAATGTAGTCAAAATCGATAGTAAAGTTAGCCTTTCACATCAATAACATACGCATCAATAATGTGAATTATGATTGTAAATGCCACTTGTTATTGAAGAATCAAAAGACCCTCAATGAAGCTAGCCGATCAAATAAGTCTGTTAGGTAAGCGTCTCTTGCTATTTTTGTTTCTCGTTAATTCGCACCGAGGATCAAAATTCAAACTGTAAATCACTATAGTAAATAGTAAACCAAATTGGTAAGTTTACAAATCATTTGAATCATGTGAGATATCTAAATGTAAGACATTGAAAGTATGTCGGTAGTGAGTTTAAACAAAGACACATCGTGTCGGAAAACAAAGTATTGATGGGGACCGTAAGAGTAGAGCCAATAACTCTATCTATAGCAGCCATTTTGTATCAGGAGCAGAATTTTGTTAATGAAGCTCGCATTATCTTAACATATACTAGGGTTGCATATTAGTTGATATATTTATACGCCGTTTGACGGGATCATAAGGTACGATGATATTAAATGCTTAAAAAAGTGAGTTGATGAAGGGAAATCTTAAACCGTTACGTTTCACAAAGAAGAAGTTGTCAATGTGTGTCAATGTTCAGGGGTAAATCAGGATATGAGATTTACAAACCATATGGCTGTGTCAGGAACGTAAAAGTACGCAGCTACAGCCGATCAGAACTAGGAATTCAAAGCCGATGCCTCGTGTAGAGAGAGTGTAAAGCTATCTGCACGTTAAAAGCCTTTGGTACAAATCATTTTCCAGTGGCATTCCTCGATCCTAGTCGGCCTATATAAAAGGAACTAATTTTTAAAATCACTGTTAGATTTTGTTCTCGTCCTGCACATGCATGCAATGTTTGCAACTAGTCGATAAGCAACCAACAATCCATCACATCTGACAAACTGTTCATACACAGCGTTATATATTTCAGGAACTGAAGTCAAATGTCCTCCTGATCAGAGTTCTGCAAATGGGTTTAGTCCTGGATGTGGCAGTAAGTACGACTTGTGTAAAACATCTATTTTGGACACATAAACACCACATTTCATGTTTTGTTATTTTTATTTCTTATTCATTTTATCCAGTTTAATTATAATATAAAAATTTATAAGTGATTCAAATTCTAAAGTTTGAAAAAAAATAGTTCATACATTCTATATTACTCTCAACTCTTACCTTTACTATATTTTTATAGTATATGTGGCCGAGTGGTCTAGAGCGACGTACACAGTGCAGGCCGTGTTGTCTAAATATCATAATAGCATAAGTTAGAATCACGGCGATGACAGAAAGCTTCCATTTAACATTGTTGTGCTGATATTTAGATTAAAGTTATGTTATATAGAGTCTCCTAGATGACAATAGTTTGATTATATGATTACAAGATTTCTATTCAGGTTTTCAACTTATTTTACTTTTTGCTGTTATAATTCAAAAACACTTTCGATTTTGTCTACTTGGTCGATAATTGTTGCTTTCGGTTACATTTTGTAAAGGGTTAAGCTTAACATTGTCAGTTTTTGCTTTTAATATTTAAGAGCACATCTATTTTTATGCATTATTTTAGATACATTTAACGTGCTATGTTAGTTATTGTTTAAATGTCCCAAGTCAGGAGCATCTGGCCTTTTTTGTTTTGTATGATTTTGATAATAATTGTTTGTATAATATGTCACGGGATAAATCATTCCATGTCCAAAACAAAATACATAACGAATGTATTTTACTGATGTTAATTCTGTTTTAAAGCAAATACCATATTAAAAAAAGTTAGATAGTATCAAATATCAGCAAACAATTCTTACATGATTTGCATATTAGAGAATACGTTGATATGATTGGTTGAGAGGACTTCCGGAAGTTGTTCTTGACGTAGATTATTTCTCGACAGACGACGTTGACCGAACTTCTTTTCGAAATCAATGTAAACAAGATGGCGGCGGTAATGACACAATACGGATAGACGTTAAAAAACATTATTTTCACTTCGCGTTAATCGTTTAATTTAATAATAAACACAAAACATTTGATTGAATGATAATAAGAGTTTTTGTAGTATATTTTTTTTTAACAGATTGCAAATTTCATTTAGTACATATTTTTGCATTTACCAACAAGTATATGCATGCGCCAGGCCTAATCAATGACACAAATATACAATTAAAGTGTGATAAATGTTACGAGTGTGGAAAAATAATTTACTGATCTCCAATTTTAAAGAATTATAAGGATTAAACGCCTTTTTAAAGGAATTTATTGGTGTATAAATTGTACCAAGTCACTCACAAACATATAATAAAAGTCCTTTGGCCTTTTATTTGTTTGTGAGTGAATTGGTCGAGTTATCACAAGCCCAGTAGTCAACACTTTTTGTGCTGACATGAATTATCATTGATATTGTTATATTTTAAATCAACTGTTTACAAAATTTTGAATTTTTTGAAATACTAAGGCTTTTCTACCTCAGGCATAGATTACCTTAGCTGTATTTGGCAACACTTATAGGAATTTTGGATCTCAATGCTCTTCAACTTTGTAATTTATTTTTTTTTTTTTTTTACTTTTTTGGATTCGAGCGTCACTGATGAGTCTTTTGTAGACAAAACGCGCGTCTGGCGTTTATATAAAATTTCGTCCTGGTATCTATGATGGAGTTTATTATACACCAATAAATTCCTTTAAAAAGGCGTTTAATTCTATATTAACAAAAGTTATAATTGTTTATAAATAAAGATGTACCCAAAGATCAGCTTGCCAAATAAAACATTAATTATAAAGGTTTTTTTCCACATTTCTCCTGTGTACACATTTTTGTCGTAGTGGACCGAGGAATATTCTTAATTTCCGTCGTATTTGTTTCCAATATATTATGACGGACGAAAGTCGTTCTTCATGAAGTGAATATTATACTTGTGAGGTCCAATTTAATATAATTGGTCATCGAGATTAAATGTGATCTTTGATGTTTCATGTTGAAGGAGACTTTTTGAAAGCCTTTGCTTATGAAACGCTGTAATAATACTTGTAAATTCACAGAGCGAACAGACAAACGATATTGCACTACAATCCTTGAACATATTGTGCAACGTACATATTAGTTTTTCATTATTTTTGTTTGTGTTTGTTTCAGAATATCCAAAAGAAATAATTAAACCGAAACCAACGGTTATAACTGGGGTACATCCAAAAATAGATGCTTCGGAGATCACAATGAGAGTGAAGTTTGAATGCAGGGCAAACATTAATGTCCAAAAGTATACTGTTGATGTCCGTTGGTACATAAATAAGAATGAAATAAAAAAAGCTTACTATCACGATATATCACCAGAGAAACTACATGATGCGTTGCTTCTCCAGGAACATTGGGAGAAAACATATAAACCAGATATGAATGTATGAATTTATTATATACCGATAATTTTATGAAAGTATCTTATTGATAAGACCTGCCCCACAAAGTTTCAAAAATCGAATTTTTCCAAGCACCTTGGATATGTGTAAAACTTTGCTACTTGTCTGGTGTTTGTGCATTTGTGAAGTCTCAAGGAATATGGACAGTATTTCATCTATTTAAATTTGACTGTTTACTTCAATGTTATTGACTTTTTGTAAAAAAAAAAATCATATCGAAGATATGGTGTAGGTGTATTCTATTGTCTGAGCTGTGTCTCAGTTATTTCGTTATCTGCTTGTCGTCAGTTTTCGTGATTGGTTTGAGATATATTACACCGAATTTCATTATAGTAACAGTGTAATTTGAATATTTGCCAAATAAGAGGTGTACCTAGAATTGACGCCTCACTAATCATTTGAATGCAGATATGGTATCCTACATGCACAAATTCTCATTTTCAAGTATCAGTGTTATTTTTTCTTTCGCTCCAGTTATGGTCCTTACCATTTATATTCTACCATCCTACGACACCTCTGCCAAAAGTCTCTATTCATATCATGCAATGCGATAATAACGCCATAATAAACATTCTTATGTTGTAACCAAAGTATATGTATTTTGTCTTTTTCAATAATAGGTGTCATGCTCAATCCAGTTACGACAACTTAATTTTCCATCCCCTGGACCACAACAATTTTCAGATGATTTTTTTGCTGGAATTATTGTAAGTTATTAGCTTTTTTGATTCGAGATATTTGTAAAATATTCAATAATAGACAAATTTCATAAAACAGTCGATTGTGGTGCAAATACAAGTGAATCTTTTTCGGCATATGCATAAATTCCGCCGAATTTATTTTCCTAATGATAGTATCACACCCGCATCAATCCGAGACACTTACATCTAATCCCAAGACCTCTGAACGAAGGATTTTATTGGTTGAGGGTTGATACGGTATATGATATTGAAAAAGCAATTTTATATACACTTTATTATAAACCTCAAGTTGATGTTTTATGTCACATATCGTTATACAAACTATGGTTTGATAAAGCCTTTGCAACAGTGAATGATTTCGATGACGTTACCTCATACAGATTAAAGGTGTGATAAAGCCTTTTGCAACCGGGACGAATATCGATATCATCACGGATGGCTAATACAGCTGGACTGTGTGACCGTATTACACATACACTTTATCTGTATTTACTGCTAAGTATGTAATTAAACCTAATAAAACCTTTTCGAAAATATTGTTCAAACATATCGACCATGACTTGATTATCTCACAGGTTGAATTTCTTGAAGAACATAAAATACTTAAGGAAGGAGAAGATCCAAAAAGAATCAAGGCGAGACTAACAATACCTGTCGGATGTTCTTTTCCCAGCTCTAGGTAAGATTTGATATAAAACAAATTATTAACATTTAAATAATGGAGGCTACACAGTTGTTTGTAATCTTTTTTTTTACAAATACTTCTAAATATCATTAATACACAAAATCAGGCATTGCAAAAACAATAAATTTTGAAACGAGCATCATTGATATTAGATGAGCTTGTAATCGAGTGCAAATATATACCTGAGAAAGATCGAAATTCTTTTGATTTTTTATGAAAAAAATATTGTTCACTGTAGCTTAAACATCATTTCGATTAGAATAAATGAAATATAGAACGCCGTTTTCATGAATAGGAGCGACGAAGGACTTTTAACAAAGCATCAACATAGTTTCTACGCAGTCGCTACTTCTATCATTGATACGCCTTTTTCATAATTTCCCCCCTTTTCTAAATAGTTGGTATAGTAGTTTTTGTCTGTTGAAGATTTAAAATAAAAACATTGAATATGAATACGAAAATATATTTGTTTGTCTTTTCAAATGCAATACAAAGGCGTGACTTGACATGCATTCAATAATTTATTTGGATCCAAACACATTTCGTTAGAAATGATCCGCTTATTTATCAATATCCCCATACTACCCCTAATTTATTCGATTAATTCCATACTTTCATTTCTTAACTTAAAAATACTAAATATGCATGTGAATATTATTCAACATTGATTCTGTGACACGTGAACACGTGAACATAAGATAGTCACAACATATGCTTATTCCAGATTTGTTTATTTTTGAGTGGTTTAAATGTATATTTCACTTGTCCATCAAACCGTGTTGATTTCGTCACCACTGATGAATTGTATGTGTGTAGATGAAACGCGCAAATGACATTTAAATTTTAAGCCCGATAATTAATGAGTTAGAAAATTCCTTGATCGATACTTCTGCTGGTGTATTATTCCAAAGGGATCACCCGTGCAGCCATCCGTGTTACTTGGTTCCAAAAGTAATTCCCTAATGATGTTTTGCTCTATTAAACCAACTAATGTAAACATAGTTCCACCAATGCATACATACATAAACCAAGCTACTGTCTTTGATTAGTTTTCATATCTATTAATTTTTCATTATGATGATATTTATGATCTTTCCCTAAAACCCTTCGTTTTGTCCAAAACTTATTGATTAAGTTATCATTTAATAGCTGGTTTTTTGTTCAGTTATTGCATCTTCTTTTTTAAATATCCATTTGCTTTGTTGTTATTATTTGATTGTCGCTTGCTTAATGTGCAAAAATGAGATAAAAGTTACAAAGTCACATCCAAACTATAAGTCGAAAACAAACGCACAACGCCATTGCAAAAATAACAAAACAACAAAAATGCAAACAAAAATGCACAAAAAAACAACCCACATAGAATGCTTGATTGCACCCGTCGTAAGTCAGGAATCTGATATTCATTAGTTGTTCTTTTTTATGTGGTTCATAAGTATTTCACGTTTCTCGTTTTTAATATAGATATGGCCGTTGGTTTTCCCGTTTGAAATATTTTATACTTGTCATTTTGTGGGGCCCTTGCTATCTTGCTATTTGATGTGAGCCAAGGCACTGTGTTGAAAACTGTACTTTGACCTATAATGGTTTTATTTTATAATTGTGACTTGGATTGAGAGTTGTCTCATTGGCACTCATACCACATCTTTTCATATCTACAGCAGGTATTGAACATTAAACTGAACCACATATGACTTTCAACAAAATCAACCGGAATGACTTGCTCTTGTTTAATGAAAAAGCAAAAGTAAAAATAGACTTGATTCGTTTAATAACTTATGTACAATAATGACAGGAATGAAATGACGCCAGCAATCGAGTTTTGTAAACTGAAAGTATATTTTGTCGAAACAGGAAAACTAGTCGTTCATATCATACTAGATTTGACAGAAGTAGCTCCCTTATTTAAAAGAAAACAACCTATAAATCATTGGAATATGTGTTAGTCTGGCCCTTTTCTTATCCCGCCTTTATTGATCAACAAGTAAGGTGGTAAGACCTAGGCCTTCTACTGTTCATTTCTTTTTTTACTAAATATCTAAATATTTAATTTATGGCAAAATTTTACATATTTGTCCTACAGTAGTAGGTAAAATTAATTTATGTTCCGAATTGTTAATTATACTCTCCATTTTCATTAAGAGGTTTATAAAAACCATTATAACCCGGAAAGCATTTGTTTTAAATATATATTTTAATAATATTCTTTTTAGCCAAGATGTCGACATTCTTAGTTTTCAATCAGACTGTGTAGTGAACCTGTTAGGAGCAGTACCAGATTATCAGGGAAAGTGTGATCAAAAGACAGTTAATGGTTTGACATTTAGTTCAGATAGATGTGGTATTTTTTTCAACTTTACGCACTGGAATGAAACACAAGAGATACTTGTTAGTGGAAAGTCTGACCAGACAGTAAATGTAAGACCACGAATAATGATTTTGCGGATGTATGTCGACGAACGATTAGGTTCTGATGATACAAACCTAAAATTTTGGAATGGCTATATGCTTCCCGATTTAAAGGTAGGTTTTCACTAATTTAAAGTGCTGTTCTGATGTGCTGTTCTGATACAATGTATTTAAGATATCTCGTGCTATTTTTTCTATGCTTAGGCGAATTATGTATTGCAGCGCTTTATAGTATTGGCTATTTCGAATATTTATAGATTATTACATGGCATTTTCCATTTGGCCCTGGTATCAGCCCTAGACTCCCATATCAAGCCAGAGGGCTTGATATGGGTCGTGGGCTGATACCATGGACCATATGAAAAATGACATGTAGTAATCTATTTATCACATGTTTTTAAGCAAGAGAAAACAAATAGCTTACACCAAATCATGTTTGATATTTTTTCAAAAATCAAAAAGATATTTAACGAAAAAAAATAAAAAAAATGTATCACTGTGAGTTAAAAAAAAGTTCGTATCACAGTAGGTAAACAACGTTTTGTGAAAAGTTTCAGAAATAATTAACAATAAATATATTAATTCTAAGAATTGCAAATATTAAGCAACTTTAAAGTGTTACATTACAAATGTTAAAAAATGCTTAAGAAGAATCCTATATCGGTACTCATTCCAGTGTGGCTTTATATATTTTCTAAATTCTTTATGAAGTCAAAATTTTACGAACACTTTTGTGATTTTCACTGTTGATTTCTACTTTTTTCTTCTACAGCAGATTCGTAACATTCTCAATTTCTTTTTATTGTGTTCAACTTGTTTACAAATAGTCTCTGATTGACAGGTTACCGGAAATTAAACTCGGGGGCTTGATATGGATTTCGAGGACTGATATCGATATCGGCCGTTAGGGCTGATAACCAACCTTGACCTCCGGCTATTATTGGCCATGCAAAAACGTACATATCAGTACAAAATATGTGATTATATGATTAATATCGATATTTTCTTCAGAAATGCGTATCTTACCATCAACATTTGCATACATTTGTTTTGGTATGTGTTTCTATCTGTTATTGCACTGATATATTGACCATAAAGAATAACAGTAAAACGACAGTTTAGATTTTAAAAAAAAACTGCTTGCCTGTTTCCCTGGCATTGCAGTGCTTATTGTTGAATAATGATGAAGTGATAAAGTACAGTTATCTTTATATTGCTTGTGCTCCTGTACGGGGAAAATAGGCGTAACATTCTATAGAAAAAACTCCATAAAAGCCGTACTACCGAGCAACACGAATCTAACCTTAAAATCATTGTAAAACTGACATTACCATGGCACAAATTTCAAAACGAAATCAACCTAAATCAGAACACACTACATAGTCACTACAACATGTAAAAAACAGAGCAATACAAAATACTCTAAAAATTTGGAAATAATCACAAGTGGTCAATAGTTGTAGGCATCATGGTGCACAGTGGTCGCTTTAATGTTTAATGTTACTTATCAGATAAAATCGTACAATTTCAATTACAAGAGAGGACAAGCTAGAGTTTTAATACGTGGTCATAAGCGACACTGATATTCCATACATAGTTGACTAAATCATGATGGCGTCGGTATGTCCGATAGCTTCATTGGAAAAAATACACCCATTAATCTGTAAAATCATGAGAAAAACGCAGCTCTGAAATATCGTTCCAACATAAAATTACCCATAACATATGTAGGCGTTGCATGAACATTGCTACATGTAAATTAGAAGTGTACAATTTAAAAGCTAAAATAAAATATTTGTCTGTTCTTCAACCGACCATCATTGATAATTTGTGGATGCGGAAGTGGCATACTTTCACTGTACTGATGGCACTATCAGAATTTATATATTATCGATTAAAGAACCTTTTCATTGCAAAAGACCATCAAGTATTTACACAAAGTCGTAAGTTAAAGTGTGTCAAAATCTTCTGAAGATACTGCTTAGAAGATATTCGTTGGCATTTTTTGCAGGATTATTCATCACATGTTTATTGAATGAGGTGTCACAATCAATACAACAAATACATGTACCACCGAAAGCTGGAACTGATAAATCTTAATTTCAACACTGTTCCGTAAATCAAAGGAAATCCCGAAAAGGATTATAAATGCTCTTGAGCTTATATTTTAGCAATGTTACGAAACAAGCGTTAGCGTGTGGTCATGAACCATGATCAACAAGAGAATTACACAAGTTGGTAGCACAGACTTTGATCAGCCATCAAAAGCGTAATATGTAAAATAGCGTTTGATATGAGTGTCTAATATTTAGAAATGCATAGTTTCTTTATTTGTTGCTAATATGTACTACAATATATTCTATGTTGTACCTACGCAGTTTATTCTTTAGTTTGGTTGTGTTAAGTATACAATTGTTTGTCATTTAATCTTTTTTTAACCATTGCGTTGTCAGTTTATTTTCGCCTTTCGAATGTATCAAAAAGGACATTCAAGCTCATAAGTCGAAAAAAAGGGGACACCGCAGTATAAAAAATTGCAACAACTGTATACAAAACCCAACATAGAAAAACTTAACACCTAGCAGCATAAACCCTTCTAAAAATCGGGGATTGTATCATGTGCTGTGGAAGGGTACACACAATGCCATAAATGCTATCTATCTTTTCGTGTGTGTCAGACAATATTATCGGTTGAGGTATGTTTTTATGTCTCAAAAATATTATCGACAAATCAATAATAAAATAACTGACACTGTATGGGTAAAAACGCTCAAGAACAAGCTATTCGAAGTGTGTTGCTCCTTGAAGTAATGGCTTTGGAAGACAAATAATATATATCCTCAACGTCTTTAGTGGGGAAAATAACTCCTAGATACCCCTTAAATATGTTTGACGTTATATATGTAAAATATTGAAAACCTCATTAAAGATAAGTCAACCTACCATTGCCTTTCAAAAATTACTGTAACAACACATGCTGTTATGTATTTTACCTTTAGATACATATCACGGCCACAATTATTTAGGTACTCTTTGAAATATCCCTAACCACAAGGTTGTCAATTTTTCCTAGTCTCTTGACCACTATCGTTTCATTAATGGTTAATTTACACTTGAGAAACTGCATTTAATTTTGGGTTTTTGGAATATTGATGAAATGTATGTTTGTTTCGTTTAAAATATGTACGTCATATTCAATACATCGTTCTGAATTTTCGTTTCTAACCAAATTGAGTTTCACTTTTCAGTTTTCTATACACGACACTGATTATAAAACACTAGGAAAGCGATGCAGTTCAGAAAATGATCCTCACATGACAACCTTTGATGGCAAGTAAGTCGAGAATAAAATTAGTTAAACTTTATTTTGATAATATCACACATATTATACACGTGTTTGAACAGATTATGTGATTTAACATCACAAGGAAAGAAAGGCTGATTATAAATACAAATTATTTGTCTCATTCCGTAACAGTTAGGTTTGATTTTATTATTATTCTATTTACATGTTTCTTTTATCATCCAATTCTGCTTTATACATTATATCCCCTCCTGGATTATTCAAAAAGTTCTAACGTTGATGTAATTTTCAGTTTTCCATTTCTCATCAGAAATATTCCTCTATCTCAAATGATATGTTACACGGGTTTAAATTTTAACATTGTACGAACTCATTCAACAGTGGTGAACCCAGATAAGCTATGAGGAAAAACGACTGAAATCCACAGGTTTCAATCGCTATCACTTGTTAGTTCAACGATAATGTATGTCCGTTTTTCAAATAACGAGAAACATCTTTTCAAATTATTTAAAAAATGAATAACAACTAGTAGTCGTCTGACCTGACATTCTAATTACTGTATCTAGTTCTGTTGTGATACGATGATTGTCAGTGGATTTTCATGGCGGGTAATCCAAGCATAGCTTACCTTGTTGACGCAGCCGGGCTCAGCCCGCTAGGAGTTCGTGTAATTTTCCTCAAATTTTGCTTTTAACCTTCTTTAATATATTCTAAGTGGAATAACCAAACTTTTACGGACGTTATCACGAGTTGGTTGACCGTTATGGAAGAACCGTTGCACAGATGATATCGGATATGTTTCTTACGTCGGAACTATAATCCCCATCCATTTTAATGAATGTGACCTACCGAATTAGACTATTTACCGGGTTTGTCATAACATGGGCAACACGACGGGTGCCACATATGGAGTAGGATCTGCTAACCCTTCCGGAGCACCTGATATCACCCCCAGGTTTTGGTGGGGTTCGTGTTGCTCAGTCTTTAGTTTTTTATGCTCTTTCTTGTGTACTTTTATTTGTCTGTTTGTCTTTTTCATTTTTAGCCATGGCGTTGTCAGTTTATTTTCGATTTATGAGTTTTCCTGTTCCTCTGGTATCTTTCGCTCTTGTTTTAAGCAATCGGTCAATGCTCAACAACTTTTTGATCGTCTAAATATCCAAGACCATATTCATCTGTTTCACGAAAACAAACACATTTTTTACACCAAAAATGCATGTTTAATTGAGGCCGTAAGATTTCAATATAGTATTTTGTAGTTCATGTTTTTAAAGTAATGCAAACACAACATATGTTTAAAGTTAACAACTAAAATTCAGAATTATGCAAATATATTTACAAACCAAAAAAATGTAGACGATGTCTGCCGCAATGATCAGGTAACATGCACAAAATGATGTCGCTTTTATAAATCAAACTATTTTTCCCTATGATAAATGTTTGAAAAAATGGCTGGCTTACATGTACCATTTTTTGATTCAGTAGTGTCACTTAAAAACAGTTTGAAGGCCAATGCATGAACAAAGACGTAAATCACATTCCTTTAAAACTAATATGACAGCACCATTTATATTTCCAAAACGCGTCGAATTAAATCCAAATATATCCTTATTCAGATTATACAGTTTCCACAGAACGAAAGGAGAATACGTATTGTACAAACATTTAGATCTTCCCGTGGAGGTTAGTATAATCATATCGAAAATAAGCAGATCGAATGAAAAAATCTACTTTTGATGTCTTTCGATGAATTAAACTTTAACAACGTTGTAACATCTTTTTCTTTGTCTGTTCATTTTCAATTATATCTATATATCTATGTATAAAACTTTAAGGAAAAAATAAACTGATAAAAAAAGAGTTATGCTGTAGGTGTATTACCCCCATAGTAATGTTGTCTTTAGTAGAAGACACGATTAAACTTTACTCATGCCAAGTATTTCTTTATTTGAAAAAATAAATAATTCCTTTTGAAAGTGCAAATTTACAAAAGACTAATAGTGGTATTACACCTATTTTAGGAAGCTGCACATTTACATTTGACTTTGTGTGTACTCTTATTTGTTAAAATTCCATGCTATTTAAATGAAATATTACAAAAATGAAATATTCTGATTGGATTGAATCTTAAAGACATTTTCTTTTGGAAATTTGCCCAGAATTAGGCTCAACCATGAATATTAACAGATCGAGCAAGCCGTGCTTAGTATTTTAGGGAGTTTTCTTACCTTTACTCCTTATTTCTTATATTTTGCTACAATAGAAAATTGTTTCCTAAGTAACGATTTAATAAATAAACTGTTTTATATGAAAATAATTAAATGAAATGATTTTTGAAGCAGTTTCAGAAAATTATTCACTATAAGGGATGCTTTTCATGTCCCTCTCAGAAACACGGTGTGGATAAAGATTCCTTATTTAAACCTCAATGGAGTTAGTACACTGTTATTTTGATGGTTTATAAAGCTTGAATACCTCAATTATTCATTTATAATCCAATTTCTTTCATAAATAAGTGAATGAAACCCCACAAAAAATTTTCTACTGGCCTTAAAAGTTGAACTTTTGAGAAAATGAGATGTATAAATGGACCAAAAGGGACCGTAAAGTAAAGTCAAAAAGGTCTATTAGTGGATTTTTCATTCTAGAATCATCTTTTGTATCAGGTTCAACTGTTTAAGGCAGTTGACTTAAATGTTTGATCATTTATTGGTCCACAAGATGTTCCATCAATATGATTTTTGATAGGATTAACGACATCACTGTCATTGCTTTGTTGGTTTTTGTTGTTGTTGTTGTTTTAACATTTAGTTGCTCATTCGTATACGTTTTCTTTTTGTATTTTTATTAATACTCAATGCACTTTGAATTATTGTCTCCGTTTTTCGTTATATGAAGGGTTTATGTTACTAGTCAAGACGTGGTCAGTAACCATTATTTCATATAAACAACAATATAGAGGAGCATCATTTGAAGCCGTTAGGGGATGGGACATGAAAAATGTATAGTTTCAATGGTTAAATATAGGTCTAATGATTTTTGCAAAACAATGAGTTCCAGCTGTCCTTATTCTTTCTCGCGAAGACTATTTCAAAACTACTTCTTATTTTAAGCGGAACTACCTTTGGTAAAAATAGGGATGGGTTTGCTTTCAGAAATTTTCACTCTTGATACATGGTTCAATAATTGCGAATTTACTATTAATTGAATTGACAACGAGGACAAACTCAAACACATTTAATACGGGAAGTTTTTTCTAATAATTGAATAATTAGAAGGCCGTACGCTGCATACATAATTGCTAACATAAGCATCATCTAAATATATAATATAAGCTAGCCGGTAGTTTTCTCATTGTTAATTAGACCACATAGTCTTATTTTTATTAGGGTCTTAGAACACATTTGAAAAATAACATTCACTCTGTTTTGTTGTTCTGTTGGCAATTAGTGACTGAGCTAGATCAAAAAAAAAAGAAACAATTATTTATTTACCATAGCCGATTAATTGATTCATTTGACCCTCCGAGATCAGTGTACTTGTATTTTGTAAAATCACCATAACTTTCTTTGATGTATTTTTACTTTTGGTTAATGATCAACCTAAATTACCAAAGGCATTTAGAGGCCAAACATCAGTCTTAAACAATAGATATGTGTCAATATATATGTCAATCTATAAATTGTGTAAGATTTATAAAAGTTGTGAATACATAAAACAGTCTAAGATGTGCCATCAATACCTTATCCTCACAATCACGAAATACAATAAGAGAGGTCTTATGATACTAAAACTACTTTCAAGATCCCTAATTTGACAGGAAAAAAAGGAGGAACATAAAAAGGAGACATTTGACACTTGTGAGCCGAGGACATATTGATTATGACTCAATAATTACAGCTTACATAATCCAAATTAGTACATTCAAACATTTCAAGTAAAAACCAATACAGGAAAATCGTGTGACTAAAAATACATAACGAATTAGAAACGCACCGAAGAATCGTAACTATAATTGATTTTGCTTTTTAGTTAGAATTTAGCAATATGGGAACAATTTAGTTCACGAGCCTCTTACCTTTGTTAGTCTTGTATTATTTTTAATTTTAGTTTCGTGTGTACAATTTGGAGTTTATTAAGGCGTTCATTATCACTGAACTAGTATATATTTGTTTAGGGGCCAGCTGAAGGACGTCTCCGGGTGCGGGATTTTTCGCTACATTGAAAACCTGTTGGTGACCTTCTGCTGTTGTCTTTTCTATGGTCGGGTTTTTGTCTCTTTGACACATTCCCCATTTCCATTCTCAATTTTATTTATATGAAAACATCTAATGTGTTGGTTACTTTATTTAAACCTGAACATTTGAAAGCCAATGATGCGTACATGCTTCATGAGCTATACGTTAAAAAATGACCAACATTTTTTTTAATAAGATTATCGTTATATGTAGGAAAACATTTTGTTTTGAATTACCGCCAACGGCGGCGAATTACACCTTCAAATGATCTAAGCTTATCTAAAACTTCTTAAGTTTTAAATTAAAACACTCTTAAGAAGGTTAATACCAATGATAGCATAAGATGTGTTATGGTATTTCGTAGAGAGCACTGATGATATAAGCCTGCAAATATGCATCTGATAATTTGCAGATCTAAGACAAATGTGTATGGTTTCGTGCGTAATGTTTCAAGCCTACATATAAGGGTCATTTTCAAAAAATGTCGAATTTTGAAATTGAAAAAATTATTAAAAGATACTTATTCAAACAACCCTCTACGTAAGCAAATCAAAACAAACAGTACTTTAAAGGGGCACTAGCTGTCAAATTCATTGTAACCGATTTGACTCAAATTCTCATATTTGATTTATAACAATGTAAAACATTTATCCAAACTATCAAAAGTCTAAAATAAACAGTTTACAGAGCATGGGGTAGATAATATATAGGTTCGTTTCGTGTGTATTTTAGTCCAGACGCCATCTAATTAACTATCGATTTGACCTCAGATGACCATATAAGCGATGTAAACAAAAATAAAGATACGAATAGATTAAACCAACACGTGCAATTGCATTTTTATAGGTCTGTTTGATTTTATTTTATAGATTAAAAATAGATGTTTCTCATTGTTTTTAACCATATAAGAATGATTTTATGTGCATCGAATTAGTAATCAAATGATTTACCGTAGTTTCACTTTCATTGTTGACATTCTTTTTCTTTAAATAACCAGTACACGTACAATGCATGCGTTGTCAATCTCTAGCTAGGGGTTAACTTGAAGTTCACATGAATACCGGTTAGAATGATGATGACGTTCTCACTTGCAAGTGAATCAGTCAAAAATTATGTTTAATCGCTTATTTCAACAAAATTAAAGGAAATTGATTGCTAAAAGCCAATTGTTATTTCATTATTCCAATTTGATTAATGATTGATCTAAAAAAAATCATACTTTATTTTTTTATATATATCGTAGCTAGTGCCCCTTTAAGATCAACATATTAAAATATGCAATCTTAATTATGTCATACAAGAATATCTTGAAACATTTTTTGATCGGTGGTACAATATTTTGTATATCCTGTTACCATTTTCAAAAGAAATTTTGGGTTATTAAGAAAGGGTTTAGATAAAATGTTAAGCTTGTTTTACGTAGCCAATTAGATGGTTTTCAAGAAAATAGACTTCTATATATATTCATTCTGTAAAATAATAGGTTGTTTGCCAATTTTCCAGGTTGTACTGAAAAATGCCTCTAAAACTTCGTTTTCAAAGGTTGTAAAATTACCACAAGTAATTCAAGTCTTAGATAGCAATTTATATTGTTCGGCATTTTTTCACCCTTTCAAATAAACCCATCATGAAGTAAATCCCTCATAAGTTAGTTTACTTTTCTCTTTATTTCATTGGTAACAGGAACGTACGTTTCTGATATATCACTATATAAAAGTCTATCCTGTTACCTTTTTGTCTATCCTGTTACCGATATCAGTATTGAACCTGCAAATGCTTAATTGGGAAGATTAAGACGTTATAATCTTAAGATGAGTTCAAACAAAGAAATATTTCATTCGTTTTGCACCTATATGTTAAGATAAAGAAATTAACGACGTTTTCGTCTACAAATGTCTATCATGTAACTGTAACCAAAGCAACCATAGTAACAGAATAGACATAACAGGATAGATAAATTTCTTCGTTTTTGATTGCTGTTGTGAAATAACTGCCCCCTTTGGTGAAGTGATTATGGTTTTCTATTGTGAATTTGGTTTCCAACACGTTATTGCACTTTTTACAAGCATACTGTTGGTGTTATTAATCAGAATTGTTGGTAACAGCATAGACATGAAAAAAAGTACACTCTATTGTTTTCACTTAATGTCTTGAAATTTCTTTTCTTTACACTGTCGTTCAAGAAACGAGGCGTTTTAAATGTAAAGATTACTTTGCACTTTTGAAATCAACACTGACTGATTTAATATTCATAGGAAGAATAATCAAACGGCTGATTTAAGTAGCGTCAACAGGATGGACATGAACCTCCCGTACGCTGATTGAATTTAGTTTGTAGATAATATGTTACATACAATGATAAAGAAGCTACGATTTTTCGTTTGAGTAATAATTAACGTTCTTAAAAAGTCCATTTTGCCGATATCAAGGCGATCAGAAAATTGAAAAAAAAAAATCATTTGAAATGTGTTTTTCTGACACTGTACGTACACAAATGCCCCCAAAAGCGGACTTAAATACAGTTTAATCTTATCAAAATAGATGTAAATTGTGTTTATTATTAATGTTCTGAATCACATATCCGACAAGTTTTCATTTAAACCATTACAACTGAAATTTCTATTAGAAATAAAAATGTTAGCATGGGTGTACTGAAAATTCGATTTTTTTTTTAAATGACCCATATAATACGAATCTAGTGGAGTTCAGCATCCACTTTCAATTCAGTGTTGAATTATGTTATCAATGACGTTTTTTTGGGCTGTGGGGTTAAATGATACAAATATATTAATTTTTATATTCAATGTGTAGCATTTAATCCTTGTTGTCCTTGTGTCATTTCAGATACATTCTTATTATCAGAAGTGTAATAGGTACGTTCCTGGTGGAGCATTGTGTAACTGTGGTGCAGCAGTTCGTAGTGGTGATAGCGTGTTCATTGCTAATTTCTGCGATATTGGAAAACGCCAAAACAAATATGCAATCCAAAAAATATGTGATGAACAAGATATGTATGTCGAGGGTAGAGGGAACAGTTACACGGTGAGTTGCATTTAACTCTTTATTCTATCCAGTCCGTTAGTGTAGAATTTTCAATCTTTTAAAAAAATATTTGTTACTGACCAAAATTAAGACAGTTTTGTTCTTTAATACAAACTGCAATACATTATTTGAAGTAATAAGGATTGTCTCGTTTTTTTTTGTTAGTGTTATTCAAAAGTTGAATGTTTGAACCCTTTTTCACTATCTGACATCACAATTGATAGCTTTAAGAAATATTCAACCCAAAAATTTAATATGTAAGAAAGAAATACCTAGCTATAAATGATTATATTAGTTTTGACAACAAATATGTCCGTCTAGATGTACAAGTGTGTACAACACGTTTGTCGTACTGAATTTGATCGGCATTCAATTGATGGCAGTGATGCAATAATAACAAGAGACGCTTAACATATTGACAAAACTTCACATTGATCCGCTGTTTATATTTGCAAACTTTAAACATCGGCAAATTTCAGAAGCTTCTGTCTCTCATTGAATCGATTTAACAAAAAGTATGACTGATAGATGAAAAATTACAACTGAATTGTTTATAAGTCTATATATAAAAAACAGTTTGTCTTTCATTATCAGTTAATACACCTTAATTTAAAACTGATAGCTATAAGTTTGCTTGGTAATTCACTAAATTAAGTCATTTAAGAACAATCATCCTTTCACAACAAGAAAAGTCTTTGTTTAGAAGTACAACCGAATATAGTTAGACCACTTCAATATCAGGAACCTTATTTTAGTTGTTTTAATATAAAACTTATCAGATTTCTAATGAAATCAATGCAGTTTTGATTGCTTAAGATCTTAATTTTTTACTTCTTCTTTAGACGCATGTAGATTTTTAGCTTGGCAAATAAAAAAAAATGTACCTTTTGATGAATAGTGAATGTCTTCCCTATCTTTCAATCTTTTCATTTTTCAGATATATACGATGACAGGGGCAAAGGTGTTTCTTGTTTTTGGGGCAGTCACAAGTGAGGACTTCTATGGTATACATACTTTTCAAATAACGGCCTCAAATCTTGATTCTAAATTAACTACCGGGCTATGTGGATCGTATAATGATAATCCTGACGACGATATGACACCTCAAGGTGAAGCAACAAACATCGATGATCCTGAGGCATTTGCTGAGTCTTGGAGGTATATAAAATTAAATTCGAAAGGGCTTGACAATCAAGTAATCAATGAAATTTGGGTAAATATATCTATCTTCTTTTTTGTAGTCAATCGTATACAGACAAATGTAATACACAATAGCATTAGATAATTCTGGTGTTTTACATGGAATACATGGATATGATACAAATGACTAGTTTTGATATACAATGACAGTGACAATTTTCGGGAATTCTACGGAATTCTTCGAAGGACATGAATTAGAAATACGCATATTATTTACACATGGGTTTTTTTCATTATTGTTTCAAAAGGATCATATAATTTGATATGAAAAGACGATAAATTAATCCTTTCATGATTTATTAAACATATTTCATTTAATATAAATGATATGTTCAATGAGAAAAAAAAGTAGATAAAGAATGCGTACGTTTTTTTGTGTTTTTTTTTTAATGTGTTTTGAATGAGTAGGCATTGTCCAAGACCTCTTTTAGTAGAATATATTGTACTATAACTATATTTTTAGATATAGCAAGATGTGGTATGAGTGCCAATGAAACAACTCTCGATCAAAGTAACAATTTATAAAGTAAACCATTATAGGTCAAGGTACGGTCTTCAATACGGAGCTTTCGCTCACACCGAACAGCAAGCTATAGAATGCCCAAAAACAAAGAGTGTAAAACCATTCAAACGGGAAAACCAACGGTCTAATCTATATAAAAGCGAAAAAACGAGAAACACTTGTGAACCACATAAACAGACAACAACCACTGAACATCAGATTCCTGACTTAGGACGTGTGCACACAATTACTTTTTTTATAAAGCTGTCCCTTCTGTGTCTTATCCCTATTTAAAAAACAACTAACAGGTTCCCCACTGTACTATAAATTTTTTATCAAACGTAAAATGTTATTGACTGTGAAAACAAAAGATAGCATGAAATAGAATTGGTACGAGTCCCCTGTGCCTGGTTCAAAAGATTTATTTGTAAAGGCTTATATGTAAAGGATCCAGTTGTTTCTTATATATCGTCATACTTCAGGTTATTGTAAGGTTAATGATTTTAGAACAGAAAATGAACTTCAAGTTGAAAAGGGTATAATATGATTAATATTGTTAATGTTTTTTGTGACTTATTGGGAATATATTATTCTGTTCTTCCCTAAATTACAGTTATAAACTAGAAAAAAACAGGTTTTAAAATAAAGATTGCTTTCTTTTTTATTCACATTTTGTTTTATAAACCAGGTTTATAAAGTCTATTAGTTTAAAAAAAACGTATGTTTTAAATGCTGCTCTTAAAAAAACCCGAAACAGCCGTTAACCAATATGATCGCATGTACACTCGAAATAAATGGACCGATTAAATGGAAAAACATAAAACATGATGTCAGCCGGATGCTCTATCTGCTGTGAAGTACTTATTTTTTTATGACAATTTCTACTTTATCAAAATGCATGCAAATATTAGTTTGTTATAAATTCTAAAATATTTAAGTTACGTTATTTTTTTATTTTTGTAGAATAAAAGATCAGTCGGACAGTTTTATGAATATCGATGAAATCAAGCCTTTATTGAAGCACCCCAAATCGTTTTGTACATGCATGAAAAAGGCTGATACCTTTCCTTGGGGTCATCCTGAATATTCGTGCAAATTTACGGAATCCATGGACAAATGCAGTAAGTTAACAATAACAAATATTGTTCACAAAGCTCCGTGTAAAGAAGGAAGCCTCCGCACACAGAGGGATACTTCAAACATTAGACGCCAAAGACGCGATGTCATTGATTTAGGAGATGATAATGCTCCTACTATGTTCCCAATGGATGTTTCAGCCGACAAAGGCATTCCAGTAAGATTTGTTTTTGTTTTTTATTATAATAGTTGAGTGCCTGTGTGTTAATAAGTTATATTTATTTATTTTTAAATAAAACACGTTTTTTACTCCAAAATTGCAAAAATGTTCAATTTTCAGCAGCATTTTTTGCAAAAACGAAATCGACAACATATGTTTTTCTGATTCTCTGCCCATTGAAGAATGAAATATCTTAAAGGGAAAAAATTCTCACAGTCAGAAATAAACTGTTGGATATGCCCTTATAATCATCATTAAAAAATATTCGAATGATGAGGTACACTCAATTGAAAAAGCCCAACACGTGCACTACAAACTGCTCAGAGTCTGAATTGACCAGTGGTTGTGCTCTACCAGTAAAATTGACCACACATTTTTACTCGACTAGTCTCGACATTGTCTCGACTGTACTTAACTGTACTTAAATGTACTCGACTAGGTCTCGACTTTACTTTATTAGTCTGATTCAGTACTTGGTGATCCTTGTATAGTCTGAAATGGTCTTGATCAAGGCTCAACCCGTTTCGACTAGTCTCGACTCAGTCTCAACCAGTCTTGACCTGTCTCGACTAGTATTGACCTGTCTCAACTAGTCTTGACTTTCAAATTTAGTTTTGACTGGTGTAAATTAGCCCATCTCACTAAATTAATTATTGATCTTACAACATTTTCCACTGAAACTACTGGGCCAAGTTCATTATAGATAGAGATAATTGTAAGCAGCAAGAATGTTCAGTAAAGTAAGATGTACAAACACATCACCATCACTAAAACACAATTTTGTCATGAATCCATCTGTGTCCTTTGTTTAATATTCACATAGACCAAGGTGAGCGACACAGGCTTTTTGATAACTTTTCAAATCAACTTGGACTTTCATCAGACTAAACAGCTACCTTGGTGATTTGTTAATCTTACTGAATTCCAGGTTGTTATGAAGTTTGGTGTATTGCTGTCAAATTTAACAATGAAAGAGTAAGTCCGGTAAGGACCGATTTTGGCCTCAAATTTCAGGTTCATCTGACGAAAGATTTTGATCACTTTTTAATCACTTAAGTGTCTATTTCATTTGAATCAATTAGTTATTATTGATATGAACGATTTTAACTGATTTAATCATTAAAGCGATCCGATTCAAGCTCAAATATGAAAAATCTACCAAATATGCCGAAAAATGTCACTTTTCAGATGGTTTTTGTCAAAAATTAAAATGGCCGCATCCGTGGTCATCCTCAACCTTTATATATGTTATGTATTATCATAAAATACAACTTACATTTCAATATTAAGGATGAACACGAATGCGGCAACTTTCGTTTTACACAAAAACCGTCTAAAATTTAACTAAAATGCTAAAATTGTGAAGATTTCAGTAATTTAGCATGACTATATGGTGCTAGTACCCGATATATGTGCATTGTATTGTCAAAAACAGCCCATATTTATGTAGCAGAAGCATTTTTCCGTCCAATAAATAACTAAAAGTTTACATTTTAACCATTTTGTAAAACTGCTATAGTTTGGGACCAAAAAGGGGTCTTACTGGACCTACTCCTTTATCTAAGTAAAAAGAACTAGAATTTGCAGTTCGGACTATATTCAGATAGTACACTTTAATTTTTTTAATTATTTTTTCAAATCAACTTGGATTTTCTTTGAACTTTACAGCTACCTTGGTGATGTAATAATCCTTCTGAATCCCAGGTTGGTGTGATGTTTTGTGTTTTACTGTCAAATTTAAGAATTGATTATTTAATTTAGGTCAAAAAAGCTACAGCTATCTTTGTAATATATTGATCTTAATGAATCCTAGGTTGGTTTTTTAGTTTGGTGTATTGCTGTCAAATATAAGAATTTAATTAATCTAGGTCAAAAAGCTACGATATTAGAAATATATCTTTACTTATAATTTGGGAAAAAGAATATATAAAATAGTTATATAACTCCTTTAATGTTTTATTCCTTTCTGATATATATTATATAAATATATCAAAAAGGGATGAAACATTAAAGAAATCATTGAAATAGGTCTTCTGATTTGTGGTGATTTATAAAGCAATACCTCCTGCTTGGGGCAACCTTATTAAAAAGATCACATCTACCAGAGAGTTTTAAATTCTAAATAACATTCATTCAAAGTTGCAACATCCTGTTAAATCTAAATCGCAAGGCTTTTTGAATTCACTAGATAAGTAATACACGAGTTTAAGGAAAGTAGGGCTTTTTTTTAACTGTAAAACTCACTTGTACTGATGTTATTTAATCATATATAGTGCCATGTCATTAAATTTGACCAAAAAATATTTTAAGATTTGATTAAAATAAATGTTTACTTGTAACTATGGAACCCATTTACGTTTTTAAAAGGTTATCAAGGATTGTTATGCAAGTTAATGATATTTAATTCTTGTTTTGAACAAAAAAACGTGTCTTTTTTAAGATTTCAACACTTTTTTTCAAATCAGCTTGGATCGCAATGAAACTTTTCAGCTATCTTTATTATATATTTCTTATACAAAAACCAAGGTTGTTTTGTATGTTGGTGTTTTGCTGTCAAATTTAATGACCTAGTTGATAGGTAATAACATTTTCAGTTTTGACAAAATTCAGATAGGTACCTATAATTTAAATATTTAAATTTGACAGCAATAAATTAAATTACCAAATAGCCTGTTTTTGTAAAAGATAGCTGTAGATTTGAATGAAAATCCAAGTTGCTTTGAAATAATATAAAATGTACTATCTGAATTTTGTCTGAACTGCAAAGTTTAGCTTTTTTTTCCCCACATCAATTTTATGCTTAAATTTGTCAGCAATACTACATTACATAACGACTTGTGATTCAGTAAGATCAATATATAACTCAGATTGCTGTATAGTTTATAGTTAAAACCTAGCGTTTTTTACCTAAATTAATTTAATTCTTAAATTTGACAGCAATACACCAAACTACATAATGACCTATGATTCAGTAAGATCAATATATTACCAAGGTAGCTGTAGTTTAATGAAAATCCAAGTTGATTTGAAAAAAGTTATAAAGGAATAAAAGTGTACTATCTTAATATAGCAATACTTCAAATCACATAACGACTTGTGATTCAGTAAGATCAATATATATCTTAGATTGCTGTATAGTTTTTAAAAAATCTAAGTTGATTTGAAAAGGTTATGAAAAAATTTAAATTGTACTATCTAAATTTTGCCCGAACTGCAAATTCTAGCTTTTTTGACATAGCTTAATTAAATCCTTAAATTTAACAGCAATACATTAAACTAAATACCAACCTAGGATTAAGTAAGATCAATATATAATTTAGACAGCTGTACAGTTTGATGAAAATCTAAGTTAATTTGAAAAAGTTCTGAAAACAATTAAAGTGTACTATCTGAATATAGTCATAACTGCAAATTCTAGTTCTTTTTATCGAGATTAATTTGATTCTTAAATTTGACTGCAATACACCAAACTTCATAACAACCTATGATTTAGTGAGATCAATATATTACCAAGGTAGCTGTATAGTTTAATGAAACTCCAAGTTGATTTAAAAAAAAGTAAGAAAAAGAATAAAACTGTACTATCTTAATATAGCAATACTACAAATTACATAACGACTTGTGATTCAGTAAGATCAATATATTACTAAGATTGCTGTATAGTTTAAAGAAAATCTAAGTTTATTTGAAAAGTTATTAAAAAAATTAAAGTGTACTATCTCTATTTTGTCCGAACTGCAAATTTTAGTTTTTTTACCTAAATTAATCTAATTCTTAAATTTGACAGCAATACAACAAAAATCAAAATGACCTTGGTTTCAGTAAGCTTAATATATATCTAAGATAGCTGCATAGTTTTATGAAAACCAAAGTTGATTTGAAAAAGTTATTAAAAAAGTTAAAGTTTACTATCTTTATTTTGTCCGAATTGCAAATCCTAGCTTTTTTTACCAAGATTAATTTAATTGTTAATTTTTACAGCGAAACAAAAAAAATTAGAAGACCTGAGATTAAGTAAGCTTAATATATATCTAAAGCCCCAGTCCCACTAGACCACAATCGCACTACGCTCACCGCGATCTAACATCAGATCGTGGTGAGGTCGCGGTATGAACGACATGAAAATGTAAGTTTTCGTTGCTTTCACGATGCTACTACGTGCTCATTACGCTTCTACAACGATCCCGCTACGATTATACCATGTTCTAACTGCGCTTATTCTGCGATCTCTTTACGCGTATCAAGATCTTTCTATGCTCATCACGTTTTCACTACGACCATACCACGAGTTATCCGATTGCAACACGATCTCACCACGCTTTTCCTGCGATTATAGTACGTTCATACCGCGATCTTTAATAACGATGTTGACGTGTTCCATATCAATACAATTCCATTCCTTCTATTTCTGATTGATACATAGATTTCTCGGAAACAATACAGTCATGCCACCAAAATCTTCTAGAACACGTGGGCGTGGTGGTTGGGGTTGATGTATAGGCACAGGCAGATCTGATAGTAACGATCAAGCAGAGATTTCGGACCGACCAATCAAACCTAAATTACAACCTTTAATTTGCTGGTCCATAAAGTTCAAATGACGATAGTTTAGTGAACGATACCAGAGATGACACAGATGTGTCAATAGATATAGGAAGATGTGATATGAGTGCCAATGAGACAACTCTCCATCCAAGTTATAATTTATAACAGTACACCATTACAGGTCAAGGTACGGCCTTCAACACGGAGCATTGACTCACACCGAACAGCAAGCTATAACGGGCTCCAAAAATATTTATATATATATTTTATATAAACGAGAAGCATAGTTGAGCCGTTATAGAAAATGGTCAAGAACTACATACAGACAAACAAAACCCGGAGATATATCATATATTTTATGTGAAAATGACAACGAGAATGATAGTCGTAGTATGAACTTAGTCAGGTCGTAAGAAGAGCGTGATGAGGACGGCAAGGGCGTGCTAGAATCGTACTATAGTCTTGAACAGCGTGGTGTTAACGTGTTATAGTCGTAGTGGAAGCGTAGTTGGGTCGCGGTGAGAACGTGATGGTCGTAGTGAGGTCGTAACAACGTCGCTGTGAGATCGTAGTGCAGTCTCTCCGAATAGAATCACGCTTTCGCTACGCTCTCGCTACGATGGTAAAGCGACCTTTGCTATCCTACTACGACCTTAGTGCGCTCTCACTACGCTTTTACTACGATCTGATTTCGCCACGACCGCACCACGATTGTTTTAAACATGTTCAAAGTTGGCCATGCTCATCGCGATCTTGAAGTCCTCATCACGACCGTGATACGACCTTACTGCGATCTACACGATTGTACTACGATCATCAAAATGTGTATTTTTTTCACAGATCGTAGTGCGATCGTGGCCTAATGGGACTGCGGTATTAGATAGCTGCATAGTTTGATGAAAATCCAAGTTGATTTGAAAAAGTTGACTATCTGAATTTATATAATAATTTTTAATTTAACTTATTGTAAAGTTCAATTCTTTCATTTCACAGCAATAAATCAAACTACCAAATAAGCCTCAATTTGGTAAGATCAGTATTTAATTTAGGTAGATGGGCTGATTTACACCAGTCAAAACTAGATTTGAAGGTCAAGACTAGTCGAGACTTGTCGAGACAGGTCGAGACAGGTCGAGACAAATCGATCCTTGGTCAAGACCATTTTAGACTACACCAAGATCATCAAGTACTGAATCAGACTAATTAAGTAAAGTCGAGACCTAGTCGAGTACACTTGAGTACAGTTAAGTACAGTCGAGACAATGTCGAGAGAAGTCTAGTAAAATCTGTGTTTGATTTTACTGGTCGAGCACAAAAACTGTATAATTCAGACTCTGAGCAGTTAGTGGGGTTCGTGTTGTTTATTCTTTAGTTTTCTATGTTGTGTCATGTGTACTATTGTTTTTCTGTTTGTCTTTTTCATTTTTAGCCATGGCGTTGTCAGTTTGTTTTAGATTTATGAGTTTGACTGTCCCTTTGGTATCTTTCGTCCCTCTTTTTGTAGTGGTGCTTAATTGCAAACAGTTAACACTCGCAATTGGTCTTCGTTACTTGACGATTGTATCTCTAAAAATCACGATATGAATAAAAGTAAGTAAAGGATAACATGAATGAGACAGTTTCCAAAAACTACAAACGTTTCCAAAAACAGATATAACGTACATTGTGTACTTATTTTTTTTCTAATTGCTATTACTACTTGACAATTTGAAGGAAGTTAATATACGCTTTTCAATCATCTCATGCAGCTTAGATATCTGAGAAAAGATTTTGTTTAAAACTCTTTTTATTGTTGTTCTTCTAGATTATTACAATTTCTTCGAATGTTTAAAAAGTAATTAAAGGTTACTTTTGTCGATTTCATTGAAAGTTATTTAACCTCTTCAATTGATCATAAATATATCAACTACATTGAATTATGTCAATGCCTAGTGTAACTGTTTTTGCATATGCATGATTAAATACATAAATAAGATTAAGATTTACTGTGTTTTGTATACAAGTACAGCACATCATCTCTTTTATTTCAAAATCAGTGCTTTTCATTTATTATTCTTATCTAATTACTGATAAAGTCATTTATACTGCACTCGTTCTATTTGAGCAGTCAAAATGCATTGACTGTATATTCCTATGTCATATACAGGCACTACCCGATATCACTTTTTGAATATTTAAATAGAAGTTGCCAAAATAATATTTAATTATTCATACGACCTCTTCAACCTGTCCTTGTTTCCAATGCATACAACGAGGCGTGGAACGACCCAACCTTGTTTCTTTTGCATTTATTGGAAAAACATATTTCATTTGTTAATATATTTTGTTTGCAACCTATAAATCATTGTTTTATGCTTATGGTTGATATTTTAGTCCATACTCAAACGATTTCGTTCACCATCGAGTGTGGGATTCAACAGGTAAATGTACATTTCATTGTGTTGTATATTTCTCCACGAGCATGATATGAGGCCTTTTCAAAGGAGATTTCCCCCAATATTTAAATCAAATAAATAACCTTAACGCATAAAACAACAGTTAAACATGTTTTTTTTTAGATTGCAATATAAAGACAATAATAGTGCATTGACTTGACATATCAACGATAAAAGGATGAGGCCCGAAACGGGGAAATAGCTCGGCACAGCCTCACATTTCCCCGTTTTTAAGCCTCATCCTTATATCGTTGATATGTCAAGTCAATGCACTATTATTGTCTATATATTTGAATTTTATATCTGACATCTATATTCTTTTTCATAATAAGGTCGACCTGAGCTGGAAAAATGGTTGGATAGAACAAAAAGCAAGGCAGCACTGTATCGACGCTTTTCAATCATCAAGCTCTTTTTCTGTTTGTGATACGCATGTGCGCTCTGTACCATCTGGCGATTATATCGATAAATGTATTGCAGACATAAAGGTAATTCGCGATATATATGATGTAAGGACAATTTCACCTTGAACACGACGCATATTGAAATTATAATTCTTAGTTATCTTTTAATCAAATTAGGAGTTTTGCCATTATCATGTTTCAACATTTGATGCATTACTAAATACAAAAGGTTGAAATAATAACTTACTGGCAATTCTAGTTTCAAAAATGGAGGATGATAGGACGAGATTGGGCATGTTATTTTTTACGCTTAATTTAATCTGGTACGAACTATTTTTATAAGTAAAATTTGTTTTTTGTCTGTATACGGATTCATTTACGGATGCCAACACGAGTTGCTTGACCGTTATTGAAGACCCGTTGCACAGACGGTAATGGATGAGTTCCTGATGTCGTGGCTACAATCCAGTCCCTTTTTTCCGAATGTGACCTACCGAATTAGACCTATGACCGGAAGCAATACGACGGGGGCCACTAGTAGAGAAGCATCTGCTTACCTTCCTGAGCACCTTATATCACTCCCAGTTCGTCTTTTTGTCTTTTTGTCTTTTTAAGCCATGGCGTTATCAGTTTATTTTAGACTAATGAGTGTGCATGTCCGTCTGGTATCTTTCGCTTCTTTTTTACATCTAGCATGTAGGTTCAACAATGTGAAAAAACAGTACCAATTTAATTTTAGAAGTAAGATCTTTTTTAAACTCATGAATATATATTGAAACCTTAACCGTAACGGACAACTTCAAACAATTTTAGATGCGAAAAAACTCATCATATATAGAAACCAGGATTAAAATTTCATATTTACGCCAGACGCGCATTTCGTCTACAAAAGACTCATCAGAGACGCTCGAATCAAAAAATGTTTAAAAGGCCAAATAGAGCACGAAGTTGAAGAGCATTGAGGACCAAAAATTCCTAAAAGGTTTGCCTAATACAGCTATGGTAATCTATGCCTGAGGTAGAAAAGCCTTAGTTTTTCAAAAATTCAAAGGTTTGTTAACATTTCAAACACTATTAATTTATTTTTTCATGCTGTACAGAATAAACCTTATTAAGTTTTTTATGAAACTATTGTAAAACAGCTACTTCGCCATAATTAAATATTTTCCCTTAAACATTGTAGTTGACTGGCGATACTATTTGGACAGATATTAGTATCAGTAACTTTGGATCAGCATGCCTACAGGAGGCATCAAGACTTGAAAATTTGACAGAAACGAAAGAAACAGATTCTTCTGGTGTTGAATTATCCATTTTTGATGCAATTCAAGTGTCAATATGTCCAAAGAACTGCTCAGGAAGAGGAGCTTGTATTCAAGGTACCATATAAAATTTGAATATTTAACACCACTTTTCATTTTTAAAATATTTACCTGTTTATTTAACTTAAACAATTAATCCCTATATCGGTGATAACATTTTGTCATTTGAATGTTTATAAAATGTTTATTAAAAGCCTATGTGTTGCAAAGTTTTAAATTAATAACTACTAGAACACACCCGCGAAATCGCGGGCATTCAGAGGGTAGTTTAAAGTATGTAAAGTGTTGTTGGAAGAATTTTGTGAAATATTGAATGACTGGAGAATTTCAGCAAAATTGTCATAAATCATAGGTTATTGGGGACAGGAATATGTTTTTTTAATCCCTCCTCCTTTATTTCCAAAATTCCCAATGTGTGGTTTTCTATCAATTTCAATATGAATATACATTTAGTATGTTATGAACATTTAAGTAAGGAGCCTGTACTTCAGTGGTTGTCGTTTGTTTATGCGTTACATGTTTGTTTTTCGTTCATTTTTTGTACATAAATGAGGCCGCTAGTTTTCTCGTTTGAATTGTTTTACATTTTCATTTCGGTGCCTTTTAAAGCTGAGTATGCGGTATGGTCTTTGCTCATTGTTGAAGGCCGTACGATGACCTATAGTTGTTAATTTCTGTCATATGTCATTTTGGTCTCTTGTGGAGAGTTTTCAACATGGCAATCATACCACATCTTCTTTTTTTTGTAATCAATGAATTTTGTAAAAGATTTAATGACTGGAGAATTTCAGAAAAGGTATCAAAAGTGCACATGAATAATTTTAGCGCTTGTCAGTATATTATGAACATTCACTATATAAATAAAGTGTATTTACTTTCAATTCTAAGTTTTCTAATCGATCCATGGTGGTCATTGATATAGTATACAAACCCTCTCTATTTAATAAACTCTGTGACCACCGTGGATAGTAAACTTGAAAATGATAGCAGATAAAATTCTGAAAATACACTTTATTCGTAGTATATGTATGTTCAAAGTATACAGAAACACGCAAACCGGAAGTATAATCTGACTTAAAATTTTGTCCAATGACGGGACAATATCCGGATGCCCTTTTTCTCGATTTTCTCCCAAAATAACTCAATCTGAATAATCATATGAATGGATGACAAATGCGACTATGCACTGTACCTATAGGACACAGAGGCGTGTTGATTAATTTATTGTGGAAAGAAGAGAAGCGACACCCAAAATGAGGTCTTCTCGTTTAATAGTATAGATAACGTTCGTAGAAACGGTATTGTAAATACTTAAGAAATAATTCATGGCAGCCGTAGATTAGTTTTCCTTTAACCATGGGTTGGGCATTTATATTCGATTATTTTACCCTGAGCGTGATAAATGCCCAACCCATGGTTAAATGAAAACAAATCTACGGCTGCCATAAATTATTTCGATTCTAATAGGACAAATTCGGTTATTTTGTTAACCGTGAAAGCCCTAACTTGAGGGTACCCAAAGTGCACCTATTTTGACAGTTTTTAACCCACGTTTATTTATGCTCCAGACAAAAGTTTCCATTATGTGTTTATTTTGTAGATGTATCATTGTTTTCTATATTAGTTCACTAATTTAATTTTGAATCCATCTTGAATCAAAGAATAAACAGCTGCGCCATGAGCGCATGATACGCCCGTCGTCTTGTGTGAAAGTTTTATGCAACAATCATAAATAGTTTCTGAGAAAGTTTTAAGCAATAACCATATATTGTTTTTGAGATACGGCGGGACATATGACATCCACCCCCTCTTTTTTTTTACAAAAAATCTAAATATCACTAAAATAAAATTTTGAATCTTCACCAAAAAGTATACAGATCTTTAGATTAATGTAACAAAGAACTGTGTAAAGTTTTAAGCATTAATCATAAATCGTTTTTGAGATACGGCGCGACATGTAAAAAAACCCTTCCCCTTTTTTACAAAATACTCAATAACTCAAAAATGAAATTTTGAATCATCACCAAAAAGTATACAGATCTTAAAGGCATACGATACAGTTTTGATCCCGTATTTACAGTTCGATGAACATTTTCATATAGGCTATTTTTTATAAAATTTTGAATCTTCACCAAAAAGTATACAGATCTTTAGATTAATGTAACAAAGAACTGTGTAAAGTTTTCAGCATTAATCATAAATCGTTTTTGAGATACGGCGCGACATGTAAAAAAACCCTTCCCCTTTTTTACAAAATACTCAATAACTCAAAAATGAAATTTTGAATCATCACCAAAAAGTATACAGATCTTAAGGGCATACGATACAGTTTTGATCCCGTATTTACAGTTCGATGAAAATTTTCATATACTAGGCTATTTTTTGCCTGATTAAATCAAAATATGTAATAAAAAATATACCTTCATGTGCTACTTTTTGAGTAAAATGAGGTCAAAACTTTGTATATTTGCTTAAAATTATGATTTGTGGCCGTATTTTTCCTTTCGAAAGAAAGTCTTAACTTTTTTGTTTTAAAAGATAAACACAAATTGCTTTTTGTTAAATAATTTGTAATTGCTGTATTTTATAAGTATCCTAAAAAATTATGCATTTTTTATTCAGAAATAACTCATATTTATCAAATGGTCATGAATTGAGAAAAAAAACGTCATTTTTTGCTGTATATTTATCAAAATTAAAAAAATTGCACTATTTACAGTTTTATAAAATTTGGTCCATATAATCTCCCTGCAAAATGAAACAAAATGTCGTTTTAAAAAAAAAGGGGTCCATGCACTCGTTTTCAAATTAAATCAGTTTGAATGATAAAAATCAGTCGAAAAACGCATCTTTTCCCGATATGTCACAGTTTGACGTCGCGAAAATAACATTTTACGTTAGCAACGTCATTACCTCCCCTGTAACTGTATGGTATGCCCTTAAGATTAATATAACTAAGAAGTGTGTAAAGTTTTAAGCAATAATCAAAAATCGTTTTTGATATACGGTGCGACATTTGAAAAAAATACACCCCTGTTTTAGTTACAAAGTGCAGTAACTCAAAACGTTTTAATCTTATTTTCACCAAAAAGTACACAGATCATTTGACTATCATAAGAAACAACTATAATAAGTTTCATGAAATTTGGATAAGTCGTACTCAAGTTACGGTGCGACATGTTTACGCCGGACTGACAGACGGACGGAGACGGACAGACAGACAGATGGACGGACAGACGGACGGACACTGGACATTTGGATAACATAATACGTCCCGTCAAAAAATTTTGACGGGCGTATAAAAATGGTCTGAACTGACCTTCAAACGATCAAGGATTCTGTATTGAGGATTACCCAAATTGCATCCATACTCAAATTTGCATCGTCAAAAGTCAAATAACAGATCTTTTATTTAATTAAAGCGAATATTTTGAATAATTGGTTATTAATTAGTCCATGGTTATTCTTCATTTTTTTTTAAATGGATGCTTGTAACATATTTCATTTCAGTCGAAAGCAAGCGCTTAGAAACGACTGTTGTTGCTACTTTCTTAAGACAACAATGGGACTGATATTAAAACCCGCCATTCTGAAAATGCGTTAATTTCGCGGAAAAAAATGATTTGGCGCCAATTAGAATGTTTTTCTTTTTTATGTTTCTTACTTGCCATTAGGGTCAGAAATAGATTTCTTTTGATTTTTAAGCACTATACATGGTTCTTACTAAAAAGTAAATAATACTTAAATATGTTAAATTTGCCGACTTTCAACAATTACACATGTTACATAACGCCGTTCATCGTCGTTTATAAATTATGCGAACTTGTCTGCTATTTTTTCTTCTTTTATTCACAGATAAACAAAGATTATATATACTATATAAAAAACTAATAATACGTATCTCTAAGTTAATAAAATATCAAGTCTAACGTTCAATCACCCCGTAGGAAACCTCGTTCGAACTTAATTCCAAAAGAAAGACATTTTTTGACATTGTAGTTTTTTGGTCTTACCCTCCGATCTGAACGCAATGTACACACATTTAGTGCGTTTGTTTGAAGAAAAAAAATGGCGAGTTCAGCTGTGAATATTTGACTTGATCCATTATTCTCTTTAAGTCAGTTTAATGTTTGACTTAACTAAAACAAGGTAAGGAAATCTTATACTATCTTTGCACAACCTTAACTTCTCAAGATGACTAAACAAAACTCATTCATTGTTTATAATATTATAAAAAGAAGTTGTGATGAAGGAATTCTGTAAAAGTAAATGAAAAAGTCTTGTCCTAAATTTGAACTTAAAACAATCTATTTCAGACTAGCATTTTAATCACTCTTATTCAAAACATGTTCATACTGACATGAAGTGTGACTTGTGATCTAAAGCATATTAATTTTTGTTGACTTAGCACTTAGAAACTGCTCTGAAAAAAATTTAATATAAAAATAAACATGCAATTGTTATTATTTTTATTTTTTTTAAATAGAAGAAGAAAAATATTAGACCGGGTCTTTTTTGTTCTTTTTATTTTAAAGTTCATGATAAGAACCATTTATTTATTGGTTTAGTGTTTTTTTATATATATACTTTTGGTCCATCCATTAGTAGAACTTGCATGAAATCAATGAGACATACTTTATTTATTGTTTTTTAGTTTGATCATACAAGGATTGCTAACTAATTTCCTTTTATTTCAATTAATGAAGAATTTACATTCAGAATACTTTCATTATGATCTCTTAAACTTAAATTTAAATGAAAAAGGTAGGATCAGGTATCAGTAATGAAAATAAATTTCTGTTTTTGATCATTTTAACCCTGTATTGGTCCATTATTCTAGGCCAAATAATCATGACGTCTTGAAAGGCTATTATAATTTTTTTCTTTGACGCCTTAATTCTAGTCCAAATAATTATGACGTCTTGAAAGGCTATTCTAATTTTTTTCTTTGACGCCTTACTTCGAAGTAAGGCGTCAAAGAAATAAATTATAATAGCCTTTCAAGACGTCATAATTATTTGGACTACCATTATTCATGAATATTTTGGCTACCCCTTGACCTTGTACTAATGTAGTAGAAATTTATTCTGTGTTGAAATAATTTAGTTACAGCACTAAAATACTTACCAAAGTATAAATATTAAATTAAGTCTTGGAATATAAAAAAAATAGTATGGGCCAGTTGAAGGACGGCTCCAGGTGCGATGACCAATTATTTAGGTCATCCCCTTGACTTTAAAGACACATTTTGAATAGTGCATTGTTAAATAATAGACTAAATAAACCTATGGAATCCAAATATAACCACTCACAGTTTGGATTTCGAGAGAATCATAGAACTGATAGCTTATTTATTCTTAAATCTATTATAAATAAATACCTTCATAAAAATAAAAAGAAAATATATATTTGCTTCATAGACTTTAAAAAAGCCTTTGACTCTCTTTGGCGGCTAGGACTAATGTATAAATTGTGTAAACTAGGAGTTGGTAAACACATCTTTAACATCATTAAAGCACAATTCAATCATGATCTTGGTTCTTTCAAACATAAGAATTCAGAATCTAGACATTTTATTATAGATAAAGGTGTAAGACAAGGAGATCCTTTAAGCTCCACTTTATTTATAATTTTGTTTTAATGACTTAAGTCAGATATTTAAAAAGCAGACATAGGAAGTCTCCTATTTGCAGATGATTTAATCGTATTATCAGCGAGCGAAAACGGTCTGCAAAATAGCTTAAATAATCTCTCTGAGTATTGTGATAAATGGCAATTAACAGTTAATATAAAAAAATCTAAAACCATGATACTACAAAATAACCCAAGTAAAATGAATAAACCCTTTTTGAAATTTAAAGGAAAATACCTTACAAAAGTATATACCTTTGATGTGTTATAACAACTAATGGCAGTCTAACTAGTTGTAGTTCAGATCTTGCAAAAAAGGCAAGAAAAGTTTTATTTGCTATTAACTCTTACTCATTAGGCTTTGGACAACTTCCTATTAGATTGTCTTGCAACCTTTCTGAAACTTTGGTCAGACCTATTATAACATATAATAGTGAAATATGTTATATGGACAGTTATATTCAATTGTATAGAGCTAAACTCCGAGCTAACAAAAATAGCTCAACACCAGATGCTATTCATTTTATTGATATAACTATTTTAGAAAAAAAAACAGCTACATTTTATCAAACAAGTACTGGGGACAAAAAGAAGCTCAACAAATCTAGCTGTTAGAAATGAACTAGGACTTCTGCCATTAGAAACTTTCATAAAAACCCAAACTATGATGTACCTATCTAGATTAAATAATGAAAATCTAAACCCACTTCTTAATGAAGCCTTTAAATTAACTAAAAGTTAAGATACTAAGGGAACATACTCTTGGTATACTTTTGCAAATAAACAGCTACGCCATGAGCGCATGAAACGTCCGACGTCTGGTGTGGAAGTCTAATGCAATAATCATAAATAGTTTCTGAGAAAGTTTTAAGCAATAAAATTGAGAATGGAAATGGGGAATGTGTCAAAGAGACAACAACCCGCCCAAATAAAAAACAACAGCAGAGGGTCACCAACAGGTCTTCAATGTAGCGAGAAATTCCCACACCCGGAGGCGTCCTTCAGCTGGCCCCTAAACAAATATATACTAGTCCAGTGATAATGAACGCCATACTAATTTCCAAATTGTACACAAGAAACTAAAATTAAAATAATACAAGACTAACAAAGGCCAGAGGCTCCTGACTTGGGACAGGCGCAAAAATGCGGCGGGGTTAAACATGTTTGTGAGATCTCAACCCTCCCCCTATACCTCTAACCAATGTAGTAAGGTAAACGCATAACAATACGCACATTAAAATTCAGTTCAAGAGAAATCCGAGTCTGATGTCAGAAGATGTAACCAAAGAAAATAAACAAAATGATAATAATACATAAATAACAACAGACTACTAGCAGTTAATTGACATGCCAGCTCCAGACTTCAACTAAACTGACTGAAAGATTATGATTTCATCATATGAACATCAGGCACAATCCTTCCCGTTAGGGGTTACGTATCATACCATCATAACATTTATGAAAAGAACATAACCCGTGCCATGCCAACAACTGTTTTTAGAATAAATGTGTTTAGTTCCGATGCAAAGACCTTATCAGTGACTCAATATTAACGCCAAAATATGCAATCTTTAATGACTTGACAACAGTATCGTAATTATATCCCTTCTTAATAAGTCTATTCAAAGGTTTTGTAAGTTTCTGAGGTGAATACTGACACCTTTGTGCTTTATAAAGAATATTACCATAAAAAATTGGATGTGAAATACCTGAACGTATTAGAAGTCTGCATGTTGAGCTATATTTACGAATGATGTCTTTATACCGATGATAAAATTTAGTAAATGTTTTGACTAGTTTGTGATATCGAAAACCCTGGTGTAATAATTTTTCAGTAATACATAAATTTCTCTCGTTAAAATCTAAAACATTGTTACATACACGAGCGAATCGTACAAGTTGAGATATATAAACACCGTAAGATGGTGACAAGGGAACGTCACCATCTAAAAACGGATAATTAACGATAGGAAATGAAAAATCATCCCTTTTATCATAAATTTTAGTATTCAGCTTTCCATTAGTGATATAGATATCAAGATCGAGAAAAGGGCAGTGGTCATTGTTAGTATTAGCTTTATTTAAAGTAAGTTCAACAGGATAAATTTCATTAATATACATACTGAAGTCGTCATTATTGAGAGCCAAAATATCATCCAAATATCTAAAAGTATTATTAAATTTGTTTATCAGATGTTGTTTCGATGGGTCTTTGCTTATTTTTGTCATAAATTGTAACTCATAACAATACAAAAACAGGTCCGCAATAAGTGGTGCACAGTTAGTCCCCATTGGAATTCCGATAATCTGACGATATACGGAATCCCCAAAGCGAACAAAAATGTTATCTAGTAAAAATTCAAGGGCATATATAGTATCAAAGCATGTCCAATTAACATAGTTTTTTTTGTTTATTGCTACTAAAAAATGACCTAAAAGAGTTTGAACATATATATTCACATTTTGATTTTTTGAATGCCCATTTAATTAGGTGTGTGAATTTTTTCTTAATGAGAATGTGAGGCAATGTGGTATACAGGGTAGAAAAATCAAAACTCTGAACAGATTCAAAATCACCAATATAAGCATGCAATTTATCAAGTACTTCCAACGAGTTCTTGACACTCCAAAAGTAATTTATTCCACTATTTTCGAAGGCCTTATTTGAACAATTTATTATCAGGTTTTTAATTGTACCAAGTGTGCTGGTAAGAAGAATAGACAATTTAGTAGTTGAACAATGGCTTGAAGACGAAATAAATCTATATTTGTAAGGGGTTTTGTGTAGCTTCGGCAGCCAATACATAGTTGGGACTTTCATTGTATTTGGCTCTGCTTGTAAAGCGGTGCCTAAAAGTTTATGTTTGTTACAGATTTCGTTTTCTGAAAATGGAGTAAGTTGGAATGTTGGTGAATTGGTGATTTCCTTTTTCAGTAACTATATATTGTTGTTGAGATACGGCGGGACATGTGAACCCTTTTTTTTTACAAAAAACTAAATATCACTAAAATAAAATTTTGAATGAAAACCAAAAAGTATACAGATCTTTAGATTAATATAACAAAGAAGTGTGTAAAGTTTTAAGCAATAATCATAAATTGTTTTTGAGATACGGAGCAACATGTAAAAAAAACACCTCCCCTTTTTGTACAAAATACTCAATAACTCAAAAATAAAATTTTGAATCATCACCAAAAAGTATACAGATCTTAAGATTGATATAACAAAGAAGTGTGTAAAGTTTTAAGCAATAACCATAAATCATTTTTGAGGTACTACGCGACATGTAAAAAAAAACCTCCTCCTTTTTTACAAAATACTCAATAACTCAAAAATGAAATTTTGAATCATCACCAAAAAGTATACAGATCTTAAGATTAATATAACTAAGAAGTGTGTAAAGTTTTAAGCTATAATCAAAAATCGTTTTGATATACGGTGCGACATGTGAATAACACCCCCCTGTTTTAGTTACAAAGTGCCGTAACTCAAAAAGTTTTAATTTTATTTTCACCAAAAAGTATACAGATCTTAAGATTAATATAACTAAGAATTGTGTAAAGTTTTAAGCTATAATCAAAAATCGTTTTTGATATACGGTGCGACATGTGAAAAACACCCCCTGTTTTAGTTACAAAGTGCCGTAACTCAAAAAGTTATTATTTTATTTTCACCAAAAAGTATACAGATCATTTGACCATCATAAGAAACAACTATATCAAAATTCATGAAATTTGAATAAGTCGTTCTCAAGTTACGGTGAGACATGTTTACGCCGGACAGACAGACGGACATACGGACAGAGAGACGGACGGACACCGGACTTTTGTATACCATAAAACGTCCCGTCAAAATTTTAACGGGCGTATAAAAATGTGTCACAAGATATAAATATTGACATCAAACTTATTGAGGAAACTAAAACTTTAAAACAGACTAAAATGTTAAAACCCCAATTAAAAAAGGGTTATATCAACTATTATCAAACTCTTATTGATGATGAAATAAATAATAAAATATATCTATATTTTCTTAAATCTAAGTAAAGAAACAAGAAAAATATTAACCAAATTTAAAATAAGCAATCAGGTCTGTTCTGTGTTCCTTTGGAATTTCAACCAAAGATGAAAAACTGGATCTTCCATCACTGTATTGGATACCTAAACTACATAAGTGTCCTTACAAACAACGGTATATTGCTGGGTCTTCCAAGTGCTCCACGAAACCTCTTTCTAAATTATTAACATCTATTTTATCAGCAATCAAAGACGGGCTTCAAAGTTATTGTGAAACTGCCTATTCTAGAGGTGGCGTGGATCAGATGTGGATACTTAAAAATTCCAAAGATCTTTTTTTTTAGAGTACATACAATCTAACTCTCTTTCATCTTGTTACAGTATTACAACATTTGACTTTTCTACTCTTTACACAAGTATTCCAAATTCCAAACTAAAAGACAAATTGAAAGAGTTGGTATTGCTTTGCTTCATAAAAAAGAATGGCCAACGTAGATACAAGTATCTTGTCTTAGGGAGGGATAAATCCTACTTTATAAAGAATCACTCTGATTCAAACAAAATATTCTCTGAAACTGATATTATCAAGATGCTTGATTTCTTGATTGACAACATATTTGTTACTTTCGGAGGACGTGTTTTTCGACAGACTGTCGGCATTCCAATGGGAACAAACTGTGCCCTTCTACTTGCCGACTTGTTTCTTTATTATTACGAGGCTGACTTCATGAAGGAACTTCTTAGGAAGAAAGATAAGACGTTAGCAATATCCTTTAACTCTACTTTCCGCTATATAGATGATGTTCTTTCACTAAATAATTCAAAATTTAGTGACTATGTGGAACGCATCTATCCCATCGAGCTAGATATAAAGGATACTACAGATACAGTTAAGTCGGCCTCATATCTTGACTTACATCTAGAAATTGACAATGAGGGTCGATTGAAAACAAAACTTTACGACAAAAGAGATGATTTCAGCTTTCCAATTGTGAACTTTCCATTTCTAAGTAGCAACATTCCAGCAGCACCTGCATACGGGGTATATATCTCCCAATTGATACGATATACACGTGCTTGCATTTCCTATCATGATTTTCTTGATAGAGGGTTGCTGCTCACAAGGAAGCTATTAAACCAAGAGTTCCAAATGGTGAAGTTGAAATCATCCCTTCGTAAATTTTACGGACGCCATCACGAGTTGGTTGACCGTTATGGAATAACCGTTTCACAAATGATATCGGATATGTTCCTTACGTCGTAACTACAATCCCCTTCCCCTTTCATAAATGTGACCTACCGAATTATTTACCGGATTTGTTATCACATAAGCAACACGACGGGTGCCACATGTGGAGCAGGATCTGCTTACCCTTCCGGAACACCTGAGATCACCCCTAGTTTTTGGTGGGGTTCGTGTTGTTTATTCTTTAGTTTTTTATGTTGTGTCATGTGTGCTGTTGTTTGTTTGTCTGTTTCATTTTTAGCCATGGCGTTGTCAGTTTGTTTTAGATTTATGAGTTTGGTATCTTTCGTCCCTCTTAATAGAAACTGGAAGATATACCAAAATACCACGAAATGAAAGAAAATGTAAAATATGTAATATCTTAGACGATGAATTCCATTTTTTCTTTAACTGTAAAATAAATAAAAATAAAAGAGAAATCTTTCTAAAATATTATATACAAAAATATGTAAATTTTAATACACTTAATTTTACTGATATACTCGTGATTATACTAAATCCATCAACACCAAATTATGTAAAAGCAGTTGTTTCTTTTATTAAAGAGTCATTAGAACTTAGGAAAGGAGAACAATAACTATATCATATCTCTTATAATATTGTCGAGTTTTCATTATGTTTAGTCATGTTTGTTTTGTCAATGTATTTGCCATAACCAAAATTGGTTTTTTTTTCTGTTTTGCAAATAAAGAATTTTAAAATACAAAATTTTTTTTAATTTTTAAATTAATATTTTATATTTCAACGATTATTTTCATTTTTAATCGCAATTTTCATTTATATATTTTTTATCTATGTAATTCTATTCGTTCTGAAGCTTGTTTCGTTAACATGACAAGACAATAACATCATTTCGTGGAATTTTCGGTTTAGGAAATATTACAATGAAATGGACTGATTTGTTTAGGTTTTTTTGCTATAGATTAGAAATAAATGAATTGTTTCTTAATCTTGATCTACGTAAAATGGGGGTTTTGATGTCAAAAATTGAGAATATTTGGTAGCAAAGCCCACACCACATAGTCAGCTATAAAAGGCCCCGAAATCACAAATTTGGACAATTCAAACAAAAAAAACTAACCGTCTTATTAATGTACACAAAAAAATGAACGAAAAACAAATATATAACACAGCAACAAATGACAACCACTGAATTATAAGCTCCTGACTTGGGACAGCCACATACATGCAGAATTAGGCGGGATACCAACCCTCCTCTTACCTAGGACAGTGATGTAACAGTACAACATAAAAAAGAACTATAAAATCAGTTGAAAAAGGCTAAGTACAGATTTGAGAGTACCCGAAGTTATTGTCAGCTAGTTCAAATAAAATAAAAAAATTATAATAAAAGCATGCATCTTAGACTAAATTATCAATCAGTACACATTCAACACCTAATAGACCACTTTCGAGTTCATCTGTCACCGGAAAAAAAAGTTATCAAAGGTACCAGGATTATAAGTTAGTACGCCAGACGCGCGTTTCGTCTACATAAGACTCATCAGTGACGCTCATATCAAAATATTTATAAAACCAAACAAGTACAAAGTTGAAGCATTGAGGATCCAAAATTCCCAAAAGTTATGCCAAATACGGCTAAGGTAATCTATGCCTGGGATAAGAAAATCCTTAGTATTTTGAAAAATTCTAAATTTTGTAAACAGGAAATTTATGAAAATGACTACATTATTGATATTCATGTCAACACCGAAGTGTTGACTACTGGGCTGGTGATACCCTCGGGGACGAAACGTCCACCAGCAGTGGCATCGACCCAGTGGTGTAAAAAGTTATCAAAGGTACCAGGATTATAATTTAGTACGCCAGACGCGCGTTTCGTCTACATAAGACTCATCAGTGACGCTCATATCAAAATATTTATAAAACCAAACAAGTACAAAGTTGAAGAGCATTGAGGATCCAAAATTCCAAAAAGTTATGCCAAATACGGCTAAGGTAATCTATGCCTGGGATAAGGAAAATCCTTAGTATTTTGAAAAATTCTAATTTTTGTAAACAGGAAATTTATGAAAATGACCACATTATTGATATTCATGTCAACACCGAAGTGTTGACTACTGGGCTGGTGATACCCTCGGGGACGAAACGTCCACCAGCAGTGGCATCGACCCAGTGGTGTTAAAAGTTATCAAAGGTACCAGGATTATGATTTAGTACGCCAGACGCGCGTTTCGTCTACATAAGACTCATTCGTCTACATAAAACTCGTCAATTATACGCGCCTTTGTGACGTGATTTACCAGATAGAGGGACTCGCCTGTATCCCTGCACTATAAACGTTCGTCAAGTGATCGTCATGTTAAAATAAATTAACAACATGAATTAACGAGGGTTTTTTTTTAGATTTTAATGAAACATCTAATGAGGAACCTCGTTTGATGTTAATTCTTTATCATCACTGACATAAATAAATCTTAAAACATATTTTTATCTTTTAACAAGTGGACTTTTTTAAACTTATAAATTTTAGGTTTTATCCATTTTTTGAATTTTAAGTGTAATCAGTGTTTTAATCTTATGGAAGTATGATCTGTACAGTGTAAATACAAGTTTTTACCTTTTATCCTTATTATTTTGTTTTACTTAAACTAAGTTACATATTTAAACCTTACAATTTGTTTAATATTTCATAAATAACTACGCATTTTTAGAAATTATCTAAAACTAGTATATTTTTAATGCGGTGACCCTGCAAATTGGGTGGACTTCCGGAGAAGAAGATCGTCATTGTGCAGGAAAAACTAGAAATAAAGCTTGTTCCGTAGGTACTTAATCACAATTCCCTAATGACAGCGGTACAGATTGTCAATTATGAGAATTTAATTTCAGAGTAATTCGTGCAATATAGCTTTATAGTTTTTCAACCACTCGCTCAACATTGAAATGGAAGTCACGACGCACCTAAACGCACGAGTGACGTTCACTAAAACCATACAAAGTTTTTGACGGAAATGGATCGAACTCGAAAGTTGTCTATTGATTTAGTGTAAAGAAGTCATAAACAGTCAGCGAAAAACACGACATTGTGCAATGTTTAAAAAAAAGAGATGTTTGTGTAATATTTACTTATGATATACAAGTTTGTATGAAATAGGAAAGTTAATGTACATCATACTAACAGTTCATCAAATTGCAGGAGAGTGTCAATGCAAGGATCCTTATTTTGGACCGACTTGTGAGGCAGAAAAATCACAGGCACCTAAACTGGCATTAAGAGCTTTTGATGGATTGTGTGATATCAGGCTAAAACCCTGTCAGAAATATATAGTACCAGGACTGAATTTCAGAGATGGAGATCTTAAATGCAAGTACAGACATTTTACTGTAAGTGTTTAATGGACTTCATTAGATATTTACATCTGGACTAACTGTTTCAGAAACTGTCCGTCTTTATAAACTATGATATAATTTTGTTAAAATAACGGCATACATACGAGGGTTGTCCGTAAAGTTTGAAGACAATCTCAATAAAATATTATGTATCCGTCCGAAATAAATCAAACAAGTACATAACTAATTGCATGATTTAGTGATTAAAATTTTATTTTAATACCTGCTTAAATAATCGTATTTTCATCAATTTAAATGTATATGTTTTGAAATAATTTTACAATTTAAACTGAAATCGCTTTTGTATGTTTTACTTAGGTGAAGAACCAATTTGGTCTCAAAATGATTGTCAAATTATGATAAAGAGATAAAAGATGATTGGTACTTTTCGTCCTTTTGATAAAAATTTCAACACGTCGTAGTGTTTCTAATTCGTCATTCAAATTGTTTTGTGATAATTTTTTCTCGAGCAGGCCGTATGTTTTATCTTCTGTTTTGTTGCACATTTTTTCATGCTGGGTTCTGATGTAGTTTGCTACACGATATGTTTTTGAGGCTGTCAAGTGACTGTAGTGGTATGATTACTTATAATTGTTTACATCTGCATCCTTTGGTCATTTGTAGATAGTTGTTTTATTGGTAATCGTACCTGATATCCCCATTTTATTTTTTATTTCAAATTAAAAAATGTCTCAACACCTTTTTGCATGATACTTAGCTGGAGTGGTAAACATGTTTTTTTTTCTTTCGTTCCTAGATTCGGCACAACGAAACAGCAGACACTGGAATAAGCGAAACAGCAGCTGGAATATACAATAGTATTTTTGCCATGCAGTGTCCAGCACCAATATCTCGACATAAAAGGTCACTTAGTGTGGATTCATCCGCGTTTGGGTACTTTATAAGCGTTTCAAATGATGGGAAAAATTTTAGTCAAGAACTAGTTGTTATCATATATGATTCAATGTGCTATGAATGCAGTACTTCAAATTTGACTTGTTTGCTAATAGTATGTATAATATAACTTAAACTTGTTTTAGATTAGAATCAAGACCTTGGGAGCAGCAATAACAGTAACACCACAGCTCTAAAAAAAAATGACACACTTAATCAGGTTAAGGCATTTCTGCATTTCACAAATGGTCGTCATTTTCCTCCACATCATTACATGTAAAATATTCTTCGTATATAAATGATCTACCTAAATATTTACAAAACACCAATCTTAGACGGGATAATTGTTTGTGTTTCTTTGTTAAGTATTTGTTTGTTTTTTCTTGTTATTAAGATACTTGAGGTATTTGTACAAACTGTCAAGATTGATTATGATATTCTCGTATTCTTGTCTTTCATTTATGCTAATGTGCTTTTGTGCTGACATGAATTATCATTGATATGGTTATATTTATAAGTTAACTGTTTATACAAAATTTTGAATTTTTGAAATGCTAAGGCTTTTCTACCTCATGCATAGATTACCTTTGCTGTATTTGGCAAAACTTTTTGGAATTTTGGTCCTCAATGCTCTTCAACTTCGTACATTATTTGACCTTTTTAACTTTTTTGGATTCGAGCGTTACTGATGAGTCTTTTGTAGACGAAACGCGCGTCTGGCGTATATTCAAAATTTAGACCTGGTATCTATGATGAGCTTATTGTCTATATGTCTTTTGGTGTTATTTCGATAACTTGTGTGTTACTTGTCTTACATTTTTGCTATGTGCTTTGTCCATACTAGTATGGCTTTTTATGTTTCTTTGTTACATATATGACGTAGCTCTGTTCTTATATATCCCGTCATTGTGGTATTCTAGTGTGGTAAATTCGTGTATTATTGTCTTTGATTTTTGCTAATATGCTTGGTCTATATGCCATTTTGTGCTTCTTTGTTACATATTTGTATGTTGTTGGTTTTTTTTTTTTTTTTTTGGTTTTCTTTTCTTAGTGTATAAGACTCTAACACAATGTTGACTGCTGTATTTTTGACATTTTTACCTATTCATGGCATTATATCTGTTTGTTTTGTACACGCATCGTTGTCAATATTATGGAATTTGATGCGGCTGTCATACAAGTTAGAGGTTTAGCTATCTCTAAAATTAAGTTTTGGCGATTTGATTAGGAACTTTACTTTTTGAATTTTCCTCGAAGTTCAGTATTTTCGTGATTTTACTTTTTACATAGAAACAAAACAAATGATGATTGCAATAAATTTAATTTAGACTCAGTGGAAACTTAATGCAAAACCGGGTCATTGCATTTCAAACACACACATGTAAAATGTACTAATGCCTTTTATATCTAACTATACTGTATGGACTTTGCTCATTGTGGAAGGACGCATGGTGACCCGTTGTTTATTGGATGTCGTTTGTTGATGTGGTTCATAAGTGTTTCTCGTTTTTTTTTATAATACAGATTAGACTGTTGGGTTTCCTGTTTGAACTGTTTTACACTAGGCATTGTGGGGCCTTTTATAAATTACTGTTCGGTGTGAGCCAAGACTCGGTGCTATGGCCGTATTTGACCTATAATGGTTTATGTTTTACATATTGTGACTTGGATGGAGAGTTGTCTCATTGGAACGTATACCACATTTTCTTTTTTTCTATATAGTTGTTATTTTTTTTTTTGTCATTTGTTCTCTTGTAGAGTGTTGTATCATTGGCAATCATACCACATCTTCTTATTTTTATATTTACTGCAGGGTTTGTTAATAGTCATGTGTGGAGTCTCGCTTGTGAGAGAGTGGTCTATCTAATTTGACACAAACAAAGTTCAAATCATAATCATTCACTTTCCCCTTTCATTAATGCCAGATATGCCCTTTCAACAGGATTTTAGTTTGACAAAAAAGTGTAAACTATATCTATAGCGGTCAATGTTTGTTATTTGAATGTAGCTGAAAAGTATGATCATTATTTTGGACCGGTGACATATATCAAGATCACTGGTAAGTGCTTTTTTGTGTTCTTAATGTTATATATATTCATTGTGTTTACGTATTTGTGGTCACATACATATTTCATGATTGTTATTTAGGAAGCATATAAATGTGCACAAGAAATCGAAATAAATATATTTTTTTCGAATACATCTTCGTAGTTGTGTAGCTCACAAACTCATTTGTCTTGTAAATTTACATTGCAGGAAACTTGTCCACTGTTAACTCCAGGTATGTTTATAAAATTGTTCAATCATATATTAGTATTCCACAAGGTTTTGCTAATGTCATAGTTTCATGCCATATGAAAATACCTGTTCTTTAAATCGTAAAGATGTTTAGTCTGTACTAACCTTGAATCTATTTACGGCAGGTTGAACACACAGTTTATAAAAAACGTTGATGCTTTCTTTGTCCCTACAACAATGTTTTTGCACTCTTGAAATTTAACACAGACCATGCATTGCGCAAAATGCGGTTCGGGGAGTGTTCTGGTAGTGGAAACTTCTCATTTGTTTTTATTGTGATCGATGTGCTTAAATGCAAAGCTCGGCTGTCCCCTCTCTGGGTTTTTTTTTAAATTAGTTTAGATTTAATTACCTTGTGTTTAATTTTCACTTGATCATGCAATCATCAAATTAAAACTGTTATGTGTGCATATGTTTAGTTGATACATTTGATAACTTTTAACATGCATGAAACTAGTAATACCTTTTGTATGTTTCATATTTTGCAGCTGTCAGAGAGGAAACAAAACCCAAAACAGGTGCTTATATAGGTGCAGGAATATGTGGAGCTTCGATTGTAATTATTGTGCTAGTTACATTTATAATCATCAAAAAGAAGATACTGAAATCGTATGTTAACCATTCATGTTTGTTGGGGGAGGGGGTCTTTGTTGGTATAAGGAACTCTTATCTATACTATTATACGAGAAGACCATATTTTGTGTGTCGCTTCTCTTCCGTACGCAATAAATTATTCATCATGCCTCTGTGTTCAATAGGTACTATGTATAGTCGCATTTGTCATCCATTCTTATGAATATTTGGTTTGGGTTATTTTAAGAGAAAAACAAAAAACAAAGCCGTTCGGATATTGTTACCGTCATTGGACGAAAATTTAAGTCAGAATAGACTACGATTTGCGTTTTTCTGTGCAAATACTATGAATAAAGTGTATTTGCTATCTGCTATCATTTTCAAGTTTACTATCCACGGCGGTCACAAAGTTTATTAAAAAGAGAGGGTCCATATAATTTATCAATGACCGCCGTGTGTGTTCAATAGGTACTATGTATAGTCGCATTTGCCATCCATTCTTATGAATATTTGGTTTGGGTTATTTTAGGAGAAAAACAAAAAACAAAGCCGTTCGGATATTGTTACCGTCATTGGACGACAATTTAAGTCAGAATAGACTTACGGTTTGCGTTTTTCTGTGCAAATACTATGCATAAAGTGTATTTGCTATCTGCTATCATTTTCAAGTTTACTATCCACGGCGGTCACAAAGTTTATTAAAAACAGAGGGTCCATATAATTTATCAATGACCGCCGTGAATCGATTAGTAAATTGAGAATTGATAGTAAAAAATTGAGAATAGAAAGTAAAAAGCAAATACACTTTATTTAAAGTAATAAATGTTCATACTATACAGATAAACGCTAACATTATTGAAATTAGATAAATAGGAAAAAAATGGGAATTTTGGAGAGAGAAAAAAGGAGGAGCCGGGCTAGAATAACAATTGTCCTGTCCCAAAGTACCTATGACTTTTGATACCTTTTCTGAAATTCTCCAGACATAAAATCTATTACAAAAATTCATCGGGTCACTAAGTATATTAAATATAGAAGGTCTATATAATATATCAATGACCGCCGTGGATTGATTAGTAAGCTGAGTATTGATAGTAAAAAGCACACACTTTATTCATAGTAATGAATGTTCATAATATACTAAATGTATGTTCATATTGAAATTAATAAAACAAAAAATTGGAATTTTGGGAAAAAAAAGAACGAGGGGTTAAAAAAAATTATCCTATCCCCGTGTACCTTTTACTTTTGATACCTTTTCTGAAATTCTTCAGTCATTAAATCTTTTACAAAATGTCATCCTACAACACTTTACATACCTTCAACCACGCTCTGAATGTCCGCGATTTCGCGGGTGTGTTCTAGTATCACATTAAAGTATATAGATGGATTGAAAAATATTTCACTTACAAAATTATCTAATAATTATTATTAAGGGAGATGAGGAAATTGATCCATAGATTTTTTTTTTATTATTATTTATAAAAATGTAGTTTATATAATGCCTTTTGTGCGATAAAACGAAAAATACACCATAGAATTTTGAGTAAAATGTGAGAGGATAGCTCTTATAATACGATTTCACATAAGAAAAAGAACAAATTGGGTCACCGAACTCGTTTTCTTGTTACATAATAATAAAGGTAAATTCACAACACATTCTGTTTTAAATGTTACGTTATCTGAATTATCTCCATTTATATTTTTATATCAAAATCTAAGAGGGGATTTGACACCCAATCTACCTTAACAACGGTAATGAGAAGATAGTTTCAACTTCATATTTTTCCGTTTTTAGAAATAACCATACTTTCCACGAGTCCGTAATACATTTAATCTTAGCTAAGAAACTTAGTCTGAACAATATATTCAAGAGAGCATATACAAATCGAATTTTCAAAAAGACAAACACTGTAAGATACATACATAGACGACTCATGATTTTTTTTTTTTACTTGGTGCTTAGACACCAACATGTAACAAAGTCAAACTATTTTTAAGAACACTCATCAAGAAAACAATAAAACAATAAAAGGTACAGATAATAACGTATGACAACAATAACTATAAGAATAAGAAGATGTGGTATACATGCCAATGTGACATCTCTTTAAAAGAGTCCAAATCAAATGACACAATAATTGAATTATAAATATCACTAACAATGAGTAAAACCAATACCGCATAGTCATTTATAAAAGACCCCAAAATGACAAATGTCAAACGAAAAACATATAAGATATACAGCAACAAACGACAACCACTGAAAAACAGGATCATGACTTGGTATAGGCACATACAGAATGTGGTGGAATCAAACTAGTCTGTTGGCGCCAGAACCTCCCCCTGTTTCAGGACACAACACAAGAACAAACTATGCAAAACAATAAAGGAAAAACAAATATAAGAAACAGCAAAATACGACTACCACTCATGTACAGTCTCCTGACTTTGGAAAGACAAAACGTGTCAGGGTTAAACTAATTTAACGGATCGCCAAACCCTTCCCTAACATGGGTCAGTGGTGTGATGATGATTGACAGTAAGTGTAAATTATCATTTGCTTTAATTGGTTAACTATAATTGTCATTTGTTTTTGGTACAGGAGATCATCTGTGAAAGATTCATCGGCCAATCTTCATGAAAAATGCAAGTCTGCAAGCAGAACGCTCTTTAAACAAAGATCCCATTAATTGTAAAAATAACTCGTCTATTTGGTATTGGCGGACTGCTACAATGTAGCATACACTATTTTCTATTATGTTTATATTAAGTAAAATGCCTTGAGTGTGTAGGTAAATGTAATATCTTTGGTTAGCTTGAATGCTAGCTGTAAAGAATTGCGCTAATATTAACGTACCTTTTTGCGGTACGACCACTATCTTTGTGACGTCGCGTAATTGTGATACTTTATGTTGTATTGAATAGAAAGGTATAATGGCAGACGTAGTTCTATCTTTAAAGCCTTAGTTAGCTTACGATCAAATCACAACGCAACGCAATAATCTACATTGGTGCCGTGACCAGGATTGCTAATTTCCACATTATACGATAGGTGACATTGTACAAGTACACAATGACACAAATCGTATAATGTGCAAAATTAGCAGTTGTACAAGATTTAGTTCGTGGAAAGGATGGGCTCATTCGATCAGCTGTTATTAAGACCGACACAGGAATCATCAACCGTCCGATTGTGAAGCTCTATCCGTTGGAAATACGCAGTACAAATGATGACAGTGAATGAACTTTTCTGCCCTGGAGAAATTAGTTGATGTATAGACTGTTCAATTAACTACGGTTATTAGAAAGACTTGTAAAAGTGTTAAGTTATTCAGACGTGAACAGTTAAAAAATATTGAGAGACTTTAACTATGATTTTATTTCATTTTATGTCACAATTGATCAGGCATTTAATTTCAAATTTACGAATTTTTCATATTGTATTTCAAATTTGAGTTAAATATCATTTTCTGCGGCCCCAGAATGTAAAGAATTGCGCTAATATTAACGTACCTTTATGCGGTACGGCTACTATCTTTGTGACGTCGCGTAATTGTGATACTTTATGTTGTATTGAATAGAAACGTATAATGGCAGACGTAGTTCTATCTTTAACGCCTTAGTTTGCTTACGATCAAATACACAACGCAACGCAATAATCTACACTAGCTGAACCGTGAAGTCATTATTAAATTCAGTATACTATCTGTCTGTAGGACTACACTTCTACCTCCGAAAGGAGGGTAGTATACCTTACCAAATAATGATTGCACGTTTAAGCTAGCAAGCAAGTTAACCAAAGAAATTACCTTTATCTACACACATTTGTGTAACTGAATTTTGTATGTTTGAACACTTAGTACCTCTGAAAAATATTATTTGGTGCAAATGATACATCTCATTAAATAACAACTGGCGCAGCAGGACTGCTGCCAATATCAGAACGTCCAATATAAATTGATTAAACGATGAATGAACGTTTTTCAGAATTGATTTGTAAAATGGTAGGAATTAAGAGCTTCAATGGAAATCAGGTGAATTATAAGATATATGATAGTTGCATACCAATATCCCTCTTTTATATTTTCCAAATGTTTTTATCCGTCCATGAAGTAATGTGATATTTTGTTATATTTTTCTTTTTTGTTACATTTTGTCAGTAACATTGCATGATTTTTAGTTTGAATAAACTTTCAGAATAAATCAAAATGTTTTATACCATATTTCCCTGCACAATAGTTGTTTAATGATTTGAGAAATCTCTAAAGAGAAATATATAAAATATGAATGAAAAGAACATGTATTGATGAAAAAAAATACATATATACTAGGCAAAAAACGTTACATAGATAGATATAGGAAGATGTGGTGTGAGTGCCAATGAGACAACTCTCCATCCAAATAATAATTTGAAAAATAGTAAACCATTATAGGTCAATGTACGGCCTTCAACACGGAGCCTTGACTCACACCGAACAACAAGCAACAAAGGACCCCAAAATTACTAGTGTAAAGGCTTATAAGATCATTTATATTTTTTATGACAAAAAATTGATAACAAAAATTTAATGGAATAGATAGCTAACATGATTTTGAAGAGAACAATAACAAGTTTTCTTTATTGAAAACAATATTGCACATTTTGGACAATTTAAATAGGACGAGAACAGAATTCGGGTTAACATGTCAATACCTTGTATGACCACCTCTTGCATTTATGACCGCCTGACACCTCCGTCGCATGGAATCAATAAGACGTCGAATAAAATCTTGAGGGATGTTGTTCCATTCCCTGAAAAGTGCTGTTCGGAGCTGGGCTAGCGTTTCCGTTGGATTTTGACTATCTCTCTGATACGTCGTCCAAGTTCGTCGCAAAGATGGTGATAAATCTGGAAACATTGCTGACCAAGGCAACACACGAATATGGTTATTCTCCAAAAATGACATCGAAATGTGTGCCACGTGACAACGGGCGTTGTCCTGCTGAAAAACGTGGTTAAAACGATGTCTTCGGAGAAACGAGAAAACAACTAGAGCCAGAATTTCGTCCCTATACCTTGTTGCATTTAGGTTACCAACGATGATTTTTAGCTCGGTGGGTTCCTGGTAGGTAATTCCGCCCCCATACCATGATTTAGCCACCACCAAACCGATCTGTTTCCTGCACGCACGCATCAGAAAATCGTTCATTGCGTCTCCGGTAGACCCTGGCTCTGCCGTTGCTAAATTTCAAGTTAAATTTAGATTCATCGGTAAAAACAACCTGTCTCCATGTTTGCCTATTCCATTGAATCCGTACCCGTGTCCATTGAAGTCGCGCCATCCTGTGACGCTGCGTAAGGATGGGTTCCTTCAATGGACGACGAGCTCTTATACCAACTTGACGCAATCGGTTACGAACTGTTTGAGCAGATATTCTGTTGTTATGTCTTCCGTGGGTTTGTCGTGCAGTTTGTGACGCGTTAACAAATCGATTCCGGAGATGAATGATGCGGATGTGTCTGTCTTGACGTAACGTCGTTTCACGTGGCCTGCCACTACGAGGGCGATCATTTGTTGTGTCAGTAGCTCTAAGACGAGTCTTAAGCCTTGCAATAGTCATTCTAGAGACATTAAAATGATTTGCAACCTGCACTTGAGTCATTTCTGCTGCCAACATCCCAATAGCTCGTTCTCTCTCATTTTGGCGTAGACGGGGCATTGTTTTACGTGTAACTTTTTCGATTTTTTAATGCGACCTTTTGTTAACAATCGTGTTCGACCCAATAAATGACAAAAAGGACAACTCGATTCCAACTCTATACAGGTAAATTATTGAAAAAATAATTATTTGTTTGAAATCAGAAAATGACGTCACGTCATTTCCGAAATTTTCATAAATGAGTAAATTTGAAAGATAAATCATTCAGGTTACTATTTGTAATCATGAAAATATTTGAAATTAATATAAGTTCTTGTTGTTGCTTTTTTTTCTCTTTTTTTTCATTTTAATTTTTATTTGTAATTCTGAAAAATAATATATAATAAGCGCGAAAAAATATGCTAAACGCATAATCTTGTTGAAACATATTCCGAAAATGGTATTCTATTTGAACTGCTTTTTTTCTATAACTTCAAATATTTTCATGTATTGCAGGCTGTGATTAGTAAAACTATTTAAATGTAAATGTCTCTTTAAGGCTGTACAGAATAATATTGAAGGTTGCAACTTAATTTTTGACGGTAATTTATAATCATTTGTGCTCGTTTTAAGTGTAAAATATAACAATCTAGGAATGATCCGGACTGAGTTCGAACTTAATTTGTTTTAATCTTTAATCGTTCATCTATCCAGAGTTTCTAAATTTGAAAATTCCAAATGATGAGAACATATTTTTTTAATTAAACTAATGTTATCATTCGTCTTATTGGCAATAATACCATTTTGGGACTCATTATAGCTTGCTATTCGATGTTTGCCAAACTACCGTGTTAAAGGCCGTATCCATACTGTGCCATTTAATTGTTCACTTCTTATACATTGTGCCTTCTCTTCGATGCATACTTGTCGAATTCCACATCTTGTATACAAATTTTCTTTTAATTTTGTTCTGTAATGGTTAATAAAGCTAAAAGCAGAGAAAAAATATGAGAACGGAAAAATGCAATAGAATGTATAATGTGCAACTGTATATGGACATTGTTTATGGATGTTTTAAAATATGAAAAAATATAGACGTGTTGGAAGTGTTTTTACAAGAATGAAATTCTGTTATCATTGTATCATGCATTTTATCAGACGCTGAACCCAATTTTTATATTTTATACTGCCATAGCATGCTTCATTTGAAAATAGTATGCATGTAGCTGATTGCAGTGATAAGCGTTTTTATAGCATGGTATTATTGACGACCATATGTTGACCTCTACACAGATTTCATCGCAATAGTGTTGTTAAAGAAATAGAAATGAAACAGAAAGAGTTTTACGAATATGCAGTATACATTTCTAAAGGCCATATAAAATTGAAACTTATATAATATGAACAAACTGTATTGATGAAAATGAAAGACAGCTTTATTGTCATATACTTTAAGTGCCTGTCCCAAGGTATGAGGCTTTAGTTCAGTGGTTATTGTTGATTCAGACACAAACGCATTTAATAGTTTTTACTGGCGAACACATTGGAATTATATACGGCGACTGTTCTCAAATAAGCTAACGATCTCAATATTGCAATACGAAATTGTGATATAGATACATAAATTCATGATCAATTTTCTTCACAATTTAACATTTCATATTTATAAGTTAAAATAATAACACAATAGTATTCAATACAGATATAACAAAGTTTAAACTTGCTACATCAATATCTTAAATAAATATAATTACATATAAAACACCATGTTTATGTTACTAGGAAATAAGAATTATCAGCAAAGCTTATGTTGCCATTCTGTTGATTTTCGAAAACTAATATACAACTTTGAATTTAATTATCTATTTCAATAAAAGGAGAGTCCACAGTATTAATAAATCTTATGAATATATAACGATTGTGACAAAATTGGAACATCACTGTTATGCGAAAATGACTATGACAAAATTGGCGGCTTTATATTCGTCTCGGACAATCATAGTTGTCTGTTTTTGCAACATTCCAATAACAGGTTGGCCGATTAGATTCATAAGATGATTATTGTGTGATTGCACTTTTATGTTATATCCATTGAATTAATTTATATATTATTACAAAGTGAATAAGTTTTTTTCTTAAACTTTGTTTAAAAAAACAATATTGAAATGTTTTTTGCATTTAAATATATGGGAGACATGTATAGCTTTAATTTGTCTGCTATGGCATTCTACGACTTTATTAGCAGTTGACGTTGCACCTGTGTAAACATATATCGAACATGACGCTGTTTATTTTTTAAAACTTAATGGGCGTTGCATTTTCACGAGCTATTGTTTGGTCGTACGTGCTCATAAAAAATTTCGCAGTTCTGTCTGTCTGGACCGTTGTTGTAAGGACAATAAAAAGGTTTCTGACGTTGAATATTCCAGCAATAGCACGTTTACGTATTCCTACCATACTCTTAGAACCCGATTAAGATTTTCATAGTTCAGTCTCGTCATTACGCACATGCAACATATTTAAATGATTGAAATGTGAATATGGATTGAAAGAAATTGTTTCACAAGGAAAAACACTTAAAAATATTACTTAGGGGTTTCAATACTGCTTAAAGAAGTGTGTATATGTTTAATAACCTCAAGAGAATTCAGTTTAAAAATTTTCTAAGCAAATAATTCGACGGAGGGAAAGCATGCATAATACTCGTTTGATGATCAATTATCATTTGGATTTGAGAGTCACTGGTGAGTCTTTTGTAGACGAAAATGCGTCTGGCGTAAATACAAAATTTAATCCTGGTATCCTTGATGAGTTCAATGTTAATATAAATTCACCAAAATGTATGTTGCACGTTTAACGTCCCTCAGTATATGACTTGAAAAATCAAATTTAGTACAATTTTTAACCAAGCAAGCAGTATCTAAGAATGAGAGCAAGAATGTATAAAAGACAGGTATGGACATACATAGGGCAAAAATGATTCCAAATTACCAAAGTGGCATTGATGTAAACAACAAAAGTCTAAGAATTGTTTCTGTTTAGATATTCCCAATTCACGAAATGTTACCGCTTAACAAACAAAAGAATATTGCACAATGTATGAAGAATGTATCACCGAAATGTATCAAAGACTATAATTCATTGATGGGAAAAAAATGTTGTTCATGGAAAGCTTTGCTTTTTTTTTTCACAACGAAATTAGGCTTGTTATATGATTGTTTTTTAACTTTTGTATTTGAAATAATATCTAGTCCGTTTTTCTCAAAAAATGTTTAAAACTGATAACGTTGGGTGTTTTAAATATAAATTATAGCCTCATAAACGCAACCGTCACAGTAAGTGCTCGTTTCTTCTTGTTTTGTTTCGTTCCGCTTTAAATCCATTTCGCAGTTTACAGGTACAATAAATGTACCCCTCTTTTTGCTCCTTTTCTTTATTTTTATATCTTCATCAAAAATATAAAAAATCAAATTTTGAAAATGCGAAATATTCAAAACTGTACGTTATATTAAGTACTTTTTAAATTTGATCAAATACCTTAGCTTTCAAATTTCAAATTTGGAATTTTGATATTTTAAAACTTTGATCAAAATTAAAAAAAGCATCTAAAATTTCAAAACTTTTTTTTAAAATTTGGTGAATTGATAAGTGTTACACGGACCAATTTACAGTATCAACTGTAACCGGAAATTGCCACTTACAAATTTCAATAGTAACAGTCGGAATTATTGGTTTATAAAAGCAATTTTAAGTTGTTTCATATTAAAATAGAGCTGAAAACTATATTGTAAACTATGATTAATTGTTTTATTTTATATCATTTTCAAAATATTTGAATAAAAAAGAAGTCGACCAGAAATAATCTCACTGTGTTTCAATTTCAATGTGAAAAATGTATTTGATTCTGTATTTTGCAATATTCAGAACATTAACTACAGATAAGATGAAATAGACTTGCATAGCTGTATTTGGCAACACTTTTCGGAATGTGTGTTCGTCAATGCTCTTTAACTTCGAATTCTTACGCCTTTTTTACATTTTTAATCGAGTATGATGAGTCTTTTTCATACAAAATGTGTGTCTAGCGTACATGATTTTGTAACTATAATGAGTTTATTCACACATTTCAATGTGTCCTAGTGAAAGGAGTACGCGTGTTTCATGTCCTGTGTCCAATATCATTAGTATATCATGGCGGGCGAGAATTGCGATATTGAAATGAACATGTTAATAGTTCAAAGAAAGACATGTGAATCAACCCGGTTTCTAGGATGCATACTATTCAATTCAGTATTCTTGGAAGAGAAGCAAAAAACACATTTTTCTAAATCTTTGATTTGGCTTGACAGTGAATAGATAACATTACCTTTCGTGCTTGGGTGTCCATGCTTCCACAAAACCACTGAGGCGGTTGTAAAGTATTTGAGTTTTATCTTATAAGCAAAGGCATTTACCGCTTTTGATGAAATCTGAATTGTTACATCACATTTATATTTTTATGATTATAGTTTGCCTATGAAAAAGCACTTCGAAGTAAAAGGTTCCAATAGGTCCAATACAAAAAGCCAATTTGAATACTATATATCATTAATTCATTTAAATATATAGATGCGTAGAATTTTATAATATATCACAGACCCAATGTACCGAAGAAAGGTCAAATCAGGTTTCAACAGTTGAAGTAGATAAAGAGAATATATATACCTAAAGAGAAACAAGCTACATACAAATGTATATGGATAAATAAATCGGTCACAAAAAAATTATAGATACACCTGTAAGTGGATGCAAATATATAAATGTATATATCGCATACACATCAAGACTTGGAAAAATTAGTTATAGAAATTATATACGGAAAAGAAATCAAACCAACCAAAAACAATGGTATTAGTAACTTTTGCATGAAGACGAATATTTATAAAGTTTTCATTTTTATTCAGTCTTATCATACTACAATAAATATTGTTTACAACGACCGATTCAAATCATAGAGACTTGTAAGTTTTTGTGTTTATCTGTCTTATTTTCATTTTATAAATGCTATTTATTTATAGTTATATATTTAAAATTATGAAACACGAGTGTATTACATTTGAAATGATAAAATTTTGTTTTTTGGTTGGCTGCTGGGATACTGTTTATGAGTTAGAAAACGGTGCATAAAAAATCGTGAAAATTCGATGCTATTTGACATAAAAGATTAATTTTCTCTAAACTTATTCCTTCTTTCGGTCTAATAGTTCAAGTGAAAAAGATCAAATATTTGACAAATACATATAACTTAGATATGTTCTAAGATATGCCAGCAGTTGTCCTTAGTTATAATTTGATATTATTTTCCTTTATATTTTTTGGTGTCAAACACAGATCTATTGTTTTTGTCTTTCTTATTTAATTTTTTTTTCTCTGTACCAATAAAGACATGTTAAGGTCGATTGCTGTCGAGATTAGTTTTATTGTCCAAGAGATTCTTGAATGTTGGAAATTTTCAAAAAATTTAAGCGCGGGATTACTTTGATCTTTGACGTTTATAATCTCGCTCGACAGTGGCAATACTACTTGTTTATAAGAATTTTTGTACGTATGTTACACTTTTGTTTCCAGATACATATACTGAAAACTGTGTTTTAAGATTAATTCAGATTTGAATGGAATGTCTTGGACCGGTTAAGACAGCAAAAGTTCAATTTTAGTCGTATTTCCCTTAACAGGTTAGTTTGAAGATATTTGTTGTTTTGTTCAAGAAATCCGACTGTCATTTGGTATATCGAGTTTCTGAATGATAAGTTCGTTTTTCGCTGTTTTAAATTTGATCATTCCAAATGTTTGGTACTTAATTGTTGGAAATACTCAAAATGTTTAGTTGAGGAATGATAAATCGAGAAAACCTTTTTGAAATTGGTTTAAATTTAAATGGAATGTTTTGGATCCCTAAACATCAAGATCTCTCAGTTGCAGTGGCCGTGGTATCTGTAATAAGATAATCAAATCTCTAGTCAGGTCTTTCCACTTTTCTGTGGAAAGACCTATTGTTTTTCTTCTGATTATTTTTTTTTCTTCCGCCAAATTTTGTTCTTGCGATAAACATTTGTTTCGCAATATGTCGCTTAGATATTTGGTATATGATATCGAACAGTTTATGCGCTTTTGAAATTTACCCTGCGTAACCGAATACTTTTCTTTGTAGGAGTTATCTCCCCAAACACTGTTTTCCTTGTGATCACAACTCCTTCGCAACCGTAAAAGATTACGACAGATTTATTTTATAAAATTGCTCGTTATATCCTTCGCATGATTTGTCCAATTTCGACCGAAGCAATATGAACGCTCCATATGAGAGTTATTTCCCTTTTTGCATTTGAACTTTTGAAATGTTTTTTAAACTGGAACACCATAAGTGATAGAGACCTAGAATCTTTTGATTTGAGGTCCTTAGTCCAAAAAAATGAAAATTAGGTCAAGGTCAAAGGTCAAGGTCATATTCTAATTTTTGAATTTGTCTTATTTTCACTCATTTTCATTAACCTTATAAGATATCGACAAATTATTTTGTATAAATTGTTAGTTGCGACATGTGGTAACTAAATAATTTTAGTTGAAAGGGTACGTAAACAATGAATGGGAGTTTTAGCCCCTATCATATCTTAAATTATGTTTGAAGTGATATAACTTATTAACCATACATATTAGAGACCAGGGTCTTTTGATTTGAAATCCTCAGTTTGTGACCTTGAAATTGAGGTCAAGGTCATAGGTTAATTTGACGTTCTAGATTTTGACCTTTGCTTTAAATTCATATCTATACATCATAAAGCCATATGAACTGACATTTTAGACTGATTTTTTATATTTTAATATCAAAATAGATATTAACTGGTGGAAAGACCTTCAATTGTTCTCTGAACAATTGGTTTTTAATTTAATTTTATTATTATTGTTTTGAAGGTACAGCTATAAATATAATTCACACAAATAACACGGGAAATATAGATTACAGTAAACCGAATATACTATGCTACTATACACCATTGTCGCTGTACGGGATTCATGTATCAAGCAGGACATACATACGGTTTCTTCTGAAAGCGAAAGAGTCAGCATGTGTGGCCCTATGGACCTCTGCTAATATTCCAAACGCTATGTTTTATGAAATAGCATTGGGAGCTGGACACACTGCCATTTCTCTTCGTCGAAATAAGACTTCTATATATTTTGATTTTTTGAATAGTAAATGGATGAGCGATACGCAATTCATGCCTTTCTGGATAAGTTAGGAAAGGGGAATTATAGAAATTGGAACCTCATCGGAACTTCACAACGACACAAGAAAAACCTGGTCAGACCCAAATCCATTGAATATTTCTTATGCAGGAATAATGACAGGATGGGGACAGGATGGGGATTGGATAATCTATCCTTATACAGGTAAGTTAAGACGATTGATTTACAAATATGTTTAAGAAACTTACAACGCAGTTTTGCTATTATTAAGGACCTAACTGCAAAATACATCTTTACTAAAGAACCGTGAATTATAAATTGTTATTTTTTATCATTTATATCAGTGGTGTCATTAAGGCATCGTTCTTGCATTACATTATATTATTTTGTGCAAATCGTGATCACAAACAATCAACAACAACATTGACCAAAATGGGAGTCATTTGCAGGAACTCTGATATTCAAGAGGGTGTTTTTCTTTTTTTTTTTTGGTTGGTAAATTGACAAAAGATAATTCCTGGTGAAACTCTGATCCAGTTATGGTATTATGTATGTACAAGACGATGTGGTATGAGTGCCAATGAGACAACTCTCCATCCAAGTCACAGTTTATTTTCGATCGTTGAGTTTGACTGTCCCTCTGGTATCTTTCGCTCCTCCTCATGGTATTTAACACAGAGTCTTGGCTAACACCGAACAGCAAGCTAAAACAAATACTAAACTGAGTGATAAATCATTTAAACGTGAAAACCAACGGTTTTATCTATACGAAAACAAGAAACGAGAAACACTTAAAAACCAAATCAACTATTAAACAACTACTGAACATCATATTCCTGACTTATGACAGGTGCAAACAATCGCAGCGGCTTTAAACGTTTCAATGGTACCAAATAAACATGTCATCCTAAAATTATCTTTAATCCATGTTACCTTGGAATCATCTATAAAACACATATGAAGCTGTGTTGCTATACAAAAATTATATATAGATATAAACATTGTTTTGGATCCGAAATGAATTGGTGTTTTTAATAAGTAACACATCAAAAATTTATATTTTAAGTTGAAGAAGCTAAATGCTGCAGTTGTTTTGGAAGGGAACACACACATAACAGTATTAGTTTTGAAGATGCAAGTACAAAAGCGAAACGATTGAAAAAAGAACTAATGGTAAACAAAGAGAGTTTATCTAAATTTGAAAGGAGAAAAATATGTGCAGACGATTTTCGTGATTCATCAAAACACATGGGTTACATAGGAGCAATTGTTCTAACATTGATAGTAATTTTCGTTTGTGGTCTTGACTGTTTATAGTATATGGTTACGGTATATGTCCACTCGAGACAGTCAAATTTTAAAATTGAAATCGCGAGGCGTGACAATGTTTCTTGAATATTTACAATTTAAACTGTTGATAGTTATGAAATTTCGCGATACACGAGATATAAGGATGACATCTGTATATCTAATGATTTTAGGCGATATCTTAACAACGATTATCTTCTCTTTTTAAAGATGTTTTCAGAAAATTGTTTTGCATGACGTCACATTAGAAATTCATAAGAAATCAAGAAAATTTAACGTCATTATTGCATTTCGACCAATCGTTCGCCGAAAACAAGTTATAACTAGAGATGATAATTTTTTCTCACACCGATCGAGAAATGAGAAAAAAGCATGTAAATTTGAAAAAAGTTGATATTATCTCTTAGATAATATATGGTATCTCATTACTGCACGATATTGTTAAACATAAGAAATTACATATATTTGTGGGTAAGAGAAACCTCTGGAATAAAGGAACACATTTTGATATTGTGTTTGTCAAACAAAATTGGAGAGTGGGGTTTCTTTATTTTTGATTTGAATGATTTGTTTTATTTAGCACTGTTCGTTAGCTTGTTGGTTGTTGTATTTTTTTTATTTTTTTTTATAGGAAACAGAAAACTAATCACACTAGTTGACATCTTTTTTCACAATAGGCGAACCAAAACTTAATATATATATTCATTACATATTTTCCAAAATTATCTAATGATGCTGCTTAATTTTGGTACCCAAATTATTGAGAAAATCAACATAGAAAAGCCTAAAAAACACAATGTATTATTCTGGATGAATGACTGTTCGGTCGACAAAATTCGGGGATTTCGTAATGTATATATTTCGTGTAATAATGTACATGAACACTTAATTTACCAAATCACAATTTTGTTCTCAATGTTTTCATGCAAAACAATCTATCCACAAGTGTAAAATTACCAGTGGCAGTACATTACATTTTGGGTATCAAATTCAAAATTTTAGTGTTGATGAAACATTGATTATCTGATTATTAATAATGGGTTGGGTTAGGTGTATGTAGATGAAACAGCAACCTAACGACACGATTAAATAAATGATATTTAGAGGATAAATAACAGTCTTCAACAACTGATTTTTTTCAAGTTTCAATATCAAGTTCTAAAACATACAATGTCTATAAAAGTAAATAACTTAGATATGATCAATAAAAAATCCGCCAGTCATACCCAATTATCAAAAATAAGGAATTGAACAAACGTCAAAAAGACAAGCAGAAGTAAACAAGACACTACATAAAAAACACACAAGGCTGAGCAACAGGAATCACACCTTAATAGGATTTAAAATCTAAATTTTAAATCAGTTATCGGTAGTGCTCATACCACTGTCCGTCGTTATACTACTTCGTCAAGTAATAGTATTTGGTTTCTAGTTGGATTATCGATCTTTGCAAGTAATTGATTTACCCATAATCCTCCTTTTGACGTCGACATTTAGGAAAAGCAGACGCATTTTTAGCCATAGATTTATCTTCTAAAAATCGACAATAATCTGACACATAAGTTGTTAAAAACCATATTTTTTTTAAACTGTTTCAAATAATATTTATCAAGGATTTAATTGTCGTTTATTTTGACTCGATGGATACAATTGTCGAAGGGTCATGGCAAAATTATGATTCTTAGCAGACGGCATGGTCAGGTTTGTCGTCATTCCGAGAAGAAAATAGATTACTTCTACATCGAATTATTTCTAAATTTTATTTCCGATATGCAATTTTGACAATTTGAATTTAGTATAAATTTAGAGCAAACTTCTAAATCTAAATTTAGCATCATTTTGGTTGATTAGAGCAAAGGGGCTTGTTTCCCCCGTAGGCTTGTTTAGTGGGTCAGACGAGGTTTTACTGTCAATGGCGATCGCTATCCTATATAAAAATACAAAATAAAAAAATATTGTTTGTTTTACGATGGATAGGCCATTGGCAAATCTTATATTCATTTTTTTTTTCTCGTGCTTTGAGACACGATCGGCCACAGCAGAATCAGCAGATGTGTTGGGTTTTTTTAACGGTTTTTTTTTTTTTTGTTGTTTTTGTTTGTTTCTTTTGCATTATTTTAATTCTTATATGTTTATATACATATTTACATAATTTATCATAGCATGTCTTTTTCAGTTTAAAATGCTTAGGGTATCTGGTAGGAAGAGGCGACAATGTGGTCTACATCGGATAAGAAAACTTTGCGTTCAAATATTGATGGAGATTCGGGTGTTAACAGATCTATAGAGGATCCAGTAGCAACAACTTTACACAGTTCAGAGGTTATATCTATGACTATGGCTCCGGTATTCACGACCGCTACTTCTAGTTCTGCTGATGATAATCAGGTAATTTTCCAGTTTTTCAAAACCCATCTCCGTGTAGTAAGGACAATGATGAGTTTGCAAGAAATGTCGATAAGTTAAAACATTTCAGGAGAATATGTTGATCTGGCCTTACCATTATTTTATTCACAGGCCTCTTCTTTGATAATTAGAAAGTCATTATTTCACAGAAATTTTTGATACCCCGGAAAAGAAAGGGGGGAGGGGTTCTTCCTATATTCTATATTTTTATATGTACGAATGTGACGCAAAAACAGGGTCTCATATTTTCATGTCTTGCTGATTAGAACAGGGTTGCCTTTTCATGCCCTGCTGTCGGGAACAGGTTTATTTTTAAACAATCGAATTAAAAAGAACAGATTGGATACTGGATATTGACACAAATATGTTTTTGCTTACATTAATAAACTGTTTGGTGACAGGTTTTATATTTCTGAACTAGTCTAGAAAATATAGGTCTCTGTCCAGAACAAGGTATACATTTTCCGAGCGTGTCTAGAACAGGTGATTTTTTTTCGATATTTCTGTTTAGAACAGGGTATGTTTTGCAATGTTTTCTGGTTAGAACGGGTATGATTTGGAAAGTGTCGGCACAGTTATACCCGAAAAGATATTCAGTTACCCCCCCCCCCCCTCCCCCGGAATACAACCAAGACAGTAACAAAACAGGTACATTGTGTAACTGGACAGATGCGTTTTTTTAGTCTATATTAGTATATTTTGTACTACTGCTCACTCGACGGTTTTTCAAGATTTACTCAAGTACATGCATAGTATACGGCTAGGTGCTAAGCGGTGCGCACTAGGATGGAAGTCGTACGATGAACAATTTCGTCTCAGAATGTCACAGGACCAGCTGGTTCTTGGGCTGTTGTTGACCCTGACTTATGGCTGCTCAATATGGATCCTCCGTCTAGTATTGGTAATGGCAATAAGCATAGTGGCTTAAAATGTTACGCATTCAATTACCAAGGTTCATGCGTGAGTGCTTATACTCATTCTTGTTTAAGATGCTTTGATCAGCACCCACTTATGATTCAGTGCCCCAGACAAGACTGTTTTCCTGAAGGCAGGCAAAATTGTAAGATTTAAGCAGTCTAGGCCTCAGTTTAGACCGAGATTTAAGGCACGTGTAAGCAACTCGTTGCAGTATCCCATCAATACGAACTCGTATACTGGTCAAAATATGAAGTGAATTTTTAGCAAATGCAATTACAATTGATCTTAAAGAGATATCAAATTGAGATTTTTTGTGATATTTATCTTATGTTTAATTTTGTATAGATCTTGGATTGTATTGATTTCGAATCCAAACTGATGTATCATCTATTGGATAAAGTGTGGACTCTTATAAACACAACTGAATTAAAAAAAATAAAAGAATGTAACTTGGGGGGTTATACTACCGCAAATAAATTTAACTTCTTAAGCACGGAAATTCGTATTTAAAACATGTGAAAATCAATCAAGAGCTGGGATTGGATACTTTTAATCTTATTAAATTTTTGTTAAATGTTAATTTGAACTTCTCAATTTAGCAACATTTATTTTTTATTATTTATTAAAAATATATTAAAACCAAGCACTATTTTTGATAATTAACAAGCAAATATCAAAATGAAAGTTAGTAAGGATGATGATTCGTCCTCTTGTATTGTTATTAATGAGTAAATATTTTCAGATTCGAGCGTTCAATGTATATTCTAGGCTCAAGTAATGCAGGTGCAGATTCTCTGTCTCGTTTTCTGGTGATCCGTTCCCGTACATTGGGACAGGAAGCATCTTTCAAATAAACAATTCGGTAGTTGATAGTACAGAAAAGGATTTGCTCCTTCAACAATACGTACACATCGATAAGGCTTGATCAGACTTAAGCATTTACAATAAGCTAAATGATTATGAAGACTTTACTCAAAATTAATAGTAAGCGATGGTTTTGGGCGTTCAAGGTTGCTTCAGATGAACACTAGGCTGACTTTTTAAGAGAGATATTGCATCGTATTTTGTCAATATTATCAGGTATATGAAGTTCTGCATACAAAGCTAGGCTATTACTGGCGGTATTTCCTTGGCTTGTCGTGGTCTTTTTATGCATGGATGGGGAGTTGACAGGTCAAAATATGAGCAATGCATGTTTTACAAATCATGCTTTAAACAAGAATGATGTCAAAATTTACAAGAAATATGTAGAAATTCATTTGGTTTCATCTAAGACCGATCAGTTTGGTAGAGGGTTAACTATACACATTCCTGCGCAATTAGACAAATGTATTTGTCCAGTGGCTTTTATTGCTTTGCTATTTGCCAGATAGACTTGTATTAGGTGGACCGCTATTTTGTCTTTTGATGGTTAGCTAGTTTGACTAAATACCAATTTTCTGCAATACTCAAAATATTTATACATGCTTTAGGTATTAAACATTCTCGTTGTTCGTTGAACGCATTCAACATAGGTATGGACCTATATATAATGGTTTACTTCTATAAATTGTGACTTGGATGGAGATTTGTCTATTTGGCACTCATACCACATCTTCCTATATCTATATATGGAGATAGCTTGTGTCGGATTATCCGATAAAAATATTTAGGTCGTTTGAAAGCGGGTGCATATTTGCGTTACATAGACGAATTCCCATTTAATTGTGTGTATATTGCTGATTCTCTTATAAGGGTTTGGATTGTTAGTTCGTCAAGTATTAAGAATGTGATTTTGGAAGCAAGACAACGACCGAGAGGAGCTAATTTGGCTTTGAAAAGGTCGGGAGTGAAAAGTTGATGGTAGGTTTGTTTTTACCGATGGATTAACTATCTCTAAGGTGAAGAATCGCATTAGAATAATGCGAATATTTGAAGATCCTCCCAGCTATATTATAGTGCACATTGGGAAATGATATATATAAAATATCAAACTAGGTATTTTTTTTCGACAATATTCTGGTCCCAAAGAAAAAAAAGATTCATTGTAATTTAAGACTTTTAGGTTCTAGAGAACATTAAAAGACCGATATGTAGGATAAAGCAAACATCGTAATTCTCATAATTATTAATACCGGATCTGTCTGTCTGTTCTTGTCTTGTATTGTTCTTAGACTTTGGTGATTTTTTTATGACTAGATTTAAATATAGTGACAGTGCAGTATAATACTTTAAGTACTAGTACTGCTACAAATATAACGTGCATATCAGGATGAAAAAAAAATATGATTTTATGTGAAAAAAACCCTGCTTTTTACAATACCAACAAGACAAGCAATATCCCTAAAACCCATAAAACAAAAACTCAATGTGGAGCAAGACGATCCCATTAATACTCAGTTGTGGAGACGGTTTTTTTTTGTAAATTCCTCTCCTACTTCATTAATATCACCAGCTGATATCCTCTTGATATCTTTAAAAACTGCTCGCAGTCAACCCATTACATTAACGGTACCAATTTTCTGTCCCAGATACGCATTTTAACAATTAATATCTGCCCATTGATGGTTCTATTTCAAAGATTAAGCGCAATCTGAAGAAATAAGTATATTCACTAGATTACATATTTGAGAAAAAAAATACGACTATGCGATAAACGATATCAAAAGAATATTTTCATTTTTTTATGACTATTGTCATTCTTTCGGAACATGCTAAAATTGAGCATCAATATTTGGCGTACAGATTAAGCAAGATTTTTAAAGAGTAACACTGGGAAACGATCTACAATCAGAAGAAAGGGTATAATAGTGTAGTTTACTCTTTAATCGTGCAAGAAGTTGACAATGCAAGGAATATAAATTTCTTTGAGTTGATGCTCTCTTAAACTATTTTAATGTGATCAACGCATTTGTAAACAACTGGTTTCACTAAATACAGATGTTAACGATGACTGACAAGTTTGGGCAATCTGTGAAGTGTTCTGATGTTTATTATTGGTAATCTACACCATAAAAAACAAAACATTGTATGTGACACAACACATACTAAGAATGATAACTCTAATCTTTCAGATCAATTAAACCAAATTGTTACCCCTTCTTTTTTTTAAATTCTGTCGTAATGGTAATGAGAGGACGAGAAGGACACAGCCGTTGGTATATGTCCGGTAAGATGACGACTAAATAGCGATCAAATTCTTCTATATAAAGGTTTTATCCTTTTATGTAAGTCAATTTAAAAAAAAAGAATGTGAACGAATCTTTCCTAAGACATTACATTACCTCAACCGCGAGGATCCACACACATAAGATATCTTAAATTAATTAGTGTTCTGTAAACTTATTATCTCGTCATGAATTCCCTTTGTTAAGTAAATTCAGCATTAAGTAAAAGTCCTATGGATAAAATGACACTAGTCTTCAATTAATTAGAGAATATGTCAATCGGGGCTTTTATCCTCTTTCATATCATGCGTGTTGCTGGGTGAAGGGGTATAACTTTGTTTCTATCTTTAGACAAACACATAGCTATTAATTTTACATATACAGGATCAAAATTGCCGAGAAGAAAATTCTTTAACAAAACCAAAATTTCATTTGGAGTAATTACATGACAGATAAACTTTACTTCATGTCAAATACTTTCTTCTTTGCAAAATTAAAAGATTACTATTATTCCATCAACAACACTATATCTCTATTCAAAGATATATAATAGGAATTTTGTATATGTTTATAAGCCTAGCACCTTTCATAACTATTTACACCACTGGTTCGATGCCACTGCTGGTGGACGTTTCGTCCCACAGCGTATCACAAGCCCAGTAGTCAGCTCTTCGGTGTTGACATGAATATCAATTATATAGACATTTTTATAACTTTCTATTTTCAAAGAATTATTAGTTATTCGAAATAATATGGATTGTCTTATCCCAGGCATGGATTACCTTATCCGTATTTGGCACAACTTTTTGAAATTTTGATCCTCAATGCTCTTCAACTTTATACTTGTTGTTTGGTTTTCTAACTATTTTGATCTAAGCGTCACTGATGAGTCTTATATAGACGAAAAGCACGTCTGACGTATAATATTATAAGCCTGGTACCTTTGATAACTATTTACACCTCTGTATCGATGTCACTGCTGGGTGATGTTTCGTCCCCGAGGGTATCACAAGCCAAGTTGTCAGCACTTCGGTGTTGACATGCATATCAATTATATGGTCATATAAATTCACTTTTTGCAAAATTATCAAATCAAATGTGTACGATAATAACTGTCCGTTCCTGGATTTAGGCATTTCGGTTTTAAACGGGAAACTCAACACTAAAATTTACGATAAAAGGGACGATTTTTCGTTCCCTATTGTTAATTTTCCCTCGTGTGTTTCTTTGTCAATTATGTTCTCCTATTTATTTATATTGTAGTCCTGTAATGTTGTGTTGTCATTTTAATGTTATATTTCACATGGCCATAAAAGAGGGAGTTGTGGCATGCCACAAAACCAGGTTCAACCCACCATTTTTTTCCTTTAAAAATGTCCTGTACCAAGTCAGGAATATGGCCATTGTTATATTATAGTTCGTTTCTGTGTGTGTTACATTTTAACGTTGTGTTTCTGTTGTGTCGTTTGTTTTCTCTTATTTTTGAGTGTGAATTCACATAACTATAAGACGTGTCACGGTAATTATCTATCCCAAATTCATGTATTTGGTTTTGATATTATATTTGTTATTCTCATAGGATTTTGTCTAATGCTTAGTCCGTTTATGTGTGTGTTACATTTTAATGTTGTGTCGTTGTTCTCCTCTAATATTCAATGCGTTTCCCTCAGTTTTAGTTTGTTACCCCGATTTTTTTTTTCAATGGATTTATGAGTTTTGAACAGCGGTATACTACTGTTGCCTTTATTTCCCATTTGAAATGGTGGTGTTCCTTTGGCACCATCTTGCGGTGTTTATATTTCACAGCTCGTTCGCTATGCCCGTGTCTGTTGTGACGTTTTTTTTTTTTATTTTAACGAACGCAATCTATGTATTACTGGTAAATTATTAAACCACGGATATCGTTACCATAAATCACTTGAAACTTTCACTAAATTTTTCAATAGATCAAAATATTTGGTTTTGAAGTTTGGTTGATCCTGTAGAAAACTTATTTCAAACGGGATAGCACATCCTCATTTTTACGGAAATGTTGTTCACCGTGCCCGGAAATTTAGAAATGATCCTTATAAACTTATCGCTCCTTTGAATAAACTTATTCTTAAAGGTTACCAATTCAACACTGTAATAAGATCATTGAATATTGTTTTTATTGGTATAAATATTGATTTTGTTATCAGTAAATTAAAAGCAAACTAGATATTACTAGTATGTTATATTTATATACACATTCATGGATCTACAATCTGTCGATACCTGTAACTTGGCATTGCACAAGGTCAAGTTTTTCTCTGACTGTTAATGACGTTTTAACACTAAATCCATTGGATGATGAATGTGTACAGATTGATAATTTAGTTTTAGATGCATGATTTTTTTATTAGTTGTTAATGGCTTTGAACTAGCTGTCAGATAACTGCGAGTACTCTCATATCTGTTTCTAGTGTCTTTTTGTTGGCGGCCACGTCCACTTGTATTTTTGTCCATCTGATGGGTTAAGCCTTTTTCAACTGATTTTTATTGTTCGTTCTTATGTTGTACTGTAATACCACTGTCCCAGGTTAAGGGGAGGGTTGGGATCCCGCTAACATGTTTAACCCCGCCACATTATTTATGTATGTGCCTGTCCCAAGTCAGAAGCCTGTAAAAAGTAAAATCACAAAAATACTGAACTTAGAGGAAGATCAATTGGGAAAGTCCATAATCACATGGCAAAATCAAATAACAAAACGCATCAAAAACGAATGGACTAAAACTGTCATATTCCTGACTTGGTACAGGCATTTTCAAATGTAGAAAATGGTGGATTAAACCTGGTTCTATAGCGCTAACCCTCTCACTTTAATGACAGTCTCATCAATTTCCGATATTTTTACATTGATGCGTTAAATAAACAGACACAATAAATATAATAGTCAAAATATGGGTACATCAGTCATCATCGTTTAACAATTTTAAAAGGAACAATTCAGTGGTTGTTGTTTGTTTATTTGTTACATAATTGTTTTTCGCTCATTTTTTTTATATAAGTAAGGCTGTTAGTTTTCTCATTTCAATTGTTTTACATTGTCATATCGGGGCCTTTCATAGCTGACTATGCGGTATGGGCTTTGCTCATTGTTGAAGGCCGTATGGTGACCTATAGTTATTAATTTCTGTGTTATTTTGGTCTCTTGTGGACAGTTGTCTCATTGGCAATCATACCACATCTTCTTTTTTATTTTAGTTATTCAATAATCTAAGGATTTTTTTATCCAAATAATAGATTACCATTAGCTGTATTTGGCACAACTTCTTGAAATTTTGATACTGAATGCTTTTCAACTTTAAATTTGTTTTGGCTTTCTGATTATTTTTATCTGAGCGTCACTGATGAGTCTTATTGACAAAACGCGCGTCTGGCGCATGTCAAGTTATTATCGACTCCCAGTTATCGACTCCTAGGAGTCGAGATTAAGACTTGAACGATGGACAGTTAGTGCGTGAATTTTTCTTGCTACCTGATTGGAAGATATTACGAGACGTGAATAATCAAAGTTTATTGATTGGTTCGGACAATCCAAACCTAGTAAATGTCCTTCAATCCCTTAGAGTATCTGATTTGTCCTCTCTATTTTAGCAATTAGATTCTACACAGGTAACTTTTATCTATAAATAGTCGAATCTTCTGGAGTAAACAACAACGTTAAACGATATACTACAGTACTTCATAACGTGTGACCTCACGTGTGTGGTTAAATTTGTTGATTAATGCACGTGGCTATTCTAGTAAATGCATTAATCTACAAAGCGAGAGCACTTTCCATTTTCATCAGCTAAGAGTCGAACAGCCCTTTTTGAAAGGCTAACGCTTGTAAGCCTGGTACCTTTGATATAACTATTTAATATATAGATTTCGAATTTTAGTATTGCAGTTTATGAATTCTTTCAATTTTTACCCAGTCAGTGAAAAAGTTATGAGAAATTTGCCCTATTTCTATATTATCAAACTTTATAATTGAATGTGTCCCAACAAAAAACACGATTTAACATGCCTAAAGGTCATCGTTGCTCGCTTCATACGTTTTTACCATTAATTGGTACCAAGCTATATGTATTTGAACAATATAACGTTCAATGCTGTTTACCTAAGCATGCACAAACAAAGGAATCAAAAGAAACTTGCCTTTCTCATGCGCATGGAAATGCACTGCACTGTCAGAATATACCTTACCGAAATTGATGCATAAGGATATGATGAAATGATATAATTTTTAGGTACCTCTGTCGGTTCTAATACTGAAGTACACATCTCAAAGTTTTATAGGCTTGTCTTTTTAATTTTTATTAATACTTGTTTAAGATATTTAATGTGTTAAAAGAGGGACCTCTCCTTAGCTAAAAATGTTAGCAAGGAAAATCATAAGTAAAGTTGCTGTATGCCAAGGTATTTAGCCTTTTTAGCCACTTAATCCGCATAATCTGAAATACAGTTCCCTCTTTTAAGGGAGTTCGCTTCGCAGTTTCAAAATGATTAACTTTTCAAAACACTAGTTTATATTGATAGGGGATTAATGAAGGAATCCAAAGAGCAAAAAAAATATAGGTCACCGTGCTTTTTTTTTTAAAGCTATTAAAAGATAATTAAAATTTCATATGACTTTTACAAATGGCTTATCATTATACATGTAAAAGTTTTACAAAAAGAAAAATGGGGGTCACCGGGCCAATTTTTTTAAGGCAATCAAATGGATAAAACAAGAGGATTCCGAAAATCTTACAAAAAATCCAAAACATGACAAGCCAGCTTTATGATTACGTAAATATACATCAATTGTCATTTAGTTTCTAATGAAGTGTTGACTCATTGGAAATTGAAATATATAACAAATAATTTTGCTGACTGCCTTTTAATGTACTGTAACTCCTACAGGTTACTTTTTATTCAATTTGAACATTTCTCCGTTTCTAAATATTGACACATATAATCTAGCTACAATCTTAATACACAATCTCTTTTCCAATGAAAAATCGTCCCCAATTTTCTTTATTTTTTCATATACTTAGTTGTTACCTGAGATTTGTTTCTTGAATAAGTGTATGTTGCATTACCGCTTCCTTAAAGATAAGACATCAAATATCAATAAAAACAAATTCAGTACAACATACATACCATATCAGAATAATTAAGGGCAAATATTTATATTTATCACTGGACTAGTATATATTTGTTTAGGGGCCAGCTGAAGGACGCTTCCGTTTGCGGGAATTTCTCGCTACATTGAAGACCTGTTGGTGACCCTCTGCTGTTGTTTTTTATTTGGTCGGGTTGTTGTCTCTTTGACACATTCCCCATTTCCATTCTCAATTTTATAAGAAAAAAAGAAATCGGAGGAAAAATAGTATATCAATGGTAGAGTTTTTGTCTTTCTGTAAAGCAATACATTAGTGTGTTAGCTAGCAAGTTATAATTTAAAAAAATAATAAATGAAATTCAAAATGGAAACTGGGAATGTCTGAAAGAGACAACAACCCGACAAAAGAAAAAAAAACAGCCAACGAAAAGGAACAAGAATATAAAATAAGACCGAAAAAATTTGGCAACTATGGATCACTGTACGACAAAATAAAAAAATAATAATCACATAGTGAACTCTTAGAGGCCCCGACATTACAAAGTGGAAGGCTGGTATTCGATCGAGAAATTCAAAAGCCTGATTGAATAACAAAACAATAGACGAAAACAAATAATAGACAGTTACGAATAACAATTTCCGGCATTCAGTCTTTTGACTTTGGTTATGCACATACAGATCTCGTAGGGTTTCAACAAGTCTATTGACAATAACCTCATACGCCAACCTCAGACAGGGGTGTTACAGCAAAATAAAAGCATTAATTATCTGAAAAAGTTGAACAGAAATACTTAAAATAAGCCTCATTTTAACGAGAAATAAAGATTATGTATTCAATATAATTAAACTTCGTGATTCTCTTGAACTATTGTCTAGATACTAACAGTATCAACTGTATCCGGAAAATGCCACTTACTAATTTCAATAGAAACAGTCGGATTTATTGGTTTATAAAATGCAATACTAAGTTCTTTTGTAATTGTTTTATTTTTATCATTTTATCAAAATATTTGAATAAAAAAGAAGTTGACTAGGAAAACTCTCATTGTAAATCAATTCCAATGTCGAAAATGTGTTTCATTCTGTATTGTGCAATATTCAGAACATTAACTACAGGTAAGGTGAAATAGATTTTTTTAGCTGTATTTTTTTTTTATCCTTAACGCTCTTTAACTTCGTTTTCTTTAGCCTTTTTTACATTTTTACATTTTTAAATCAAGTGTTACTGATGATTCTTTTGTAGACAAAATGTGCGGCTGGCAAACTCAATTTTAATCCTTGTTACTATGATGAGTTCATTCATACATTTCAATATGTTTCAGTTAAAGGAGTACGCATTTTCCATGTCATTTGTCCAATATTACTTGTATATATGGGCGGGCGAAAATTCTGATATTGATATGAACATCGAAATAGTCCAAAGAAAGACATCTAGCAGCAAATGCATTTATTTTAAATCTTTACTACCGTGATGGTGGCGATCTGGCTTCTACAAACCACCGAGGCGGTTGTAAAGTATTTGAACCAAACTCAAGTCATGTGCCGCTTTGGATGAAACCTGAATTGTTACATCACGTTTGTATTTTCATAATTATGATGATGGTTTCCTCTATTAGTTTGCCTATAAAAAAAAACACTTCAAAGAAAGAGGTTTGAATAGGTCAACTTATTTTTATTATTATAATTTATCAAAGACAAAGAAAATTAGGTCAAGTTAGGTTTCAACAGTAAGAGAAGGTAAAGTGAATATATGTCATTAAAGTGAAACAAGCTACATCGTGCATAAACAAAACAATAATTATTAGATAAACCTGTAATTGTTAGTTTTAACGTGATCATTTGAATATTAAACTGTTGGTCTCTGGGATACTGTTAACGATTAAAGAAACGGTGCATTGTTTCTCTAAAGTTATCCTTTCTTTCGGACTAATAGTTCAAGTTAAAATAGCTCAAACATTTGCTAAAATACATATTAATACTATGTTCTGAGGTTTACCAACAATTGTCCTTAGTTATAACTTAATTTTGTTTTTCTTTAAATATTTTGGTGTCGAACACAGATTTTTTTTTTTTCGTTCGTCTGTAAATTTTTCTTTGGACCAATAAAGACAGGTCAAGTTCGATTGCTGTCAAGACCAGTTTCATTGTCCCAGAGTTAAAGTTCTGGATTGTTTGAAATATTCTAAAATTTTAAGGTGCAGGATGACAACATGTTTGTAGGAATCCTCATGTTCGTACGTGTATAACACTATATATAGAAAACTGTGTAGAAAAATTAATTCAGATTTTTATGGCATGTCTTGGGCGACTTAAGACAATACATGTTCGATTACCCTTTAACCGCTTTAGGGTGGTGAAAGAGGGACGAAAGATACCAGAGGGCCAGTCAAACTCATAGATTGAAAATAAACTGACATGGCTTAAAATAAAAAGATAAAGAGACAAGTAATAGTACCGAAGACAAAACATAGAAAACTAAGGACTAAGCAACATGAACCCCAACAAAAACTGGGGGTGATCTCAGGTGCTCCGGAAGGGTAAACATATCCTGTTCCACATGTGGCACCCGTCGTGTTGCTTATGTTATTACAAATCTGGTAAAATGTCTAATTCGGTAGGTCACAATCGGGAGATATATAATCCGTATGCAGGTACTGCTGGAATGTCACTACATGGAAATGGAAAGTTCACAATTGGGAAACTGATAATATCTCTGTTGTCGTAAAGTTTTGTTTTCAACCGACCCTCATTGTCAATTTCTTGATGTTAGTAATGATATGAGGCAGACTTAACTGTATCTGCAGTATCCTTTATCTCTAGTTCGATGGGATTCGTTAAACATAGTCCAAATAAAAATTCTATATATTTTGATTTTTTTGTGAAAAAGGTCAAAAGGATTTATAGAAGTAGGATCTCATCGGAACTTCACAACAACTTAAGAAAAAGCTTGTCAGACCCAAATCCATAGAAATATTTGGAGTGCATTTCTTTCTAACACAACCGATACAAACGGTTATGCGAGCACATGTTTTGGTCACTTTAAATGATGCTATTTTACATTCATCTGATGAAGACGAAGAACTGACAATAAAGTTAAATATGCACAGAAGTCCTGTGTGTCTTAAACATCTTCTACATACAATGTCAGCTGTTTTACCTCGTAATAAGATTGGATTTACATTTTTGACTGTTCAAACAAAGTCAGTAAACACTGATTAAACGATGCATGTGTTTCCACTTTTGTAACGTTTAAGAAACTACAACAAACAGAACACAACGTTTACAAAACTTTGTTTAGAAAGAAATGCACTCTTATGTTTTTGTTAAAGAAATCCAGACTCATGGCTGTCATTTGGTATATCGAGTTTCTGGAAGATAATTTCATTTTTTTGTTGTTATTACTTTGATCATTCCAGATGTATGGTACTTGATTGTTGGAAACACTCAAAATGTTTGGTTGAGGAATGATAAATCAAGAAAACATTTTTGAAATTAATTTAAATTTGAATGGAATGTTTTGAATCCCTAAACAACATCAATATCTCTCAGTTGCAGTGGCCGTGGTATCTTTAACAAGATAATCACATTTCTAATTTAATTTTATTATTATTGTTTTTGAAGGTACAGTGATAAATATAATTCATACAAATAACACGGGAAATATAGATTACGGTAAACCGAATTCACTAAGCTACTATACACCATTGTCGCTGTATGGGATTGATGTATCAAGAAAGACATACATACGGTTTCTTCTGAAAGGAAAAGAGTCAGCATTTGTGTCCCTATGGTCCTCTGCTAATATTTCAAACGCCATGTTTTATGAAATTGCATTGGGAGCTGGACACACTGCCATTTCTCTTCGTCGAAATAAGAATTCTATATATTTTGATCATTTTGTGAACGATAAATGGATGAGCGATACGCAATTCATGCCTTTCTGGATAAGTTGGTCAAAAGGAGTTATAGAAATTGGAACCTCATCGGAACTTCACAACGACACAAGAAAAAGCTGGTCAGACCCAAATCCATTGAATATTTCTCATGCAGGAATAATGACAGGATGGGGACAGGATGGGGATTGGATAATCTATCCTTATACAGGTAATTTAGAACGATTGATTTACAAATATGTTTAAGAAACTTACAACGCAGTTTTGCTATTATTAAGGACCTTACTGCAAAATATATCTTCATTGAAGAACCGTGAATTATACATTGTTATGTTTTATCATTTATATCAGTGATGTCATTAAAATGGCACCGGAATCATCGTTCTTGCATTATATTATATTATTTTGTGCCAATCGTGATCACAAACAATCAACAACAACATTGACCAAAATGGGAGTCATTTGCGACAGGAACTCTGATATTCAAGAGGGTGTTTTTCTTTCTTTTTTTTTTGGTTGGTAAATTGACTAAAGATAATTCCTGGTGAAAGTTGATCCAGTTATGGTATCATGTAGTTACAAGACGATGTGGTATGAGTGCCAATGAGACACCTCTCCATCCAAGTCACAATTTGTTTTCGATCTTTGAGTTTGACTGTCTCTCTGGTATCTTTCGCTCCTCCTCACGGTATTTAACACAGAGCCTTGGCTAACACCGAACAGCAAGTTAATAAAGGCCCCAAAAAAATACTAGACTGAGTGATAAATCATTCAAAAGTGAAAACCAATGGTTTTATCTATATAAAAACAAAAACCGAGAAACATTTAAAAACCACATCAAATAACAACAACTACTGAACATCATATTCCTGACTTATGACAGGTGCAAACAATTGCAACGGGTTTAAACGTTTAAATGGTACCAAATAAACATGTCATCCTAAAATTATCTTTAATCCATGTAACCATGGAATAATCTATAAAACACATATGAAGCTGTGTTGCTATAAAAAATTATATAAAGATAATAAAACATTGTTTTGGATTCGAAATGAATTGGTGTTTTTAATAAGTAACACATCAAAAATTTATATTTCAAGTTGAAGAATCTAGATGCTGCAGTTGTTCTGGAAGGGAACACACACAGACCAATATTAGTTCTGAAGATGCAAGTACAAAAGCGAAACGATTGAAAAAAGAACTAATGGTAAACAAAGAGAGTTTATCTAAATTTGAAAGGAGAAAAATATGTGCAGACGATTTCCGTGATTCATCAAAACACATGGGTTACATAGGAGCAATTGTTCTAACATTGATAGTAATTTTCGTGTGTGGTCTTGACTGTTTATAGTTACGGAAAAAAAGAAATATAGATTTCATCACTGCATCAATCATGTCAAGTTTGTTACGGTATATGTCCACTCAAGACAGTCAAATTTTAAAATTGAAATCGCGAGGCGTGACAATGTTTCTTGAATATTTACAATTTAAACGGTTGAGAGTTACGAAATTTCGCGATACACGAGATATAAGGATGAAATCTGTTTGTCTAATGATTTTTATGCGATATCTTAACAAAGTTTATCTTCTCTTTTCAAAGATGTTTTCAGAAAGTTGTTTTCATGACGTCACATTAGAAATTTTTAAAAAATGACGTCATTATTGCATTTCGATTAATCGTTTGCCGAGAACAATTTATAACTAGAGATGAGAATTTTTTCTCACACCGATCGAGAAATGAGAAAAAAGCATGTAAATTAGAAAAAGTTGATTTTGATGCTTTAGATTATCTTAAATTATAGAGAAAAGCAACATAGAAAAGCCTAAAAAACATAATGTATTATTCCGGATGCATGACTGTTCGGTCGACAAAATTCGGAGATTTCCTAATGTATATGATTCGTGTAATTATGTACAGCAACACTTAATTTACCAAATCACAATTTTGTTCTCTTAATGTTTTCATGCAAAACAATCTATTCACAAGTGTGAAATGACCAGTGGCAGTACATTACATTTTGGGTATCAACTTCAAAATTTTAGTGTTGATGAAACATTGATATATCTGATTATTAATAATGGGTTGGGTTAGGTGTTTGTAGATGAAACAGCAACCTAACGAAACGATTAAATAAATGATATTTAGAAGATCAATAACAGTCTTCAACAACTGATTTTTTTTAAAGTCTCAATATCAAGTTCTAAAACATACAATGTCTATAAAAGTAAATAACTTAGATATGATCAATCAAAAATCCGCCAGTTATACACAATTATCAAAAATAAGGAATTGAACAAACGTCAAAAAAACTAGTAGAAGTAAACAAGACACTACATAAAAAACACACAAGTTTATGCAACAGGAATCATACCTTAACCCTGTGTGGTCTTATGTGCTCTGGAAGGATATGCAGACCCTGCTCTACATGTGGAACTCGTTGTGTTGTTCATCTAAATACTAACCCGAAATAAAATTTAAGGTCACGATACAGTAAATGCCTATGTCAACTATTGTGCTAAGATTTAGAAAAGTGGCTCGTTGAACTAAAACTAAAAATCTGTGACATAGTCTACTTACTTAAATATGAGCTTAAAATAATTTTAGTCAAATGTGTACAGAGGGAAAAGTAACACTTCTACAGGCTATTTAAAATAAAAACTTGCATAACTTAATTATTTTTTATTGCTAAATGGAAGTAAGAGAAGTAATTTGTCATCAGAAAAGCTGCAGAGGCATCTTATTCATTTTAATAGTCATGAAATTGGAATTATATACGTCTACTAGCAAATGATAATATTTAATGACAATATTCTTGTCCACGAATATAGTTTACTCATTATAATGTATTTTTCTTTAAAAAAAATCCCTCTTTCTCGAAAGTGTAATTAAATAAGGCGCGAAAAGGTAATATTTTAGTTTCAAAACTCTTTGCAATCAATTTGTCTTAATGTTGTATATATTTGGGGACTGTACCTTAAATATGCAAAACAATTTGCAAAACAAAACAGATGTGATATTTTTTTCAATCTGAAAAAAACTGACATAACCTTACACAGAACTTATTGGGGTATATGGCCAACTGTTCTTATCAAGTAAACGATTTCTCTAATGTATTTATGGAATAATATTAAATTTTTAATTAATTTTCGTCACAATTATAAAACTAAATTTATGGCATTTTAAATAATATATAATTATTATACCGCAATATCACTAATACAATGTAAATATTTAAACTTACTACAACAATATCTTAATTATGAAATGATTACATTCTTGACACCATTGCTATGTTACTATGAAATCAGTTTTATCAGCAGCAATTTCATAGAAAGAGAAAAATATTTACCACATTATTGTAAAAGAAAATGCTAACATTATTAAATTTAAAAATATCTTCTCATCTGAAAATGTTGTTGAACTAGAAAAATTGTGTAGATTTATACGATACATATTATTGATTTAGAGGAACTGTAATACTATTGTACTGTTATTTATTTTCACACATGCGCAACAAAATATGTATTATATATGAACTGCTATTTTCTCTGTAGCTATGTACTAGTTTATGAGAATAAAATCATTCATTCATTCCGTCTTTCTGATTTTTTATAGAAATGCATCTACGTTGAAATGTATTTTTCAATTTCAGTTGTTTCTTAGTATTTTAAAAACGTGTAATAAATACAATTCGAGTATGAAATAATCATTGTTATGAGAATACGACTATACAACGGTGATGGTTTTATGGCAGTTGCAGACAATCATAGTCGCCTTGTATGGCACTATCGTTCAAATATCAGGTATAAGATAAGATGCATTAGATAAGTATCGTTTTAATGCATTAGTATGTCATATTATCAAGGTTTTAACAGTATTCCATCGGAAAAGAAGGGTTTTATTTACGAATGTTTTCGAAAATATTACTTTTGATATTTTGGCATTTTTAGTACATATGAAGCATTAAATATGTACATGTGTGGCTTGAATCTGTCTGCTATAACATTTGATGACGTGATCACCAGTTCATATTGTGGTGGCGTAAACATATATCGCAAATGACAATTAATTATCAAATTTTATGATAGTGTGTTGTCAAGACCTATTTATGTGGTCATCAACAATTCCATCTGCCTGAACCGTTGTTGTAAGGACAGTAATATGTCATTTTCTTGCAATAGTACGTTTACGTATTCCTGCCTATAATGGCATGATTCAGATATTCATTGATCATTCTCGGCAATACACCTTATCGCTATTTGTCCGCTATTACTGGATATCACAAAGGCTCCCGTAAAATTTTGACGTCATAAAACAAAATATCTGGCGCCACAATGGAAAAGTCATTGTTTTATGCGTCAAAAGACAACATTTTAACTGATGTAAGTGAGGATATGAAGCGAAAGAAATTATTTCACGAAAAAAAACATTAAAAATTGTTTGGCTTTATACTCATTTTGATCTATACCGGCGTCACACATCAGCGTATAGCTCCGACGTACACCGGGCGTGTTAAAAAATCATGTACGCTGCCAATACGCTAGTAATTTTGGATGCATTCAACCTGTCAATCATATCTGTAACGCGTACACAACGAGCTTTAAGCCTGTATTTGGGCGTACGAGAAGCGTTTATCGGGCGTTCAAGAAACGTATGTTGGCGTATGCCTGTCGTTTGTCTAACGTAGATTGAACGCACGCTAGGAAGGAAAAAAAAATTCTTGGACGTATTTAAAACGCGTCCCGGTCGTATCTTGGACGTTCTCTTATGGGGTGTTTGTTACAAACACACCGGCATACGTTTTAGTGAAAGTCGAACGATCTTGAAGCGTATGCAACGTGCCCTAAACGTGTCTCAAACTTATCTATGTAGCATATGTATTACGTGCGTGTAGAGTGCAGGTATACGCCAGACACGCTTGAGCTTGATGAAAAATTTTAAGCTGCATTAAAATTTCCTCGAGTTCATCAAGCGTATACCTTTGTTTTTCGACGTACTTCAAACTTATGCAACACGCGTTTAACGATTGCTTAGCGTTCCTCTGGCATGCAACTAACGTATACCGACTTTGTCAATTTGCTCTGTACGTTTGGTGCACGTCGGTCTATACGCCAATCTGTGACGCCGGCATTATAACGTCACTGATAAGTCTTATGTAGACGAAACGCGCGTCTGGTATCTTACATTGGTTTAAAATATCGCTTTGAGAAATACGTGCGACTTCAAAAATCTGGTATGTTTAATTACCTCAGGTTAGTTAGGTATCGCGTTTTCTAAACAAAATAAATGTATGGAAAGCATGCATGGTACTTGTATGATGACCACTTATGATTTGAAAATCGCAAAAAGTGTATTGCGTTTTAAAGACCGTCAGTATTTGCATCATTCTATCAAAGTTAAGAACCTAATAATGAACCCATTCGATGGTCTTATGAATTCGCCTTTTTTATTTGTATCCCTGGCCAAGGCAGAACAAAGATTTTAAAGCTAGTAATGATGTTGTTGTTTTTTATCAAGCAAGCAGCATTTAAAAATGAGAGCAATAATATTTTAAGTTATCGTATGACCGCGTTAAGCTACCTTGTTTGCCAAAGTTACATAGATGTAAACAACAAAATGTTTTCTTTTGTACAATAGCAAGAAATCTTCAATTGCACAGTATTGCGCATTAGCACACATTTAAAAGTTCCTATTTAGATGTTCCCATTTGAGAAAACACGTTAAATCGGTTAAATCGGTCTTTTACATAGAAAAGTGCTTTCATGCACATTATCATCCTCAAATTCAAGTATGCGAGAATATATTACAATGCATGATGAATCCATCACCAAAGAGCACCAACACTTCAATTCATTAATGAACAAAACTGTTGTCCGCAAATGAATTTTTTTTTTTTAAATTACAAAATATAGCACGGTTGGTAAATAATTTGTTAAAGTGTTTCCTAAACTTACTCTAGTTAAATAATTTGTTTGTCTTTGGTAATTAAAATAGTACTCATGTCTAATTATATCAAATGTATTTTGTATTAGAAATATATTTGTTTTTAGTTAAAGACTATTTATTCATAAAAGATGTCAAATGTCAGTTTCACATCAAAGTTCATTTCGGAAAGAAAAGAAGTAATTTGGTTTCGCTATAAAAGAATAAATTTAAAGACAATATGGTACTGATGTGCTGTTGACGATAAATAAGTAGTATAAATACAGTGAATAATCAGTGATTCTTGAAACAGAAACAATAAGCCCAGAAGAGAAGGTGGAAAGTAAAATCAAATGAGGGGTTCATAAGAACTAAATAAAACAAATCATTGCCATCATTGAGCATCGAATTTAACGATCGAATGAATGAATGAATATTTGATGCAAAAATAGTGCAATATCAAAATAACATAATATATAATGACAATGATAACAGTAAACAAAGAAAACACAATAAAGTCACAGCAAGCAAAGTAATACAACTGTTATTCAATTATAATTTTTGTTATTTTAGATTTCACTAAGCAGACTAAATTATTCTTGTATGATATACCAGGAATGTAATCTAATAGACCACACGCTCGCTTCGTCTATAAAATATTATATATTATTCAGCGCTTTAAGCTCACATTTCCCCAAAATAACGTTGACTACTCGAGAAATCGGAATAATGACTAGGAATGGTTGTGATGGGGAATGGATCTTTATTGGCGGTCAGAGTTAGTATTTTCTAATTATATTAAAAAGTAAAACAACAAAAACATACCAAACTCCAATGAAAATACAAATCGAAAAGTCCCGTATTAAATGACAAAATCGAATGCTCTAACACACTGAACGAATGAAAAATAACTGTCATATTAACTCAATTCAAATGTACTCTCACAAAAGTTAGATAGAACGCCCAACATGCAATCAACAGATAAAATGTCCTTCTCAAGGTACTTCTTCTGTGCATACTAGTAACTACTAAACAAATTTTAGGTGTTGCATTTAGAAATAAACCTGAACTAACACCTTCTTAAACGTTATATATATTGGTCATTTAATAAATGTTTGTTTGGTTATATTAATTTCAAATTGTCATGTGTGACAGGATTTAGAAAAGATGACATTAATTATTATTTTACAAGTATGCATTGTTGATATTTATATATAAATGATTCGGTAGATGTTTTGTCATTGCAGCACAATAACATTTAATTTTCTTGCGAGAAGAAAAATTAATAAACTTATGATTTAATAGAAAAGAAGAAAGCGGAACAACCATATATATGACATATATATCCTGTAGCAAATAATCGTCTATTTTGTAAAACTTAAGTTTACCAATGTTCAAATCTGGTACATCGATTAGAAATCTAGAAATAAATCAAGATAATAAAAAAAAACAATTCAGGAAGGCGTCACATTTAACATTATAGAAAAAAAACTTTATTGTTCAGATTAACGTGACTGTACTTACAGAATTATTTGGTAGCATACCTTTTAGCAAACCTTCGTAAACTTACACGAATTGAGCTCCAATACGAACCTACATAAGCTTACACCAATCATTTGCTCGCATTATTTACATCAGCTATGTTAATTCATGTTAAAATTGTTTTTATTTTATTTCACAGATACATCATCACAATGTGATAACTGTCGGCAGTATTTACCGCCAACTACTATCCAACAATTGGAGCACAACATTTGTATTCAAGACAAGACAGTACTCTCTGCATTTAAAAGGAGAAAGAATTGTGCTGATGATTTCAGGGTATTATCCGTTAGATTGGGATGTATTGGAAGTGTTAACGTTGTCATTATCCTTATTGGGATTTTTATAATCATTCTAGATTTGTTACCAGAAGTGCCAAGACGGAATAGATAAAACAAAAACAAAACAGACAAAAATACAGATACCATGTCAAATAAAAAAAAATTGATGGAAGGTTTAATTGTATAAAAAATAGGAAAAGAGTATAACGAGAATAAGTATTAAAAACGCAAGTGCTACTTTTTTATATTCAATTTCTTTTAAATGATTATTTCGCTAAAGCGTTTGTTTACAATTTCAAAACTATTCTTAAAAGACCCTATACAATATAAATAGCGATGTTGGTCAAATAACTCATGTACTGTTTTACATCATTGTCGAAAGAGTTTTACTTGTATGATGCAACTTTCCTAGAGGCTATTAAACAAAGCGAAAAAAATGTAATGGTAATCATATCTTCGTAAAAAGGGACAAAAATTATAAAGGGATATTCAAACTCATAAATCGAAGACAAACTGACAACAGCATGGCGAAAAACAAAAGATTAGTACAATCTACATTCCACAACATAACAAACAAAAGACTGAGCAAACCGTGGGTGATCTCAGGTGAATAGAACCAACAGACCCTTCTACGCATGCGGCGCTGTTGGTGTTGCCCATGTAAGTACACTTCCGGTGATAAGACTAATCTGGTGGTGTTACTTTCAATGAACAGAGAACAGGATTGGGTTTACAACTGTTTTAGAAAGTTTGATTACGACATAGATGTGTAAATATTAATACAGAAATTAACCCATTTCAATCGAAAGCAGATTGTCAAAATTGTCAAATTTCATTGAAGTAAAATCCCAATTAAGTAACTGTCAGGAAAAAAAGGAAATAATCAATTATCATTTTCAAAATTGTCCATTTATAAAGAAACTAGGCTTTTGGAAGGATTTGGCTATATATTTTGTTTTAAATATTATGTTTGGTAATATAGATCTTTAATTGTTTCGGTTCTTATAAATACTTGGCCTTCGATTCTTTGGCATTAAGCGTCCCCGATTGAGATTGATCTAGAAAAGCGCTTTGGACGCATAAAATGTATATAACGGACTGTTTTCATTTTATTTTTCGCGCGTCCGTCGCGCTTATCTTGATAAACACTCATCAGAAACGACCAAACCAAAAACGATAAAAGCCAATAGTTTATGTATTATACTTGAGTACGTGATGAGATGTATGTCATAAAATGAATGGCCAACTACATAGTATGTCAACTTTGCGAGAGGAATTTGGAACTCTACTAACCTAAATATTTTTTAATCTATAAACGGATAGGTTATTGAGATAAGCGAAACTGTCAATATCACTTTATTTTTGATATTATAATTCCATTGTAAATATGTGCGTCTACGTCGAAAAATAAGAAAACAAATGAATAATCAAGAAAACATAACTTCTTTTCGTTCGAAAACTGTTTACTGTAGAAAATTAAACAGAAACTTAAAAACTCATGTCAAAGAATCAGATGAAATGTTAAAAGTAGCTTAAACGTTTGATAGGTTGACACATTTCAAATTTCATTTATTAACAAGGTATTCATGCATAACAGGAACCCAGTCCAAGAAGTTTGAACGACATCCTGCACTACATCAAATGAGATCTACTCATAATACTAATATATACTGGGTTGTAATAGATTGATTGATTGATTGGTAATGAACGCCACGTTCAGCACTCCTGTGCTAAATCTTAGTGGTCAACTTTTATTAGTTTAGAAAGCTGGGGTGTTTGCCATGCGCAGGTTTGAAAAAAGAGGTTGAGAGGGTATTATATATGTATCAGTACATTTAATATTCTTATCCAATAAAACATGTTAGAAACAGAGAACAGATACCCAGGTGGCAAAAAGCATGTTTTGAAAGGCAGATATTCTTAAGAATAATATGCCGGAGTATGTAGGTGAACAAACATTTTTTTGGGACTGTGAAATCTGAAGTAACTTAGATAGTTACATGCTTTTGTTGAAAAGTATTGTTGTTTGAAAAAACGGGCCGGGATTTATTTGAAATTTATGTTATCATAAAACTTCTTTAAAGTTATCAGTTTTATCCCAAACAGTATTCAGTATGCATAACGACAACAGAATACGAACAAACTATGCTCAGAAAGTTAACTGTAGAATAATTGACCAAATTTATTTATACTTTCAGGTATTTGATCATGGAACGTGATCAGCGTAATGATTTTGGACAGGCATGTAGAGAATCTGGCGGGGTTTAATATGTTTGTTAGTTTGATGCGTAAAGCAGCATATCTTCTAATGATACAAACATGGCATCATTCTGAAAATGCATTTTCTATTTCCTGCTGGACGTTTAGTGACACTAATTCAATCAACCAATCAACCAATCAGTTTTATTCTAGGGATACACATACACCATATAAGTCGATCCACACAAGCTTCTTCCCATTCACAAAAGTCCAATAGAATCAGTACATGTATACCAATATCAATACAAATTTGTGGTGTCAAATTATCAGGAAATGTATAATAATTTATGTTCATTATGATTTGAGATCCTTTTGAACACTTGTCCAAATATTTTACTATCTTTTTCGGATATTAACACTTTGTAATTTTTACCCTGTTTTATTCATTTATCTAATTAAGTTATAATAGATTATTTGCATACTTGATATTATCTTCTGATTGATTTTAATGTACACTATTGATTGATTTCTATACCACTTTGTACATGATGATTTGAAATAAAGTTCAAATCAAATTACAGTTCCATCACTATGCTTTCTATTTCAATGTGGAAAATGAATTTCATTTTACATTGTGCAATATTTATAAAGGTTACTCAGGGTAAGTTATAATTTATACTTTCCACAATGCAGTATCAAGAGATTCTCGCTACATTGAAGACCCATTGGTTGCCTTCGGCTGTTGTTTGCTCTATGGTCGGTTGGTTGTCGCTTTGACATACTCACCATTTCCTTTCTCAATTTTATTGAGTTTTTTTGTAGTGTATTTCGTATAAAATTATTAGTGTAAGGCTCAAATCTTTTTTAAAAGTCATCTCTTAAGAAAAACTGCATATGTTTATATTACTATTGGTGGCCTTGTGCTGTTTTCTGCTCTTTGGTCTGATTGTTTTCTCTTTTGCATATTCCCCGTTTCATTTCTCAATCTTGCATTGTACATACGTTATCCTTGTTTTCTCCATGTGTGCAGTGGTTTTAACCACCATATTGTCGTCCAAAAAGTACTATGTTTATATTGAGTCTTTGATGAATTCACTTTTTATAATTCTTTTATATATATTTAGTCTAATAATAAACAGTATTTTTGAACGATACATCTTGTCATTTAAATTATAACAGTGTCCTACATTTTTGTTAATTATAATTGTCAAAAGCGTTACTTCTAATGTTATTGCTGTTTAATGTTAGAAAAGTTAAAATAAGATTGCGTAAGTGTCCCATATGTTAAAATGTTAAAAAAGTTAACCAAATAAAAGACCAAACTCCAAGGAAAATTCAAAACTGAAAGTCCCTTATCAAATAGCCAAATCAAAAGCTTAAACACATGAGACGACTTGAAAGAAACAAATGTGACTTGGTGCAGGCATTTCTTCATGTTGAAAATGGTCGATAAACCTCTAACTTGTATGTCAGTCGCATAAAATTCCATTATATTGACAACAATGTTTGAGCAAAACAAATGATAAAAGCGAATAAATAACTCCGATAAGATTGTATTTTAGGATATAGAATTTTTTTTTAAATTTGATAATTCAACCATGTAAGTGCAAAAGACACTTTATTTTAAGTTTATTTTTTGCGACCGAAACATTTTTCTGGATAAATCTACAGCAGGAATACTTAAATCTAAAAATTTGTCATGTATATATATGTAGAGACGTTTAGGGCTATATGACCAAAAGGGATCTAACACAATGCAAAATCCATGTAAAGTCAACGTTGCTAAAATGATGTTGAAACTATATTTGCATACAAAGGTATAGTCGAATATTGAAATTAAAGATATTTGGTTTTGATTTCAATAAGCCATGCATTCGGACTAATAATATGAATAAAGGCACGAATATTTGAAGAAATTGGTAATAGCTTGGGATTTTGTTTTTGTGTCGCTGAGGTATTAATGAATACCCTACGAGATCTACTTTAACAATTTGGCTGCGTAGTGCTTTTGTTGAAGACCATATATTGGCCATTGTATGTGATGCTTTGATGTGTCTGTTTTGCTCGTTTGTTTTGCGGGGCATCTATTAGAACTTTGTTTTTTCGAATACGTACACATTTTCTTTTATTTATATTTTCATAAATTGATGGAAAATGTCTACCACGCAATGCTAATTAATCGTCTCAAATATATTTCTTTTTATAATCTTCTTCTGTTATAGGTGTCATCTCTTGTAATATCCGTGATTTGTATTGCTATTCCACAATTAGGTTATTATTGTCTCAATCCTATTGCATATTTAGACAATAAAATATGTCTAAACTAAAACAATTCGGCTAATTGTCGTCTTCCTTTTCGAACTTCCAAGTTCAACAAAAATTAACATAACTATGTGCATGTATAAATTCAATAAGTGCAGTTCACCAAAAGTGAATAAACCAAACCGCGATGGAAAGTTGAAAACAAATTGAAAAAGATTATTACCATCTAACCAAATATATCATATATATGTGCATAAATAGTCAATAAGAAAGTATGTTTCATATAGACTGATTAAAAATCTGGAATATGACCGGCAAAATATTAAAACTATATAAATCGCTATTATGCCAGAGCCTGTAAAATAAACCTAAGAGGCTATTTTGCCGGAGCCGGCAAAATAACCACTGCCTTTATTTTAAAACTGCAATGAGTTTTAATATATTCAGTAAATAATGTAACCGAGTTTTGTGACTAAATATTTGTATAATCTTATTGATTTTGCCTTACACCTTAGTGTAATGAATTATATTAAAAAAAAAATGCATGGACATTGAATCTATAATTTGAATTTAATTTAGGTACCATGGTAGAAATAATTCAGACGAAGGATCAAGGAAATGTACAATACACTACACCTGATATACTAAGCTACTATACTCCGTTGTCGCTTTACAGTGTTGATGTTTCGAACAGAACATACATACGGTTTCTTGTGAAAGCAAAAGAGTCAGCATTTGTGTCATTATGGTCCTCTTCTATTATATCCGACGCCATGTTTTATGAATTTGCTTTGGGAACTGCAAGTACTGCAATTTCTCTTCGTCGAGACAAGAGTTTGGTATATTTTGAACATTTTTTGAGTGATAAATGGATGAGCGATACGGAATTCATGCCTTTTTGGATAAGTTGGGAAAATGGAGTTATCGAAATTGGAACCTCATCGGAACTTCACAACAACATCAGAAAAAGCTGGTCAGACCCAAATCCATTGAATGTTTCTTCTGCAGGAATAATGACAGGATGGGGACAGAATGGGGGTTGGATAATCTTTCCGTATACAGGTAGCTTACAAATAACTGTTATGTATTTTTTAAGCACATGTTTTGGATTTTTTTCTGATTTTTAGGGGTCATATTCCCTGACATCAAAGAACATCTTTGCTTAAAAAATTACAAAACTGTAATATAAACCGTTACATAAGCAAGTGTTTTTAAAATGGACCATAATGCATTGTATTTCACATTAATACTATTTCGAACATAATATGATTGCAAATAATTGTAAAAAGTGACCTTCCGAACTACCATGATTGTAATTGTATGGTGACACGTTATTCAATGTCAATGATATCATTCGTTTTCTAATGAAAGTGGTAGTACTATGCTTGTAGATCACTCATTTGGGTACCATCTAAATGCCTAAGGATTTGATACGGAGTTGGTTGAAGATATCTCAAGATATTTATAAATAGCTTTATAACTACAAGCCATAAGGCAACACACTTTATGTTACACAGCTTTCTTACTATAATGGTAAATGCCACATAACGTTCGGATTACACAAAAAAAAAGCCTAAATGCATCGTGCTGCACATTTGACAGTGTGTGTTCCTAAATGTCAATAAAGGTGATAATTGGGATTTGTCAGGTCGGAGAGCATGGAATTTATAATACCAAATATTCATGACTGCATATAATGTCTATTTTCATTTTTTGTCAAATATTATTTATATAAGGTTTTGAAAAAACTAAAGATTTTTTAACGACATTAATTTTGCTATTCCAATTTTTAACGCATTGCTATTTTCTAGGTTAAGGTATTGGAATAGTTTAAATATTGTATTTTAACGTTTAATGTCTCAAAAGAAATCAAGTAATGAGTAATTAGGCAGCAATTATCAGAAAAGTCGTGGTAGCAAGTTATTATTACGTATACTATCTGGACACTTTGGTTCAATTGAGCTAAATAGCACTACTCTGTGAAATGAAATAACAAAAATGTGAATGTTTCGAATAATTTGTATGTAGACTTTGTCACAACAGTAAATCTAATATCCACGAAAATACAATTTGTCCTTTCACCACAAAAATACAGTGTGTCCTTCATCCAAGAAAATACAAACTTCATTTTGTGAATGAATGACACATTAAATGTGTCATACATTCACGAAAATTCAATATGTCTTTCATCCTTGAAGTTATGGTGTGTCTTTCATTCACGAAAGTACAGTGTTTCCTTCATCCACGAATATAGAATCCACGAAAATAAGAGACTCCACAGTATTTTAATTAGATTTAAGCAATTTTTTTTTCTAATATATGATTTTCATTTTTTTTGTATTTTTTTTTTTTTTTTTGTATTTAATTTGTATTTTAGTCGAAGAAGCTAGTTCAAAAGTTTGTTCTAGTATGGAGTCCAAGAAGCCCAACATCAGTTTTGCAAAAACAAAAGCCGGACAGGTGAAAAAAGAATTAGAAATTAAAAAGGATAGTTTATCTAGATTCAAAAGAAGAAAGATCAGTGTCAGCGATTCTCGTGGTTCATCAAAACACATCGGATACACAGCAGCTGTTGTACTCACTTTTGTAATGATTAGTATCTGTTCTTTAGATTGTTTCACTGTACGAAGAAAGTAGGAGCTGATTGACCATAGTGCTTTTTTTCATTACGATTGGTTTATGTTCTTTATATTGTTTCTCTGTATAACAAAAGTAAGAGGTGATAGTCGACATTGATTACATTCATAATGAATGGTATATGTCTTTAGATTGTTTCTCTGTACAAAGACAGTAAGAGTTTATTGTCGGTAGTGCTTACATAACATAATGATTGGTTTCTACTCTTTTGGTTGTAGAAAGTAAAAAGTAAAATCACCAAAATACTGAACTTAGAGGAAAATCAATTTGGAAAGTCCATAATCACATGGCAATTTCAAATAACAAAACGCATCAAAAACGAATGGACAAGATCTGTCATAAGAGTTTATTGTCGGTAGTGCTTACATTCATAACGATTAGTTTCTTCTCTCTTGATTGTTTTTTTGTACGAGGAACGTATATAAAAATGATTGCAATCTGTTCTTTGAATTGATTCTCTGTACGAGTTTGTTGTCAATAACTCTAACGGTTAGCTGACAAATAACATTAAGTATCTCATTTAGTTTTAATAGTTAATTCTTAACACCTTTGCGAATAAACTCATCATAGATACCAGGATGGATTTTTTTTTTTTATTTACGCTAGATGCGCGTTTCGTCTCCAAAAAACTCATCATTGACGCTTGAATCAAAAAATGTTAATAGGGCCAAATAAAGTACAAAGTTTACGAGCATTGAGGGCCAAAAATTTCTAAATGTTTTGCCAAATACTGACAGCTAAGGTAATCCAAATGTATCCAAATATAACAATAAAATTTTCTAGAAACCCGTATGAATGTTATAACAAAACAAAAATGCATGAACTGCAGGTAAAAAATCAAATACAGTCATTGGCATGTATCTACTTGGCACAGACAAAACAACAAATGATGGTATGAATATGAAGTTAGAAAGATATGGTATAATGTCCGATGATTCGACCAGAGACTATGTGTCGTAGCAAAAAAGATATTCGTAGCCACTAGGTCATTCGACAATAAGCACAACCCATATCATAAAGTAATATAAAAAAGGTCCTAACATAACAAAATATAGAAACAATCCAAAACATAAAATCAAAGTTTATTTAGAAAACAAAAACAGAAACATAAAAATAAGTTTGATAGACAGCAAACAACGACGACCCCTGAAATACAGAGTCCTGACGTTAGACAGGCACATAAGTAATAAATGTGTTGGAATTTAACCAGTTTTGGGACACTTCATCCTTCCCTAACCTGAGAAAATTGTGAAGGAACAACATAAGAATAAGCTCCTGTTTTCCATGTTTAACTTGTAGATTAACCTCTCGATCGGCGGAATAACAAAATGAATGAAGTCATATATGATAAAACTTGAATAAAACTATATAGTGGGGATTTAAAGATAACCAAAACATAATTCTAATAAACTCATCATAGATACCAGGATTAAAATTTTGTATTTGGGCCAGACGCGCATTTCGTCTACAAAAGATTCATCAGTGACGCTTGAATATAAAAAGACCAAATAAAGTACGAAGTTGCAGAGCATTGAGGACGAGAAAAACTCATAAAAGTTTTGTCAAATACAGCTACGGTAAGCTATTCCTGAGTAGTAAAAGCCTTAGTATTTCAAAGATTAAAAGTTTTGTAAACAGTTCATTTTCATGTCAACACAGAAGAGCTTGACTACTTGGTTGGTGATATCTTCAACAAAAGGAGAAAAGGAACTATACAAACATTCTTAGTTATCAAATAAACAACTACCCCAACTCCCAAATCCCAGTAACTGAAAGAAGAAATTCTGGTAAAAAAAGACTTGATAACTGTGCCAGAAAAAGGGTAAATAGTTATCAAAGGTACCAGGATTTTAATTTAATACGCCAGACGCGCGTTTCGTCTACATAAGACTCATGAGTAAGATGGACCTTCACTTGACACTATCTGTATCAAGGTTGTTTCATCTTGAAATTTTTAGCACATACAATAATCTAAATGTAAAATGAACACATTGATTTCTAATCCCTTCAAAGAGTCTGAGGCTATATCCTCTCTGATGTTAACAAAACGATGAATCGTAAGAAGACTAACGATTATCCAATACCAGGAATGAGGTACCTTAGATGTACTAAGCAAAACCTATCAGAATTTTCGGTCATAAATGCTCGTCAATTTCCCATTTTATTTTGCTTTTGATATTTTATATTTTGAGTCTCACGAATGGGTCTTTCATAGACGAAACTTGCGTAAGGCGTACATAATGTTAACCCTGGTAATTGTTATAAGGTTTTTTTTAAATACATGATGGTCTTGGTCACATGACTTTTGACGTGTGCATCTAACTTTCCAATTTATGGGTTGTTCTGATATTGGTGAGTTTATATTAAACACTATATACAATATCGCTATTAAGTCCCATCAAAGAAACCTCGTCACGTTGACAACTTCTTGTGTGTGTCGAGTGTTGCAAAAACAAAGGTCATCGGAGACGAGCTGCGGTCCGACAAAGTTAAAACTTTAAAAATAGGATATAATCTTCTTTTTATGCATAAATCAAAATCATAAAAAATGCCTTGATTGATCTATTTACGATGATTAAATATGTGTTTTTGCTGCTGATATTTATGCAGAATACATTGTTTTAAAAGGGCACCAGATAGATTCAACAAAACGTTTGTTTAATTCTGGATTGGATTAGATGATAAGAGACTGTATTTTTTGTAAGATTGCATGCTACTGATATATACTTTGCAATTAAACAAGGCTGAGACACTAACCCATGGGATACTAAACCTGTACAAACGAAACTAGAGGCTCTAAAGAGCCTGTGTCGTTCACCTTGGTCTATGTGCATATTAAACAAAGGACACAGATGGATTCATGACAAAATTGTGTTTTTGTGATGGTGATGTGTTTGTAGATCTTACTTTTACTGAACATGCTTGCTACTTACAATTGTCTCTATCTGTATAGACTTGGCCCTTAAGATACAGAGGAAAATATTTTGTAAAAATTTACAAAAATTTACCAAATAAATGAAAATTGTTAAAAAATTACTATAATGGGCAATAACTCCTTAAGGGGTCAACTGACCGTTTTGGTCATGTTAATTTATTTGTAAATCTTACTTTGCTGAACATTATTGCTGTTTGCAGTTTATCTCTATCTATAATAGTATTCAAGATAATAACCAAAAACAGCAAAATTTCCTGAAAATTACCAATTTAGGGGCAGCAACCCAACAACGGGTTCTCTGGTTCATCTGAAAATTTGAGGGCAGATAGATCTTAACCTGATGAACAATTTACCCCCCGTGTCAGATTTGCTCTAAATGCTTTGGTTTCAGAGTTATAAGCTAAAATCTACATTTTACCCCTATGTTCTATTTCTAGCCATGGCGGCCATCTTTGTTGGTTGACCGAGTCACCCCAATGATGATTGTGGCCAAGTTTGGTTAAATTTGGCCCAATAGTTTCAGAGGAGAAGATTTTTGTAAAAGTTAACGACGACGATGACGGACGACGGACGCCGGACGCTGGACGAGGGACGCCAAAAGATGAGAAAGGTGAGCCAGGTGAACTTAAAATATGAATAAACCTAACTCAATATGGTCTCCTTAGTTTCAGCTTTATCCTAAAGATGACATTGCTATGTATTAGGGTTGTGTATATAAATGTCTAAGTAAACATACTACTGGGTTAGTATTGAATCACATGGTAAAAGATGGTGTCTATCAAATAACTTTAAAATACAATCTGTACAAACTATTTTCGCTAGAGTAGAAAATTACACCTTTTACACAACGTATATGAATATGAAGCAGCTGTAACAAAAAAAAACTTGTACGATTTGCTATATTTTTTCCTCATACTGCATACATGTAAAAGTCATTTCCTGGTAGGATGTTCTTGGTCAACAATCGGTGGTTTACGTGGCAGTTCAATAATATACTCCTGATTGCGCTTGTTCTTGTAATTAAGTCGGTTGAGCTCCAAACCTGAAGACAGCTCTGTTCAGTTAATCTCTCTTTCTTGTACGAAACATCATTCTAAATTCCATTTTAATTCTGGTTGAAAATATACTGCAAAAACAAATATTTTGTGAGTTAAATATGAACATTATAATGTAATAGTTATCAAAGGTACCAGGCTTATAATTTCATACGCCAGACGCGCGTTTCGTCCACATAAGATTCATAAGTGACGCTCATTTCAAAATATTTAGAGAGTCAAACAAGTACAAAGTTGAAAAGCATTTAGGACCCAAAATCTCAAAAAAAATGTGTCAATTCAAATACGTATAATTTTTAACCCGGAAAAATAAATCATGACAGTCATAAGCTCTAAGCGAGCATTACAGCCAATGGTTTTAATCAAAAGTTTATTGTTTTTCTTGGACGGCAGTTAAAAAAAACTCTGTTAAATTCAATAAATTAAAAACCTTGCTATTTACATGAATTCTTACGCTAAAGAAATATTTTTTTAAGTTGAAATGATTTTGGATTTTTACTACAGGCACATAGTATGTACATACCTTTATCATTTCACCATATGATTACATTGATGTCTGTCTTTTAAGTAAGCGTGCAACCAGTAAGGCATTGCTGTGAAAAGATGTTCATCCATTTCTAAATATGTTATCTTTGTTTATGAATAAAAGGATATTCTAGATAAATGTGAACGAGACAAAATGCTGACAACAATTTTTTTTTTCATTTTAATAGAAATATCTATATTGGAAAGTAAAATGTTCCCACCATAATATGAAAGCTTCAATTATATTCTTTTCTTGCAATTCGTCTAATTTATTTCTTTCACTTTGGTTTGTTTGTCCCCTTTTTCTAAAACTACTTATTTTGTATTTAACATTCAATCTATAATCTAACAGACAGGGCATGCTCCAAAATTTATAATTGTGTACGTCATTTATTTTTAGAATCCGATTGAAATTCTCCATTTTGCTTGCTTCTGAATCCTTTTTGTTCATAAAATATTATTTATATAACATGTTTTTTTTATAAATGTTGTCTAAACCTACAAAACAAATACCATTAGACTTATAGACAACATTTGACAGGTGCCTATAAGAATTCTTTAAATTCTAAATCAACCCAAATCCGTCTATAAAATCTGTGAACAAATTTAAAATAAAAAATAGATTAAAACAATTATGTTATCAACTCTCCATTCTTCAAAAAAAAAAACAAATAGTGAAGATATGACATTAGATAACAACTGGTGATGTTCCAAACTAAGGGCTGGCAAAAAAATTGGTTATGCGGTTAAATAAGTTTTTTTGTAAGTCTCACTACCATCTTGTCTTAATCTCTATCAATGAACAAAAAATATAGTACAGTACTTACTTCTAAAACACAGTATAAAAATAAATAACAAAAACATAAAATAATTAGATAATAAAAACAAAAAGAAAATCAATATCTTACTGATTTTAAAAATGCATTATGTAATTGTTTCCATCCTCGTCTTTTGGTCTCTGGTTGATATGTGTCTCATTGGCATCATACCACATCTCCTAACCTGAAGATCGTTGTTTCCAAAAAGGCTCAATCTACTCGACCTGTTGGTTTATAATGGTTTATAGTAACTATCTATACAGTGATAGGTAAATTTTATGTGCCACTGTGGGACATAGGTTTTGACAATAAAAAACAAACGAACATACCGTGTGCTCGGTATGCTTTTCCTGGAACCAAGTTAAGTTGTTGTTTCTGAGTATTCTCTGAGATGTGTTCTAAAGTTGCTTGCTTTTCTTCATCTTGAAATTGTGATTGCACGAAGGGATGTTCATACTTAGCAGTTTTTGTAAGAAGACTGAAATGTAACATATTATAAAATCGTTAAAACATATGCATATGTGTACAATTAAAAAAGGACCAAACAGAACTCACAGTTCGATACAAGGGAGACGACACTGTGACCAAAATAAGTAGGTGGATAAATATTATATCTATTAAATATGGGTCGATATAAAGCTCCTGTTCACGATTGTATATCTTTTATTAATCCGTTTGTTGTACAGTATTTAACAGTTCGCAAAGTGTTGGTGGTTGTACATGATAACTTGCCTGTCAAGGTCGACAATTCTAATTTTTTCAGACTAGTTTAATGTTTTAATATCATATCCAGTAACTGGAATTTCTATAACTCATTTTTAGGTTGAGCGTGACAAGTGTTAGACAGTAGTCTGTCTTTTATATACCATGGTTTTGTTTCTGTTTCTTCAATCAAATTTCGATTTTTAAATGCCTAATTAAGTTTCTTTGTAATTTCTTCTGAGCTGTTTCAGTTTTTAACTACAAACGGAAAATTGGTTTGTTTTTTGTTATGCGCTTACACATCCAAAGTGTAATATGTGCATACAATCATATTTACTGACAAATATGAATAAATTTCAGTGTTTGACACAATTACTATAATCATAAATTACAAACTTGACATAATAAACGCCATGTTTTTGAGACTCTATTCTATCCCAGTTAGTTGGCAGACTATCTTTTATAAGAGGATGACTCCAGTGTGTTGATTTCTTATTGTGGTCAATGTAGTATTTTCTACCACGAAATGTCCAATTATAACTCCAACCCCTCGGTAAAGATATTTCTACAGTTTCGTGTGTTAACTCGTCGTCTCTTTTGAATGCTGCAAAATGTACAACTTAGTTGTTAATAAAAAAAATATTTACTTGACAACAATTTTTAGCATAACAAAATTCTATTTTAAGTTGTTTACATTCAGTAATGATAGTTGTTCTTTACAAGAATTTTTAACAATTTACATAAAGCTCCCAACAATATAATTTCAAGAATAAGAAGACCGAAAGACTCAGAAATTAATAACTATGGATCATCGAACGCCTTCAATAATTAGTACAGCCCTGGTCATATGATAGAAAATGTTTTCTGGCATACATTCCACATTTCTGAATTTATCATAAACATGCATACGATGACCTATGAACATGCCGTACGATGACTTATAGTTAATTTATATGTCATTTGGTTTCTTGTGGAGAGTTGTCGCATTGGCAATCATACCACATTTGTTTTTTATATACAGAAACCAAACTTCAATCTGAATGTCAACCAGTATAAAGATATTAAAACAACATTTATGTTGGACATGTTGAGTGGGCTGAATGTTTATTACTAAAATACTTCGGTGGCTTATGAAATTTGTTTTATTCTTGTTTAGTCTGTTTTAACACAGGAAATGTAGGCTTGATCGATGTTAAGGGGTGCAACTCAAAAGGGGGAGTTTATGTTTTTGTCGGAGTTGGAATATTTGTTTTAGATCCTATCAATCAAATTTATTTTTAGCATTCAACAGATTACATGGGATTCTGATAACACTGAAAAATGAATGTTCACCATGATACAATAAGACTGAAAGAAAACAAGATTTTTAGACATACAAATGCCATAAAAATTAATAGAAACTCTTCAAATATACCAACTGTCTGATATTTGGTAGGTCAGACGCGTAATGTATGGGTACAAATATGTAGTTAATGATCAATCATCTTTTTAGTTTACCTGAGGCGTCTGGATTTCCACGACAAATAATGTTCTCTTCATTTGTCAAATGTTGTTTATCTCTACATTTTTCAGAATTTCGTTCCTGTTCTAATCGTTGATGGTTACATATAGTTTGAGCATTGATTTTACCTGCATCACACAACTGTTGTATTGCTTCCCATTGACTTTGTATTTTAGGATTCTCTTCTAATTTTTGTTCACTTTCCTGTTGTTCAGACATTTGATCCATCTCTGATAAAGGATAAATTGTTTTACCTTTTACTGAACTTTGTTCTACATCTGGTGATTTACTTTGTACAGGAGTAAAATGTTCTAACTCGGACAAAACCTTAATTGCTCTGCTTTGTTCTTGCATGGCTTCTCTCATTCGTTTGAGTCCATCCTGCAGAAGAAATGCAACTTTTTGCAATTCCGTTTCTGACTTTTTGAGATTCGTTCTGTTTGCTGAATTTTCCGAATCTACTCCAGCCATTAAAATGTCAACTGGTTTTTGGATTAAATGATCAATAGTCGCCATTACCATTTTGAAAGCATCCGTCAGAGCGTTGATTGCTGTCCTTAATTTACCATTTCGTAATTTTAAATTGAATGTATCACCTGAACTAGAACTTCCATATGTACTCGAATTATACGGAGATTTATTTCTGGTCTTGAAGAAAAATAAATCCTCTGAACTAGTATTACATAAACTTCCACTATCCATATCGTTACCGGGGAGTTAAATGCAACGGGAAACAACTGTTTAGGTGCAAAATGTATCATAAACCTACAAAACGACAAATTAGTAGTTTCGTTGTCACAAATTTCACCTTGATCCTATTTTTAGCCACTAGTATTGTGTAGTATCTAAATTTAAACGAACAACAATACAATCCTTTAAATTCTTTACATTCCAAAACATATATAAATAGAGAAAGTATGTTATGATAAATTATCCTACCTGTAAGCAATGTAAAAGAAAACAAAAGCTATATTGATTGCAATGATTGCTTAGTTTAAAGACAATAACAACATACTAAAATCTATTTTTAATTAATTTTTGATAATGAAACAAAAAGCAAACTAGCAATTAATAACGTATGAACGTATGTGTGGAGAACCGGAGATGACCCTCACAAGGGTGACAGCGGGAATAAGTTTTTTTTTAATCATATTACATCGTTATTATATATTAGGGTATGGATGGGGTTTACATAACACAGAATAATGGCCAAACAAATTAACATTGATTAATAAAGAGAGAAAATGAGAAAAAAGTAAAGATATTATAATGTGGTCCAATAGTATAAAACAAATAACTGTGAGAAAAATAATTATGTATTATAACACTAATTATAGAAATGAATGCAAATCAATTCAATTCAATAAAAAATATCAATTATAAATAATACAACATACATGAACGATGTACATAAAAAGAAATTCATGTAAACAGTTATAAAGTTAAAAGTAAATTTACATTGTATGTTTGTGAATATTCTACAGAATAAGCGTTATTTTTAAAGATTATGCGAGTAATGACCCAAAAAATCAATAGATTGAGATTAAAATATTTCATTTGAAATCAGACTTTCTTAAATCATATGGCAGAGTGTACTCATAGAACTTTGTCTGTTATTTTTTATGAAAGTTGGAAAAGGAAAAATTCGTAAAAAGTAAGTGAAAATATGTCTTTCGATATAAAAGACCAGTTAGATAACACCAATCTTGTTTGTGTAACACATGTAACAGTAAGCAATTTTAACGGCCATATTTTTGAAATAATACAAGAACAATTTTGTAAATTCATTTTTAATCATTCCAAACATCCTACAATTATGTCATTTATACGTTTAGATTGTATGATGCTCATTCAAACAAACAGGTTAGCAACAGTAATTTGAATTAGAGGTCGTTTACTAAGTCATCACTAAAACACTACTAAAACTAGTATCTCAATTCTTTGTAAAACAATTGAAAGGTCTTTCCTGTAAAAGCGATGTTTTCGTAATGTACTTGTTACGACCTTTCGTTTGATATACGACAAGCATCCCTTCTGAAATTTTTCGCTTTTTACACTTAATGACTTCATTCGCCTACATTTTTGAGATCGGAAGTATGATATATGTAACACAGGGTACATGAGCTTTCATTTGATATGCGACAACGCCATGTTCTAAAAAGTTTGATTTTTGCACTTAATAACCCCATCCAACCAATTTTTGGAGGTTGGGAATTTGATATTTCAAATGTACACATCATGACCTTTCATTTGATATACAATAACCCTATCGTAAAAGAAAATTTATTTTTTGCACTCAATGACCCCATCCAACCAATTTTTGGGGGACGTCAATTTGAAATTTGAAATGTACGCTTTATGTTCTTTCATTTGATATGCGACAACCTTACCATCTGAGAAATTTGAATTTTTGCACTAAATGACCCCACCCTTCCACATGGGATGAAAAAGAGGTTTAAGATTTTCATTTTTAAGTAGAGTTTATTAATATTTTCAATTTGATATATCAGATGACCCCATTTGACAAAGTGCCAAAAATGATGCAATATCAACGATATAAATAGAAGTTAGGCAACAACCATTTTCTTATCTGGGGGGGGGGGCTGGGATTTTTTTGAAAAAAATATTTTGATGGCCTAGCTGACCGAAAAAAAAATTATGTTTTGCACTGTAGCTGAAAAAAAAATTTATGCTGTCACCTGCTTGAAAAAAAATTTTGCACTGCTGAATTTGAGAATAGTGAAAATAGCAACAGTTGAGACAGTGAAACATGTACAGCAGATTATAAACATCTGCCCAGTCTACAGATTACGCTAAGATTTCTATTTATACCTTATTACTTTTTGTATTTTCCTGTAATAGTGTTTGATCCAGAAATATTTAAAAGCATTTCAAATCTCCCGCATGTATGCTACTACATTAAGACATACTTAAAACTGCAACTATTATAAACATGAAATGTTCATTTTATAACAGGGATAGATATGGTATCATAAGCAGTCTTTTAAAGTAGCCCTGATTGTGTATGACACAGACTTGTATACCGGTAGTATTTTCCTTTGTATCATTCTGTATCATTCTTTATACCTCTTTTTTCAATGGAATGTCAATTATCATAGTTGGAAACAGTGGATGTTTATAATTTGGAGCTACTCACTCTTTGCCATTACATATGGCAATGGTGGCCACTTCAATTGCAGTATTAAAATCCAAGGACTGTGGTACCTGTATGACGGACTCAGAGAATAGAAAGTGGGCTAAAAAAAACCAACAGAGACAACAGCCAATGCCAGGATATAGACAGAGCCATGCACTGTACATTTTACATCAATCAAAAAATTAAAATGAATTTTATGTAAATTTTATGGTTTTGAGAAAAAAAAAATGTATTTCTGTTCCACATTATAGGAAAAAAAATTTTGCTTTCCTTCTCATAAGAAAAAAAAAATTATCGGAGGAAGGTTCTGAAAAAAAAATTATGAACACAATAAAAATCCCAGGAATGGAATGTTTTTGGTATTTGGTCAAACATATAACTATGTTAACCTCTTCAATTTCTTAAACTTTTTAAGTGGTAAGCTGTTGTTGATTCAGAAATACATGCCGCCGCTCACAAAATTTCAAACTCCATTATCTCTTAAACGACAATAGATATCTCAAATCTGTTAAATGGTAAATGATCTACAGTTAAAGGACAACATTATAGAAAAAGAATTATGACAATTTCAAAGTTCACCAAGGTCACAATTAATCATCAAATATATGATGCAATACCAAACTTGAGAACCGGAAGTCGTGGAGACATGGGACTACCACCATTCAACTCAGGACCACTTGACCTTTCAAATATCACAAGGTCAAGGTCATAGTATACTATGAAGGTCAAGGTGAAATTTCATCATGACCTGACATTGACCTCAAATTGACGGTCTTGAATTACTGATCATCTTTGCAGTTTATAGTAGGTTGATATCTGTTACCTTTAAAAAGATATACACAAAATACTATACTTTTAAGAATCATCCCGTTGTAACTTTTGAACAGACAGTCGGACATTTTTGGACTTATCATATAAAATGTAGACCTCGTCGAGAGGAACATTTTATACGCTGTATGTATGCAGCAAAGTCTTATCGTTTTCCTAATATGTAAGCTTGAAATTGCAGCGTAATTTTTTTTTTTGCACTCAGTGACCTTTCACCTTGACTGCATATTAAAGGTCACATGAATTTAAGATTATTGGTGAAGGTCCCAAGTCTCTACGACTTCTGGTTCTCGAAATACAACTTTTCTAAAATTATGTACAATTTTTCAAGGGGAATAACTCCTTATAAGGGTTAATAACAAAATGATTGTACATGTTCATTAACATTGCCATCTGTTCCTGTACATGTTGCCGTTTTCAAATCGATTCTATCTCTTATACTTTTTGAGAAAAATGCAAAGGAAAGAAATTGTTTCAAGGGGATATAACTCTCATTGGGGACGATGAAATCCTATTTAGCCTCACATGGTAATACATCATGATGAGATCTACATTATGTCCAATTAAGGTCATCATATCTTTAAAACCAACGAGGGGGGCCATGTTGAAAAAAATCAATAAAAGGGAGACAACTCCTAAAGGGGATGATGAAATCCTAAACCGGATCATCTGGTAATACTTCATGATGAGGTCTATCAATGGTCCATATTTCGTCTTCATAGCTTCAACAGAAACAAGAGGCGGGCATGTGAAACAAATGTTGGAAGAAAAAAAAGAAAAAGAAAAAAAAAACATTAGAAAAACAATAAGGTCTTTCCTCGCGTAGAGGAAAGACCTTAATGATGTGTTGTGTCAATAAATATCAAACTAGCAAAAGCCAACACCAGGCATCTGACTAAATAAACTTATCCATTCCAGTTTGACGTGAAACCCTGTGTGTTTAAACATCCCGAACAACCAAACGTGTCATCTCCCCTCAGCATCAGAATTAGGTCAGGGAAACAATATTTCTTTATCCTATTCAATCCTTCGGGTCAACTTTAATGTTTCTCAAAGGCTGCAAGTTCAAATGATATGAATAAGGGAGATAGGAGGTAATGTTACGTCTACGAGAAAGCTAAGCAGCAACTATCATTCACCCTATCTTGACATCTAAAACCCCAATAGTCTTCGACAATAGGCAAGTGCCTACACAAGCGGTATGTAAATAACTGTTCACGTTTAAATATATATTAAGTAGATACAAAAAATGTGGTATGAGCCCGAAGGTATGAGTTCCAATGAGACAACACTCCATTCAAGTCAAAATTTGGTTAAAAAAACAACATTACATATGTACGGAGAATAAGTGCATAGATTCAACAGTGTACTTAGCTTGCATGTCAAATAAAGTCGGAGACAATGTGTAGCATAAATAAAGGTATAAAATAAAACACATGTAATTCAAAAGGCTAACCGAGTATGTGAAGAACACTTCGCTTTAATAAAAAAAAACTTTTAGGTGTAATACAACCAAATCATGGTAATACGAAAATAGTTCGGGGAAAAAAATCCTTGAATTTGACGTTTGTAGGTAATTAATCCTACATTTTATTGCAGCAAAACATTTCTGGGTCATAAACATATAACTTGGGTATTTCTAAGCACCACTATGTTTTTATTTTGGGTTTCTATAGAATATTTTGGAAACTTGAGGTTACATGGTTACTAAAGCTTGTACACAGATCAAAGAAGGGGGAAATTTGATTGCTTAATTTCCAGTGATTGTTATTTTCTTATATGCAATGAAATGTTATGTAAAAAAAATCTACAGTACTAGACAGGATACAAACTACTTTTGCCAAATATTTCTTTATTTGAAACAAGTATGGACACAGACGCAAATTGTCAGTGGGGTTAAAGGTCGTTACAAATGTATTGAAAGCTAGACTGGAAATATGTATTAACAAATTGAGTTGATGTGTACATGTCTTCATTCAAATGCATTGACTGATAAAAAAGGGGGCTTCAACTTCCACCCCTCTCTATGAATTAGTTGTTTGAGTGTTTGAATATGGAGTTTGTTAATAAATAGCTGCACTCTAAGCGCATGATATGTCTTGATTCCGTTTTAAGCTTGCTTAAAGGTTGAACTATTTTGTTTTGTACAATTATTATTCTTTATTTGAAACAAAGAAAAAAGTGCAAATTTAACAAAGACTAAGAGGGAAAAATCTGTATTCTGAATATATGTATGTGTGTTTTAATAACACCTTTATTTATGTCGTCTTCTTGATGGTACACAATCGAGTATGAGAATAAGGATAATACCAGATACAATGATAAGACACCCTGTTATACCAATACAAGCAGACGAGAATCTTTTGTCACGCGCACTTGTCATCTTTCTTTTTGCAGAGGAGAGCGTTTTCTTTTTAATGGATATTGCACTTTTGAGCTCATCAACTGACGTCCTTTCTTTTAAAATGTTATTGGTAGAAAGGCTTACATCGGAGTGTTTACAACCACAATCATGACTTGACACTTCTGAAAAGATATTTTGTTATTAAAGTGCATGCCTTAAAATATTCTCAATGCTTACCAAAAAAATGCATTAAATGTAGCTATAAATTTCTATAAAGCAACTACTTAGATACCATCTCCTATATAAGATTTGTTATATTCTACAGTTGAAAACACTATAGTTTATCAATAAACCTTCCATACTTCTGTGTTATGGATAAACATTGGACACTTTTAATTTGCAAAACACTTATTTGCAAATCCTACGCCGCCTATGTCTAGAACTATAGTGTCGTGTATATAATCAAAATTTGCGGAATTACATGGGATTCAATAATTTTATTGCTTTTCTGCTTTTGTTATTATGTTTATTTTGTAATTTAATTTAGGTAAACATGGGATTTTTAATATCCCCTGGGACAGGGCAATATCCCCTTTGACAGGGCAATATCCCATGGGATTGATCATTATCCCATAGGATTTTTTAGGGTCCCATGAGATAATTGTAGTCCCATAGGATATTTGTTATAAAGAAGAATACTTTTAATTGATTGTTATATAATGTTAGAATAGAGAGATGTGGTATATTGCTAAGTTTACAATTCTCCATCAGAGACCAAAGGATGTAGAGGGTTAGTAACTGATGACACTAGACAACCATCAATAATCTGTAAAATCCATACCGCATGTTTATATATATATAGCTATTTTTATTGAAAATCATATGTTATTGCTTCATGTATGCAAACATTTTTTTTATAATCCATAACGAATTTTATTGGATATATTGAAATTCATCAATTATAATAAAGGGAGAAAACACAGAAACAAGACCAGAATAAATTGAAAGACAAAAGTCAGATAAGTTATTATTTTCATCACTCAGTCAATGAATTGAAGTTCTATTAAATAACAAAAGATATTGAAACTACAATAATGACAATGTTCTTTGCTGAATGGCCAAAAAGTGGACTACAAATTACGATCACACAATGCTGGGTGATAAGAAACTACTATTTTGTCGGGTGGAGAAATATCCTGGAAAAAAATAGATTTATGTAAAAAAGCTACTAGTATGTTAAGCCTAAAAATAGTGTTCAATGATTTTAAAAGGGAAATAATTGTGTTTCAAAAAAGTATTCTAGAATTCAAAAATAAACATATATTGATATTTTCATTATCTGCTTTGTTGTTTAAAAGTTTAGTTTTGAACTGGTATATAGAACAATATATTGCATTAAGGAAAAAAAGATATTCAACTAAAAAGATTTATCTTATAACAATTTACTACCAAACAGGATTCATAGAAACATACACATTACTGTATATTTATAATTTGAATCCCATCGGATTTTATTTTGTCAATTGGGATATTGAAAATCCCATGGGATGATTATAGTCCAACAGAAATTTGTTTGTTCCATGGGACAACAAATATCCCATGGGATTACAATTATCCCATGTGACTCAAACAAATCCCATGGGATTTTGCCCTGTTCCATGGGGTATTGAAAAGTTTTTCTAAATCAAATTGCAAAATATATATACTAATAATAGCAGAAAGGCAAAGAAATTATTGAATCACATGTAATTCTGCACGTTTTGGTTATATACACGACACTGTAGCTCTAAGGAGAGGCGGTGGCGGATTTGCAAATGAATGTTTTGAAAATTAAAAGTGTCCGGTGATGATAAATATAATAATCACATTGCTTGTATCGACGGTACGGTCTGTCTTTAATTTTGCTGTAAGATTTAAGCTGTTCACTTCGTCGTTAAAGACATTCTATGAAGAAAGCCAGTTATAAACGTCGTTGTTGGTTTTTCGTGAAAGATTTATCTCCTATACATCCAACCATGCTTTCCTTTTCAATACTTGTACACGATGATGGTCACATATTCTTAGCTCTTGGTGCATTTGATGTATCAATCGGTTTTGAGTGGTGTTTGCATCGGTCATTCTTGGATTGTTTTATAATTAGTAGAGTTGTGCTTGTCGTCTTTCTTCTAGGGGTAGGGGTTATGTGTTGCTGTCTGTTTTTCTTCGACTTGTGGTTTTTTAATTTCATTTTGCCGACCGTGCGAGACTCTCATGGGTAGGGCTTTCATGTCGATCCGGCCCCACGTCGATCCGGCCCATTTTTAAAGTCGATCCGGCCCCAATAAAAATATATTTATAAGGAATAAAAATAAAGATATATATTAATTGTAATTCATAAATGTTAACGAATTTTATTATAATGTAAAATGTGTATTGCGGTACGGTAAAAAAAAGGCCTATGACAAATATTGTCTTTACATGAGTATAAAACAACTAGGTTGATTATGTTTCCATTACAAGTTTTCAAGATTATTAAGTATAATTATATCAAAATCGTATATAACAGAATTTAGGACAATCAACAGACATCAACATTAATCAGCAGTAATTAGCATCTTTTTTTCAACTGACTGTGATCTTTACAAGTTTCTATATAGTTTATTCCTTGTCATTTATTATGGGGCCGAATCGACGTGGGAACGGATCGACGCGGGCCTGATCGACTCGGGCCTGATCAACTTTGGGCCAGATTGACTTGGGGTCGGATCGGTTTGGGCCGGAACGACCGGTTACCATGTTAACTAGTTAGGGTAGTTAAACAACTCCTAGTAGTGGTATTGTCCCGTTGTTTTTTAGAGTCTCCTTGGTGTCTTATGTCTCTTTTTATATAACAATTAGTTCATAAAATTTGTACAGTTTAACTTTATACATGTATACTAGAAGATGCCCGCGAAATAAGAAAGCATGCGTAAGAGCGTTTAAGACACGGATCGATAACGGTCTCCGAATTTGGATATGTTCTAAAAAAATTGGCGTTTTCTGTGGAAAACAAATGGTTTCAAAAAGGAATTTAGGTAGTACAAAACACTACATTTATACGTCATATCACAATATTTCCGACCTATGGTCTCATTGGAGATTGCGGCTCGATTAAATGGGTTTTTCCTTTATTAGTATAGATATACAGTTATCAGCTGTGTTATGAATAGACAAATCTTACCAGTATTATTTAAAACAAGCCATTCTCCTGTAGATCCATATCCTGTCATAACTCCAATAGACTTGATAGAGAACGAATTCGGGTCATGCCAGGATAAAACTTCGTTTTGACACCTATCTACTCCTTTTCCAATGCTGATCGATCCATTTATCCACGAAATCCAAAATGCTTTATATTCATAGCAGTCCAAAACTCCAGAACGCATTAGTTTATACGATTCCACTTGTTGGTGGAATCTACGGATACGAAGTTTGAAATTTTGATTGGATCCAAAAGCAATCTCGTAATAGTTTTCTTTTGACGACATTTGCTTTGAGCGACATAATGAAACAAAAGCATTGTTGCATGCTTTTATCAGAAAAGTAACTGAGTTATCTATCTTGAAGCCGTACCTTGACAACGAAGTGTGGTAGTCCAATATGTTATCCGGGTATTTGTATGCATCTTTGTTTCCAGTGTTATTGGTGTGAATAAGAATAACACAATTTCCTGTAAAAAATTGATCTTGTTACCTGACAATTTTACCATGAACACGTAGTTTTACCTGCGTATTGTTTTTATGCAAATAATCGTTCAAGATCAAATTAAAACTCTTGCAATATAGTCATACCTCCACATGAATCTCTGGATTGTCTTCAAATGATATCAAATTTAGATATAACATTAACCAGTACCAATTTTACTGTAAATTTGTACATTTGTACATTTGTACATTTTTACCAGATGCAATATGGTTTCAGTGATGTCGGAAGCTTTAAATCCTAAACATAATACACTGAAAAGCTGACCAAACCAAACATTACAAGTTGGAGAAAGAGCTGTCCCATTGGTAATAATGCAACATCTATTAAAGTTAAAGTATGTTAACTGATGAAGAATGGTTTTTGTAAAAGATTATATAACTGGAGAATTTCAGTAAAGGTGTCAAACTTTCGTAAAAAAATCGTAAGGGTTCCGCGGAACCCAGTGTCTCGCCTACTTTTGCTGTTAATCGCAGTCTGAACAAACATGAGGGGAAAAAATAATAAAATATTCCTCTCGATACTATCTTTTCAGTGTAAGAAGCTTCACTCCAAATTTTGGTAAAAATCAAGGATAGTTTATGAATCAAATAAATGTTTTGAAAACTTTAACTGCAGGCTGTATGTTATGTTAACTGGAAGAAAAACTAAGTCATTTATAAATAAAATACGGAAAAACAGGTACAAAATTTTAACACAATTTCTTCTAGATCCTAGCTTTTGATCATAAACAAGCTTCTGTCCAAGTCTAGAACAAATCCAGGATAGTTATTAAAATTTAAAAAAAAAACTTTAACCAAATGTAATGTTTCCTGGTAGAAAAACTAAGTCCATTATAAGTGAAATACAGAAAAACAGGATTTTTTTTACACAGTTTACTTCTGGGTATTATTTTATGATCATAAACAAGCTTTTGTCCAAGTTTGGTAGAAATCCAGGATAGTTTAAGAAAATTATCAAAATTTCAAAAAACTTTAACCACAGAGTGAATGTAATGTTTTATGATAGAAAAACTAAGCTCGTTTATAAGTAAATACGGAAAAACTAGAATATTTTTTACTTTTTACAAAATCACTTCTGGATACTATCTTATGATCATAAACCAGCTTCTGTTCAAGTTTGTTAGAAATCCAGGATAGTTTAAGAAAGTTGTTAAAATTTCAAACACTTTAACCAAGGAGTGGATATTTGCGGACGCCGCCAACGACGGAATGTAGGATCAATATGTCTCACTTTTTCGACAAAATTCGAAGGCTCGAAAATAAAATATACAAAATATTTTTTCTGAAAAATGGATTTTCAAGGGTTGTAACCGTGGAAATTTAGGCCTTAGATAGACAAAAGGAATACGCTTACAATTTTGGTATGACTAATGGATAAATGGCTTATGCACTATCAAAATACATTAACTTTAAATGCTGATAAATGAAGTATTTTCTATTACCAACATCTAAAATGTATTATAAGTATTTCTTACCTATCCCAAAGCAGGTAAAGATCAGGTAAACAATTTTCATCCTTTGGTTTATTTCTCAAAAATTTACCTCAAGTCATTACAGGAAGCAGTTTGTAACGTAGAATCGAACGATTCTGAATTGTAATATCTTTTATATGCATAGGATGCATATGAAAGAAAAAGTTATTGAATTACGCTTACAACACTGAAATTAATTTATGTTTCATAAGAACAACAGGAATTTATGCTAAAACTGATCTATACTATACAGATAAGGTATAGTGTGAATTTATAGCAGATTGTTCAGGTATGTTCGCGTTGTAAATGACCAAATATATAGATATTGTACATATATACTGAAGCTGTACTATTTGCAAAGAAAAAGCCTCGCTTTCTTCAAGTTTCTACGCTTTGTACAAATAAAATTTAAATTTCACGACCATATGTATTGTTATTCTATTCGCGTGATTCACATATTGAACATATGCTGTATATTTTAAAAAAATCGATATCCCCCTCAATTTTTCCATCTCATGCAATTTAAATACTATACAAGGTTAATAACCTCAAAAGTAAGGTTGGGGTTGATTTGGGGAGTTTTGGTCCCAACAGTTTAGGAAATAGAGGCCATAAGGGTTCAAAAGTAAGCTTTGTTTGATTTCATCAAAAATTGAATTATTGGAGTTCCTTGAAATACTGAATCTAACCGTGTATTTAGAATCTTGACATTTTTATTTGTTTTAAATTGGTCTACGTCATTAAGGTCTAAAGGGTTCAAAACTTAACTTTATTAGATTTCTTCAAAAATTGAATTCTTGGGTTCCCCAACTGTTCCGGGTTCGACCTCTGCAGTCGTATAAAGCTGCACCCTGCGGAGCATCTGGTTGTAATATGTACAACAATCAAACATCAATCCACACCAAACTGAATGTAATTGAAAGACATCTAGAGGTCAATATACAGTCTCGAACAGAGAACAAAAAAAACCCAGAAAAATATAGCGAATTTTGGAGAATTTATATTATTACATGTACATGCATTTGAAATATTTAATATATATTGTTTCAATTTTTTTAGTTTTAGGTTCCACCTAGCTAACATTTTAGAAAACTTGGATTTCAATGCTAGTCTATTAGAAGGATATTTGATTTTCATTGGTTGTACATGTAGATATGGAATCTTATTTTATCATGAAGTCAGATTTGAAAATGACTTGGGGAATAAAGTTTTCAGTAAAGACTGAATGTCAGTTTTAGTCTTATATATGTACTTTAAAATTTTAGTCTTACATGTGTATGATTATGTGTACATATATCACTGATTCAGTGGCAATGGTAAATAGACACTGACAAGTCTTGGATAACATTTTATAGTTTTGAATGTTTGTTTATCAGTTGTCTAAAATTAGGTGGAGGTGTGTTCTTATTTCCAACAGAGGGGCACTCAACCTATATCAATTTGTGCATGAAGCAAATTGATAGTTGCTAGATACTGAATGATTATACCAGAAGAAAGTTTTAACCTGTGCGTATATATTTAAAATAACATAAAAAAATCATGTCTTTTTCAGGACTTCTTATCCAACCATGTAGTATGGCATGTTATTGAGATATGGTTTTGGTCGATGGATGTTCATGAAGAATCTGTAGTACAAAGTATATCACTGGATTTAGCTCTTTGTCTAAGTGTATAATGTATTATTAAAGTACTTTGCTTTGAGCTCAGTTCATTGTTATGCAATTCATTCTTTGTGAAATAAAGATTTGACAGACAACTCTCATGTACAAGGATTGTCAAAGAAGTATCATCTATGTACAATGTAAGTAATAAGGAGATAAAAGCATTCTGTTTCGACTTGAACCAAACATTATACAAATGTATGTTCATTGACCAAATTTAAAAAAAAAGACCAAATTTACCCGACAATGCTACTCCCACTACTAGCAATATGATGCTAGGTTGTTTTAATACATCTGTTCTGCCTACTGATGACTCGGTCCTGAGTGTAAATGGTCCTTCAATTTAATGTTTAAATTTTTTTTATGAATTACAGTAAATGTTAATTACTACACTTTCATACCACAACAAATACTGTATTGGTACATGTATCATTTATATTTGTATCCATATAACCAAAAAAAAAATGAAAAGAAAATAATTTTGCATAACCTTTTGAATACTATTACTTTGTAAATATTTAGACATATTAAGACTAATTAAGTAGCTGTTGATAATATCCACTTGACATGCTTGAAATTCTATCAGATTACTTTTGGAGCAGTTATGAGTCTTTGAAGCATGCTCACAAAGGTTCTTTTGGTGAATCATTGTCATATTGCTCAAAAATTTTCTTTTCTTCGACCGGATTTGGAGGAGATATTATCAAAGAATTGATAAAAATCAGCACAAAGATTTACTTCCTAGATCGTCTAGCCCCAAGCATCATGTCAGTCATTGTCATTACTAAAAAATGAATAGAATAGAACCATACAAATAGTAAGCAAATGCATATAAAAAAGATGTGGTATGATTGCCAATGAGACAATTCTCCACAAGAGACTAAAATGACACAGAAATTATTAACTACATGTCACCATATGGCCATCAACAATTAGCAAAGCCAATACCCCATTATCAGCTTTAAAAGGCCCCGAAATGACAATGTAAATCAATTCAAACGAGAAAACTAACGGCCTTATTTATGTACAAATAATAAACGAAAAGTGAATATGTAACACACAAACAAACGACAACCATTGAAATACAGGCTTCTTATATCATGTTATCAAATCTATAGTTCATCTCCCATTTAGAAAAAAAAACACATGAAAAAATGAACCTATAATGTGTTGCTCTCCTATCTACAAAATGTATCCAAAATCAAAGATGTAGAACATATTCTATCATAATCATTTGGTAACTAATGTAATTACTGTCTCTTCCATGTCCGTCTTGAACATACAAACTAAATATTAAATAAACGATACTCCTAATGCTCAGGTTGGTTGTCATCGTGACACAGTTAATAACACCATATAGGAAAACATAGAACTCCCTTTTGTCATAAGACACTGTCAAACATCCAAACATACTATCCACACTCATCTGTGGTGTCCACACTTGTAAATACTATAAAATAAATATAACATAGGAAAAAATAAAAAAATCCTCAACAGTATCAGTGACTGCTGTGGGTTGTAAACTTGAGCCAAGATGGAGGTCAGGGGCGGATTCCACTATTCTAAAAGGGTGGGGTTACAACCATTTGTCCCAATTCAAAAGCATTGATCATCAAAAGAATGGGAAAGGGGGTCTTACCATTGTGTCACTTGTATAAAACGTAAATTTTCTGCTGTAATGAACCAAGTGCCAAAATATATTTCTTACCATGGAAAGTTTTCAAGAGCATCCTTGTTCCGATAAAAACAACTGCACATGCTTTAATAAATATTTAACAATCGTATTAATTAATTCATAGCGATATCAACAAATTGAATGCCTCAAAAGGTAAAGGACTTTGTAAGATTTGGGGATATTCTTTTTAAGTTGTCTACAAAAATATTGGCCACATGTATTACATTTTTTCTTCTTAGAATCTACTTTAAAGACTTTTTTTAAATTCATTTCTCTTTTCAAGAGTGGTGATAAAGACACCAGGAAATTACACACCAAATTCCATATTGCCGACACTAATCATTATTGATGGACTGGTCAGTAAGTAACAGTAAGAAATAACTATTGGTACTTCCAAGACAAATGTGTTTTTTGGAGGTAATCATTATATCTTTTTACCCTAACCGCAAAAAGTATTAAAAAACCAGATGCTCCGCAGGGCGCAGATTTATACGACAGCAGAGGTTGAACCCTGAACGGTTGGGGCAAGTATGGACACAACATTCAAGCTGGATTCAGCTCTAAATTTGGATTGTGATTAAATAGTTGAAACAACATAGGTTTCTGACATAGAATGAATGTGGTCTAATAAAGTTAAAATTTGTTTTTGCCTTTGAGCAATTCACTATGCTGTTGAATATTAATCCTCTCAAAAAAATGTTTGAAGAAATTTTCTTTTTATTTATGAAATCTGAAATGAGAAAAATTTAACCCCCCCCCCCAAATTTTTTTTCTCACATCCCCCTTTCCCTTATTCCAAAACTGATCTCAATTCAAATTACTAATGAAGTTTGCAACAATAACTACTCATTTAAATACATCATAAAATATTAAAATGTAAAAAAGTGCTTGTTATCACTGAATGGTAAAGATTGTTTTAATTTATCAGTTGGTAGTAAAAGTGAATATACATTGTATTTTGTATAAAACAATGATTTAAGCTGATTCAACTACTATTCTGGACAAAGAAAGATAACTCCAATTGAAAATGTCTTGCTATTGCACAATATTGTGCAATTAGATATTTCTTGCTATTGCGCAATACTGTGGAATTGAAAATACTTGCTATTCCACAATACTGTGCAATTGAAGATTTCTTGCTGTTGCGCCATACTGTGCAATTGAAAATTTCTTGCTATTGCACAATACTTAATATAATAATTTTGGATCCTGATTTGGACCAACTTAAAAACTGGGCCCATAATCAAAAATCTAAGTACATGTTTAGATTCAGCATATCAAAGAAGCCCATGCAAGAATTCAATTTTTTGTTAAAATCAAACTTAGTTTAATTTTGGACCGTTTGGACTTTAATGTAGACCAATTTGAAAACAGTACCAAAAATTAAGAATCTACATACACAGTTAGATTTGGCATATCAAAGAACCCCAATTATTCAATTTTTGATGAAATCAAACAAAGTTTAATTTTGGACCCTTTGGGCCCCTTATTCCTAAACTGTTGGGACCAAAACTCCCTAAATCAATCCCAACCTTCTTTTTATGGTCATAAACTTTGTGTTTAAATTTCATAGATTTCTATTCACTTATACTAAAGTTATGGTGCGAAAACCAAGAAAATGCTTATTTGGGCTCCTTTTTTGCCCCTAATTCCTAAACTGTTGGGAACTCAACTCCCAAAATCAAGTCCAACCTTCCTTTTGTGTTCATTAACCTTGTGTTTAATTTTCATTGATTTCTATTTGCTTATACTAAAGTTATTGTGTGAAAACCAAGAATAATGCTTATTTGGGCCCTTTTTTTGCCCCTAATTCCTAAACAGTTGGAACCAAAACTCCCAAAATCAATCCAAACCTTCCTTTCGTGGTAATAAACCTTGTGTCAAAATTTCATAGATTTCTATTTACTTAAACTAAAGTTATAATGCGAAAACCAAGAAAATGCTTATTTGGGCCCTAATTAGCCCCTAATTCCTTAACTGTTGGGACCAAAACTTCCAAAATCAATCCCAACCTTCCTTTTGTGGTCATAAACCTTGTGTTTAAATTTCATAGATTTCTATTTACTTAAACTAAAGTTATAGTGTGAAAACCAAAAGTATTCGGACGCCGACGTGATACCAATATACGACGCAAAAATTGAAGCAGTCGTATAAAAAGTTTGATTTGTGATTAAAAAAAAAAAAAAAAAATCTTCAATAATGCTTTATGTTGTACATATTTTAACTAATCAAAATGAAAAGCAAATTATTTATTGAAGGTAACAATAAACAACAAAATCAGTATCCAGTATATAGTCTAAGCAGGGGTTTGAGGTCAGCATGTTTCATGTGGTACAACTCCAGACTAATGTGGGATAACTTAGCCAAGAGACAAGTCTGAAGGAGTCAAATTAGGCTGACTAATAAGTTAAATTGGACTGTCTACCGGTATTATGTATTGGGAGTGAACAATTGTCAACACTATTGTGCTATTTCATGGCAGTCAGTTTTTCTTGGTGGAAGAAGCTGGAGTTCCTGGAGAGAACCACCAACCGTCTGTAGGAAAATCCTAGTCAAATGAAGATTGGAGTTTCAGGAATCAAACGCACAACCTGTGTTGACTGGCTAGTGATACATTAGTTTAATTATATAGACCACTATGCCACCAAGGCCCTGAACCTCTGTGCAGACAACTCAAATTATCAATAAGGCAACTTTTGACCGTCAATAAAGTCAACTTGGACCGTCTTTTATGACAATTCACACAAAGTATTAAAAGAGGACTCGAACTATATCAATGATTTTAAATCGTTAAATGTTAATTTTTTTTCATGTCAAAAAAATTTGCAAAACACCATATTATATTATATAATAAGTTATACGTAGTGCTCAAATTATATGTATCTTATGTGAATGACATACTTTTTTGGAATTAGTGTGTACATCTTTGGTTGTACTTGGTGCTTGAATTCATAAAGCTTTATTCAACGAGTTAAATTGTCACCAATTTAGCAGCCTTCAGCTGTTGTTGGTGTGTCTTGCATTCTGATCCACTTATTATGGAGACGCTTATTGTGATTTGTGTTTTTTCTCCTCGAATTTTTGACATTTTCTGATTAAGCATGAAGTAGTTGCTACAGCAGAAGTAACAATCAACACTCAATCAGTCAATGTTCACCCTGCAAAATTATAAAAGTCAGTCATTTATATTTTTAAGTTTTATTGCAAGACACTTTAAATTCAGCCTGATACATATTTGACCTTATTACAACTTAGTCCCTAAGTTTTAGTTTATAACCCGGATTTGTTTTCTGTCCATCAATTTATGACTTTCGAAACAGCTGAATACTACTGTTGCCTTTATTTATTCAAACCAAGTGAGATCAATATAACAACGGTTATGTAGAAACAAGAACTACATTATTTATTTAATTAGTTTATTTCTCTTGATGATATAGAAATGATAACAGCACCTTAAATAAAACTTAAACATCTTAATAATATGTTAAAATATTATGTTGATTCAACTGCATCTTTTGTTACTCTAGTTCATATCCTAGGAAGAACTATTCAATAATTTAATATTACATATCAATATATTTAAGAAATACAGAAGAGCTATCACTACAATAGTTATTTTAGATATATAACTGCTTTTAATACATGTTCCTCCATCTCAAAAGCAAAATAAATATAGAAGTTGTAAGAAAAGTATCAAATAAAATAATTCAATATTAAGTAATAACTGTAATTTGAATTTGGTTTTAGGTGTAATGACTTTTTGCTCATTAAATTGAAATTTCTGTAGTCTTAAAATGAAAAATCACCTCTGAATAAATTGATATTCTTCAATGAAATATATTTTTAAATCAATGGTTTCAATTTTATTTTAATTCAAATTTAATATATATAAAAGAATATGTAGGACCAACCTTTTTTATTATTCTGAAATCAGAACTATTTAAATTTTAATAGCTTATGTGATACAGAATACATATTGTGATCTCAAAACTATTTTGTTTTTAACTGCTGTCAGATGTTAAAATATTGAAAATGTAAACCAGTTGCTTTGCAGGGCGCAGCATTATACGACCGCAGATGTAGAACCCTGAACAGATGGGACAAGTATGGACACAACTTTTAAGTTTGATACAGCTATAAATGTGGATTGTGATTAAATAGTTGAAACAACATAGGTTTATGTCACATTATGAATTTGGTTTAAGAAATGAAAATTAGAATTTAAAATTTTTAAATTGGATATTAAACTATTATGGTTTAATATCCAAAATGTAGATACATGATTATATTCAGGATATTATAGAATTCTAAAAATTAATTTTTTGATGAAATCAAGTAATGTTTAATTTTAAACTTTGTAGGCCTCAATGTGGACCAATTTTATTAGTGAATCAAATATTTAAAATGTAAATATATTGTTAGATACAGTATTTTGAAAAACTCATATTTTCATTTTTTGTTGAAATGAAACAGTGTTTATTTTTGGAGCATGATTTGGAATCATTTGTAAACTGGGGTGATAATGAAAAATATAAGTACAAATTAAGTTTAAGCATATCAAATAAGTCCAAGAATTCAATTGTTATTAAAATCAAAGTGAGTTAAATTTTGGATCCCTTAATCCAAAACTGATCTCAATTCAAATTTCTAATGAAGTTTGCAACAATAACTGCTCATTGAAATACATCATACAATATTAAAATGTAATAAAAAGTGCTTGTTATCACTGAATGGTAAAGATTGTTTTAATTTATCAGTTGGTAGTAAAAATGAAAATACATTGTATATTGTATAAAACAATGATTAAAGTTGATTCAACTACTATTCTATACAAAGAAAGATAACTCTAATTGAAAATTAATTGCTATTGCACAATATTGTGCAATTAGATTTTTCTTGCTATTGTGCAATACTGTGCAATTGAAAATTTCTTGCTATTGCACAATACTTAATATGATAATTTTGAATCCTGATTTGGACCAACTTGAAAACTGGGCCCATAATCAAAAATCAAAGTACATGTTTAGATAAAGCATATCAACGAAGCCCAAGAATTTAATTTTTGTTAAAATCAAACTTAGTTTAATTTTGGATCCTTTGGACCTTAATGTAGACCAATTTGAAAACTGGACCAAAAATTAAGAATCTACATACACAGTTAGATTTGGCATATCAAAGAACCCCATTTATTCAATTTTTGATGAAATCAAACAAAGTTTAATTTTGGACCCCGATTTGGACCAACTTGAAAACTGGGCCAATAATTAAAAATCTAAGTACATTTTTAGATTCAGCATATCAAAGAACCCCAAGGATTCAATTTTTGTCAAAATCAAACAAAGTTTAAGTTTGGACCCTTTGGACCTTAATGTAAACAATTTGAAAACAGGACCAAAAATTAAGAATCTACATACACAGTTAGATTCGGCATATCAAACAACCCCAATTATTCAATTTTTGATGAAATCAAACAAAGTTTAATTTTGGACCCTTTGGGCCCCAAATTCCTAAACTGTTGGGACCAAAACTCCCAAAATCAATCCCAACCTTCCTTTTATGGTCATAAACCTTGTGTTTAAATTTCATAGATTTCTATTCCTTTATACTAAAGTTATAATGTGAAAACCAAGAAAAATGCTTATTTGGGCCCCTTTTTGGCCCCAAATTCCTAAACTGTTCGGATCTCAACTCCCCAAATCAATACCAACCTTCCTTTTGTGGTCATAAACCTTGTGTTAAAATTTCATAGATTTCTATTTACTTAAACTAAAGTTATTGTGCAAAAACCAAGAATATGCTTATTTGGGCCCTTTTTTGGCCCCTAATTCCTAAACTGTTAGAACCAAAACTCCCAAAATCAATCCCAACCTTCCTTTTGTGGTCATAAACCTTGTGTCAAAATTTCATAGATTTCTATTTACTTAAACTTAAGTTATTGTGCGAAAACCAAGAAAATGCTTATTTGGGCCCTTTTTGGCCCCTAATTCCTAAAATGTTGGGATCAAAACTCCCAAAATCAATCCTAACCTTCCTTTTGTGGTCATAAACCTTGTGTTAAAATTTCATAGATTTCTATTCACTTTTACTAAAGTTAGAGTGCGAAAACTAAAAGTATTTGGACGACGACGACAACGCCAACGTGATAGCAATATACGACGAAAAATAAAAATTTTTGCAGTCGTATAAAAAAAACAAAAAAACACAGACACTGAATTGTAGTGTTCTTTGCCCATAAATTCTAAAGACATCTCAAGATGTAGTCTTACTTAATGATGACAGAAAACAATATCATTTTAATGGTAGTGACCATCACTTAATTCTGTACATTGATACACATTCATTATCATAATTAACCTGAATAAGTTATGTATGCAATACATCTATATTCAAATACTTTCATGAAATAATTTTTCATCCATCTGACATGAACCAATTCAAGATAGCCTTGCTATAAATGAATTAATCTTTCTCAAGAATATTAAGTTCTTTGAAATTAAATTAATCTAAGAACACATTCTGTAGAGTTCCACATGTCAATTGTATACCTTAAGTAAGTAAGTACATACATATGTCCACTTTCATAAGCTTTTACTCCATTCACTTTTGTAGAATACATTACAATTTTTATAAAAATCCACAAATATCATATAAATAATCATGTGTAAGACATACCATAGCATATACATGAATTTAAACGAAAGACTGATTCTACGATAATGTTGAAGACAGCTGAAACTAAACAAACTTTTTCTGAGTCTTGATTATATTTCCCGGGAACGCATGGAGAAGCATAAATTAAAAGTTGAAGAGAAATCTAAAATATCATATACATGTATTTTAAATATTGAATTAATATGGACAGAAGACAATTTTAACAGTATATACACAGGTTTAGCACTGTTGATGTTTATTTGTTTGTACAACTAAATTTTACATTAAAAACTTCGTTTAAAGTTAAGTTTTGTTCTAAAACTAGTCGTCTGAGAGAAAATAGTGTTACATGATTATCGACACTTATGTTTCTTCCCCTGACCATTTACCAACTAACCGTTTAGGTTGCAAGATAAGAAAATTTGAAAACTGTTTGAAATATCATTTACTACTGATATTTGTTCAAGTTTACTTGAAATGAAATTGTCAATCTTGTTTATACAATGATGCTGTTAAAATATTCTACGAGGTACACATAAAGATGGAGGATTCTGAAATTGGAAATTTAGGCCAGTGCTTAAAACAGCAAATGGAAACCTAAATCAACCATGCAATCTACAAAATGTCTGGAGTGAGAAAAAAATGTAACAAAGAAATAATGAACAAATATGTTAAACTTGTATGTACCCACTATATATATCATTTATAAAAATCATCACAGGACGAGGAACAGCACTAAAATGACATTCAAAAATACATACACACACACACACATAAACACAGTATTCATAACATATTCATATATATACTACATATTCCAATAAAAACATTTACATTTGTAATATTCATTTTAAAACACACTTCTCACATGAGATATCTGTTAATAGTCACAATTGAATCAATTTTATTTACACGAATCTTGCTACTTCAAAGAGATAATTAACCTCTAATTAAATGGAATCAATCTTACAGCAGAATGCATTGAGTGTGTAGGTAAAGGTAATAATATCTTCGGTTAGCTTGCTTGCTAGCTGAACCTTTAAGTCATTATCATGATTATTAAGTTAGGTAAACTACCCTTCTTTAAGAGTTGACTAGTCAGACATATATATCTTATCAGTCTGTAGGACTAGACTACTCCCAAAGGAGGGTAGTATACCTAATCTTATAATGACTTCACAGTCCAGCTAACAAGCAAGCTAACCTTGATCTACACACTCAATGCAATTTCCAATACAAATTACTGCGATAAACAGAATTAAACAACTGATATTTTCTCATACAATTAAATTAAGTTTTTTATATATCGAGTATATTACCTCTAAATTGTTATAAATAAGTAATTTGCTTATTGTTCAATTTTTATTTATGTAACAAGTTCAATAAATACATTAAACATAACTCTGATGATATAAATGAAGAAATGAACTGTTTTATCTACAAATGAGCCAGTTTTATAGTAAAAGCTAATTTTTGTAAAATCAAATGAGGGCAGAAAAAAACATATATATACTGTGCAAATTATGAATAATATAGGAATACTTAATAGTAGTTTATAAATAATACTTACGTGTTTTTTTCAAACCAGTATTATTTGAATATACATAATGATAACAATAATTTAAATACTTGAGGCCATATGCGTCAATTGTTAGTCACACTAATACTGATAATTTTGAAAAAAACTTATTATTTAAAAAACTTGAATTCATTTTCAAAAATTGTTCCGAATTCAACAGTCTTCTTCATGATATTTGTTACACCCCTCAATAGGAAGTTAATGAAATGTTATGATTTATCCTGTATAGAGGCATAGAAGACATTATTAGTAAGATGGAAGAGGGTCAGATTGGGGGTCCTTTAATCCTGTATTCTTCAAAAATTTTAGGCCATTTTTCTCTATTCATTATAAACTTTGCCTTTATTTTTAATCTTTTCTGTATATTTTAGCACCCCATTATTCTCTATTCTTGAGTTTTTGGTCAATCTTTCTGCAGTTTTTGCTATTTTTTCTCTGTTTTGTACCCGAAATAATTGAAAAGCAATATCAAGTTGCATATCTTTTGACAATTTCTAAATTAAACTAAGAGTATGAATAAACTTTAAACTAAACAAAAAGAATTTTATACCTGTAGGAAAGAGATTTCTGAAAAAGCATGCAAGAACAAATTCACTGGCAGGTGCATGAAGATGTTTATCAAATAAACAGCATACCAAACATAAATTATGTTCTAACTGTACATGTAACTAGTACAATATTTACTTGGTCACGCTGCTGATAGAAAAAAAAATATAGAAAAAAATACCAACTCCTTGTCATTGGTTAATTTCATGTAGTTTATCATCTGCTCTATATCACGGCCGACACTCGGCTAACCGTGAGATTGGTCGGTTAATTTATATTGAGTATGCGGCTATATTGGCGATTGGTCTGTTAATCGGGTTGGTTATACGCCTGTTAAGAGTAAAACGCTTAATTTAATGTTAAACTCTATTAAGTATACAGATTTTTGGCATGCTAGAAGAACCAAATCAAAAAAAGAAAAGTGTCTGACAAAATGATATCTATCATAGAACATTTTGCACTTGTAGAAACATTTCGTAGTCTAGGCAGTTTTCAGTAAAACTAAAAGGCGTCGCGCAAGTATGTAGTATTTATGCTTATACGCATAGCAATTTTCTTTTTATTAAAAGCCGAAACAAACAAATTTAGATATCATTTAAAGGACAAAGAATAGTACTGTGGTTCTAAAAAATAAATTGACATTAGTTAATATTTCATAATTGTAAAATAACGTGAATAATACCACGTTTTAGTGAAAATTATGGGAATAAAGTCTGTTAATGGGTTGGACAATTGAAATTGTGTCAGTTAAGAATTATTTAGCCACGACAATAATTTTGCTACCTTTATATTTTCCCCTTGAAAAATTTAAGAATTAAATGTTCCTGAGTAAACAAAAATGACAATACGGTGCCACAGTATCCTAGAAAGATACGTTTTCGCGTTTTCGACTTCGCAATTTCACGTTTTCGCCATATAGAATATCTAAAGGCGAAAACGCTAAAGCGCTAAAACGCAAAATGGCATTAACCTGCCGCCATAGTTGTCCGCATGTAAACTTCTAGAATTTGTCACCAATTAGAGTACATCGCAATCCGTTACTGTTTCAACAACCATCGGTGTTTCATATGTGTATTTTTAAACAAGTATTATTTTTCTCTGGTTTTTAGCAATGTATCATTCTCTACTGCCCTTATATATTAATATATATTCTGCATTTCCATCCAGATTCCCGTGCATACCATGAGGGTCCTGATTGGGGGTATTGTTTATTTCTGTATTCTTTAAATTGTTATGTCATTTTTTTCTACATTTTGTTTATCTTACTCATTATTCTTTCTTTATTTTTCATATTTTGTCATCCCAATATATTTTACTTAGTAATACTGATGTTTAGTTACATTACGACGTTTATCTCTGATTTATATACTGGTTACCAACGTAGGTGACAAATTTGTGTCATTCATGACAATTAAACAGAATCAACATGATATATGCGATCATTCTTGGATGAAATTAATATTACTTTAATATTACACTTTTTGAAACCATTTTTATCAATTGTCAATTTCATGTGTTGTTTCCGTATATGTTATCTTTCATTGCTTATGTGTTGTTTTCGTATATTTTAGCCGCTCGTCTTCAGCCAACTCATTTGATCCGATAACACCCCATATAGCAATAAAATTATAAAATTATATTTTTATTGCCATTCATAACTCTTAACAGACCAAAAAAACAGACCGGGTTTTATACATCCGACCCATTAACAGACCAGGTTTTAGATAAAGATTGATTTATGTCACCAACATACAGATTTTCGTGTAGATTTTTCACACAAAGATATCAATATGATTAACAAACATAATGCCTGTCTTTTTTGATGTTCAAAATATTGAATGCAAGTAAATTTAACCAATGTGTCATTTTGTGTACATTTTATGTGTGTAAAATGTGTATAAATTTATTGATGAGTAACCCGCCTTTTCATTTTTTAGATCGTACATCGAAGCTAGAAAAATAATAATTACACCACTGAATTCAGTACATTGAATTGTTTTGTTTGACATGAATACTTTTTATGATGAAAATACATTAAGAAAGTTATACAAAGAATCATGAAGAACTTTCAATGATTTTTCTCGATAACACCTGATTAACAGACTTTAGCCAACCCGATTAACAGACCAAACGCCGATATAGCCGCATACTCAATATAGATTAACCGACCAATCTCTCGGTTAGCCGAGTGTCGGCCGTGTATATTAAAATTTAATTCCAGTGGACAACAAAATAATTCGGGGGGATCTACGTCCTTTAGTCTCTGGTGGATAGATATTTCATTGGCCATCACACCACATCTTCTAATTTTTATAAGGTGAAACTGTATATTTGTAATTATACATGATTGTTCGCTTTAATGATAGTCCAGAAAATGCATGAAGTATTTGCCACTGGATTTTAAGCAACCATTAATCAATAAGTCATTTCGAGGGTATATTTTTAATCCCTTTTACAAAGTATAGATCAAATTGATCACTTACAAAAATTTAACGATTGATATTGCAGTATGATTGATTACTTGAGGGTGAAAAAGTTATACATTCCATGCATATTCAAGAATAAAACCAATTAGACAAAACTAAAATTGACAAATTGTTTCTTTGACCCTTTGGGGTGGTAAGCATGAAATGTGTGCCTCCGATGAACAAAAAGGATACTTTGAACTATGGATCTTATATTTGTACCAAAGATAACATACGGACT